>NC_052313.1:31468966-32668966 GCF_016432855.1 Salvelinus namaycush
TGTAAAGTCCATATAGAATAAGAGCATCTCCTCCCAGCATCCCACTGCACTGAGACTAGGAAACACTGTCACCACCGATAAATCCACGATAATTGAGAATTTCAATAAGCATTTCTCTACGGCTGGCCATGCTTTCCACCTGGCTACCCCAACCCCGGGCCAACAGCTCTGCAGCAACTGGCCCAAGCCCCCCCGTCATGCTTCTCCTTCACTCAAATCAAGACAGCTGATGTTCTGAAAGAGCTGCAAAATCTGGATCCCTACAAATCGGCTGGGCTTGACAATCTGGACCCTCTCTTCTTAAAATTAACCGCCGCAATTGTTGCAACCCCTATTACTAGTCTGTTCAACCTCTCTTTTGTATCGTCTGAGATTCATAAAGATTGGAAAGCGGCCGCGTTCACCCCCCTTTTCAAAGGGGGAGACACTCTAGACCCAAACTGTTACAGACATATATCCATCCTGCCCTGCCTTTCTAAAGTCTTCGAAAGCCAAGTGGACAAACAGATCACCGACCATTTCGAATCCCACCGTACCTTCTCCGCTATGCAATCCGGTTTCCGAGCTGGTCACGGGTGCACCTCAGCCACGCTCAAGGTCCTAAACGATGTCATAACCGCCATCGATAAAAGACAGTACTGTGCAGCCATCTTCATCGACCTCACCAAGGCTATCGACTCTGTCAATCCCCATATTCTTATCGGCAACAGCCTTTGTTTCTCTAATGACTGCCTCGCCTGGTTCACTAACTACTTTTTAGATAGAGTTCAGTGTGTTAAATCGGAGGGCCTGTGGCCGTCTCTTTTCTCTGTATATATCAATGATGTCGCTCTTGCTGCGGGTGATTATTTTATACACCTCTACGCAGACGACACCATTCTGTATACATCTGGCCTTTCTTTGGACACTGTGTTAACAAACCTCCAAACAAGCTTCAACGCCATACAACACTCCTTCCGTGGCCTCCAACTAAAACGAAATGCATGCTTTTCAAGTGATCGCTGCTCGCACCCGCACACCCGACTAGCATCACTACTCTGGACGGTTCTGACTTAGAATATGTGGACAACTATAAATACCTAGGTGTCTGGCTAGACTGTAAACTCTCCTTCAGACTCATATTAAGCATCTCCAATCCAAAATTAAATAGGCCGCTTTTTTCTCCACTTCCTGTCTGAATGACATGCCCAAAGTAAACTGCCTGTAGCTCAGGCCCTGAAGCCAGGATATGCATATAATTGGTACCATTGGAAAGAAAACACTTTGAAGTTTGTGGAAATGATAAAATAATGTAGGAGAATATAACAAAATAGGTATGGTAGGAGAAAATCCAAAGTTAAACCAACCAAATTAAATTTTTTGATAGACCATCCTGTTAGAAATGCAAGAGAAAGGTCTTATTGAGAATTACCTCCCTGGATGCAATTCCTATGGCTTTCACCGGGTGTCAGCAGTCTATGTTCAAGGTTTCAGGCTTGCAACTTCAAAAACGAATAAGAAATATCAGTCTTGGAAATTTGAGTTTGTGTGCGCCATGAAGACATTACGCACCTGCTAAAAACGGTTTTCTATTGAACATTGTTTTTTCTGAAATAAATATTATAGTTTGATTACATTTTAGGGTATCTGAGGAGTAAATAGAAATGTATTTTGACTTGTTGAAACAAAGTTTATGGGTAGATTTTTGGATTCCTTTCTCTGCAAGTTGAACGAGTTGATTACTCAAATGATGGCGCCAACAAAGCAGACCTTTTGGGATATAAAGAAGGATTTTATCTAACAAAACGACACTACATGTTATAGCTGGGACCCTTTGGATGACAAATCAGAGGAAGATTTTCAAAAAGTAAGTGAATATTTAATCGTTATATGTGAATGTATGAAACCTGTGCCGGTTGAAAAATATTTCTGCCGATATAAGACTCTTATATGTAACTAAATGTTTAACACCCACCCCCTCAGTAGAGGTAGCTAGTTTACTCGTAGAAACTTGAGGAGTCAATAATATAATATGACATCGTGTAGATACAGTACATCGAGTTCATTAGAAGCACCCAGACTGGAGGAGTGTAGCTGTGTGATTTGTGAGAGGATCCAAGTCTTCCTTAATTAGGCTGTGGGTCCTTTCTTCGGCACATTTCACAGTCTAATAAAGCATGGAGGGGCTGTGAAATATGGTGTGGTGTGGCATGAGTGTGTGGCACTGGCAGGCATTCGTACAGCTTCTGATTTTACAGGCGTATGCTTTAATACATGTTGGTAAGAACAGGGTTCTGGAGAGCCGCACGCACACACACACACACACACACACACACACACGCACACACACAAAATAGCCCCGGCTTATCCCCTAGACTAATTAGCCAAACGCTCTCCACTCCATGATTACGTCACAAATGGCACCCTATATCCTACATTTACAGTATAGACAATAGGCTGCCATTTGGGACGCAGGTGTGATTTTCAGATCACCAGTCAGCGGGACGAGGCACAAGCTATCTCAGCCACTGAAATTATTGTCAAATTCTTTTAATCCATCTCCCGATGCACACTAATGTAATTGCTTTTTGATTAATTGCGCTGGTGGTAAAGAAAAGGGAACTTGGCGGTTGTTCTTGTGCCTTTTGTCAGATTACAGTCCGATGATATTCTTCAATGTTAATCTCTAGTTGGAAATATTTCCTTCCCTTTTGGCCAATAAGGAAGGATTTACCCAGAAATTGACATGAAATGTTGTTTTAATATTTCAATTGGATAGACTGCTACAGCTATAAAGCGCTCATTCTAACCTTGGTTTGGAACATTCCCAATGTTCTCCGATACAATAGCTTTTGTTCTCTTTCTCTCCGTACACTCAGTCAAAACATTTCCAAAATCCTTTCGATAAATCCATCCCGCTCTTTATTCTGAGGATAGAAAACTCAATTTAAAATGTTTTATATTAATGAATATATCGAAAATGTATGTAAATAGCTTTTATCGACTAAATAATGAATCATAGCTCACAACTCTTTGGAAATGGTAGAGAGTTAGTGTTAGCTTGACAAAAAGCCTGTGAAATACATTTGCTTTGATGACTAACTTTACTCGTAGACAGAATAATTCTGCCTTTCAAATGCACTGAGGAGCGTTTGGCTCTGTGGAGCTGCCAGACAGACTCCTGCAGGCAGAGTGCCCTGACAGGCCTGTCTCCGGCTCCGCCTGGCTCTCACAGGGAGGTAGTTGGTCTTTGTGAGGGGTAGGGGAGAGACTGCAGTAGGGGTGAGACTACAGCCAGGCTTAGAGAAATACACTTAAAGGAAAGTTAATAGCTTGGCCTTCCTCTGGCCCTAAGGGAAAATGGAGTGAGAGACAGGGAGTGAGTGAGAGACAGGGAGTGAGAGACATCAGCGCCACAGGTGACTTCCACAAAGCTGTGAACGAGCTGAAAGACAAGGTAAGAAGGGCCTTCAATGCCATCAAAAGGAACATACAATTTGACATACCAATTAGAATCTGGCAAAAAATTCTTGAATCAGTTATAGAACCCTTGCCCTTCATGGTTGTGCGGTCTGGGGTCCGCTCACCAACCAATCATTCACAAAATGGGACAAACATCAAATTGAGACTGCATGCAGAATTCTTCAAATATATTCTCCGTGTACAATGTAAAACACCAAATAATGCATGTAGAGCAGAATTAGGCCGGGACCGGCTAATTATCAAAATCAATAAAAGAGAAGTTAAATTCTACAGCCACCTAAAAGGAAGCGAATCCCAAACCGTCCATAACAAAGCCATCACCTACAGAGAGATGAACCTGGAGAAGAGTCCCCTGAGCAAGCTGGTCTAGGGGCTCTGTTCACAAACACAAACAGACCCCACAGAGCCCCAGGACAGCAACACAATTAGACCCAACCAAATCATGAGAAAACAAGAAGACACGTTGGAAAGAATTAACAAAAAAACTGAGCAAACTAGAATGCTATTTTGCTCTAAACAGAGAGTACACAGTGGCAGAATACCTGACCACTGTGACTGACCCAAACTTAAGGAAAGCTTTCAGTATGTTTAGACTCAATGAGCATAGCCTTGCTATTGAGAAAGGCCGCCGTAGGCAGACCAGGATCTCAAAAGAAGACAGGCTATGTGCACACTGCCCACAAAATGAGGTGGAAACTGAGCTGCACTTCCTAACCTCCTGCCAAATGAATGACCATATTAGAGACACATATTTCCCTCAGATTACACAGATACACAAAGAATTTGAAAACAAATCCAATTTTGATAAAGTCCCATATCTATTACGTGAAATACCACAGTGTGCAATCCAGCAGCAAGATTTGTGACCTGTTGCCACAAGAAAAGTGCAACCAGTGAAGTACAAATAAATACAACCTATATTTATGTTTATTTATTTTCCCTTTTGTACTTTAACTATACGCATATCATATCACCACTGTATATAAACATAATATAACATTTGAAATGTCTTTATTCTTTTGGAACTTTTTTAAGTGTAATGTTAACTGTACATTTTTGTTTATTTCACTTGTTTTATCTATTTCACTTGCTTTGGCAATGTAAACATGTGTTTCCTATGCCAATAAAGCCCCTTAAATTGAAATTGATTGAGCGAGAGACCGGGAGAGAGAGAGCGAGAGAAAGACTAGAGGGATATTGAGAGACTGGAGGGATAGAGAGAGAGATTATTGAAGCTGTCATCCTTGCACTGACAGCTGACACTAGGCACAGTGTCCAAGGTGAGGAGAAGACATGCCACAGTAAACTGAAGTCTCTAGAGAAACAACGCTTTTTGTTGTCAGTGTTCTATCCTTTGTGGTTGCAGTTGAGTGGATTTTAAATGTCACCCTTCTATGATGCATGTAAATGACTTTGACCCTGTTGGAGTAAAATTACACTGCATATATCCCTTTTTCTTCAAAGCTTCTGAGGCCAAATCAAAAATGGCATATATTCAAATACATCAGAACTGTATAGATGTACGGAATAGATTGTAAACAATTTGGTTCCATACGCTGCACCTAAAACAGATGACTGTGATTATGTTTGTATGGAAAGGTTATACCTCGCCCTAGTTGTGATCTAAGCTCAGATTCACTTACACACTAATAAATACCTTGGCAACAGGTGATAGACATATGGAGCCCAACAGCAGGCTCAACTCAACGTAAAGTGAAAAACATGCAAATAATTGCATTTTGTGACAGAATCATATGGTCATCATTGCAAACATATTGTTATTAGCCAGCCTCTCCCCAAGTCACGTTAAAAACAGATTCTAAACAGTGACACTTCCAGACAGCAGACAGCAGACAGCAGGATGAGTAGCATGTAGCTGAGGAGAGAGGAAAGCAGACAAGGGGGGATTTGAGACCCTGTCTTCCCTCCACCTTCTTCCTCTGTGACTGTTAGCTTCCTGTCTAGAGTTTAACATCACACAGCAAAGCACCTCAAGACACTCATTACCTACTACTAATTCAAACACTATTCCACTTAGGTGTATTGAAAGATGAACTGATGAGTATTGCTTCAGGACTGAATACGCTCTTATATATTTGACTGGATATATCCACTGTCCTTCATACATATCCTTGAGGATCTATTTCCCAAATAACTTCCTATTCCTTAAGTAGTGCACTGCTTTTGACCAGGGCTTCATAGGTCTCTGATCAGAAGTAGTGCACTACATAGGGAATAGGGGACCATTTGGGAAGCAGGCCCAGTCTGTCCATGAAAACTCAAATGAGTAGATCTTTTACACCTTCTTTTGCCTCTTAGCCATCGCAAAGCATCCACTGTGCTTGATTAGAATTTCACGCAGGGTGTGTAAATGTGTTTATATTTCACTTCTGAATAGACAACTTGCAGAGACAGTCCATTGGCGGCGGTGGTCAAAGACAAAAAGGTAGGAAGATGTTTCTCGAGTCTAGCAGAAATCTCAGTGAGAATTGCCAGTAGCAATTTAGCCCTAGAAGTGAAGTGAGAGGGAGAAGAAGTGAAATGTGAGGGAACCATGGTAATTTCAGAGAGTTTTGAATCGTAACTCATCTTATTTGGGAAGCCAAATGCGTCAGGGATGCAATAAAGTTTGAGGGATAAGCGGCGATGAGTTGCTCTAATCGGATGAATAAAAAAAAGACCACTTTCTGGAGTCTCCTCAGACAATTCATTAAGTCAATGAGAAAAGACATCAACAAGAAAAGAGGAGAAGAAAGAAAATAAAGAGAGGACTGTGTACATGGTGTAACATATTATGGTATTGTTATTGTGAGGAGGAGAGGGCTGTGTACGTGGCATAACATATTATGGTATTGTTATTGTGAGGAGGAGAGGGCTGTGTACGTGGCGTAACATATTATGGTATTGTTATTGTGAGGAGGAGAGGGCTGTGTACGTGGCGTAACATATTATGGTATTGTTATTGTGAGGAGGAGAGGGCTGTGTACGTGGCGTAACATATTATGGTATTGTTATTGTGAGGAGGAGAGGGCTGTGTACATGGCGTAACATATTATGGTATTGTTATTGTGAGGAGGAGAGGGCTGTGTACGTGGCGTAACATATTATGGTATTGTTATTGTGAGGAGGAGAGGGCTCTGTACATGGCGTAACATATTATGGTATTGTTATTGTGAGGAGAAGAGGGCTGTGTACATGGCGTAACATATTATGGTATTGTTATTGTGAGGAGGAGAGGGCTGTGTACGTGGCGTAACATATTATGGTATTGTTATTGTGAGGAGAAGAGGGCTGTGTACATGGCGTACCATATTATGGTATTGTTATTGTGAGGAGGAGAGGGCTGTGTACATGGCGTAACATATTATTGTATTGTTATTGTGAGGAGGAGAGGACTGTGGCTAGATCATGGTTGATCATTGTATTGTTATTGTGAGGAGGAGAGGACTGTGGCTAGATCATGGTTGATCATTGTATTGTTCTTGTGAGGAGAGTACTACAGTCACATTAATAATTATTGGCACCATTGATAAACATGAGCAAAAAAAATATTGTGTAAAATGTATAATGCAAATGCTGATTTATAGTGTATGCTAAAAAATATATTTTTTACAAATACAATTGCTCTGTGAAAGAGGTTTTGTTTAACAAGTAATAATCAAACCTCAAAGGTAGGGTCAAAATTATAACCACTCCTGTTTTCAATACCTTTCAATATCTCACTTTGGAGGATAACAGCACTGAGCCTTTTTCTGAAATGTTTTATGAGATTGGAGAACACATTGGATTATTCCTCCATACAGAATCTTTCCAGATCCTTGATATCCTTCGCCCGCGCTTATGGACTGCCCTCTTCAATTCAGATTCACCTGATGCCAAGTTTCAGCCCCCTGGCAGAGTCAGCCAGGTAAAGTTAAAGATTCTGGTATATAAAAGGTTTTCAACCGTGGATAGATAATGTAGCTATACCTCCTCTCAAGATGCCAAATGTATGGATGGATGTATGGACACAGCCACAGAGAGAGTACCAATAATGGTAGGCAATTTAGAGGGACAAAGATGTATAGAAAAATTGGATAACTCTCTATCTCTGCATCATGTGACTGGGTGTTTTTATTGTAAAAGCAGCAGCAGACAGCACATTACTATAAAGGAATACAAGGAATAAATAAGGCAGAGAAATGTGTCAGATGTTTTTGTCCTGAAAGCCAGTGAGGTCATCATTCATCACCTCCGCTCTGTGTGCTTTCATAACTGAAAGACCACTAAGCTATTTGTTAAAGTGCCTTGCTTACTATTCCATTTGAGTGTGTGTGACTTATTCCACTTTATTTTACTTTATATTTTCAGTGATTGTTACCTCCTTCTCCATTTTCCCCTCTGTTTCGTTCCCTTGCCTACCGTCCATCTATTTTGTTGACGCATCATCACACATTTCCTGAATTATATTGAAATTACTTAAAATGCTTTTAACACACCTGAGATTGCAGTGGGAGCTGCAGTGTAACTACACTGCATGCTCCCATGATGGGTGTGTTTGAGTGTTAGTAAAAAATGCCCTATTTGCTTCCATTCATTTTTCAACCCGGTCCAGGTTACCTTCAAATGAGTCTCGCAACTCTTGGTGGGCAAAACGGAGAACATCATCGTGATCGTAGAAGTCTAATCTTTCCAGAGAGCTGTCATATTAGTGTGTAGCCCAAACCGTTCAGACACTACAGACGTTTTCGTGAGAAGGCCAATTTTCGGGATGTTTCCTGGTCTGACCAACACCGCTGTAAGCTCTGCCACTTTTCACTGCAAGTGCAGAATGCCGACATAGTTGGATTGAGAAGCGGATTGAGACGCAGCCCATGCACAAAAGCCTATCTCTAGTGCGTGTAAATTAATTCTAGGGGAAATGTAGATCTATAGCACAGGAAAACAGACGCATTCTGTTGTAACAAAGCAACATGATCTGGTTCTAATTGCCACTAACACAATATTTATTGATAATTTAGACAGTTGGTAAATTTGATATCCATAGAAGTTAATGGGGTAACTTAGCTGTTGACATGAATTGCAGTGATTCTACCTCATGCTGAACACCTGACATTCGTCCCAAATGGCACCCTATTCCCTATAAAGTGCACTACTTTTGACTAGAGCTCTATGGGCCCTGGTCAAAAGTAATGCACTACATAGGAAATAGGGTTCCATTTGGGACATAGCCCTGAGCATAATAAAATATATAGATGTATAGAATGTGCCTATTTTTGGTTTTATTGAATACTTTGAAGTGGTGTATGTTATCCTATACGCTTGGCTATGAATGGGATCTATCTACATGGATGTATATTAATACAAATAAATACATTTTATGGGAAATATTTAGTGTTTGTCTGAAGCCGGAAAAAGACAAATTCTAGTAAGCATCAAGTATCTAATTTGACCTATGCATTAACAAGATTTGTCAGTGTACGCAACTTTTCCATTTTTAATTTTTTAGAATTTTTGGAGAAAAATAGTTCATTCCTGTCACGCGGGACTAGGTGGGTGAAGGAATCAGACGCAGAGAGAGATCCACTTGGGAAAAAATATTCCTTTTACTATTGCACACAAAAAATGATAAGCCCAAACATACAGGGCGCAGAGAACAACTTGATAACCCAAAACACAGGGTGCCAAGTAAATAGTAAAAATAATACACCTCTACCTAAAACACACACACGTAACATAAAGACAATCCCGCACAAAACAAGGGCGGGTCTACCTACTAAATATAGGGAAGCTCATTAACCGAAAACAGAAACACAGGTGAAACTAATAAGACAAAACAAACAGACAAACGAAAAAGGGATCGGTGGCGGCTAGTAGGACGGTGACGACGACCGCCGAGCACCGCCCGAACAGGCAGGGGAGCCAACTTCGGCGGAAGTCGTGACAGTACCCCCCTCCTGACGCGCGGCTCCCGCAGCGCGCCGCCAACGGCCTCGAGGACGACCCGGAGGGCGAGGCGCCGGGCGATCCGGGTGGAGGCGGTGGAAGTCTCTCATTAGAGAAGGATCCAAAATGTCCCCCACCGGAACCCAGCATCTCTCCTCCGGACCGTACCCCTCCCAGTCCATGAGGTACTGTAGGCCCCTCACCCGGCGTCTCGAGTCCAGAATGCCACGTACTGTGTACGCCGGGGACCCCTCGATATCCAGAGGGGGCGGAGGGACCTCAGGCACCTCACCTTCTTGCAGGGGACCAGCCACCACCGGCCTGAGGAGAGACACATGAAACGAGGGGTTAATACGGTAATACCTAGGAAGTTGTAACCTATAACACACCTCGTTTATTCTCCTCAGGACTTTAAATGGCCCCACACACTGCGGCCCCAGCTTTCGACAGGGCAGGCGTAGAGGCAGGTTTCGGGTCAAGAGCCAGACCCTGTCCCCCGGTGTGAACACGGGGGCCTCACTGCGGTGCTGGTCAGCGCTCCTCTTCTGCCGTTGTCCCGCTAACCTTAGCGATTCCTGGACGGCTTTCCAGGTGTCCTTGGAGCGCTGTACCCATTCCTCTACCGCAGGAGCCTCGGTCTGGCTCTGATGCCATGGGGCCAGGACCGGCTGGTAACCTAACACACACTCAAAAGGGGACATGTTCGTTGAGGAGTGGCGGAGGGAGTTCTGAGCGAGCTCAGCCCAAGGAACATACCTCACCCACTCACCAGGCCGGTCCCGGCAATATGACCGCAGAAACCTGCCCACATCCTGGTTTACGCGCTCCACCTGCCCATTACTCTCGGGGTGAAAACCTGAGGTCAAGCTGACCGAGACCCCCAGTCTCTCCATAAATGCCCTCCAAACTCTGGACGTGAATTGGGGGCCCCGATCAGAAACGATGTCCTCAGGCACCCCATAGTGCCGGAAGACATGGGTAAACAAGGCCTCCGCAGTCTGCAGGGCCGTAGGGAGACCGGGCAACGGGATGAGACGGCAGGACTTAGAAAACCGATCCACAACGACCAGGATCGTAGTACTTCCCTGGGACGGGGGAAGATCGGTAAGAAAGTCCACCGATAAGAGTGTCCACGGCCGTTGTGGAACGGGGAGGGACTGTAACTTCCCTCTAGGCAAGTGCCGAGGAGCCTTGCTTTGAGCGCACACCGAGCAGGAGGAGACATAAAATCTCTCGTCCTTAGCCACCGTGGGCTACCAGTATCTCCCTCTAAGACTCCGCACTGTCCTCTCGATGCCAGGATGACCCGAGGAGGGGAGAGTATGAGCCCAACTTATTAGCTTATCCCGGACCCCCCCCCGGCACGTACTGAGCCCCCGCTGGACAGTTAGGGGGGGCCGGCTCTAACCGTGAGGCTCTCTCTATCTCCGCGTCCACCTCCCATACCACCAGTGCCACGAGACATGAAGGTGGAATGATGGGAGTTGGCTCAACGGACCGCTCCTCGGTATCATAGAGGCGGGACAGCGCGTCGGCTTTGGTGTTTTGGGAGCCTGGTCGGTATGAGATGGTGAACTGAAACCGGGTGAAAAACATGGCCCATCTAGCCTGACGCGGATTTAGTCTCCTCGCTGCCCGGATGTACTCGAGATTACGATGGTCAGTCCAGATGAGAAAAGGGTGTTTCCCCCCTCAAGCCAATGTCTCCACACCTTCAGAGCCTTGACTACAGCTAACAACTCCCGGTCCCCCACGTCATAGTTTCGCTCTGCCGGACCGAGCTTCCTCAAAAAGAAGGCACAAGGGCGGAGCTTGAGTGGTACGCCCGAGCGCTGGGACAGCACGGCCCCGACCCCCGCCTCGGACGCGTACACCTCCACTATGAACGCTAAAGAGGGGTCCGGATGCGCCAACACGGGCGCATTGGTGAACAGCTCCTTCAGACGACTGAAAGCTCTGTCCGCCTCCGCTGACCAACGCAAGCGCACCGGTCCTCCCTTCAGCAGTGAGGTAATGGGAGCAGCCACCTGACCAAAATCCCGGATAAACCTCCGGTAGTATTTGGCAAACCCTAAAAACCGCTGAACCTCTTTCACCGTGGTCGGAGTCGGCCAATTACGCACGGCTGTAACGCGGTCATCCTCCATCACCACCCCGGAGGTGGAAATACGATGACCCAGGAAGGAAACGGCCTGTTTGAAGAACTCACATTTCTCCGCCTTGCAATACAGGTCATGCTCCAGCAGTCGCCCAAGTACCTTACGCACCAGAGACACATGCGCCGCGCGTGTGGCAGAGTAGATCAAGATGTCATCGATGTACACTACTACTCCCTGCCCGAGCAGGTCTCGGAGAATCTCATCTACGAAGGATTGAAAGACAGCTGGAGCATTTTTCAACCCATATGGCATGACGCGGTACTCATAATGGCCAGATGTAGTACTAAATGCGGTTTTCCACTCATCTCCTCCCTGGATACGCACCAGATTATACGCACTCCTCAGGTCCAATTTTGTGAAGAAGCGCGCCCCGTGAAATGATTCCACCGCCGTAGCGATGAGAGGTAGTGGGTAACTAAACCCCACTGTGATGGAATTTAGACCTCGATAATCAATGCACGGGCGTAAACCGCCATCTTTCTTCTTCACAAAAAAGAAGCTCGAGGAGACAGGTGATGCGGAGGGCCGAATGTATCCCTGTCCCAGT
This sequence comes from Salvelinus namaycush, assembly GCF_016432855.1. Lineage (NCBI taxonomy): Eukaryota > Metazoa > Chordata > Actinopteri > Salmoniformes > Salmonidae > Salvelinus > Salvelinus namaycush. Next base: position 31,481,060 of record NC_052313.1, read on the forward strand.
GATTCAGTAACATATGTCTCCATAGCTACTGTCTCCTCCTGGGACAAAGGATACACGTGACTCCTAGGAAGTGCAGCGTTCTCCAGGAGGTTTATCGCGCAGTCCCCTCTACGATGGGGTGGTAATTGGGTCGCCTTCTTTTTACTGAAGGCGATAGCCAAATCGGCATATTCAGAGGGAATGCGCACGGTGGAAACCTGGTCTGGACTCTCCAACGTAGTCGCACCAACGGCAACACCTATACACCTGCCTGAACACTCTTCTGACCACCCTCGAAGAGCCCCCTGTCGCCAGGAAATCACTGGGTTGTGCTGAGCTAGCCAGGGAATTCCCAACACCACTGGAAACGCAGGTGAGTCGATAAGGAACAGACTAATCTGCTCCTTATGACTACCCTGCGTTACCATGTCCAGTGGTACCGTGGCCTCCCTGACCATTCCTGACCCTAATGCTCGGCTATCTAAGGAGTGCACGGGGAAAGGTAGGTCTAACGACACAAGGGGAATCCCTAGCCTTAACGCGAGCCCCCGATCTATGAAATTCCCAGCTGCGCCTGAATTGACTAGCGCCTTATGCTGTAGAGCGGGAGAAAACCCGGGGAAAGAGGTTAACACATGCATATGACCGACAGGAATCTCTGGGTAAGTCTGGTGCTGACTCACCTGGGGTGATCGAGTAGTGCTCCGCCTGCCCTCCTGACTCCCAGACGAGTTCCTCCAGCACCGGTCGGCCACAACTGGTGCAGGAGGACACTCCTCCTCCGGTCATCCTCGACGCTGCCCCCCCTAACTCCATAGGGATAGGAGCAGGAGGGCTGGGAGGTGGAAACGACAGGACCTGTTCCGAACGTCCGCGGGCAGCCAGCAGGTTGTCGAGACGGATGGCCATGTCAATGAGTTCATCCAGCGTGAGGGTGGTGTCCCGACACGCTAGCTCCCTGCGGACGTCCTCCCTAAGGCTACATCGGAAATGGTCTATTAAGGCCCTGTCGTTCCACCCTGCTCCTGCGGCCAAGGTCCTGAACTCCAGGGCAAAGTACCGTGCGCTCCTCGTCTCCTGACGCAGGTGGAACAGACGTTCACCCACCGCACGACCCTCTGGTGGGTGGTCAAACACAGCTCGGAATCGGCGGGTGAACTCAGGGTAATGATCCCTCGCCGAGTCTGGGCCATTCCACACTGCGTTGGCCCACTCGAGAGCTCGTCCAGTCAGACAGGAGACGAGGGTGCTCACGCTCTCCTCTCCGGAGGGAGTAGGACGAACGGTCGCCAGGTAAAGTTCCAGTTGGAGAAGGAAACCCTGACACCCAGCCGCCGTTCCATCATACTCCCTTGGGAGCGCCAGCCGAAGAGCCCCGGAGCCGGATGCGGTAGCAGGAACAGGAGGTGCTGGAGGAGGGGGTGCTGGAGATAAGGTGGGAAGGCCACTCCTCTCCCATCGATCCATCCTCTCCATCATTTGGTCCATAGCTGAACCAATCCTGTGGAGAACACTGGTATGATGGAGGACCCTTTCCTCCATCAATGGGAGAGGAGATGCGGCTGCTCCTGCTGATTCCATCTGTAAGGTGCGGGATTCTGTCACGCGGGACTAGGTGGGTGAAGGAATCAGACGCAGAGAGAGATCCACTTGGGAAAAAATATTCCTTTTACTATTGCACACGAAAAATGATAAGCCCTAACATACAGGGCGCAGATAACAACTTGATAACCCAAAACACAGGGTGCCAAGTAAATAGTAAAAATAATACACCTCTACCTAAAACACACACACGTAACATAAAGACAATCCCGCACAAAACAAGGGCGGGTCTACCTACTAAATATAGGGAAGCTCATTAACCGAAAACAGAAACACAGGTGAAACTAATAAGACAAAACAAACAGACAAACGAAAAAGGGATCGGTGGCGGCTAGTAGGACGGTGACGACGACCGCCGAGCACCGCCCGAACAGGCAGGGGAGCCAACTCCGGCGGAAGTCGTGACAATTCCACTTCACCAATTTGGACTCTTTTGTGTATGTCCATTACATGAAATCCAAATAAAAATCCAATGACAGGTTGTAATGCAACAAAATAGGAAAAAACGCCAAGGGGGACGAAATACTTATGCAAGGCACTGCACAAACAGTTGAGTAGAATGAGCTTATATTTTGGGTTCTGATGAGGTACAGCAATTGAACTAAGTTCATGATGAATTCTTCAAGAATCAATGAGTGTGTTTCATTAATTGAAAAGTCAATGACTGGATGTAGCAATCGCTGATTGCTCCTTTAAATGTGACCAAATTCAAGATTATGGGTGTTTGATGATATTTCCTACCTTTTAATTAAAGTAGGGCAGTTTGGGAAAAGTGAAATTTAAAAGTAATAATTACAAAATTGTATGGTATCTGTAAACATGTTTATTATGAGCCTAGTTTAGCCAAGGAGAGATATTGAAATATAGGGAGAAAGTCAGGATCCGTGATAGGTTGAGATAAAGAAAGGGAATAATTGAGTCTACATTCTAGAGGACAATGCCATGCTGACTCAAGGATTTACACTACCATTCAAAAGAATGGGGTCACAAAGAAATGTCCTTGTTTTTGAAAGAAAAGCTACTTTTGGTCAATTAAAATAACATAAAATTGATCAGAAATACAGTGTAGACATTGTTAATGTTTGAAATGACCTTTGTAGCTGGAAACGGCTGATTTTTTATGGAATATCTACATAGGCGTACAGAGGCGCATTATCATCAACCATCACTCCTGTTTTCCAATGGCACGTTATGTTAGCTAATCCAGGTTTATCATAGTTAAATAGTACCTGTAAAACACCAGTCTCAACGTCAACAGTGAAGAGGCAACTCTGGGATGCTGGCCTTCTAGTCAGAGTTCCTCTGTCCAGTGTCTGTGTTCTTTTGCCCATCTTAATCTGTTCTTTTTATTGGCCAGTCTGAGATATGGCTTTTTCTTTGCAACTCTGCCGAGAAGGCCAGCATCCCGGAGTTGCCTCTTCACTGTTGACGTTGACACTCTAATGTACTTGTCCTCTTGCTCAGTTGTGCACCGGGGCCTCCCACTGCTCTTTCTATTCTGGTTAAAGCCAGTTTGCGCTGTTCTGTGAAGGGAGTAGTACACAGCGTTGTACCAGATCTTCAGTTTCTTGGCAATTTCTCGCATGGAATAGCCTTCATTTCTCAGAACAAGAATAGACTGATGAGTTTCAGAAGAAAGTTCTTTGTTTCCGGCAATTTGTAGCCTGTAATCAAACCCACAAATGCTGATGCTCCAGATACTCAACTAGTCTAACGAAGGCCAGTTTAATTGCTTCTTGAATCAGGACAACAGTTTTCAGCTGATGCTAACATAATAGCAAAAGGGTTTTCTAATGACCAATTACCATTTAAAATGATACACTTGGATTAGCTAACACAACGTGCCATTGGAACACAGGAGTGATGGTTGCTGATAATGGGCCTCTGTACGCCTATGTAGACATTCCATAAAATCAGTAGTTTCCAGCTACAATAGTCATTTACAACATTAACATTGTCTACACTGTATTTCTGATCAATTTGATGTTATTTTAATGGACAAAAAATATATATATTCAAAACAAGTACATTTCTAAGTGACCCCAAACTTTTGAACGGAGCTTGTAAATGATGCTGAACGGCCAATAAAAAAGAAGAGTGCTCTAGAAAGCGTGAAAATCATTCAAGAGCATTTTTCTCCTACTTGTCTCCAAAGTGGGATAACATGATTATAACATTTCAAAGAAGCATCCTTTTGCCATGTTTCCCCCAACTGCAGTGTATGATATACTATTTGAAGCTCTGAATGTACTTGTATATTTCAAAATTTGACATAAGCTCACCTTCCTGAATTCAGTCACAAATATTTTCAATCATAAATGTCTACCTCTATTATAACCACAAATACAGTGTAAGGCTGCAATTCTCCATTATTTTTAACAGCTAAATATATATATAGCTTCAAAATATGAAGCTGTCAACTACCTTGTCCATTTCCCATCTGTGTATGCCTGTTAGGCTTGGTCACATGTAGGGCTATTGTGCTCACTTCACTGTAATTTATTTTTCTGCTTCTGAAAAATCCTAACTGTTTGTATTGTCCTGCTTTTCAACATTACCAACAAAAACTTGTAACAAAATATAACTAGCCTATTTCCTGAATCATATTGAATCCAACACAGTTCATAATGAAAGTAATAAGAGCATCACAGATGGCAACACATTACTTGTTTTCTAGGCTGTAGTTTTCCTACTTTAAGGAGTGGTTTTGCAGACACAGATTACACCTAGTCCTGGACTAGAAATAATATTCCCAGAAGATTTGCCATTGATCCTGCTTTTTAGTCTAGAACTAGTTTTATGCTCAATCCCAATACTCCCGCTTAGCCCTCCCCCTTAACCCTATCCCTACGTCATGCAGACCCAATCGAGTCATGGTGTCCCAATTCAAATTTGAGCGAGGCGTAGTGCCTTTTCAGCCCTATAGTTGTTTCTTCAAATGAAGCGAATCGAGATGCAGACTTGCTGTTTAATGTTTTCCAGAGTACATTGTGGACGTTTCCTCAAGCGGCTAAAAAATCTCTGCAAGATGGCTGGCAGCAAAGACACATACACATGTAGGTAATTTATTGATTTAATTTAATTATTTGTTAACAATCTATGCAAAAAATTACACTCCATTGGAATGTTAGTTTAATGCATAGGAAGGTAGCCTAGCTTTTAGAGCGTTGGGCCAGTAACCAAAAAGTTGCTGGTTTGAATATATGAGCTGACAAGGTGAAAAAAATACATATCCATGTGCCCTTGAGCAACTCACTTAACCTGTTTGGGCTGCAAGCCCGACACCGCCCACAATATGACAACATCCAGCTCAAAGTGCAGGGCGCGAAATTCAAAAGCTAGTTTTTAAAAATATTTAACTTTCACACATTAACAAGTCCAAGACACCAGATGAAAGATAAACTTCTTGTGAATCAAACCAACATGTCCGATTTTTAAAATGTTTTACAGGGAAGACAAAATATGTACATCTATTAGCTAACCACGTTAGCAAATGACACCACTTTTCTAACTCCATCAGTTTCTTACTCCATCAGGTGCTATCACAAATTCGACCAAATAAAGATATAAATAGCCACTAACCAAGAAACAAATTCATCAGATGACAGTCTGATAACATATTTATTGTATAGCATATTTTTTTTCGAAAAATGTGCATATTTCAGGTATAAATCATATTTTACATTTCAGCTACAAATCAGAAAGTGCACCGAAAGCAGCCATAATATTTACAGACACCAACAGACACCAACGTCAAATAGCTTATTACTCATCATAAAACATTTCCGAAAAATATATAGTTTGCAGGAATTGAAAGATAGGCAACTTGTGATTCCAAACAATATTTCCGATTTATTAAATGTTTTACAGCGAAAACAAAATGTATCGCTATATTAGCGTAGCCACAATAGAGAGACACATTTGGGCGCCCACGACCCGTTCACATGCACGACAGATATATGAAATAACATCATAAAATGAGTCTTACTTTGGCTGATCTTTCATCAGAATGTTGAAACAGGCGTCCTCTGTCCAGATGAGTCGTTGTTTCGTTTCAGAATGAGAAATATCCCTGTTCATTTTCCATTTCCAGTAGCCGTGGCCCAACGTAAACACAGTCATACGACGGAACACGGCAAAACTCCCGAATAAAGTTTCAATAATCTGATTAAACTATATTGAAAAAACATACATTACGATGATATGGTCACATATATCCAAAAAAATTCGAGCCGGAGACGTTAGCCGTTCGTTAGGAAGGCAAAACAGAAGTCCATCCCACTTCCTTCAGAATACTGGAAGTGGGCGCTCAGGTCAAAGAAATAGGTTTTTTTCCACCACAGACCAAGAGGAGCAAAAAAATTTCTTCTCTGACATCCTCTTTACACCAATAGGAAGGCGTATAGACTGTCAGCAGACTCCTAGGTGTTAAGACCATGTATAGGCATCAGATTGAAAAGAGCATAGATTTCTGACATTTCACTTCCTGGTCAGGAAAAGTGCTGCAGAAGGACTTGTGTTTCACTCAGAGAAATAATTCCAACTGTTTTAGAAACTAGAAAGTGTTTTCTATCCAAAAAGAATAATAATATTCATATTGTACGAGCAAGATTTGAGTAGGAGGCCGTTTGAAATGGGCACGATTTCACTGGCTACTCAACACTTTGCCTTGCAGCCATAAGAAGTTAACACTAATTTGCTCCATGGGCGCTGTACTACTATTGCTGACCCTGTAAAACAACACGTCACTGCTCCTATCCATTGTATGTAACAATACATCTATAGTACAATTAATTTGTCCTAAAAACATGTTATGAAATTGCCATTAACTTCTCTGGGATAGTTGGGACGCTAGCGTCCCACTTGACAAGCACAACCAACCCCCCCCCCACTGATTAGCATCGCTAGCATAGCGTCACAATTAAATAGTAGCATCTAAATATCATTAAATCACAAGTCCAAGACACCAGATGAAAGATACAGATCTTGTGAATAAAGCCATCATTTCTGATTTTTAAAATGTTTTACAGGGAAGACAAAATATGTAAATCTATTAGCTAACCACGTTAGCAAAAGACACCACTTTTCTAACTCCATCAGTTTCTTACTCCATCAGGTGCTATCACAAATTCGACCAAATAAAGATATAAATAGCCACTAACCAAGAAAAAACTTCATCAGATGCCAGTCTGATAACATATTTATTGTATAGCATAGGTTTTGTTAGAAAAATGTGCATATTTCAGGTATAAATCATAGTTTGCCATTGCAGCCACCATCACAAATCTCACCAAAGCGACTAGAATTACTACAGAGAGCAACGTGTATTACCAATTTACTCATCATAAAACATTTCTTAAAAATACACAGCGCATAGCAATGGAAAGACACAGATCTTGTGAATTCAGACAACATTTCAGATTTTCTAAGTGTTTTACAGCGAAAACACAATAAATCGTTATATTAGCATACCACATATGCAAACGTTACCCGAGCATTGATTCAAGCCAAAGAGAGCGATATCGTTATCATCGCCAAAATATATTAATTTTTTCACTAACCTTCTCAGAATTCTTCCGATGACACTCCTGTAACATCATATTACAACATACATATAGAGTTTGTTCGAAAATGTGCATATTTAGCCACAAAAAACCATGGTTATACAATGAGAATAGTAGCCAACCTGGGCCGAAAACGTCGGCCGCCATCTTTGACAGTGATCTGGTCTAATGAATAACTATTCATAAACTTGACTAAAAAAATATAAGTTGGACAGCTATCGAAAGACAAATTAGTTCTTAATGCAATCGCTGAATTACATTTCTAAAATTATCCTTACTGTGCAATACAGGGTTCGCCAAGCGAAGCTACACAAAAAAAAATGGCGATATATGCGTTTGACATTTTTCAACAGAATAACGATTTATCATCATAAATAGTTCTTACTATGAGCTGATCTTCCATCAGAATCTTGGGCAATGTATCCTTTCTCCGGTCTAATCGTCTTTTGGTCGAAAGATGTCCTCTTGTCCTGTCGAAATGGCCACTAACGTTCGGCATGTACTGGAAACGTGACCAGCTCTTCAAAGTGCGTCACAAAGAAATGCCTCAAAATCGCACTAAACGGATATAAATTGCTATAAAACGGTTTAAATTAACTACCTTATGATGTTTTTAACACCTATAACGAGTAAAAACATGACCGGCGATATATAAGTGGCTAAACCAAAGCTTGGAAGGAGGCCAGTCCGACGACCACTCTGCGTCGAGCGCACTGTTGAAAAGGACGGTCTTTCCGCTCCAGGGTCTATTTATAGAGCCCAGATTGCGCAATCCACTCCATTCAAAATCTCCCCGCTTACTGACATCTAGAGGAAGGCGTAGGCAGTGTTTGTAGCATCATAACATTCACAGGGACTTATGAACTGACCTGGGAGCAGGGGCCAAGATTTCTGAAATCTCACTCCCTGGCAGGAAAAGTGCTGTAGAATGAGTTCTGTTTCACTCAGAGACATAATTCCAACGGTTATAGAAACTAGAGAGTGTTTTCTATCCAATAATAATAATAATATGCATATTGTACGAGCAAGAATTGAGTACTAGGCAGTTTAATTTGGAGACCAATATTTCCAAGATCGAAATAGCACCCCCCATAGGCTCAAGAAGTTAAACGATGCCAGCAGGTAATACATGTATGTATTGTAATACATGTATTGTAATATTTGTAAATGCATGTTTTTAATGTTCGAGGTACTCCTGAGCAAACAAGGCTGCTCATACAATTCTGGGTACAAAAAGACTAGATCACCAAAAAGAGAAATGAAGCGAAGAAATTTTGAGAGTGAGTGCCTTACTGCTGTTTATATTTTACTGGTCACCACGTGCATTGCAATTTCACATTGACAGTGCATATGAATGTGTAATCCATTATCTTAAAACTTCTTATGGATGGGGGGCAGTATTGAGTAGCTTGGATGAATAAGGTGCCCAGAGTAAACTGCCTGCTACTCAGGCCGAGAAGCTAAGATATGCATATTATTAGTATATTTGGATAGAAAACACTCTGAAGTTTTTAAAACTGTTTGCATGATGTCTGTGAGTATAACATAACTCATATGGCAGGCAAAAACATGAGAAGAAATCCAACCAGGAAGTGGGAAATCTGAGGTTTGTAGGTTTTCAAGTCTTTGTCTATCCAAGATACCATGTACAATTGATCCGATTGCCCTTCCTAAGGCTTCCACTAGATGTCAACAGTCTTTAGAACCTTGTTTCAGGCTTCTACTGTGAAGGGGGAGAGAATAAGAGCTGTTTGACTAAGGGGTCTGGCAGAATGCCATGAGCTAACTCATGCGCGCGGCCGTGAGAGCTAGCTGCGTTCCTTTTCATTTCTAAAGACAAAGGAATTGTCCAGTTGAAAAATTATTGAAGATTTATGATAAAAACATCCTAAAGATTATTCTATACATCGTTTGACATGTTTCTACGAACTGTAATGGAACTGTCGTCTGAACTAAGTACCTGTGCCTTGTGAATTTGGATTTGTGAACTAAACGCGCGAACAAAAAGGAGGTATTTGGACATAAATTATGGACTTTATCGAACAAAACAAACATTTATTGTGGAACTGGGATTCCTGGGAGTGCATTCTGATGAAGATCATCAAAGGTAAGTGAATATTTATAATGCTATTTCTGACTTCTGCTGACTCCACAACATGGCGGGTATCTGTATTGCTTGTTTTGGTGCCTGAGCACTGTACTTAGAATATTTCATGGTGTGTTTTTTCCATAAAGCTTTTTTGAAATCTGACACAGCGGTTGCATTAAGGAGAAGTATATCTTTAATTCCATGTATAACACTTGTATTTTCATCAACATTTATGATGAGTATTTCTGTAAATTGATGTGCCTCTACAAAATCACCGGATGTTTTGGAAGCAAAACATTACTGAACATAACACGCCAATGTAAACTGAGATTTTTGGATATAAATATGAACTTTATCGAACAAAACATACATGTATTGTGTAACATGAAGTCCTATGAGTGTCATCTGATGAAGATCAAAGGTTAGTGATTCATTTTATCTCTATTTCTGCTTTTTGTGACACCTCTCTTTGGCTGGAAAGTGACTAGGTGCTGACCTAACATAATCGCATGGTATGCTTTCGTCGTAAAGCCTTTTTGAAATCGGACACTGTGATGGGATTAACAACAAGTTTATCTTTAAAATGGTATATGGTGTACTGTATGTTTGAGGAATTTTAATGATGAGATTTCTGTTGTTTGAATTTGACGCCCTGCACTTTCACTGGCTGTTGTCAAATCGATCCCGTTAACGGGATTTCAGCCAGAAGTTTTAACACACACTAGTCAAAGAATTGGGTACCCAGCCAACAAGAGTCCAAAAAGTTGGAGAACCTAAAGCGAAAATATAAGGTGGGTTGAATAATCAGTAAGGTTGGTGTGTCACTGCTCGAGAAGACTGTATGAATTAAATCCAGTGACTAATAAACAAAAAAGGCTGCTGCGTGATAGTAAGGACAGTTATCACTAATGCAATTTCACAATATTTAATTCAGATGCATTTTAGGCAAAAGCAACAGAAGCCTACTGTCAGTGAAAAATGTTGATGTGTATTTAAGTTAACACACAATGTAGACAACAGCATGAATGTTATGTGTTGCAGGAACTGAAAACTTGGTCTGGGACTGAAGACGAGGAAGTCACATCTTGCACCTGGAGGTTTTATGCGTACATGGATGAGGTGTTAGGTGCCAGGCCTTCCATTATCCCCCTTGTCTTGTTAGCGTTGTTCGAATCAGAGCCCCCCGCCACAGCAGCCCCATGAAATGAGGTTCAAATCGAATCAAATCAAATTTTATTGGTCACATACACATATTTAGCAGATGTTATTGTGGGTTTAGCAAAATGCTTCTGTTCCTAGTTCCAACAGTGCATAATATTTAACAATTCATAACAATACACACATCTGAAAATGAAATATATAAATATCAGGACGAGCAATTTCAGAGTGGCATTGACTAAAATACAGTAGAATATAATACAATATATACATATGAAATGAGTAAAGCAGTACGTAAACATTATTAAATTGACTTGTGCTCCATTATTAAAGTGACCAGTGATTCCATGTCTATGTACAGTGGGGAGAACAAGTATTTGAGACACTGCCGATTTTGCAGGTTTTCCTACTTACAAAGCATGTAGAGGTCTGTAATTTTTATCATAGGTACACTTCAACTGTGAGAGACGGAATCTAAAACAAAAATCCAGAAAATCACATTGTATGATTTTTAAGTAATTAATTTGCATTTTATTGCATGACATAAGTATTTGATACATCAGAAAAGCAGACCTTAATATTTGGTACAGAAACCTTTGTTTGCAATTACAGAGATCATACGTTTCCTGTAGTTCTTGACCAGGTTTGCACACACTGCAGCAGGGATTTTGGCCCACTCCTCCATACAGACCTTCTCCAGATCCTTCAGGTTTTGGGGCTGTTGCTGGGCAATTCAGCTCCCTCCAAAGATTTTCTATTGGGTTCAGGTCTGGAGACTGGCTAGGCCACTCCAGGACCTTGAGATGCTTCTTACGGAGCCACTCCTTAATTGCCCTGGCTGTGTTTTTCGGGTCGTTGTCATGCTGGAAGACCCAGCCACAACCCATCTTCAATGCTCTTACTGAGGGAAGGAGGTTGTTGGCCAAGATCTCGCGATACATGGCTCCATCCATCCTCCCCTCAATACGGTGCAGTCGTCCTGTACCCTTTGCAGAAAAGCATCCCCAAAGAAGGATGTTTCCACATCCATGCTTCACGGTTGGGATGGTGTTCTTGGGGTTGTACTCATCCTTCTTCTTCCTCCAAACACGGCGAGTGGAGTTTAGACCAAAAATATATATTTTTGTCTCATCAGACCACATGACATTCTCCCATTCCTCCTCTGGATCATCCTGTTGGTCATTGGCAAACTTCAGACGGGCCTGGACATGCGCTGGCTTGAGCAGGGGGACCTTGCGTGCGCTGCAGGATTTTAATCCATGACGGCGTAGTGTGTTACTAATGGTTTTCTTTGAGACTGTGGTCCCAGCTCTCTTCAGGTCATTGACCAGGTCCTGCCGTGTAGTTCTGGGCTGATCCCTCACCTTCCTCCTGATCATTGATGCCCCACGAGGTGAGATCTTGCATGGAGCCCCAGACCGAGGGTGATTGACCGTCATCTTGAACTTCTTCCATTTTCTAATAATTGCGCCGCCTTCTCACCAAGCTGCTTACCTATTGTCCTGTAGCCCATCCCAGCCTTGTGCAGGTCTAAAATTGTATCCCTGATGTCCTTACACAGCTCTCTGGTCTTGGCCATTGTGGAGAGGTTGGCGTCTGTTTGATTGAGTGTGTGGACAGGTGTCTTTTATACAGGTAACGAGTTTAAACAGGTGCAGTTAATACAGGTTATGAGTGGAGAGCAGGAGGGCTTCTTAACCCTTTCATGCGTGAGTTCCAAATATCTCTAACGTTCGCCCCAGCGTGAGTTTTTTTAAGTACGTGATGTTAGAACGTTCTCTCCATTCCAGAATGTGTTTGTTATGTAACAGTACATTTCATCCGCGCTGCCCTCAAACCAAAGCACGCAGCCTGTTTTTATTTGTCAATTTTAAATTATTTTCTAACAAGTTTTTTATTTTCTAATAACAGTTTGAATTGAGGTGTGTTCCGCCTCATTCATTCACAAAAAAGTAGTCATTTTTACTTTTGCGGACCAATTAATCTTTTAGACATGTCTGACCAGGGCAAAATTCCCCAAACACTTCTCAATTGTTTGTGCAGTTCAAGTCTGCAGACATTTACTCATCTGCCGTCCTGCATACACGTGTTCATATTTTCCACCTGTCGCCTGCATCGCAATCAAAGTTGTTTTCGTTACCAATAATAACTTTGGAATTGTGTGCGTTTCTATCAAAGTGCCTTATTACGTTATAATAGTTTCTGCATGTCGTGTTATGTCGTTTCTACTGTAGCATCATGTTTTTCCTTATAACCGCGGACACGCAATGTAACGTTACTCATTTCATAACATTTATGGTGTTATACTCAATGCTTAGGTATCTAGCTAAATTCTTCTATTAGCTCTGGAAAACAATGCTAATTGCGTCAGGGAAGTATTAGCATGTGTTGTATTTTGAAGCTACCCTGGCCTTATTACTCCCAAGTGGCACAGCGTCTCAGTGCTAGAGGCGTCACTAGAGACACTCATCTTCAAATCCAGACTGCGTTTCTATCAAAGTAAGTGCCTAATTACGTTATAATAGTTTGTGTCGTGTTATACCGTTTCTACTGTAGCTCACTGTGTGTATGGAGCATAATATATTTGTGTATGATCCTTATAACTGCGGACACGCTAGGTAACGTTACTCATGTTACTCACCTTTTATGGTGTTATATTCAATCGTGCTTATGTAGCTAGTTACATTATTCTATTAGCTCTGTAAAACAATGCAAATGCGTCAGAAGTATTGGCATGTTGTATTTTGACGCTACCCTGGAAAAATTGAAAAATATCTTATACCACTTGGTCGTTTTCTGAGTGCATTCCACAAAGCTGTTTATCATGTCAGCCTTATCCACTGCCCCCATTTTGAGGTAATAGTCCAGCACGCAGTCTGGTTTCATGTTTCTCTGTCTGGTTTGTTTCTCTCTCCCGTCAGGTGGTCCACCTTCCCTGTGGCCGACATGGTTGCTGTATGGACAGCGGAGAGGACGTGGACGTCTCGTTTGTTATGGCACTTTACTGCCAGCTGTTAACATTTCTTGTTTTGTATAACGGGTCATTTAGGATGGTAGTAGCGTTGATGAAATGCAGTCATAGCAGCAGAACTAGAAAGCAGTCTTTACTGTCACCAGGAATGTATACATTTCACTAATTGTGGTTGTCCCCCCACTCCTGGCTCTCTCTTATCCTGTAGCTCCAAGGCATAGCGATTGGTCTCTACTATGTCTCCCACCAGCTCCTCTGTCAGAAACAACTTGAAGCACTCTGCCTCAGTTGGAAATGGCAAGGGGCGTTACACTCCAGACTGGGACTCGTCAAAGCAAACAGCAGGGCCAGGAGGGGTGGAATGACTGGTGGCCTTCCAGCTACCACAGAACTCCTGTACTTCATCCACTGTTGGTATGCCTCCATCACCACCAGCATCTTCAAAGGGACCTGGGACTTCGTCAGTGGACAAGGGAAATTCAGATTCAGGGTTCTCAATGGCTACAAGGTTGGGGGGCAGCTCCTCACTGTCATCCTCACTGTCACTGTCAGAATCTGATTCCTGACTTTCATACTCAGACTCATTGTCAGAATTTAAAAAAATCTCCAGAATTTCCACATTTGTTTGTTGTCTCCTTTTGAAAGACATTGCTAATGCTACAGCTTAGCTCACTAGCTACATACATAAACAACAACACTGAATGGTTTAGAGTGAGAGGGGACGTGGTTGACTGCCGGCACGCGCCACTTGTATCAATAAATCACAATCAGAAAATGTTTTGTGTGGCAATTATTTGTGTATTTACGGTTTTATTCACGTTTTCAAATCTAGGTGACAAATCATGCATTCCAATTCTTGCACAGATTGTAATGGGCACATATTATGTGTGTAAAATACTTTTTTGAAGGTTGTACTGATTATGATGAGCTAAGCTAATTCCAGCTGTGTAGCCATGCTTGTTGACATTCAATGCATTCTGGGTTCACGTAATCGTCTGTTTGACCAAAGATGTTATAACAAAATGAGGTGAGTAAGAGTTCACTCATTTTTTGAGGACTTACGGAAATTAATGGTGGGATGTGAATGACGGTAGATGACACACCCCTTCAACATGCATACTATAAACAGACCAAACTCATCTTGTCTTATTATCTTCGGTTTCTGTGAGGAAAAAATGCATGGGTGCGCGCTGAAACTAATCGTCGGATTACTTTCGATTTCTAAAAAGTGCTTTACCTAATTATTTCGATCAATGGTGAGCTCACCCGTGATGTGATTAATTATACATAGTAATTGCTATTAGCTAATTCATATTGTAGTTTATGTCAGCCGAGAGTTAGAAAATATGACTGCTTGTGTTGGGTCAATCTTTCCTCAGTTAGCGCTAGGACAAATGTAGCCTACATTTTTCCAGTTAGGATAATTGTGTTATGCTATATATACTTCTGTGAATATTTGAACATTGAATTCAAAAATAAACTGCTCACATTCTGGACATAACTTTGTAAGGACTGTGTTTGTGTAAATAGTTTCTGAAAAAAGTGTGGCCAGCTCAAACGCTGATTGTTGCATCATTCGAAACTGGCCGTTCTAAACGAGCATTCTAAATGAGTGTTCTAATCACACGGGTGTGATCGTACGCTTCAGGGACCACTGTAGAACGATCACACCCGTGTGATGGTACGTGTGAAAGGGTTAAGGAAAAACTAACAGGTCTGTGAGAGCCGGAATTCTTACTGGTTGGTAGGTGATCAAATACTTATGTCATGCAATAAAATGCAAATTAATGACTTAAAAATCATAAAATGTGATTTTCTGGATTTTTGTTTTAGATTCTGTCTCTCACAGTTGAAGTGTACCTATGATAAAAATTACAGACCTCTACATGCTTTGTAAGTAGGAAAACCTGCAAAATTGGAAGTGTATCAAATACTTGTTCTCCCCACTGTATATAGGGAAGCAGCCTCTAAGGTGCGGAGTTGAGTAACCGGGTGGTAGCCGTCTAGTGAATGCTATTAAACAGTCTGATGGCCTTGAGATAGAAGCTGTATTTCAGTCTCTCTGTCTCAGCGTTGATGCCCCTGTACTGACCTCACCTTCTGAATGATTGCTGGGTGAACAGGCTTTGACTCGGGTGGTTGTAGTCCTTGATGATCTTTTTGGCCTTCCTGTGACATTGGGTGCTGTAGGAGTCCTGAAGGGCAGATAGTGTGCCCCCAGTGATGCATTGGGCAGACCACACCACCCTCTGGAGAGCACTACGGTTGCGGGCGGTGCAGTTGCCGTACCAGGCGGTGATAAAGCCCGACAGGATGCTCTAAATTGTGCATCTGTAAATGCTTGTGAGAGTCTTAGGGGTCAAGCCAAATTTCTTCAGCCTCCTGAGGTTAAAGAGGCACTGTTTCACCTTCTTCACCGCGTTGTCTGTTTGGTTGAACCAATTCAGATCGTCAGTGATGTGTACGCCGAGGAACTTGAAGCTTTCCACTTTCTCCACTGTGGTCCCGTCAATGTGGATAGGGGCGTGCTCCCTCTGCTTTTTCCTGAAGTCCACAATCAGCTCCTTTGTTTTGTTGACGTTGAGTGAGAGGTTATTTTCCTGGCACGACTCTGCCAGGGCCCTCACCTCCTCCCTGTAGGTTGTCTCGTCATTGTTGGTAATCAGGACTACTATGGTTGTGTCGTCTGCAAACTTGTCGATTGAGTTGGAGGCGTGTATGGCAGTCATGTGTATGGCAGGCATGCAGTCATGGGTGAACAGGGAGTATAGGAGGCGGCTGAGTACTCACCCTTGTGGGGCCCCTGTGTTGAGGATCAGTGAAGTGGACATTTTGGTTCCTACCTTCACCACCTGGGAGCATCCCATCAGGAAGTCCAGGACACAATTGCACAGGGTGGGGTTCAGACCCAGGGCCCCGAACTTGATGAGCATGGAGGCTATTATGGTGTTGAAGCCTGAGCTGTAGTCAATGAACAGCATTCTTACATAGATATTCCTCTTGTCCAGGTGGGATAGGGCAGTGTGCAGTGCAAAGGCAATTGCATCATCTGTGGATCTATTGGGGTGGTAAGAAAATTTAAGTGGGTCTATGGTGTCAGGTACGGTAGAGGTGATATGGTCCTTAACTAAAAGCACTTCATGATAACAGAAGTGAGTGCTATGGGGCGATTGTAATTTAGTTCAGTTACCTTAGCTTTCTTGGGTACAGAAACAATAGTGGACATCTTGAAGCAAGTGGGAACTGCAGACTGGGATAGGGAGAGATTGAACTTGCCCGTAAACACAGTCCTTGGGAGTGGGCCACATCGATGGCACTGTTATCCTCAAATGGGGCAAAGAAGGTGTTTAGTTTGTCTGGGATCAAGACGTCGGTGTTTGCGATGTGGCTGGTTATCCCTTTGTAATCCGTGATTGTCTGTAGACCCTGCCACATACGTCTCGTGTCTGAGCTGTTGAATTGCGACTCCACTTTGTCTCTGTTCTGGTAGGTTTTAATAGTCACAGTAGGAACTTCATCCCCTATACACTTCCTGATGAACTCAGTCACCGTGTCCGTGTATACTTCAATGTTATTATCCAAGGCTACCCGGAACACATCCCAGTCTGTGTGATCTAAACAATATTGAAGCATGGATTCCGATTGGTCAGACCAGCGTTGAATAGACCTAATCACGTCTTCTTCCTGTTTGAGTTTTTTCCTATAAGAAGGGAGGAGCAAAATGGAGTCATGATCTGATTCGCCAAATGGAGAGCGGGAGGGCCTTGTAGGCATCCCGGAAGAGAGAATAGCAGTGGTCAAGTGTTTTCCCAGCGTCACTGTGTTGGTAGAACTATGGTAGCGTTTTCCTCAAATTTGCTTTGTTAAAATCCCAAGCTACAATAAAGGCGGCCTCAGGATATGTGGTTTCCAGTTTGCATAATGTCCAGTGTAGTTCCCTCAGGGCCGTCGTGGTATCAGCTTGAGGGGGAATATACACGGCTGTGACTATAACCGAAGGTAATAGTCACATTACTTAAGGTAATGAATGTTACATGTCAAACTATTGCTATTCAGGAATTAAATACTGTACATCAATCAGGAATATAACATGTAAAAAAACAGAATCCACACTGTACAAGCTATCTGAAATGTAAAAAACAACAACTAAGAAGCATTGTCCATTTTACATTCACAGAATGACTGAAGGATGTTTTTTATTGCAACTCTCAGCCTTTGGAATTTGTAATGAAAAACAAATGGAGACAGTGTAGGCTGGTGGTAGGAGCTATAGGAGGATGGGCTCATTGTAATGATTGAAATGGAATAAATGGAACAGAGTCAAACGTGGTTTCCATATCTGTGATGTGTATGATACCGTTCAATTGATTCCTCCTTTAAAAGTTGCGAGCTTACACCGCGGGACTCAGAGGTACCCAGTGTCACGGCTTCATTGCTCCAGACCACCACAAGGGAGAGTTATAGCACTCATTATGCATTTGGGTCCCAAGGTTTTTATATGACCAATCATATCGAGTGGTTCCAAAGACGAATTTGACGCGGGTCACACGTCCCTGGTGACTTCAGCAAAGATGGCTGACAAAACATTACGGGGAAGCAAATGTATGTAGTTATAATGTCATAACGAGTCAAGCAAAACATGTACAATTGAGAGGAATATGTTAGTTAATGTAGAGACAAACGATTGTGCATATTTTTTGGTCATAAAGTTAATTTACAATTTACAGTTTTTTTTCAGCCATACCAGGTGTATCAAACCCATTCATTATATCAAGCAGGGAGAAGGTTTCGAACCCTCAACATTCTAGCACGAAGTCCAGCACGCTATCAACTGTGCCCAAATGTATTAATTGGGGTTGGTGCCGATTGTGGCAAAAACATTTTATCAATTAGAATCTTTAACGTGGAAAGGGGGGAAAGTATTATTATTCGTTTTTCACAAGCATAGCAGGATGGGCTATTAGCTGAACAATAGATTAGCTGAACAACCTTTACTAAAGAATTGCCTAATAGCCGAGCTAGGTGTGAACCCCCCTCCTCTCCCCACCCAACTTGAACTAGGTGTGACCCCCCCCCCCCAACTTGCAATAAATCATTTATAGGACTATCTAGAAATAGCAGCGGAGACGAGCAATAGGTTTCTAAGAAGAGGCTATTCTACACAATGTGTGGATGAAGCTCTTGATTTGGCATTGGGGAAAACACGAGATGAGCTGCTACAAAAGAGACCCCCTAAAGCTAAAGAACACTGTAATGTTCACAACTACATATACTTTGGACTTGAAAAGTGGGAGATACGGTCAAGAAACACTGGCATTTACATGATATTTACACGATAAATTGATCCATGCCAACTACCAGCCACAAAAGAAAATCAGCCAGGCTCTTTTACGCCCTCTTCCAAATGGTAGCTATATATGTGAAGGTTGCGCACAGTGCAACAATATGATGTGTGTGAATATTTCTGCCACCTACATACAGGAAAACGGTTCCAAATAAATGACATTATTACATGCTCCACCGCCCATGTTATCTACATTATTAAATGTCCATGTGGGCTGTGCTATGTAGGTAAAACCTCTCGTTCTCTCAAACAGAGAACCATTGAACATAAAAGTTCAATTTGGAGAAACAACAGGGATTATCCAGTCGCAATAGATTTTAACGACCTAAAATCTGACATGTCAACCTTTTTAGACTTTGTGGCATAGAAAAAGTTAAAATATCAGACAGGGGAGGTGATATAAATAATACTCTGAGTAAAAGAGAATGTTTTTGGATCGAAGAGAAATCTTTTGGGAGGTAATACGGTCTGCATTTGATTGTGAGGTATTCTAGGTTGGGTGAAGAAAAGGACTTGAGTTTCTGTACATTATCACAATCACACCTGCAAAAAAGATAGCTCAGATGTGCGAGTGCCTTTTGAATTTTGAATTTGACTTTACAAACAGCAAGAGAGCTTAATTGAAGTCTATTTCTTTAGAGCCTAGACCTATATAAAATAACTTAACTGGCTGAGGTAGGCTATAAGGCTTAACAGTCAAATATAAGTAGGATTTTTTAAATTAGGCCTAACAATTGCAACTGGTCAAAAATGTAGCATCCTACATAAAACAATAATTTAAAGAAAAAAAGTCTGCACGTTGGAAATAAAACAATGTAAATGAAAAGAATGCACACATTTGTAATTCCCAAACTCTAAAATTAATTGGAAAGGTTGATGCAAATTATGTGTGACATTGTGGTTACAACAAAGAATGTTTCCCATCATGCAAATGATTCCTATTAGCAGGACAACATACTATTATAAGCCCGGCTACTGCTGTGAAAATCCCTCAACTTGCAATGTATTTGATGCTTAAGTACTCTAAAGTGTTACATTTCTAACTCAAAACAGCATTTCTTCATCAACATCTTAATGCTTTCATTAATCGTCTTGATCGTCTTCCTTTTTTTCTGTAGCAATTTTGAGCAAATTGCTCAAGGGCCATGGTTGATT
This sequence comes from Salvelinus namaycush, assembly GCF_016432855.1. NCBI lineage: Eukaryota > Metazoa > Chordata > Actinopteri > Salmoniformes > Salmonidae > Salvelinus > Salvelinus namaycush. Next base: position 31,500,922 of record NC_052313.1, read on the forward strand.
CGTATGTGAAGATGACGTTACTGAATGTCTCGCCAGCTTTGATCCATGCCTGGGCCTGCAGAACGCAAAGTTATATGTTTGTCAGACTAATCATTAGGTCGAAACTACAGAACAGTACAAAAGAAGCGAACACACATGGTTAATGTTCTGAGAATTACATTTAAAAAAAAAATATATATATATATAAAACATTTCTTACCGAGCCATGATGGCCGCGGATTACAGATTGCCTTTGCTGATCCCTCATCATCTTCATTCAGAGTCAACGGCTTGAATAGTCATTGACTCACTCACGCGTTGAAAAGGGCGAGGAACGAGATGGAGTCACAATAAATGCCAGGAACACCTGTGAGCTCTGGAACTCCACCTCCGACATGCAGAGTCAACATACGGTATGTGGCGGGTTCATCAGGTTTTCGGTTCACCCTGATATTTCCATTCCTCTTCTGACAACAGAACTTGACCAACTGCTCACCAGGCACAGCAAGGGCCGCCCGGACCGTTATGCTGTTCTGCTATTCCATGGATGTGTAACCGAAGAGAGATACCATGAGTGGGCACAGAATACATAGCCTTCCCGCTGTGGCCGTCTATTTTAGCACCGTTTCGCGCTGCTCTGAGACAAGCATGGAGAAACGAAAAAGTTAAAATATTCCATGATATTCTTAAGATATGTGTTGACTGAATATAAGCGAGTGATGTCTGCTAAATAATCATGTTAGGTTTCTCTGGAAATAAATATCTATAAATAACTGGCTTTATTTACAAATTAGTGACAATGTCTCACCCCATGTTCAAGAATTGCCTTTTTCTCACTAGGTTAAATGAAAATGAAATCTCCAAAATATTGCTACTTTTTAAACAAAGCGATTATTATTAATTCATTTAGAATTATATAAAAGTCCCTTACACATTCTCAGATATTCTCAAAAGATCCTAATGGAAAATGCCCTTTAGATATTAATATAGAGTCCTCCAATCCTCGAAATGTAATTATTGGCGGAGAGTCACATCTTTGAAAAAAATATTTGTAGCTATACTGTTAAAAATGGTGTAGGTCTTAATTATTTAAAGAGCATATTGAAGTTAGAAGCAAAAGCCTACAACCATTTTTGCACTGTTTCGCGCTGGTCTGAGACAAGCACGACACAGGGATTCTTTAGCTAAATAGCCCAGTACTGTACTGCCGGACATCACGTTGTATTTTCCGTTCCATCCTAACAGAAACCCAGAGGTTTTTTGTTTTTCATAGAATAGAAACACCATAATATTAATCAATTTATTTAAGCAAATACCAGTTAAAAGTTTGGACACACCTACTCTTCAAGGATTTTTCTATATTTTAACTATTTTCTACATTGTAGAATAATAGTGAAGACATCACAACTGTAGCAGGTGTAGCCCATCATGCAAATGTTTTTCTATTAGCAGGACAATAGACTTTTTATAACCCTGCTACTGTTGTGAAAATCCCTGAGCTTGCAATGTATTCGATGCTTAAGTACTCTAAAGTGTTACATTTCTAACTCAAAACAGCAGTACAGTATTTCTTCATCAACATCTTTATGCTTTCGTTAATAAAATAAAATAATAAGAAAAAAGAACATTCAAATGCGGATGTTGATATTTTACTTAATCTCCATTTGGGTATTGGTTAGACAAGAATTGGTAAATTAGGGTGCAGAAATGTTATGCTCTTAGTGTAACCTTTATTTAACGAGTCAAGTCAGTTATGAACAAATTCTTATTTACAAGGACAGCTTACTCCTTCCTCATAAATATTCTAGTACTGTACTGCCGAACATCATTTTTGTTCCAGCAAGTACCATTCAAAAGTTTGGACACACCTACTCATTCCAGGATTTTTCAATATGTGTACTATTTTCTACATTGTAGAATAATAGTGAAGACATCATCACTATGAAATAACACATATGGACTCAGTTAAGAAAAAAATCCTATTCACAAGGACAGCCTACTCCTTCCTCCCCAACGGGGATTTGAACCACGGTTTCCCGTGTGCCCCGCAGTCTGTAGTACAGACATGGCCTGCTCTCCCTTATGTAAGGAATTAGGCACTTTAGCATGTTTACTACAGTATGTATTGTAGACTGCACAGTAGCCTAATAAACAAATAAAGACATTTCGTTAATAAAATAAGGATAAAAAATACTCTTTCAAAATGCAGATGTTGATTTAGTTATGGATCCATAACGAATTACTATGGGAATAAATATCACTGATTTACAGAAATATTGGAACAAAGTTGTCTAATGAAGGCAAACAATTTAGAATCCTCCAATCCTGTAACCTACTCCCGACTGTCATGTTGTACATCGCTATATTTTCCATTCCATCCTAACGGAAACCCTGAGGGTTTCATTTTTCTCTGAATAGAAACACCATAATAATAATCAAATTAATTACTTCTTAAAATCAATCACGTTATTACAAAAGGTTCCAAATGATCTGGTAATGCTTCTCAAAGATGCCCTCTGGTGGTCAAACTAGCAATTACTTGCAGTAACAGGAAAAAATGGCTGAGAATTAAATGACGTGCCACAGAATGCTAAGGCAGCACGTAAGGTATGCCGCAGTATGAATCAACTTTTAAAGGACAAAACACTGTAGCTCAGCCCACTAGCCTCCACTGAATTGAGAAGAATCCTTTGTAATTCAAATAGTCTAATCTGCACCGTCAGGGGGGTTTGATCAGCCGTCCATTGCACCCGCTTTGTCAAAAGTTGCACTCCATGATAGCCAGCCAAATGCTTGTCCAACTGCAGCTCCTCTGGTCTAGGAAAAGAAAATGGCCTGCTTCAAGTTGTCCCAAATCTTTGTCCAATGTAATGCAAACATTTTTTGGGGCACACCAAAGCACTGGGAAACCACCCTAAAGGAATGTCCATGGACCAGCCAATATACATACATCAAGATCAAGGCCATAACTCAAGGCCATAAATCTAGGCAAGCGAATAGGTTCTCTGTCTATATCGACTGAATGGGAATGGGTGCCACTACTGAATGGGAATGGGTGCCGCTAGTGTATTATTGTTTGGTATTTCAAAATGTTCAGTGGTGATAAATACAAACTATTAAACTGCTCTTTAGTTCCAAAATCCTCTCATTTTATTTTCGAAAAGCTACTGGCTACTATCAAGTATCAAAGACAGGTTTGAAAAGTTGATGGAAGATGGTAACAAAGATAACTTGCGGTTGAAGGCTATTCGGCTTCTTCTGTGGCATTTAACCTTTTCACACGTACCAACACACGTACCAACACACGGGTGTGATCATTCTACAGTGGTCCCTGTAGTGTACGATCAAACCAGTGTGAGTAGAACGCTTATTTAGAACGGCCAGTTTCGAATGACGCAACAATCAGCATTTGAGCTGGCCACACTTTTTTCAGAAACTATTTACACAAACACAGTCCTTACAAAGTTATGTCCAGAATGTGAGCAGTTTATTTTTGGATGCAATGTTCAGACATTCACAGAAGTATCTACAGCATAACACAATCATCCAAACTGGAAAAATGTAGGCTACATTTGTCCTAGCTCTAACTGAGGAAAGATTGACATAACACAAGCGGTCATATTTGTATAACTCTCGCTGACAAACTACAATATGAATTAGCTAATAGAAATGACTATTTATAATTAATCACATCACGGGTGAGCTCACCATTGATCGAAATAATTGAGTAAAACACTCTCTAGAAATCGAAAGTCATCCAATGATGGTTAGTTTCTGTGCGCTGCCATGCTTTTTTCCCCTCACAGAAACCAAAGATAATAAGAGGAGACAATATGAGTTTGGTCTGTTTATAGTATGCATGTTTAAGGGGGGTGTCATCCACCATCGTTCACATCTCACCATTCATTTCTGAAAGTCGTCAAAAAATGAGTGAACCCCTACTCACCTCATTTTGTTATAACATCTTTGGTCCAACAGACAATTACGTGAAACCCAGAATACATTGTATGTCAACAAACATGGCTACACACAGCTGGAATTAGTTTAGCTCATCATAATCAGTACAACCTTCCCCCAAAAAATGTACACACATAATATGTGCCCATTACAATCTATGCAATAATCGGAATGCATGCAAACAATTGGGAAGTGCTTGGGGAATTTTGTCCTGGTCAGAAATGTCCCAAAAAGTAATTGCCCGCAAAAGTTAAAAGGACAATTTTTATGTGAATGAATGAGGAGGCGGAACACACGTCAATTCAAACTGTTCTTAGAAAATAAAAACTTGTTAGAAAATCATTTGAAATTGAAGTTGAAAAAGCCTATCAATAAAAACAGGCTGTGTGCCTTGGTTTGAGGGTAGCGCGGATTAAATGTACTGTTACGTAACAATCACATTCTGGAATGGAGAGAACGTTCTAACATCACGTGCATAAAAAAACTCACGCTGGGGCGACCGTTAGAGATATTTGGAACTCACGCATTAAAGGGTTGATAGTTGCCATGGGTGAGGCGGTTTAGGGAGTGGCACTAATTGCTATAAAGGAACCGTTTGTATTGCCTCAAATATAGTATATTAAACCAATGGCAAAAATGTAGGCTATTTTTGGGCATAATCAATATCATTAATCTACATAAACTATAAATGGTTAGGTTTATCACTTTTTGTCATCCTCAATGATTTGAAATGCATTATGTCCACATGTGGTTGTATTGTGTTTTAAATTGGAAAATAATTCAAATCAATAAAATCACAACAAATGTAAGGTATTAATAGAAATAACTAAAACAGCTTGTAGCCTCTGGCTGGCTGGCTGTGGTTAGCTGGAAGGTTGCAGACGAATTTGAGACTATAGAAATTCCTTGATATTGTCTTTCAAATGACCTCATGGCTGGATGGCTCACCTAAGGCGGACATTTTTTTTGCATACTGGGCAGCACGCCAGCTACGTATCAAAATATACATTGAGCTGGTGAAGCAGCTCACCAACTTTAGCTGGTCAAGCTGTATTTTCCAGCAGGGAAGTCTGTGGCTAAATAAAGGCAGGCCAATAACCCACTCTGCCACCCTGCGTGGTACTTTACTCTAATGCAGCATCCAGCCACCCAGTGTCTTATCTTAATGAGTCCTACTCAGCCTCTATCTCTGTATGCTCGTCACGTAGCCTGCCCCACTGCATTTGATTTATTTGTTCATCATCTCTTATGTTTCTCTAATAAGCCAACATGCAAAAATACTGTAGTGTATACTATGGTAGGAATACTACAGTTTTCACTGTAGTGTTTTTGCAGAATGTATTATTATTAAGTTTATTATTGACACAGCTCACACATGAATACGTAAAACAAATGTGAAAACACAGAAGAAACAAACAACAGTCAGGCATGAATAGTACCCCACGCCCATGGGAGAAATTATATGGAATTGTTCACTATGGTGAAAGCCACCAGGATGAAACTACCCCCGAAACGCGCAGGAAGGAGATCAAAGCAAAGGTGAAGCGGGTGGTCCGGGCTGGAAATGATGTGTCAGGAGTGAATAGTGCAATCATTCAGAAGGGAGAGTTGAGGAGGCCAAGTCAGTTTGGATGCCGTTTTTGTGATATTTGAGAGTGTGTTGCATTGTGAGCTCATTGTGGTAACATATGCTGCAATTGATGAGTAGTGGTTCAATTATGCTCCAGTACAGTAGCAGAAGGAGTTTGGGTTTTGACGGGCAGGTTACGCATACGTCTGATGACAGACAGATGTTGCTGTGATTTCTTCATTATTTCAGTGGTGGGTTGTTCGAAGATGAGCTTGTGGTCTATTGTTATTGCAAGATATTTGAATGAAGAAACCATTTCGACGGCCTCTCTGTTAATGAGGGAGTTGATAGTTATTTCTTTATGTAGGTAGGACTGGGTTCTGACCAGAGAGTATAGCACTTCTGCTCTTTTCTCTAACCTTTAGGGAACACAATATATGGTCTATACTTGGCATGTCGGTTTCTCACTTAAGAGTGGCACATATTGGGATATGGGGGAGGGGATTGGGCTGGGTAGATGCAAATGGTATACTGTAGTATTTACCATAGTTAAAAAATGTAGTGTTTTTGCAGATATTTCTGGAGTTTTACTACAGGTTTTTTTGTGTGGATAAAACTGTAGTATTTTACAGTATATTGCAAAATTATATATTAAGTACTACACATGATCGAGGGATACTACAGTGTGAAGTTTAGTATTCTAGACTATACAATATATATCTATAAGTACTGTAGTATTCTATAGTAAACTGCAGCGTTTTTTATGTGCGAGGTGGGGTTTGTGTGCGACACTCCGAGGGCTGAGGCATCCGCAGTAAATGCCTGAATAGAGCCACTGTCTCAGGCACAAAGGCGGGCACCTCCGAGGGTAATGGGCCCACCCACTGGCTGACAGGTCTAAAAGGGTGATTAACGGACTCCCCAGGGAGAAAGGCCATAGGGACTGGGAACCCCTGAGATATGACTAGTTTTCTCTCTCTTTTTTTTCTTGTGTCTCTCACCATCTCTTTCTTTCTTCTGCCTTTTGCTATATCTACTTTATCGCTTTATCTCTCTCTCTCTCTCTGCGATGGCTAATCTCTTTCTTTATATCTCTCTCTTTTTGTTATCTCTCTTAAGAAACATTTCTTATATGCTGCTCTGTTGCTCCTCAAGATGGTGAGGCCCTGTTTAAGTGTGTAAAAATATCTAAAAACAATGCCTATTTGTGGACACACATGCAGAAGAAAACATGCAGGCACAAGCTCACACAACTTGCATCAAAAATACATTCTATCATTCATTTTTATCTTTAGCTTCCTATTGTTATTCTCTATCGTGCAGTCCCTTAGCTTAACAACACACACACACACACACACACACACACACACACACACACACACACACACACACACACACACACACACACACACACACACACACACACACACACACACACACACACACACACACACAGACCCACACACAGACCCACACACATCAGTGTAGTCATGGATGCCAAGGGAAGCCCATATAAAATAATGTATCTTTCGTCTCTCTGTGTTTCATAATGTTACTTCAATCTGTAACGATCCTCTTCGTCTGATGAAGAGTAGTCAAGATCGGACCAAAACGCAGCGTGGTAAGTGTCCATGTTAATACTTATTTTAACTCAGAACACTAAGACAAAATAACAAAAATAGACTAACACGAAACAGTTCTGTCTGGTGCAGACACAGAGACAGAAAACAACTAAACACAAACACAGGTGGGAACAGGCTACCTATGTATGGTTCTCAATCAGAGACAACGATTGACAGCTGCCTCTGATTGGGAACCATACCAGGCCAAACACATAGAAAAGGACAACATAGAACAAAACATAGAATGCCCACCCCAACTCACGCCCTGACCAGACCAAAATAGAGACATAAAAAGGATCTCTAAGGTCAGGGCGTGAAAGTACCCCCCCCCCCCCCCCAAAGGTGCGGACTCCGGCCGCAAAACCTAAACCTATAGGGGAGGGTCTGGGTGGGCATCTATCCGCGGTGGCGGCTCTGGTGCGGGACGTGGACCCCGCTCCACCTTAGTCTTGGCCCACTTAGGTGGCGCCTCTGGAGCGGAGACCCTTGCCGCCAACCCCGGACTGGGGATCCTTGCAGCGGGCCCCGGACAGGAGGGCGACTCTGGCAGCTCCGGACAGGAGGGTGACTCTGGCAGCTCCGGACAGGAGGGTGACTCTGGCAGCTCCGGACAGGAGGGTGACTCTGGCAGCTCCGGACAGGAGGGTGACTCTGGCAGCTCCGGACAGGAGGGTGACTCTGGCAGCTCCGGACAGGAGGGTGACTCTGGCAGCTCCGGACAGGAGGGTGACTCTGGCAGCTCCGGACAGGAGGGTGACTCTGGCAGCTCCGGACAGGAGGGAGACTCTGGCTGCTCCGGACAGGAGGGAGACTCTGGCTGCTCCGGACAGGAGGGAGACTCTGGCTGCTCCGGACAGGAGGGAGACTCTGGCTGCTCCGGACAGGAGGGAGACTCTGGCTGCTCCGGACAAGAGGGAGATTCTGGCTGCTCCGGACAGGAGGGAGAATCTGGCTGCTCCGGACTGAAGCCCGTTGCTGGAGGCTCCGGACTAGAGGGCGTCGCTGGAGGCTCCGGACTAGAGGGCGACGCTGGAGGCTCCGGACTAGAGGGCAACGCTGGAGGCTCCGGACTAGAGGGCGTCGCTGGAGGCTCCGGACTGAAGGGCGTTGCTGGAGGCTCCGGACTGACTGCCGTCGTTGGAGGCCTCGTGCCATAACTCCTCACTGGAGGCTTCGTGCCATGGATCATCACTGGAGGCTTCGTGCCATGGATCATCACTGGAGGCTTCGTGCCTAGGATCATCACTGGAGGCCTGGCTCTGGGAGCAGGCACAGGACTCACCAGGCTGGGAAGACATGCAGGTTGGCCTTGTCCTTGGCCGAGGCACAGGATGCACTGGGCCGTGGAGGCGCACTGGAGGTCTCGAGCAACGAGCCTGCACAACCCGTCCTGGCTCGATGCCCACTCTAGCCCGGCCGATGCGAGGAGCTGCGATGTAGCGCACCGGGCTATGCACATGTACTGGAGACACCGTGCGCTCCACCGCATAACACGGTGCCTGACCAGTACGACGCTCCACCCGGTAAGCGCGAGGAGTTGGCTCAGGTCTCCTACCTGACTCCGCCAATCTCCCCGTGTGCCCCCCCAAAAAAAGGATTCTGGGGCTGCCTCTCGTGCACCTCTCCTCGGGCTTACTTACAAGTAGTGTAAAGAAAATATTTGCTAAATAAACAAAAGTTTTTAAAAAAGTAACACAAGAAAATTACATAACAATAACAATGCTATATACAGGGGGTACCGGTACCGAGTCAATGTGCGGGGGTACAGGTTAGTCGAGGTAATTTGTAAATTGACTATGCATAGATAATAAAGCGCGAGTAGCAGCAGGGTCAATGTAAATAGTCAGGCTGGCCATTTGATTAATTGTTCAAGCAGTCTTATGGCTTTGGGGTAGACGCTGTTAAGGAGCCTTTTGGTCCTAGACTTGGCGCTCTGGTACCAATTGCCATGCGGTAGCAGAGAGAACAGTCTATGACTTGGGTGACTGGAGTCTTTGACAATTTTTTCGGCCTTCCTCTGTCACAGCCTAGTATTTAGGTCCTGGATGTCAGGAAGCTTGACCCCAGTGATGTACTGGGATTTGGGTACTACCCTCTGTAGCGCCTTAAGGTCAGATTCCCGAGCAGTTGCCATACCAGGCGGTGATGCAACCTGTCAGGAAGCTCTCGTTGGTGCAACTGTATAACTTTTTGAGGATCTGGGGACCCATGCCAAATATTTTCAGTCTCCTGAGGGGGGAAAGGTGTTGTCGTTCACTCTTCACAACTGTCTTGGTGTGTTTGGACCATGATAGTTTGTTGATGATGTGGACACCAAGGATCTTGAAAATCTCGACCCGCTCCACTTATGCCAGTTAATGTTAATGGGGCCTGTTTCGATGCACTTATTGATGAAGCCGATGACTGAGGGGGTATACTCCTCAATGCCATTGGATGAATCCCGGAACATATTCCAGTCTGTGCTAGAAAAACAGTCCTGTAGCGTACAGTAGCATCCGCTTCATCTGACCACTTCGGCATTGAGCGAGTCACTGGTACTTCCTGATTTAGTTTTTGCTTGTAAGCAGGAATCGGCCACTAGGAGCATCGCTTCTGGATGAGCATTTTCTTGTTTGCTTTTGGCCTTATACAGCTCGTTGACTGCGGTCTTAGTGCCAGCATCGGTTTGTGGTGGTAAATAGATGGCTATGAATAATATAGATGAGAACTCTCTTGGTAGATGGTGTGGCGCATCGTTGCCCATGAAAGGAAGTTAGGCTAGCGAGCAAGCATTTTAGCCAGGCAGCCTAGGACAACAAAAACTAAAAGCGTGTACTGTATGACAGAGTCATACACCGTGTCAGCAACATGAAAGAGATGGATGTCATTGGCGTTTCTCTACAAGTAGGGTGAGTCAACATGTTTTTTCTACTTGTAAGCATGCACACATGCATGCGCACACGCACCCACACACACGCACACACACACACACACACACACACACACACACACACACACACACACACACACACACACACACACACACACACGCACACGCACACGCACACACACAACTATATCTTACTATACTTGTGAGGATTTTTTGTGACCAACATTTGATTCCCATTCAAAATCCAATTTACCCTTACCCTAAAGATAAACATAACCCTAACTCGTAGCCTTAACCAGTAACCCCTTATCCTAATTCTAATTCTAACCACTAAGCCTAAAATAGCCATTATACAAGTGTGGACTGTGAAATTTCCTCACTTCTCTGAATTTTAGTTGGTGTACTATTCATGGTGTACCATTCTTTTGGTACTCACAAATATAGTAAAACGTGTCCACACACACTATCCGAATCCCCATGTTGAGTGCTGGGAGGTGGAGCAGCCACAATCCATCAACATATTATTCTGTGATGTGTCCCATATATTTTGAGCTCACTGTCTTCCTCCTCGCAGAAGGTTTTCAACAAAAGCAGCTCTATTCTTTCCCAGACAGAAGGAGAATGAGTCGAGTTCAATCTCCATCTGAACAAGAAGGCCTATTTTATCAAGCTATATAAAGGCCAGGTTGATGGAGTTCTAAAAATATGGCGGTCTTAAATTTCTAGACATAGCCAGTTCTAATAAAAGAAGGATGCCGCACTGATTGTTCCACTTTTTTTGCACTAATGTGCTCTCTATGCATGTCCTGAATCCCAATGGGGCTGCCTTGTTCACTCTACCTCTTCCCTTTTCCCTCGCTCTCTGTTTCTCTCTCTCTCTCTTTCTTCTTTAGTCTCTCTCTCGCTCTTTCTCTCTCTTCCTTCACCTCCCCTCTCTAGTATATCTCTCTCTTTCTCTCTCTCTGACGTTGTAGACCCAATTCATTCAACAGTGTTTGAACGCCCGTTCCCCCCTCCCAGGCTTGCCCTGTCTTGTTCTTTGTCTTCTCCAACAGACAGGGTGACATCATCAAACCTTTGCCACAGCTAATTACAATCACAAATCCTCATCTAATTAATCTTGCCTGTATTCTACATCAGCGGCTGCCTGAGCCATAACTTTCCTCTGGCAGAATGTTTATATTGTTTAACACTACTCCACTGTGACATATGGTGATGATGATGGATGATAATGATGATAGAGATGAGGAGGCTGAGGCTGGAAGATGACGCACACCGTGGTTTGGTTGGTGGAGAGTTCTTGACCAATAAGAGAGGAGATTGGGGTTAAAGCCAAGCTGGGAGGGGTTAAACGGTTTCTGTTCAGCTGAATTTCAATCCTCCTTTTGAAATAGAAATACAGTATAAGCACAAAACGTTATATGAAATCCTAGATGATGTGAAAGCACCATTGTTACTCAAATAAATACTAATTAAAACACCCTTCCCCCTCCCACTTTATCTCCACTTCCTTAGTTCTTCCTCCTCTCCCCACATCCTCTCCATCATTAGCTGTGTTTTGGGTTCTCAGATGAAGGGGGAGAGGAGTGGAGCATTTGCAGTGTGGCGCCTTGTTTTCAAATCACTGACCTTCATCAAACATTTGCTCTCAGTGTGCTTGCAGCTAGGAGCAACGCCAAGCAACATATTAAGATAATGTGACACCCAGGCATCTGTCATGACCACTGGCTCATGTTCTCGCTGGGGAGTCACCATGTGGGTCGCCACTTCAGGAACGAACCGACGTGGGCAGGCGGGCCATCCACCTCATTCTCATTTAATGGTACCCTGTCAATCACACACACACTCACACTCTCTCTCACTCACTCACACACACATACCATCTCAACCTTGGCTCCTTCTCCTTTATTCCACAGCATCGAATAGTAGCACATGTTTATCGTTACCCACTGTTATTGCTATATCTGGAGTTTGGAAGATGGATCGTTTGCCATATGGTGTGTGTGTGTGTGTGTAAAGGTTGTAAAGGCTCATTGTGCTTTTGATAGTAAAACGAAGGAGACAAGGTGCTATTACAAGAGACACGTTTCAGGTTTAGGGTAAATTTAAGTTAATTCCAGGAAGTCAGTTGTAATTTTTAATTGATCATTCTTGTCTAGGAGTATTTTTTTGTCATTAATGTTATGCTGGAATCAACATGAATTCTCAAACCTAGAGTTTAGTATGCGGCGGATTAAGCTATGAAATGGGGACTTAATGTCTTTGTTATTTTATTATCTTTGAACACCTGTTGCACTGTGTGAGTAAACGGCAGTGTTTTCTTTTCTTCTGGGCTGTTGGATCGTTGGACGTCCTTCAATGGCTTGTGTTGTGTGCCTGCCAGTGAATGACTGTTATAATGTGAGGACTTTATGCATTGTTTAATTTCTTAAACTCTCTTTTCTGTTCTAATATTTGTACATTTTCATGGTTGTGCTCGTTGACATTTGAACATCCCAGGGAGTCTCGATAAGTTGGCTAGATGCCAGACAGTCGTCCTTTTCCCCTCTCCTTTTCATTTTTTTGTTCAACTTTTTGACTGAGCATGAATTTATAAATTGAAAAAGCTGTGCAAAAAATTGACCTTAATCCTCTCTCTCTCTATGGCAGGAAACATTCTGGCGTCGACTGGGACTGGGTTTATATCCACCATCTGTTGCATTTTGCATTAACAAAATCTATTCCTCCGTTTATTTAACCATGCATGCTCAGACAATGCCACCATTGCTACCATCGCACCACCAAATTGACTTGGAAAACCACTGAAAACCCAATCTCACAATAAACTCACAATAAAAAACATGCTCCCTGATTGTTTGAATAACAAGTATATTCATTATAAAGGATTAGAGAGTGGAAATTAGTAAGCAAATTCAGATTGCAGAGGTCAAGGTGGAGTGGATGAGAATGTCAAGGTTTAACTGCATCAAATATCAAAACATTTTTTGTTGAACTTAAGTAAGTAATACATACAGTACCTACTCATTGTAGAATAATAGTGAAGACATCAAAACTATGAAATAACTCATACGGAATCAAGTAGTAACCCAAACATATATTTTATATTTGAGATTCTTAAAAGTAACCACCTTTTGCCTTGATGACAGCTTTATACACTCTTGGCATTCTCTCAACCAGCTTCATGAGGTGCATTTCAATTAACAGGTGTGCCTTGTTAAAAATTTATTTGTGGAATTTCTTTCCTTCTTAATGCGTTTGAGCCAATCAGTTGTGTTGTGACAAGGTAGGGGTGGTATACAGAAGATAGCCCTATTTGGTAAAAGACCAAGTCCATATTATGGCAAGAACAGCTCAAATAAGCAAAAAGAAACGACAGTAATTCATAACTTTAAGACAGGGGTGGGCAATTCCAGTCCTCGAGGGCCTGATTGTTGTCACAGTTTTGCCCCAGCCTCAGCTAACACACCTGACTCCAATAATCACCTAATCGTTATCTTCTGTTTAGAATGCAATTTGATTAATCAGCTGTGTTTGGTAGGGATGGAGAAAAAATGTGACACCAATCAGACGACTGGAGTTGCCCACCCCTGCTTTAATTAAGACATGAAGGTCAGTCAATCCGGAAAATGTCAAGAACTTTGAAAGTTTCTTCAAGTGCAGTCGCAAGAACCGTCAAGCGCTATGAAGAAACTGGCTCTCATGAGTACCGCCACAGGAAGGAAACACCCAGAGTTACCTCTGCTGCAGAGGATACGTTTATTCGAGTTACTAGCCTCAGAAATTGCAGCCCAAATAAATGCTTCACAGAGTTCAAGTAAAAGACAAATCAACTGTTCAGAGGAGACTGCTTGAATCAGGCCTTCATGGCGTAATTGCTGGAAAGAAACCACTACTAAAGGACACCATTAATAATTAGAGACTCGCTTGGGCCAAGAAACACGAGCAATGGACATTAGAGCGGTGGAATCTGTCCTTTGGTCTGATGAGTCCATATTTTAGATTTTTGGTTCCAACTGCCGTGTCTTTGTGAGATGCAGAGTAGGTGAACAGATGATCTCCGCTTGTGTGATTCCCACCATGAAGCATGGAGGAGGAGGTGTGATGGTGTGGGGGTGTTTTTCTGATGACACTGTCTGTGATTTATTTAGAATTCAAGATACACTTAACCAGCATGGCTACCACAGCATTCTGCAACGATACGCCATCCCAACTGGTTTGCGCTTAGTGGGACTATCATTTGTTTTTCAACAGGACAATGATCCAACACAACTCCAGGCTGTGTAAGGGCTATTTGACCAATAAGGAGAGTGAAGGAGTGCTGCATCAAATAACCTGGCCTCCACAATCACCAGACCTCAACCCAATTGAGATGGTTTGGGATGATTTGGACTGCAGAGTGAAGGGAAATTAGCCAACAAATTCTCAGCATATGTGGGAACTCCTTCAAGACTGTTGAAAAAGCATTCCAGGTTAAGCTGGTTGAGAGAATGCCAAGAGCGTGCAAAGTTGTCATCAAGGCAAATGGTGACTACTTTGAAGAATCTAAAATCTAAAATATATTTTCATTTGTTGAACACTTTTTTTGTTACTACGTGATTCCATATGTGTTATTCCATAGTGTTGATGTCACTATTATTCTTCAATGTAGACAATAGTAAAAATAAAGTAAAACCCTTGAATGAGTAGGTGTGTCCTTACTTTTGACTGGTACTGTATATTTAGAAGTAGATTGGATAATGAAAATTGATAAGCAGTTAGATTCAACTTGCAGGGGCTGAAACGGACGTTTGTGTATGATTGAGAATATCTGTTCAATTGTATCAAATATAAAAACTTTGTCTCTTTGGTTTAACTTTTGATTTTGTTGAAAGTTGACATTTTCAGAATCACCTTTATTCACCGAATATATTTGCATGTACAGGAATTTGACTCTGAAATGGTGCTGCCGCAATGACAGACAATAAGCAGAGTATACGGACAAAATATATAGACACAGAATTTACACAATCCACATACAGTACAGTTATGTACACTTTAAACACTGAAGTTAAACACTATAGACTAGACCGCTCAAACTCAACTCTGAACCTCAAAGCCAGTTCCACTGCCTTTTTTCATTGTTCCCCTCTAATCAGGGACTGATTTAGACCTGCAATTAATCATTGGGTAGAACAGAAAACCAGCAGACTCCGGACCTCGTAGGGTGAGAGTTGAGAACCCCTGGACTAGACTATAAACATTAAGCTACATTATAACGTATGTATGTAGAGATGTATGAATAAAACTATTTTGCAGGATGATGTGCCATGAGGGAAATATATATATGTGAGGGAAATATATATATGTGAGAGACAGTCCGTGGCAGAGTGGGAAAAAAGCAGTGCAAAGAGCAATGCGCATTTCTAGGATGAAAGTGCAGGGTGCAAAGTCCACGTTGTTTTATTATTCTGCTTGTCTAACAACTAAACTCGGAATCTAAACTGCTACTAAGGTAACCAAATGTTATTTACAGAATTACAGGTGATACCAAAGTATACAACGAGTATGCTGCTTTAAGCTATTTATTCCATTTTAAACCAATGGGAAGTTATTTCTTTCCAACAAAGTGGCTACCCAGACAGTATACATCATGTCATCATTCTCTGATGGGATTATTGATCTCTGACTCTCTCCTCATATCTCAAATGTTTCACCATCACAACTAAATGAGACAGATATAATCCAAATGCCCAGAACAGATCATTAGAAAGATTTGGAAGCCAGACTATGCCTAAAGACTTATACTACAACATAGTCTTTTTGATATTGATTCCGACATATAAGAGGATTAAAATGCTAAACAGTTGATAAAGACATGTTTTATGTATTTAAATCACTCATTATTAAAGGGAAACTTCATCGCTATACACTATTTGGGGTGTTTTTCCAGTCTCCCTACATAAATATCAGTGACGAGAGGGTGTTTCAGACATACACTATTAAAAACGTATGTTGACACCCCTACAAATTAGTGGAATCGGATATTTCAGCCACACCTGTTGCTGACAGGTGTATAAAATCGAGCACACAGCCATGTAATCTCCATAGACAAACATTGGCATTAGAATGGCCTAACGGAAGAGCTCAATGACTTTCAATGTGGCACCGTCATAGGATGCCACCTTTCCAACAAGTCAGTTTGTCAAATTTCTGCCCTGCTTGAGCTACTCCTTTCAACTGTAAGTGTTGTTATTGTGAAGTGGAAATGTCTAGACCACACAAGCTCACAGAACGGGGCCACCGAGTGCTAAAAATAGTCTGTCGGTTGCAACACTCACTAGCAATAGATCAGTGTGGAAGAACTTGACGAGCCTGCACAGAGCCCTGACGTTAACCTTACCCAACTCCTTTGGGATGAATTGGAACACCGACTGCGAGCCAGGCCTTATCGCCCAACGTCAGTGCCCAACCCCATTAATACTCTTGTGGCTGAATTTAATCAAGTCCCTGTGTTCTAACATCTAGTCGAAAGCCTTCACAGAAGAGTGAAACCTGTTATAGCAGCAAAAGTGCGACCAACTCCATATTAATGACTATGGTTTTGGAATGAGATGTTCGACGAGTATGAGTCCACATACTGTTGGCCATGTAGTGTATTTCATTCTCGCGGTCACAATTACAGTGGCCATCATGTAATGCTTGTGTCATCCCTCTGCCTCTCTCTCTCCCACATGCGCACGCACACATGCGTAATCCCAGATTCTCTGTGATTTGAGGGAATATCCCAAAAACTAAAAAAATCATCATCCAATGTGTCGTTCAATTTAAATCAATTATCAATGTAGATTACAACTACTGTTCCACACCATGCTGGGTGTAAATCTTAAATAACCAGATAAATCAGTATAGCCTACCACCGCGTTCCCCAGGTAATTTCCTTCCCACAGTCTAATCTATAAGGAATTTAAGTTAGACCACTCTCTATGCATGCTAATTACTCAGAGTTTAGGATAAACATTTACTCATCGGAAAACTCAATGCCGTTTGAGTTATTTACCATACTAGTTGTTATTTGATTTATTTAATGCGGTGACTCAGGGCAAGGTCCTTTCTGATCAAGTGAATTCATTTGAGGAGAGCTGGAGCAGACAGTGTGTGACTAATTAAGGAATATGTCTAGCTGAACTATGGTCCATTACAGTCTTAGTGTGTACTGACGTATTTCAGCTAATGTCTCATATTTAGGATTTACAGAATGACCCATACCCAATCAAAACTCTGAATGTTCCTCCCTGTCAGACAGAATTCCAATGTGGAAGAGTTTGGTTCCATACCTGGCTGGCTAGTTCAGAAAATGCCAACCATAATCAAAAGGGTCTAAATCAAGCCACTGATTGCTACAAACGAGTAATTATAACTCAGTTGCCACTATGTGGCAGGGTTGGAGAACGTTAACAGCATTAATCAGTGATACTCATGAATAATATAACCTTAAATAGACACACGTTTTTTCATGTGAGTTACACAATATTTGTATGACAAAAATGTTTTCCCATAAGCTAAGTTACGCATTTAAGCAGGTTACTCATGTTATGATTGTGAGCCAGAGATATGTAAGGATATAAGTCAATTTTGCCCACTTCACAGGGCTTGAATACACCTGGAATGACAGGATGAGGCAATACATTGTAATAAAATCCTTGCCTTGCGTTATTAATATAAATAACCCAAATAAAGGAGACTGAATTATTTATGAGCAACAATTTGGAAAGAGTGCAACTGAGAATTTGCAGATGAATAAAGACCTGAGTATGTGATGCATGTCCGGTGGCCCTATTCTGTGGCTTTCCTCTAATGCTTTGATAAATGGCTGTTATCTACACCCTTCGGTATATGACAGCCATCTGCTCCTGGCTCCTCTAGGGCCAATTTGAGACGTTTAGATATCTGGGTCAGTTCAGGTGGATTTATTAAAGGGGCAAGTCGCTGACCAGACTGAGAGTCTGGTGAAGCTCGCCGAGACCATAGCTGTGATCTCTCTGGTTGCATCCAAAATGGCACCCTATCCCTTTATAGTTCACTACTTTTGACCAGGGACCATAGGGCTTTGGTCAAAATGTGTGCATTATAAAGGGAATAGGGTGCCATGGGCCCTGGAAAAACTAGTGCTCTACAGTATATAAGGAATATGGAGCTGTTTGGGAAGCAACCTCTGTCTGTGGCATAGGGCCATAGTGACCTCCTTATCTGACTGGACAGAGATCCGTTCCTCTGGACTGTACTGCAAAGTAAATTATACCTCAGAGGCCTTGGCGATGATATCTATTCTATTTTCGCCTACATCACACACTCCACCAACACACTCATGTAAGAATGAATAACCACAAAAACCCAAAAGGTCTAGCTTAGATATACTGTGCAAACACACAGAGACACCCACCCCTTTGCACACACAGAAGCAGATAGCACATCATTAATAATGGGCATACATCAAATCCTTATGACCTTATATCTCTTGTAAAAACATTAATATCACTGCAAGTACACAATATAAATGCCAAAAATATCCGACCAAGGTTTTAATCATGCCTTCTTTCCCAATCTGTCAAAAAACTGTCAGATGCAGGTCCAGGTGGGTGGATTGAACAGAAACCAGAGGCAGAGAGGGACAGAACAAGTTAAGTTGGCTTGTTTGTTCCTTTGAGGAACCTTTTCTTGGACTGAAAGAGATGAGACCAACAAAGCAATTTATTATATTGGTATTGGCATGGTGGATACTGTATCCCCTGAAGACCAGTCCCAAAGTATGTACGGCAAGTCCAGAGGGACACATATCACTGCTTAACCATGCATATCTTCGCCGTACTGTACATTCACCTGATTCTATTTCAGGACACTGCTGCTATGGGGGTTCTGTGTAATGGTAACGATTGTGTTACTATGAGCTATCGAAGCTGTTTGGCCCTGGTCACCCTCCTCTGTCATATGGAAGGAAGCTGATGGATGCCATTTGGGACGCTGTGCTGCACAGTAGAGCTGCGTGCCTCTTTTCCTGATTGACCATATATACCTCTCCTACCTTAATCTACCTTAACAATAAACCTCAATCAATTCTCTGGTAAGGATGCCGGACACGTGCCCAGATGCCGATGGCCGATAGTCCTGAAAGGCTGACACATCGCATCTCAATCAAACAAGCAATGCAGACGTAGTGCGAGTGGGTCCATTCTCTCAGTCTCTTAGGAGGAGCGTCCGTAAAGTGCAGCAATCTGCTAATCTTCTACAATCACTTTGCCACGCAATCAGAGTTGATATCGTCCTCCGCCTCCCTCCCCACGTCAAAACCCTGACAACAATATGAGGACTTAATAGTTTAATCGGAAACATAAACAAATCACATCCACTTAGTACAGCAATCATTTTAGCAACACTCAGCAGGGACTAATTTACTGCAAGACTCAAAATTTTGACTGTGGCCATTGGGGGGATTTGGTTACGGCGTACCCACCGGCAAACAGGTGGCTCTACTTTTATCGGCACCTTGCCAATACACACGGCAACTAACTAAGTAAAACAAAGCAACAGATGCCACCACTGTGCGTTGATTTGAGTGCCTCTTGCTTTAAGTTCCATTGAAGTATACGCTGGCAGCATCACAAATGGAACCCTATTCCCTATGTAGTGCACTAATTTGGACCAGGGATCATAGAGCTCTAGTCAAAAGTAGTGGACTAAATAAGGAAAAGGGGTGCCATTTGGGACTCAGAACACTGTCACCAGCCTGGTTGACAGGCCGGGCCTGCAAGAGGACTTGACAGAGCTTGTGAACCCAGTAAGTACTGACTCTGCCTTACTGGGCATGGTTTGACAATGGTGTCAAGCAAATGAGAGGGGAGCCAGTAGAGGGTGAGAGACTGAAGGAAACAGACACCCTGTTGTATAAGCAATGCAGCATGGCTGATCCGAGTCATGCTAGTGTAAGGGAAGAAGAAGCGTGCACCGAATCGTATAGCTTTTCCGGCCCACACTTCTCAGAACGACTGCTGAGATTTTTCAAAAGAAAAAGTGGAAAGGCCAGTGAAATGTTTGGGTGTCTTGTTCTAAATATCACTGGCCTCTCGCTTCAGAGGGGCGTCTAGCTAAAGTTTAAAAGTGGTGACACCAGCCGTAAATCTGCATGACATTAATTATGCATCGTTTACGGACGGCATTGAGTCACACACCAGGACTAGAAGGTTATCGCTAGCACTCCTGCTGCTGTAGCAATGGTTGCCAGGACGAGATAAGATGGCAAAATAACAATAACCATTTGGATTTGATATGCTTTTAAGGAGGAGGCAGTACATAATCTGGAACTCTGAGCCGGTAATGACACCAACGAGTGCGGATAGTAGAGGAGAGGTGGGCGAGGGAGGGCGGGGCTGCATGGGATAACTGTGAAATTGATATGTCCTTGAAGGAAGATCCGTAGACAGAGTGCATAGAGAGTATGCCTGGGAATTATGGTGAAAACGTGTGTAACTAACAACCATGTTCAGCTGCCTGCCGATGAGCACAGGCTCCCTGGCTACGCACCACACTCAATTACAGAAGAAAAAGAGGGGGAGAGGGGCAGCAGGAGGGAGGAAGAGAGGGAGGAACCAGGGTCATTTTCCCCTTTGATGACCTTCAGGCTAATGCGGCCCAGGAGATCCAGCTATTTCTGAATCTTTATTTGAAGACGTTGCAGTCCATGGGTCTCAAATGTCACCCTATTTCCTTTATAGTGCACTACTTTTGACATGGCCCCCATGCATGTGTACTATGTAAAGAATAGGTGCCATTTCGGGAACAGCACATGTTCTTGAAGAGTTGTTTCTGCACATCTGACTTTGAGTGTGTGGTTGAGAAGTGGATGGCACCCTGTTAACCTGTTTGGGGTGCAGCCCGACACCGGTACACTTATGACAACATCCAGCTCAAGTGCAGGGCGCGAAATTCAAAATATATATTTTTTAAATATTTAACTTTCACACATTAACAAGTCCAATACAGCATATGACAGGTACACATCTTGTGAATCAAGCCAACATGTCCGATTTTTAAAATGTTTTACAGGGAAGACAAAATATGTAAATCTATTAGCTAACCACGTTAGCAAAAGACACCACTTTTCTTACTCCATCAGTTTTTTACTCCATAAGTAGCTATCACAAATTCGACCAAATAAAGATATAAATAGCCACTAACCAAGAAACAACTTCATCAGATGACAGTCTGATAACATATTTATTGTATAGCATATATTTTGTTCGAAAAATTTGCATATTTCAGGTATAAATCATAGTTTACATTTCAGCTACAATCAGAAATTGCACCGAAAGCAGCCATAATATTTACAGACACCAACGTCAAATACCTAATTACTCATCATAAAACATTTCTGAAAAATACATAGTGTACAGCAATTGAAAGACAGGCATCTTGTGATTCCAGACAATATTTCCGATTTATTAAATGTTTTACAGCGAAAACAAAATGTAGCGTTATATTAGCATAGCCACAATAGCCAGAAACACTTGGGCGCCGACGACCAGTTCACATGCACGACAGATATTAGAAATAGCATCATAAAATGTTTCTTACTTTTGGTGATCTTCCGTCAGAATGTTGGACAAGGTGTCCTTTGTCCAGAACAGTCGTTGTTTGGATCTGGAACGGCAAATTTCCCTCTTCATTTAGCATGGGCACTTGCCAAGTGCTACGGATCTCTCCAACGTCAACAAAGTCAGAGAACGGAACACGGCAAAACTCCCAAAAAAATTTAAATAATCTGATTAAACTATATTGAAAAAACATACTTTACGATGATATGGTCACATGTATCAAATAAAATCTAAGACGGAGATGTTAGTCGTCCATAACGAGAGCAAAACAGAAGGCAAATCCATGTCCTCTTTCGCGCGCTCCAGAAACAGGAAGTGGACGGTCACGTCAAACAAAGAGCTTTAATTCCACCTCAGACCAAGATAAACACAAAATTTTTTCTCTCACCGCCTCTTGACAACCAGGGGAAGGTGTATGAAGTGTATGTAGACTCTTACGTATCATGCCCATGTATAGGCAGGAAGTTGAACAGAGCATCGATTTCTGACATTCCACTTCCTGGTCAGGAAGTGTGCTGCAGAATGACTTCTGTTTCATTCAGAGAAATAATTCAAACGGTTTTAGAAACTAGAGAGTGTTTTCTATCCAATAGTAATAATAATATGCATATTGTACGAGCAAGAATTGAGTACGAGGCCGTTTGAAATGGGCACGATATAACTGGCTACTCAATACTGCCCCTTGCAGCCATAACAGGTTTTAACTATGTAGTGCACTACTTTTGACCAGGGCCCAAAGTAGTGCATTATTTGTAGGGATTAGGGAACACCAGTAAGAACCGGATATAAGTTCCAAATCCAATGGGAACTATGTGCTTCAAGGACGCAATAATATACAATACAATACTTTACTGCCCATTTGCATGGACACTCAACAATGCAATTACTGTGATGTTGATGCATTGCAGGGATGTTTATTTGGTCAGAAGAACATGCAAGATGTACCAAACATACAAAGAGGGTAATGCAATTATTAACTCACTATGAACCCTCTCTCTCTTGCTCTCTCGCTCTCTCTATCTCTCGCTCTCTGTCAATTCAATTTCAATTTATTGGCATGGGAAACATGTTTACATTGACAAAGCAAGTTAAATAGATAATAAACAAAAGTGAAAAAAATATAAAAAATGTACAGTCAACATTGCACTCACAAAAGTTCCAAAAGAATAAAGACATTTCAAAATACAGTGTTGCAATGATGGGCAAATAGTTAAAGTACAAACGGCAAAATAAATCTGTATTTACAATGGTGTTTGTTCTTCACTGGTTGCCCTTTTCTTGTGGCAACAGGTCACAAATCTTGCTCTGTCTCTCTCTCTCTTTTAACGTTTGAAGTCAGAAATAGAATTGGCCATTGGCACTGAGCCATACTACAGTATATGTGGCAAGGGGCTGGTGCACTGGAACAAAGGGAATTAACACATGATCACACTGAATCTACACTATATATACAAATTAGTGGATTCGGCTATTTCAACCACACCTGTTGCTAACAGGTGTATAAAATCGATTACACTGCCATTCAATCTCCATAGACAAACATTGACAGTAGAATGGCCTTACGGAAGAGCTCAATGACTTTCAAAATGGCCCTGTCATAGGATGCCACCTTTCCAACATGTCAGTTTCTCAAATGTCTGCCCTGCTAGAGCGGCTCCGGTCAAGTGTAGGTGTTGTTATTGTGCAGTGGAAACCTATAGGAGCAACAACGGCTCAGTTGCGAAGTGGTAGGCCACACAAGTGCACAGCATGGGATCGCCGAGTGCTGAAGCGCGTAGTGCGTAAAAATCATCTGTCTTTGGTTGCAACACTCACTACCGAGTTCCAAACTGCCTCATGAAGCAATGTCTGCACAAGAGCTGTTCGTCGGGGGTTTCATGAAATGGGTTTCTATAGCCAAGCAGCCACACACAAGCGTAAGATCACCATGCACAATAATAAGCTTCGGCTTTAGTGCTGTAAATCTCGCCGCCATTGGACTCTGGAGCAGTGGAAATGCATTCTCTGGAGTGATGAATCATGCGTCACCACCTGGCAGTCCGATGGACTGGAGAACTTTACCTGCCCGAATGCATAGTGCCAACTGTAAAGTTTGGAGGAGGAATAATGGTCTGGGGATTTTTCATGGTTCGGGCTAGGCCCCTTAGTTCCAGTTAACGGAAATCTCAAAGCTACATCATACAATGACATTCTAGACGATTCTGTGCTTCCAACTTTCTGGCAACAGTTTGGCTAAAGCCCTTTCCTAATTCAGCATGACAATGCCCACGTGCACGAAGCAAGGTCCATACAGAAATTGCTTGTCGAGATCGGTGTGGAAGAACTTGACTGGCCTGCACAGAGCCCTGACCTCAACCCCATCAAACACCTTTACGAGGAGTTGGAATGCCGACTGCGAGCCAGGCCTAATCGCCCTACATCAGTGCCTGAATGGAAGCATGTCCCTGCAGCAATGTTCCAAAATCTAGTGGACACCCTTTCCTGAAGAGTGGAGGCTGTAATAGCAGCAAAAGGGGGATCAACTCCACATTAATGCCCATGATTTTGGAATGAAAAGTTTGAGATACTTTTAGTCATGAAGGCATAAGTTCCAAATGGTACCCTAATCCCTACATTGTGTGCTAATTTTGACCAGGGCCCTCTGGTTATGAATAGTGCACTATGCAGGGATTAGGGTGCCATTTGGGACGTAGTCTGATCATTTTTTAGAAGGATATGCTTACATTAATTGGTCAGGTTTCCAATGTGGGTTATACAAAATCACTTGTACAAAAAACACTTTCTGGATAACATACAGTAAGTAGTACAAAGGTCTCCTAGGTCTAGCTGTCTACATCGCACCTGGATTTGTTTCATAACAGAAATGAAGAGCTGCTGGACACAAATATCCATCTAAAGGTGCTGGTCAAAAGTAGTTCACTATAAAGAGAATATGGTGCCATTTGTGACACAGCCAATAATGTTTCTATTTATAATCCCACGAGTGTTCAGCACTTCAATTAATTATACCTTTCAACAATATTTTCATGTCGAGAGAAGTTGTATAACTTTCATAACACGGGCCATTCATTTGGAGCTGTAATAGGTAGTTGAGGCTAATTATACACACGTTCCGCTAGCGGAACCCCCCCCCCAAGATTCCGCTGAAAAGGCAGCGCGCTAAATTCAAAATTATATTTTTTAAATATTTAACTTCCACGCATTAACAAGTCCAATACAGCAAATGAAAGATAAACATCTTGTTAATCTACCCATCGTGTCCGATTTTTTTAAATGTTTTACAGCGAAAACACAACATATATTTATGTTAGATCACCACCAAATCCAAAAAACACACAGCCATTTTTCCCAGCCAAAGATAGTCACACAAAAGCAGAAATAGAGATAAAACTAATCACTAACCTTTGATAATCTTCATCAGATGACACTCATAGGACATCATGTTACACAATACATTTATGTTTTGTTCGATAATGTGCATATTTATATCCACAAATCTCGGTTTACATTGGCGCCATGTTCAGAAATGCCTCCAAAATATCCGGAGTAATTACAGAGAGCCACATCAAATAACAGAAATTGTCACGTTCCTGACCTTATTTCCTTTATTTTGTCTTTGTTTAGTATGGTCAGGACGTGAGCTGGGTGGGCATTCTATGTTATGTGTTTCTATGTTGGGTTCTTTTCAATTAGCCTGATATGGTTCTCAATCAGGGGCAGGTGTTTTACGTTTCCTCTGATTGAGAACCATATTAAGGTAGGCTGTTCACACTGTTTGTTTGTGGGTGATTGTTCCTGTGTCAGTGTTTGTGCCACACGGGACTGTTTCGTTTGTGAGTTTGTTCCTGTTCGTGCGTTCTTCGTTGTCTGTAAGTTCTCATGTTCAGGTCTGTTTACGTCGTTTGTTATTTTGTAGTTGTTCAAGTGTGCTTCGTGTTCGTCTTTCTTTATTAAACGGATTATGTATTCAACCCACGCTGCATTTTGTTCCGATCCTTGCTCCTCCTCAGACGAGGAGGAGAACGAACGTTACAGAAATACTCATCATAAACTTTGATAAAAGATACATGTTTTACATATAATTAAAGATACACTGGTTCTTAATGCAACCGCTGTATCAGATTTTTTTTAACTTTAGTAAAAGCACACCATGCAATAATCTGAGACGGCGCTCAAATATAAATAACATTTCTCCGCCATGTTGGAGTCAACAGAAATACGAAATTACATCATAAATATTCCCTTACCTTTGATTATCTTCATCAGAATGCAATGCCAGGAATCCTATTTCCACAATAAATCATTTTTTTGTTCGATAATGTCCATTACTTATGTCAAATTAGCAACTTTAGCTAGCATGTGTAGTACACGTGTCCAAACACTGGCGCAAGTGAAGGCAAACATCGGACGAAAACTTCAAAAAGTTATATTTCATGTCGAATAAACTGGTCAAACTTAGTAGAGAATCAATCTACAGGATCTTGTTATCATATATATCCAATAACGTTCCAACCGGAGCATTTCTTCATGTCTGTATAAGTAATAGCACACATTGCCATTCCATGACTAGCGCGCGTGACCAGGAACTGGCAATCTGCCAGACCAGTGACTGAAACACCTCCCATCCGGCCCCACATCACACTAGAGCAGGGGTGTCAAACTCATTCCACGGAGGGCCTAGTGTCTGCAGGTTTTTGGTTTTTCCTTTCAATAAAGCCCTAGACAACCAGGTGTGGGGAGTTACTAACTAATTAGTGATGTTAATTCATCAATCAAGTACAAGGCAGGAACGAAAACCCGCAGACACTCGGCCCCCCGTGGAATGAGTTTGACACCTGTGCACTAGAGGCTTCATTCCACGTTCTACTGACTGTTGACATCTAGTGGAAGGCGTATGAAGTGCAAACAGATCCATAAATTACAGGGAATTGAATAGGCGATGACTTTCACATCGACCCTTTTCAGAATTCTCACTTCCTGTTTGGAAGTTTGCCTGCCATATGAGTTCTGTTATACTCACAGACATAATTCAAACAGTTTTAGAAACTTCAGAGTGTTTTCTATCCAATAGTAATAATAATATGCAAATATTATCATCTGGGACAGAGTAGGAGGCCGTTCAATTTGGGCACCAATTCATCCAAAAGTGAAAATGCTGCCCCCTATCCCAAACAGGTTATGAATAGTGCACTACGCAGGGAATAGGGTGCCATTTGGGACGTAGTCTGATCGTTTTTTAGAAGGATATGCTTACATTAATTGGTCAGGTTTCCAATGTTGGTTATACAAAATCACTTGAACAAAAAACACTTTCTGGATAACATACAGTAAGTAGTACAAAGGTCTCCTAGGTCTAGCTGTCTACATCGCACCTGGATTTGTTTCATAACAGAAATGAAGAGCTGCTGGACACAAATATCCATCTAAAGGTGCTGGTCAAAAGTAGTTCACTATAAAGAGAATATGGTGCCATTTGTGACACAGCCAATAATGTTTCTATTTATAATCCCACGAGTGTTCAGCACTTCAATTAATTATACCTTTCAACAATATTTTCATGTCGAGAGAAGCTGTATAACTTTCATAACACGGGTCATTCATTTGGAGCTGTAATAGGTAGTTGAGGCTAATTATAATTCATTTTGAAATAACAACAATTCAAAACAGAGGGGTAATATTGACCCCCTCCAACATATCAGATTTAATAATAAATAGCCATATTCCAGCTAGTCTGGCCTGTTCTATATGTTTTCTGCTCCTGCACTTAGAATGATGTTAAAACAAACACACAGAATTGTGGGTAACACTTTATATTTACATGCTCTTTTCCAATGGTTTAGTGGGACAAGGCAAGTAAATGCAGTTTACCCACTTTTTTTTGTTGTCCAAAAGTTTTCACCTACCTTTAGTGAAAAAATGCATTGAAGTATAGGGAGCATTACCTTTTACCCACCATTTTGTTGTACCAGTACATCACTGCTCTTACCTGTGTGTTTACAGACATTTCATTGTTATTGGGCCAACATAGTAACTGCTTTGTATTCATATGGTTATACAGTTAAACTGTTATGTATGTAAAACATGTTAGTGTTAATCAAGTGGCTTGAAAATGTGTTTTCATTTTGCATGGAGGCCTAACATGAGTGTCTTAGAAAAATAACAATTCTGTGAGTGCTGAGAGGTAGCCTAATGTTTCCTGCTGAAGAAAACCTCCCCTTGGTGATAGACCAGACTTAGAAAGGTTCTGTAGTTCCAACTGGGTCATAAAAAAAAAACTCCCCTTGGTGATAGACCAGACTTACAAAGGTTCTGTAGTTCCAACTGGGTCATATTAGAGTTGAGTCAAATAGAGAAAAAATATGTAATACTATTTATTGTAATACTAATAAGATACATTACTGTAATACCGTATGCTTTGAGTAAGATTGCTGTTGTAGGATAAGGACTCACCTGTCTGTTATTCGTTATGTTCTAAAAATAAAAACTGATCCTAGATCCGCAATTCTATTCTGATAAACTGTATGTATGCTGTAAGTGTATACTGCAAATATGACTTCTCCTTTCCTGATCACTATTGCAGTCATGATGTTCAAAATAAAATGTGTTCATAGACCCTTGTCACCGTATACTGTAAGCAATCAACCGGACCACAAAAGATGATGAAATGTCTTGCAATTATTTCTGTACTCTCTGAGACAATTTTCTTTTCATGTTTTGAATCGTTAATTTAGTCTTTGTAACCATCTGTTCCTGATCTTGAATTGTCAGTTTCACTTATTGCAAACAACTCCTATTTAGAATGATGCCCCATAACGGTTACATTTTCAGACTTAAAAGTATAAGCTAACTCACCCCTTGTAGATTCAGATCAAACAATTCTACAAACGGCAGATCAAATTATTGCAGGAAACTATATCTAGCTTGCCTCTAAAAGCAATGTGCCAAAAGAAATTCACTAGTCATTGTATTTTCTCTTTCATGAAGGATATCCAGCTGACATCAGAGTAACTCCAAGGTTATTATTAAAACCAAAGTTAACCCCTAGGTCCCACAGAATCATTCACAATTTAACAAACAACGAATTTAACAAGGAAATACACTGAGTGTAATAAAACATTAGAAAAACCTTCCTAATATTGAATTGCACCCCCTTTTGCCCTCAGAACAGTCTAAATTCATCGGCTGGAGTCCGCACCTTTGGGGGGGGGGGGGGGGGGGGGGGGTACTGTCACGCCCTGACCTTAGTTCCTTTGTTTTGTCTCTATTTTTGGTTTGGTCAGGGGGTGAGTTGGCGTGGGCATTCTATGTTTTGTTCTATGTTTTATATTTCTATGTGTTTGGCCGAGTGTGGTTCTCAATCAGAGGCAGCTGTCTATCGTTGTCTCTGATTGAGAACCATACTTAGGTAGCCTCATCCCACCTGTGTTTTGGGGGTTGTTGTTTCCTGTTGTGTGTCTGCACCAGCCAGAACTGTTTCGGTCGTTATCTTTTGCTATTTTTGTTATTTCAGTGTTCATTTATAAATATGGACACGTACCACGCTGCACCTTGGTCCTCTCCTTCCAACAGCCGTTACACCCATGTTGACTCCAATGCTTCCCACAGTTGTGTCAAGTTTGCTGGATGTCCTTTGGGTGGTAGACCATTCTTGATACACATGGGAAACTGTTGAGCGTGAAAAACCCAGCAGCCTTGCAGTTTTTGACACATTCAAACTGGTGCGCCAGGCACCTACTACTATACCTCCTTCAAAAGCACTTAAATCTTTTGTTTTGCCCATTTACTCTCAGAATGGCACACAAACACACACAATCTATACCTCAATTGTCTTAAGGCTTAAAAATCCAACTATAACCTGTCTCCCCCCTTAATCTACACTGATTGAAGTGGATTTAACAGGTGACATCAATAAGGGATCATAGCTTTCACCTGGGTTTTATGCTTATTCAGCAGGATAGAACAGCAGCCTCTGGTAAGTCAAGGGGTGAGGTTCTAGTTATATTTGTGATAATCTGTAGACCACACTATTTACCAAGAGAGTTTTCATCTATATTCTTCATAGCTCTCTATTAACCACCAGAAACCGATGCTATCACGAAGACCGCAGTCAATGAGCTGTAAACAGGAAAACGCTCATCCAGAGGCGGTGCTCCTAGTGGCCGGGGACATTAATGCAGGGAATCTTAAACTCATTTTTACCAGCATGTTAAATGTGTAACCAGAGGGAAAAAAACTCTAGTCCAATGTTACTCCACACACAAGATGTGTACTCGCCCTCTATTTGGCAAATCTGACGATAATATTATCCTCCTGATTCCTGCTGACAAGCAACAACTAAAGCAGGAAGCACCAGTGACTCGGTCAATAAAAAAGTGGTCAGATGAAGCAGATGCTACTCTGCAGGGCTGTTTTGCTAGCCAGTGCACCCGCACTTTGACTCTGTACCAGTACCCCTGTATTTAGCCTCGCAATTGTTGTTTTACTGCTGCTATTTAATGATTTGTTGCTTTTATTTTTTACTCATCAATTTTTTACTCAACACATATTTTCCTGAAAACTGCATTGTTGGTTAAGGGCTTGTAAGTAAGCATTTCACTGTAAGGTCTACACCTGTTGTATTCAGGGCATGTGACAAATACAATTTGATTTGATTTGATTCACCTGGTCAGTCTGTCATGGAAAGAGCAGGTGTTCCTAATGTTTTGTACACAGCGTATATCAAATAAAACATTTGAAATGGAGGCCAAAGCAAGAAAGAGAGATAATGGATTTATCCTTCAGTTATTTGGTAGCGAGTTTTATTTTATTTGTAGAAAATGAAAAGCAGTCTATGATAGTCATTCGATAAGGGACTATTTGGACAGCATGGGTTATAACTGTAGATATAACAACATCAGCTCTGTCTTGACGTGATCCAAGGCTTGTCTTGTACAGTGATGGAAGTATATCAACATCGAAATAAATAGAGACCGAAGTAGTGTTATTGCGATCATGTTGGTTGACTAGCCCTGATTGCTCTTCTCATGCAGGAGGACAGAGAATTCACAATTGACTACCAATTTCACTCTAATGCATGATTTAGCCAGAATATTAGAGAGGCACAAAGGAGAAATTATCCTCTTTGATGTCTTGGGATATGTCCCAAATGGCACCCTATTCCCTAAAATAGTGCATTACTTTTGACCAAGGCTCATAGGGCTCTGGTCAACAGTAGTGCACTATGTAGGGAATAGGGTGCCATTTAGGACGCATTTGGAGAGTCTTCTATGGCCCGTGCAATCAAGGATACACATATCCAAAGCTTCTCCGTAACAAGGCTGATATTGCTGCAGAAATTAATAATGAACCGAGCAGTCTTCAGCGTTTTTAATGTCAACCAGCCGCTGTCTCTCACTGTTTATTTCATCAAGCAACAATAAAATGATACATAAAAAGTGACACATTATTACTGAAGGCAAGCTGCTCGAAGACAAAACAATCAAAGAAAGCAATCTCATAAATCACAGACAACAATCTCGACATTACAAATATTTAATTTTGGAAGCATGGGGAACAATCAAGTAATTCTTCAGGGATCTTTCTTACAGGCAAGCAGGCAGCATTAGTAGGCTAATGTTGTGAGATGCGGGCGCACAATGTTTGTTTGATTGTGAATGAAAAAAGAAATGTCAAAGGTGTGCTTTTGTTTTCAAACAAAGAACACAATCCCATTAGAGGGACATGCTCCTCTCATTCAGAATCAATAAAGGTTCACTCTCCTTCACTTTCCCAAGATTAGATCCACCATTTCTGCCGGCTGAATGTTATATTCAGCTCCGCATTTCACACCATCATCCCAGAACTGTTACAGGACAAACTCACCCAGCAGAACGTACCAAACTCCATTTGGGTATCTGGGTCTCTGATAGACTTCAGAAAACGTCCCCGACCATCTATCCACCTAGTGATTGATCGCTCAGCCGTTAGCACAGCTGAATCATTCAAATTCCTGTGGATTGTTCATCTCCCAGAACCTCAAGTGGGAGGACAACTTTATGGAGCATCAGAGAATCTATTATATGCGCCAGCTGAAGAAAACTTAAACTCTCACAATCAATAAGTCTATCATTGAGTCTATCCTAACCTCTTCTATCATCGTCTGGTTTGGGTCTGCGTCTGCCTGCACCAAGGGCAAACTACAGTGCATTGTTTGATCTGCTGAGCGGGTCATCGGCTGTCACCTGCCCTCCATCGAGGACCTGCACGACTCCAGGACAAGGAAGCATGCAGGAAAGATCATTGCCGATCCCGCCCACCCCAGAAACCCCATCTTTCAAAGAATCCCCTCTGGCAAACGTTTCAGGTCAATCATGACCAAAACCACCCACCACCTGAATAGTTTCTTCCCCCGTGGTCTCACCAACCGGCCATCGGGCTCATAGGGATTAACTTTTTATGGCTGCAGGGGCAGTATTGAGTAGCTCTGATTAAAGGTGCCCATTTCAAACGGCCTCGTACTCAATTCTTGCTCGTACAATATGCATATTATTATTACTATTGGATAGAAAACACTCTCTAGTTTCTAAAACCGTTTGAATTATATCTGTGAGTCAAACAGAACTCATTTGGCACAAACTTCCTGACCAGGAAGTGGAAAGTCTGAAATCGATGCTCTGTTCTTCTTCCTGCCTATACATGGGCATGCTACGTAAGAGTCTACGTGCACTTCATAGACCTTCCCCTGGATGTCAAGAGGCTGTGAGAGAAGAAATTTAGTGTTTATCTTGGTCTGAATTTGAATACAAGCTCTTTGTATGACGTGTCCCTCATTTCCGGTACTCTTGGGAGCGCGAGGTGGACAGTGGGATTGCCTTCTGTTTAGCTGCCGTTATGGACGACTACTATCTCCGGCTCTGATTTTATTTGATACATGTGACCATATCATCGTAAAGTATGTTTTTTCAATATAGTTTAATCAGATTATTGAAATTTTTTTGGGAGTTTTGCCGTGTTCCGTTCTCTGACTTTGTTGACGATGGAGAGATCCGTGCCACTTGGCTAGTGCGCGTGCTAAATGAAGAGGGAAAGTTGCCGTTCTAAATCCAAACAACGACTGTTCTGGACAAAGGACACCTTGTCCAACATTCTGATGGAAGATCAGCAAAAGTAAGAAACATTTTATGATGCTATTTCATATATCTGTCGTAGATGTGAACTAGTCGTCGGCGCCCAAGTGTTTCTGGCTATTGTGCTAAGCTAATATAACGCTACATTTTGTTTTCGCTGTAAAACACTTAATAAATCGGAAATATTGGCTGGAATCACAAGATGCCTGTCTTTCATTTGCTGTACACTATGTATTTTTCAGAAATGTTTTATGATGAGTAATTAGTTATTTGACGTTGGTGTCTGTAAGTTTTATGGCTGCTTTCGGTGCAATTTCTGATTGTAGCTGCAATGTAAACTATGATTTATACCTGAAATATGCACATTTTTCTAACAAAACATATGCTATACAATAAATATG
Organism: Salvelinus namaycush; assembly: GCF_016432855.1. NCBI lineage: Eukaryota > Metazoa > Chordata > Actinopteri > Salmoniformes > Salmonidae > Salvelinus > Salvelinus namaycush. Next base: position 31,534,049 of record NC_052313.1, read on the forward strand.
TTATCAGACTGTCATCTGATGAAGTTGTTTCTTGGTTAGTGGCTATTTATATCTTTATTTGGTCGAATTTGCAATAGCTACTGATGGAGTAAAAAACTGGTGGAGTAAAAAAAATGGTGTCTTTTGCTAACGTGGTTAGCTAATAGATTTACATATTGTGTCTTCCCTGTAAAACATTTTAAAAATCGGACATGTTGGCTGGATTCACACATTTACCTTTCATATGCTGTATTGGACTTGTTAATGTGTGAAAGTTAAATATTTAAAAAATATATATTTTGAATTTCGCGCCTTGCACTTGAGCTGGCTGTTGTCATAAGTGTACCGACGTCGGGCTTGCAGCCATAAGAAGTTTTTAAGAGACTTTGCATTTAAGCGGATCACTGCACCTTGCCAATAATTACCTTTATTACTAATAACTACACTGTAATGCATTTGCACCATGTACACCTCTGCACAACACTGTATATATTTGTCACGGCAGCATCCCTTCATCTGCATATATATATATATATATATATATATACACACACATGTTGATTTTATGTCTGTATTCTGTTTGCACATTGTCTAAAACATTGTCTATTGCTTGCAAACCTATCTGCTTTAGCCAACATCAGCATAGCTGATCTTTTTAAGGTTTAGTTTAGTTTATTAGGATCCCATTAGGAACTGCATATGCAGCAGCTACTCTACTTGGGATCCACATAGAAAGTACAAATACATAACAAATTACAGAACAGTAATAGACAAGAACAACTTAAGAAATTACATTCATTAATTCAAAATAAAACAGACAAGAGTTCTATATAGGAATATGTACACTACTCATATATACAGTTGAAGTCGGAAGTTTACATACACCTTAGCCAAATACGTTTAAACTCAGTTTTTCACAATTCCTGACATTTAATCCTAGTAAAACTTCGCTGTCTTAGGTCAGTTAGGATAACAGCTTTATTTTAAGAATGTGAAATGTCAGAATAATAGCAGAGAGAATTATTTATTTCAGCTTTTATTTCTTTCATCACATTCCCAATGGGTCAGAAGTTTACATACACTCAATTAGTATTTGGTAGCGTTGCCTTTAAATTGTTTAACTTGGGTCAAACATTTTGGGTAGCCTTCCATAAGCTTCCCACAATAAGTTGGGTGAATTTTGGCCCATTCCTCCTGACAGAGCTGGTGTAACTGAGACAGGTTTGTAGGCCTCCTTGCTCGCACATGCTTTTTCACTTCTGCCCACAAATTTTCTATGGGATTGAGGTCAGGGCTTTGTGATGGCCACTCCAATACCTTGACTTTGTTGTCCTTAAGCCATTTTCCCACAACTTTGGAAGTATGCTTGGGTTCATTGTCCATTTGGAAGACCCATTTGCGACCAAGCTTTAACTTCTTGACTGATGTCTTGTGATGTTGCTTCAATATATCCACATAATTTTCTTCCCTCAAGATGCCATCTATTTTGTGAAGTGCACCAGTCCCTCCTGCAGCAAAGCACCCCCATAACATGATGCTGCCCCCCCATGCTTCACGGTTAGGATGGTGTTCTTCAGCTTGCAAGCTTCCCCCTTTTTCCTACAAACATAACGATGGTCATTATGGCCAAACAGTTTTATTTTTTCAGAACAGAGGACATTTCTCCAAAAAGTACAATCTTTGTCCCCATGTGCAGTTTCAAACCATAGTCTGGCTTTTTTATGGCGGTTTTGGAGCAGTGGCTTCTTCCTTGCTGAGCAGCCTTTTAGGTTATGTCGATATAGGACTCGTTTTACTGTGGATATAGATACTTTTGTACCTGTTTCCTCCAGCATCTTCACAAGGTCCTTTGCTGTTGTTCTGGGATTGATTTGCACTTTTCGCACAAAAGTACGTTCATCTCTAGGAGACAGAACACGTCTTCTTCCTGAGCGGCATGACAGCTGCATGGTCCCATGTGTTTTTACTTGCGTACTATTGTTTGTATAGATGAACGTGGTACCTTCAGGCGCTTGGAAATTGCTCCCAAGGATGAACCAGACTTGTGGAGCTCTACAGTATTTTTTCTGAGGTCATGGATGATTTCTTTTGATTTTCCCATGATGTCAAGCAAAGATGCACTGAGTTTGAAGGTAGGCCTTGAAATACATCCACAGGTACATCTCCAATTGACTCAAATGATGTCAATTAGCCTATCAGAAGCTTCTAAAGCAATGACATCATTTTCTGGAATTTTCCAAGCTGTTTAAAGGCACAGTCAACTTAGTGTATGTAAACTTCTGACCCACTGGAATTGTGATACAGTGAGTTATAAGTGAAATAATCTGTCTGTAGAAAATTGTTGGAAAAATGACTTGTCAAGCACAAAGTAGATGTCCTAACCGACTTTCCAAAACTTTAGTTCGTTAACAAGAAATTTGTGGAGTGGTTGAAAAACGAGTTTTAATGACTCCAACCGAAGTGTCTGTAAACTTCCGACTTCAACTGTACATATTAAAACTAGGGGGCGCAGTTTTCACTTTTGGCTAAAAAGGCGTACCCATTTGAAACTGCCTATTTCTCAGCCCCCGAAAGTAGAATATTCATATAATAGTCAGATTAGGATAGAAAACACTCTGAGTTTCCAAAACTGTAAAAATGTTGTCTGTGAGAGAACTGATATTGCAGGCGAAAACCTGAGGAAAAACCAACCAGGAAGCAGCCCTGTTTTTGAGACCTCTCTGTTCCCATGCATTCCTATTGCCCATATAAAGGGAAATCAATAAGACTTATTTTTCTATATCTTCCCTAAGGTGTCAACAGCCTTTAGGCATAGTTTCAGGCTTTTATTTTGAAGAATGAGCGTGAAAGGGCACATTGCGTAAGTGGATAGGTGGGGGCTCTCCGAGTGATTTTTGCGCAAAAGTGAAAGGCAGCTATTGTTTCTCTCGTTCCTAGTGAAAAGCCAACTGTCCCGGTTGATATATTATCTAATAGATATTTGAAAAACACCCTGAAGTTGGATCAAAAACAACGTTTGACATGTTTCTGTGGACATTATGGATATAATTTGGAATTTTTCGCAAACACTTTTTACGGTGGATTGTCATGTGCCTTTTTACTGAGGAGTGGCTTCTGTCTCGCAACTCTACCAAAAATGCATGATTGGTGGAGTGCTTCAGAGATGATTTTTCTTCTGGAAGTTCGTCTCACAGAAGAACTCTGGAGCTCTGTCAGAGTGACCATCGGGTTCTTGGTCACCCCACTGACCAAGGCCCTTCTCCCCGATTGCTCAGTTTGGCCAGCTCTAGGAAGAGTCTTGGGGATTCCAGAATTCTTCATTTCAAGAATGATGGAGGCCACTGTGTTCTTGGGTACCTTCAATGCTGCAGAAATGTTTTGGTACCATTCCCGAGATCTGTTCCTCGACACAATCCTATCTCGGAGCTCTACGAACAATTGCTTCGACCTCATAGCTTAGATTTTAGTCTAACACGCACTGTCAACTGTGGGAAAAGTGTGCCTTTCCAAATCATGTCCAATCAAGTTGTAGAAACATCTCAAGGATCGTCAATAGAAACAGGACGAACCTGAGTTCAATTTTGAGTCTCATAGCAACGGATCTGAATACTTATGTAAATAAGGTATTTCTGTTTGTTATTTTTAATAAATGTGCACACATTTCTAAAAATCAGTTTTCGCTTTGTCATTCTGTGATATTGTGTGTAGATTGATGAGGGATAAAAAAACTATTTTAGTATAAGTCTGTAACGTAGGAAAATGTGGAAAAAGTCAAGGAGTCTAAACACTTTCTGAATGCACTGTATGTCTGTTTTGAAGTGTATGCAAATAGAAACACAAATGTTTCTTAACTTCTTATGGCTGCAGCCCGACGTCGGTACACTTATGACAACAGCCAGCTCAAAGTGCAGGGCGCGAAATTCAAAAGATATTTTTTTTAAATATTTAACTTTCACACATTAACAAGTCCAATACAGCATATGAAAGGTACACATCTTGTGAATCCAGCCAACATGTCCGATTTTTTAAATGTTTTACAGGGAAGACACAATATGTAAATCTATTAGCTAACCACGTTAGCAAAAGACACCACTTTTCTTACTCCATCAGTTTTTTACTCCATCAGTAGCTATCACAAATTCGACCAAATAAAGATATAAATAGCCACTAACCAATAAACAACTTCATCAGATGACAGTCTGATAACATATTTATTGTATAGCATATGTTTTGTTAGAAAAATGTGCATATTTCAGGTATAAATCATAGTTTACATTGCAGCTACAGTCAGAAATTGCACCGAAAGCAGCCATAATAATTACAGGCACCAACGTCAAATACCTAATTACTCATCATAAAACATTTCTGAAAAATACGTAGTGTACAGCAAATGAAAGACAGGCATCTTGTGATTCCAGCCAATATTTCCGATTTATTAAGTGTTTTACAGCGGAAAAAAAATGTAGCGTTATATTAGCTTAGCACAATAGCCAGAAACACTTGGGCGCCGGCGACTACGACAGATATATGAAATAACATCATAAAATGGGTCTTACTTTTGCTGATCTTTCATCAGAATGTTGGACAAGGTGTCCTTTGTCCAGAACAGTCGTTGTTTGGATTCAGAACGGCAACCTTCCCTCTTCATTTAGCAAGCGCGCTAGCCGGGTGGCACGACACTCTCCATGTCAACAAACGGAAGAGAACGGAACACGGCAAAACTCCCCAAAAAAATTCAATAATCTGCTGAAACTATATTGAAAAAACATACTTTACGATGATATGGTGACATGTATCAAATAAAATCAAAGCCGGAGATTGTAGTCACCTATTACGGCAGCTAAACAAAAGGCAACCCCACTGTCCAGCTCGCGCTCTTCAGAGTACCGAAAATGGTGGACACGTCATTCCAAGATGATGTGTTCCATCTCAGACCAAGATAATCACCTCATTTCTTCTCTCACAGCCTCTTGACACCCAGAGGAAGGTGTATGACGTGCATGTATACTAATAGGTCTTGTGCCCATTTATAGGCAGGAAGAAGAACAGAGCATCGATTTCAGACATTCCACTTCCTGGTCAGGAAATGTGCTGCAGAATGAGTTCTGTTTCACTCAGAGAAATAATTCAAACGGTTTTAGAAACTAGAGAGTGTTTTCTATCCAATAGTAATAATAATATGCATATTGTACGAGCAAGAATTGAGTACGAGGCCGTTTTAAATGGACACATTTTATCTGGCTACTCAATACTGCCCCTTGCAGCCCAAACAGGTTAATAAAAAGACTAGAAGAGAAGTAGTCAATTTCTTGTGAACCATCAACCAGGAAAGATTATCATGCATGTTGTTGATGTTAGTTCTGTGTGTGCATTTAAGGGCAAGGCGTGCTGCTTTGTTTTGAGCCAGCTGCAGCTTTGCTAGGTCTTTCTTTGCTGAACATGTTTTTATAACAGACATACCTCTCCCCGACTTCACAACAACTTTGTCAATATGACTTGACCATGACAATCCAATGTTACTTCTAGGTGTTCAACTTCTTCAACTTGTTCAACGGTCACAACTCCAGCTGAAGTTTAGGTCGAAGATAATTTTTTGAAACAAATACAATGCTTTGATTTTTGGATGTATTTAAGACCAGTTTATTGTTAATTAACCATTCTGACACTGACTGTAACTCCTTGCTAAGAGTCTTAGTGGGCTCACTGGCTGTAGGTGCTTATGTGTAGAGTGTGCAATCATCAGTATACATAGTCATTTGACCTTCTTGTAAGACAAGTGGCATATAATTTGTAAAAATAGGGAAGAGTAACGGCCCAAGGCAACTGACCTGAGGGAGACCGCACTTTACATATCTGGTGTTAGAGAAGCATCCATTGAAGAATACTCTCTGAGTTCTATTGGATAAGTAACTCTCCAACCATGTGATGGCAGGTGATTTAAAGCCATAGCAGGTGAGTTTTTCTATTAACAAATGATGATCAATAACATCAAAGGCTACAATAAAATCTAACAATACAGCTCCAACTATCATCTTATTATCCATTCCCTTTAGCCAATCATCAGTCATCTGAGTCAGTGCAGTACAAGTTGAGTGCCCTTCCTTATGTGCATGCTGAAAGTCAGTAGTTAACTTGCTCTTTAAAAAATTGCATTGCATTTGTTCAAACACAATTCTCTCCATCAGTTAACTAAGAACAAAATGCAAACTGATTGGGCAGCTGTTAGAGCCAGCAAATGGTGCTTTACTATTTTTTGGCAGTGGAATTTATTTTGCTTCCTTCTACGCCTGTGGACCCACATTCCTCTAGGCCTTAGTTAGTAGTTTCCAATCTAGGTTGTCTATACCAGGTGGCTTATCATTATTGATGGATAAGTTGAAGGTGTTGGAGCTGGAACTTCGTTAGAGCGGTCAAATCCACAAGTGGCTCCCGGCATTATACCTAAAGTGGACATTGCCCTTGGCTGCACGGAGTCGCATTAAGTGAAATCTCATGCAGCCTTGTTTACACATTCGAACACTGGAATTTGAGATGTAATCTACACCTCGAATAAGCTGATAGAAATCCTAAATATTTTGATCATCAGTATTTCTATATAGCCTAAACTTTGTCACTCTGAACTAATAAACACAAGTGGAACGTGTTTGGCTTTGTGACAATGATCACAAGACCAGCTGCTTAACTATTTGACTCCAACGCAGTTCTGACACAACCAAAACATCAGCCATACTGGTGTCTGCTATTACCGGTTAACACTTGATCTGATAGAATTTATTCCTTAGTAAAATTCTGGGTATGTGTAAATGTGCTTCTCGAATGAAGTGATTCTGATGATAAATGCAGTTAGCTCTCCAAGCCAAATAAATCATTCTGGTGGTGCTGGCTCAGGCAATCAAACAGAAGGTTAAAGATCCAGACAAAGGCCCTAAAAGGCCCTACTCTTGTTGTATCCCATCGAGTAATGTTGCATTATGTCAGCAACAACTGTATGAATTTATACTGCATGTATCCAAATATGTATGCCATCCCAAGAGTGCAACATGTTCTATTCAGGAGAGAGAGAGAGATTTGTTCTAAACAGACTGCTAGTCAATAAATGAAAGGGGTCACAACGCAGAATGTGTCAGACAGGCAGTGTGATTTGGATGTCTGTTAGATTGATAACAAAAAAACCTTTGTGCTTATCACTTCTTACAAACAGAAATCTGCATTCACCAATGCCCAAACGGGACGCCCTACTGTTAGTCTTGGCAACGTATCCCCCTCAGAAATGAAGCATTATCCTGTGAAGACACAGAGGGATATGTTGATTCATTCCTCCCGAGCTCCCAACTCTGAAAAACTAATTTACACAAACATTGAGAGGGGGAAAAGAAAAGCAGGACATCGCCGGTGTTGCTGTGTTCCAGACAGTCTTAGGAGGCCAAACACATTCAGCAGCCTGTTCTCCAGCTGAGCATGGCACACCTGTGACGCTAGCATCTTGGGGGTCTATGGGGCCAGCTAAGCCTGATAGCTCGCCACAGGAGAGGGACTACAGGACTCTGCCGGCAGCCTACGGGTGGCAGGGGTATTGGTGGTGTTGGTCTGGGATGGAGGGGCGCTGAGGGAGGGTGAGCAGCCACCTGCCATGCTGTAATGAATTTATGGAATGCCAGGCCAGTGAACAGACCGAGTAGGCAGCTAGACAGGTTTCCCTGGAGGAGGATAGGAGGAGGGGAAGGTGGGTGTGAACAGGCTAATGCTATTGGAATGCTGGACAGGTTAGTTGTAGAACAGCAGTCAAGGCCATGCAGGGCGTGGCACTATGTGGGAGCAGTGGGAGGCAAGTGTTGTGCAGTTCGGAAGCACAGGAAGGGGTACAAGTCATTTTACAAGGAGCTGTGTAAGGTTTTCTGGAAGATACCTTTTCTAGAAACTATTGACGCTTTTCTTTGATGATCTAATTGGTAAATATAGAGGTCACAGCTCAAGGTGGGAGCAATGCATTGGAGGGGGAGTGATGTGCAGGCCAGGAGTACAGGACGAGTGGCAGAATAATTTTCTTATGATCGGAATAGTACAAGCTTTAATTGGTCTGACATGTAAGTAATGATAAAGGCTTGACAGTTCCTTAAAATTGTATGTAACAATTGCAAACTAGTAAGAGAACAGAAGCAGTACTTTGTCTCACTGACAGAGACTGTAGTGAGAGACAAACAGACTGCCATAGTTCCAGTGTCCAGACAGAAGCTTTTCAGAGTTAACTAACTAAAGTTTCATTATGAGCTGAAGACTAATCTTTCGATTTATAACACTAACAGTTCACCACAGAGCAACTCAATAGCATATGATCTGAGAACAGCTCGTGGGGTCTTAATAATGACTTTTCTTCATTTGAAAGGGGGTTTGAATCTCAAAGGAAAACCCATCCAGCAGTTTCTTGAAATGCATAGTTGATGAGGAAGCCACCAGTGAGGCAAAGTCCTTTGACAGTTATTCAACGGTTATGGCTGCAGGGCAGGTAGTTCTGGGAAACGGAACTGTTATCTTGTCCTCCTCTCACTGGAGTTATCACCTAGGAGATAAGTTTAGCTACAGTAAATGTACGCGCATCATTCTCCTTTCTCGCTGATCAGTCACTGTAACTGTCCCAGCAACCTGAGGCATGGAGAGAGAACGGAGCCCCCCCATAGAGTCTTCACCGACAATGGAGAATTTTATTAAGCCCGCTCTTACCATGGGGGACGAGTGGAACTAACAGCAAAAGCATATTGTTCAGTTCATAAAGGATGTCTGCACCATATAATTGTTTGCCATCCAGGAACAATTCATATGCTTATGTTGTGTTTGAGTATTTAAAATAACTGGATGAGCAAGAGCTAGGAAAGGAAAAGCGGAGGCAGATAGGGGTACAGAAGAGAAGATGGGATGAGACGGAATATCAGGTAAGAACGTGTGAGTTGTGTAGGTTACTGTATGTCAATATCAAAGATGATCATTGATGATTCCCTGCAGTGCAGTATATCTTTGTTCTTTCGAGATTTACCCATTTTGAGCACTACAGCGGGGTGGAGAATTGTGGCCCATGTGTTCCAGAGAAATACATATTGCATAGTATTCAGTAGAGACTGCTATCAACCAACTTCTCAAACCCCTTTTCTGGCCAAAAAAGTACAGGTTCAGGTGTGGTCACTGTGAAATGTCTTTGTTCTTCAGAAATGTACAGATTTTGGGCACAGCAATGGGAAGATAATGGTGGCCCATATGTCCCAGACAAAAAGAGAGTCATCACCATGGACAGACAGAGCCTGGGAAACCAGATCAGTGCCAGGCTGTGGTCCCGTGCAATAACCCTAACCCTTAGTCTCCTGGGTGAACCATGGATCTACGCCCTCCTTCTCCCAACACGGTGTAATGGCTCCATCCGAACAGGTCGTTAACAGATGGTGACATTCAATACCCTCCTGATGTCCCTCTCAAAGCTGGGGACCTGACTTTGACTTAGTGTTGTTTATAAGTAGGTGCAACACCTGTCAAATGCAGGCCCTCAAGGGATGGACATCTGTCTGGATATAAAAGTAATTTGACTTGGTCATTATATGAGAAAAAGAATGGGCCAGGCAAACAGAGACCTTGAAGTGATTTTAAGTCTTTCAGGTCTTTGTTTGTTGAAGACAAAGGGCATAATTTCTGGTGCGCTGTGGATCTTGTGATAATGTGAGGTGCATTATTTATCATTTAGAGAAGACACTCTCTCTGTGTTAAGTCTTTTTCCTGTCCTCGTCATTCTCACACAGACAGAAAGAAATAAGACAAAAAAAGGGAAAAGAAAGAGGGAGGCGTGAGTGGGGTACAGAGGTAGTTTATTTAAATGTTCCTGCTGAAGGAGTTAGAGGAACCTTGGCCATCTCACAGTCCTGTCTCGGTGTGCCTTGAGGGACACAGACGCCACCATCTGTGCTCTGTCACTCCAGTCACCCCTTTGTTTGCTCCAAGAAATAAAGGCTACCATTCGTTCCACTCCGTTCATTACATACTGATTTCCTTCTGCCCAAGTTTGACTATTTAGCTCACTCGTCCTTCGTGCGCTACCGTGGGTGTTCTAAAATTATAATTGAACGTGTGAAATGATCCAAAGGTCATTCACGTAGGCTTTTTGTTCTTTTTACAGTTTACCACTTGACATGTTGTTTTGTTTTTTGATTGAGGACGGGTTATGAAAAATTCAATTGCGGTGTTAAGAAATCTATTCACAAATGTGTAAAAGATTCAATAACACATCAAACAACTACATAAGGATGCCTTTTCAGACAGCTTCCTTTTGGAATCTATTTTATGTGTTTAAAACAAGTTCTGGTCACCTACCCAGTATATTCACCTGTCAGAGACTAGGAAAAGGGATTAGAGAAAATGACCCCAACTGGGACCAGTGTGACACTGTATTCTCTCACAAAACATACTACAATAATACTGAAAGTGTGTGAGACAAACTCTCCCAATTACAAACATACCTGATGAAATCCCTGCAACATCACTGCTCCGGAGTTCCAGCACACAGAGCACAGAAGATGACGCTTCACAGTGTGTTATTATGACTCCGTCTTTATGCGGTATATGTACAGTGGGGCAAAAAAGTATTTAGTCAGCCACCAATTGTGCAAGTTCTCCCACTTAAAAAGATGAGAGAGGCCTGTAATGTTCATCATAGGTACACTTCAACTATGACAGACAAAATGAGAAAAAAAAATCCAGAAAATCACATTGTAGGATTTTTAATGAATTTATTTGCAAATTATGGTGGAAAATAAGTATTTGGTCACCTACAAACAAGCAAGATTTCTGGCTCTCACAGACCTGTAACTTCTTCTTTAAGAGGCTCCTCTGTCCTCCACTCATTACCTGTATTAATGGCACCTGTTTGAACTTGTTATCAGTATAAGACACCTGTCCACAACCTCAAACAGTCACACTCCAAACTCCACTATGGCCAAGACCAAAGAGCTGTCAAAGGACACCAGAAACACAAAATTGTAGACCTGCACCAGGCTGGGAAGACTGAATCTGCAATAGGTAAGCAGCTTGGTTTGAAGAAATCAACTGTGGGAGCAATTATTAGGAAATGGAAGACATACAAGACCACTGATAATCTCCCTCGATCTGGGGCTCCACGCAAGATCTCACCCCGTGGGGTCAAAATGATCACAAGAACGGTGAGCAAAAATCCCAGAACCACACGGGGGGACCTAGTGAATGACCTGCAGAGAGCTGGGACCAAAGTAACAAAGCCTACCATCAGTAACACACTACGCCGCCAGGGACTCAAATCCTGCAGTGCCAGACGTGTCCCCCTGCTTAAGCCAGTACATGTCCAGGCCAGTCTGAAGTTTGCTAGAGAGCATTTGGATGATCCAGAAGAAGATTGTGAGAATGTCATATGGTCAGATGAAACCAAAATATAACTTTTTGGTAAAAACTCAACTCGTCGTGTTTGGAGGACAAAGAATGCTGAGTTGCATCCAAAGAACACCATACCTACTGTGAAGCATGGGGGTGGAAACATCATGCTTTGGGGCTGTTTTACTGCAAAGGGACCAGGACGACTGATCCGTGTAAAGGAAAGAATGAATGGGGCCATGTATCGTGAGATTTTGAGTGAAAACCTCCTTCCATCAGCAAGGGCATTGAAGATGAAATGTGGCTGGGTCTTTCAGCATGACAATGATCCCAAACACACCGCCCGGGCAACGAAGGAGTGGCTTCGTAAGAAGCATTTCAAGGTCCTGGAGTGGCCTAGCCAGTCTTCAGATCTCAACCCCATAGAAATTCTTTGGAGGGAGTTGAAAGTCCGTGTTGCCCAGCAACAGCCCCAAAACATGACTGCTCTAGAGGAGATCTGCATGGAGGAATGGGCCAAAATACCAGCAGCAGTGTGTGAAAACCTTGTGAAGACTTACAGAAAACGTTGGACCTCTGTCATTGTCAAAAAGGGTATATAACAAAGTATTGAGAAACTTTTGTTATTGACCAAATACTTATTTTCCACCATAATTTGCAAATAAATAAATTAAAAATCCTACAAAGTGATTTTCTGGATTTTTTTTTCTCATTATGTCTGTCATAGTTGAAGTGTACCTATGATGAAAATTACAGGCCTCTCTCATCTTTTTAAGTGGGAGAACTTGCACAATTGGTGGCTGACTAAATACTTTTTTGCCCCACTGTATATTGCATGACCAGTATAACAGAGACCATATGGTAATCGTGATCGAGGCCCAGAGGGCACTGGTCAAAAGCAGTGCAATTTATAGAGCCATTTGGTACACAGACATGGAGACTGGTCCTGCTTTAAATCTGTCTCAGGCAGCTTGCAGTAGCAGAATGGGCTAATGAAGCAGCAGGACTCAGGCTGCCTGGGGTCAAAATGCACAAGCAGTTCAGACGGCTCCACTACTGCAAAGAACTGGGGATTCAACCATGTATGCAGGCCAAATGGCACCCTATTCCCAACATAGTGCAATACTTTTGACCAGAGCCCTATGGACCCTGGTCAAAAGTAGTGCACTATATAGGGAATAAGTTGCCATTTTGGACTCTGTCCAGACGTTTCTGACCAACCAGGACCCTTTGAACATACAGCCCCTCTCCAACGGGACCCTGCTTCATACTGTAGTATGGGGCCAACAGGGCCTTCTGAACAACCATGGCCCTCAGGGCACACAACCCCTTCTTCTCCACAGGACCCCACTATTCATAGCAAGAATACTGCATGCATACGGCCAACAGGCCCCTATATACTGGACAAAAATATGGAATGGCAAACTATGCCCTATATGGGTGGGAATAAGGCAATGGCCAAGGGCTATAGCCAAAAGTATATAGAGATTAGGGGTGCCATATTGGACATCTTTCCCTATTTGTCTTGCTGCAGAGCAGGACTATCCCACAGGATTGAGAGGGGTAAAATCCCCCCGCTTCCCTCCTATTCCTCTGATGCATTGAGTACAGTAGTAGCATGTATATTGGTGCCATGCCCCGAAAGGAGACAAGCCAAGAGGAAGAGATGGGAGAGAGTTAGCCTGAGGCGTTATGGAAGGTTTTAGTTGGCATCCTAAAATAACCTTTTAAAATGCGAGCAACCTCAGACCTCACAGGGGCAAGCTACTCACTCGCTTCGGGATGGAAGCGCTTATCTATTCAGCAAAAACACCTCAGTCTGCCAAAAATACTGCACTAAGCAGAGCTAGGGACTAGAGAAAGGTCACAGACAACCATATGTAAAATCCAACCCGTCTGCCTCCTTTCCATACTGCTCACACCCTGTGTGTGCCCTGTGTAATATTGAATGCGATATTAAACAACTTAAAAAGATAAATGCAATTTCAGGGGATATACGCAATCAATTTTCCAATGAAATAACGGGGATCTTGTGAACTGTTATTGCTTTCATATCATTTGGTAGGATATATTCATAAACAGCCCACTGGCACATACTGTAGTGGCGTGCTCAGCAGAAAATATGTGACAGATAAATGAATCAAAGCGTGGATGGTGCCACAAGGACACCACCTCAACATTACAACTTCAAAGATGGCCGCCGTGTAGAAAACGCTGAGTTAGGAAAGACCCAAACAATCCGTAATATTACTATTATTATTAATCTACTGTGTTATAGGTTTATATACCAATAACATACATCACATTTTATAAAAATTCCCACTAAGGCACTCTTTGTCATTCAGTTTGTCCTTTGATGATAATAACAAATTCTACAATAGAAGTAACCCACTGGGCACAAACGTCAGTTCAACATCTAGCTTTAATATACATTTGGTTGTCACGTCGGTCCCTCTCCTTGTTCGAGCGGCATTCGGCGGTCGACGTCACCGGCCTTCTAGCCATCGCCGATCCACTTTTCATCTTCCATTTGTTTTGTCTTTGTTTTCTACACACCTGGTTTCAATTCCCCCATTATATGTTCATAATTTAACCCTCTGGTTTCCCCCATGTTTGTGTGCGTGTTTGTTTTATTGTTCACGCTGTTACTGACGGCTGGTATTTTGTTGCCGTGTTTTGTTATTACGCCCGTTTATTTCGTGGTACCGGTATTTTTCCCGCACCATAGTATTGTGTTTATACTGGTGTTATCTTGTATTAAATACCTTGTCCACACATCTCAGCTCTCCTGCGCCTGACTCCTTTTACCAGTTACCCACAGCCTTGACATTGGTTGTTTTCAACTAACGTGAAATGAACGTGAAATCAACAAAACATGTCACCATGTTCATGGATTTAGGTTAATAGTTGGGTGAAAGAAATATGAAATGCCCTTAAGTTGATGATTTCTTGCAAATCCAATCAGTTTTCCACGCTGATTCAATGTCATCACATATATTTTGGGGGGGTTGAAATTACATGGAAGCAACGTTGATTCAAACAGTTTCTGCCCAGTGAGAATTGGCCGCAGTGACACTGCCAAGATATGCCATGTTGACTATGGGCATAATATGATTCTGTTTTTACTGGGTTGTACTGTAATTGCTATGGTGTTACATTTTGTATAGATAATACAAATGCCTGATATGACTATTAACACTGGCTGGGATGATGCCCTGCTCAGTTTAATACATGGATTATTAAGTTTTTCAAATCATTCTGGACTTCATTTCAGCACTTTTGGATAGGGATGAAGAGAATTACACTGGCTTGTAGACTAGATCCCAAAATCACAAATCCGGAATACAGATTTTAAACTCCACTATTTAATGACAATATTTATTTTTTATTTTACCATTATTTAACTAAGCAAGTCAGTTAGGAACAAATTCTTATTTTCAATGTCGGCCTAGGAACAGTGGATTAACTGCCTTGTTCAGAGGTAGATCTCCTTAGGGATCAAATCCCGGTTAACGGGATCGATTTGACAACATCCGGTGAAATGGCAGAGTGCCAATTTCAAATTAAATTATTAGAAATATTTAACTTTCATTCAATCACAAGTGCAATACACCGAATTAAAGCTTTACTTCTTGTTAATCCAGCCACCGTGTCAGATTTCAAAAAGGCTTTACGGTGAAAGCAAACCATGCTATTATCTGAGGACAGCACCCCATCAAACAAACAAAGACAATCATATTTCAACCCGCCAGGCGCGACACAAATCTCAGAAATAACGATATAATTCATGCCTTACCTTTGAAGAGCTTCTTCTGTTGACACTCCAATATGTCCCATAAACATCACAAATGGTCCTTTTGTTCGATAAATTCCGTCGTTATATCTCCAAAATGTCCATTTATTTGGCGCGTTTGACTCTGAAAAACACCGGTTCCAACTCGCCCGACATGAATACACATTATCTAATAAGTTACCTGTAAACTTTGTCCAAACATTTCAAACAACTTTCCTAATCCAACTCTAGGTATTTTTTTACGTAAATAATCGATAAAATTTAAGACGGGATAAACTGTGTTCAATAGTGGATAAAAACAAAGTGGAGCGAGCTTTCAGGTCGTGCGCCCCAACCACAACAGTACACTTGGCTATCCACCCAGATAGGAAATGGCTACTTCTTCATTACGCAAAGGAAAAACATCAACCAATTTCAAAAGACTGTTGACATCTAGTGGAAGCAATAGGTACTGCAACCAAGTGCCTTAGAAATCTAAATCCACATAGAAACCCATTGAAAACACTCACTTCAAAAAATAAATTTTCGGATGGTTTGTCCTCGGGGTTTCGCCTGCCAAATAAGTTATGTTCTACTCACAGACATTATTCAAACAGTTTTAGAAACTTCAGAGTGTTTTATATCCAACTCTACTAATAATATGCATATCCTAGCTTCTGGGCCTGAGTAGCAGGCAGTTTACTTTGGGCACGCTTTTCATCCGGATGTGAAAATACCGCCCCCGCCCCCGAGAGGTTTTAACTTTGTTTAATAAAATTGTATTTAAAAATTGTAGTTCATAAGATAATAAACTTGAAAGGCAGAATGTCATGATAACACTGCAAGAAAATAGAGACAAAAGATGACCAAAAATGAACAACATTCAAGGAACCTCGATAGAGTTTTTTTCTAGTTAGCAGTAGAAGCGGTTTCAGGGCATTGAAACGATGAGATTTACACGTCACAGTATAAGAAAATAAACTCCCCATCTGTGGACTTCTAAAAAATTAGATAGGGATTGTACAACTGTAATCTGATGCATAGAGAGGGCAGCTTTCTGTGTAATCAATCTCCAAAAAGGCTTTTAATGAAATCAATAAGAGAAAAGCCATTGATTTCCTACATAGTATAGTGCCATTTTTAGATATCAGTCAGAGTGCCAAAACTCATGGTTGGACCGAAAACTTCCATCCACCAATATAGGTTAATTGCATATTGAATAAAGCAGCCCCATTTGTTAAATGCCACACTTTCTTTCAGTGGCTATTAGGCCCAGGGAGCCATGCAGGCAGGCACAGCTAGAGTAATTTGAGAAATGAGTAGTGATTTCAGCACCTGTGAAGCCACCAATTCCTCCCTTGCCCAGATGTATTATACCAATCTGGTTCTCTAAAAATAAACATGGGGAGAGTTGTGATTGTATCTACAGTGCCTTCAGAAAGTATTCACACCCCTTGACTTTAACAGCCTGAATTTAAAATTGATTAAATTGTGTTTTTTTTTGTCACTGGCCTGCACACAAAACCCCATAATATAAAAACATTGTTACAAAAACAAAAATGTAAATCTGAAATGTCTTGAGTCAATTATTATTCAACCCCTTTGTTATGGTAATTTTAAATACGTCCAGGAGTAAAAATGTGCTTAACAAGTCACTTAAGATGGACTCAATAATAGTGTTTAACATGATCTTTGAATGATGACCTGATCTCTGTACCCCACACATACAATTATCTGTAAGGTCCCTCATTAGAGCAGAGAGTTTCAAACAAAGATTCAACCACAAAGACCAGGGAGGTTTTCCAATGCCTCGTAAATAAGGGCACCTATTGGTAGGTGGGTAAAAATGAAATAAGCAGACATTGAATATCCCTTTGAGCATGGTGAAATTATTTATTTATTTTGGATGATGTATCAATACACCCAGTCACTACAAAGATGCAGGCGTCCTTCTATCTCAGTTACCGGAGAGGAAGGAAACCGCTCAGGACATTCACCATGAGGCCAATGGTGACTTTAAAACAGTTACAGCATTTAATGGCTGTGACAGGAGAAAACTGAGGATGGATCAACAAAATTTTACCTCCTCTACAATACTAAAGTCATTTACAGAGTGAAAAGAAGGAAGCCTGCAATAAGGCACGAAAGTAAAACTGATAAAATGTGGCAAGAAAATAAACGTTATGTCCTGAAAACAATGCACTGTGTTTGGGGCAAATCCAACACAACATATCACTGAGTACCACTCTTTATATTTTCAACAATGGTGGTGGCTGCATCATTTTATGGGTATGCTTGTCATCGGCAAGGACTAGGTCATTTTTTTATGATAAAAAATAAACAGAATAGAGCTAAGCACATGCCAAATCATAGAGGAAAACCTGGTTCAGTCTGCTTTCCAACAGACACTGGGAGACAAATTCACCTTTCAGCAGGACAATAACCTAAAACACTGGAGTTGCTTACCAAGAAGACATTCAATGTCCTGAGTGGCCTACTTACAGTTTTGACTTAATCTGTCTTGAAAACACATGGCAAGACTTGAAAATGGCTGTCGAGCAATGATCAACAACCAACTTGACAGAGCTTGAAGAATATTGTACAATCCAGGAGTACCCAGAAAAACACAGCTGTAATCGCTGCCAAAATTGATTCTAACATGTATTGATATGGGTTGAATACTTATCTAATCAATATATATTCATATTTTTTTTCATATTTTTTTTTTTTTTACAAATGTTAAAACAATTCTTCCATTTTGATATTACAGCGTATTTTGAAAATCTTTGACAGAAAATGACAAATCAATTTTATTCCCACTTTGTAACACAACAACATGTGGAAAAAGTAAAGGGGTATGAATACTTTCTGAAGGCACTGAACTATATGCAAAATCAGGTGAATTTGGCCATTTGTATGCTATAAATGTATCATATTTTATATGTGCATGTTAAATGAATCAGGGATCGACTGTATATTTAATGCTGCATTTTTCATGCATTGACAATAAAATGTAGTAGTCAGAATCAAATTCTGGTGGTGGGGTATTAACTTTCCCTACTGATTTATATTGCTGCCCACTTAGAAGGCTAGAGCCTTCGTTGTTCTATTAAATGGGGGTCATCTGTCTCTGTTTCCTAAGGTCCTATTTCCTTTTCAAAATATCAATTGATCCCTGCTAGTAATTCGTGAGAGATAATATTCAGAAAGGTGTTTCAGAACCAAGAGAGAGGAAAAGAAGTACATTTCATACTGTGTGTACATGCAAAGTAAACAGGCACGTTGTTAGGTACAATACCAATACATCAGAGTGATTGAATTGGCACACATGAGAACATACTATGTTCATAGAAATTACATAAAATGACAGGCACATGTCAGCGTCTTAATTCAAGGAGTCTTTATTTGTCTACAGCACTGCCTCTCCCCTGCCCACCTTGGTTGTCTCTGTAGACAAGGTGGAGGTGGCTTATGTTTGGAGATGACACGTTAATCTAACAGATATGACAGAACGTTGATATTTGTATAAACTTGGATTTAATGCTCCTGGCAGATCTGTGGTGTTTTATTTCTCTGTTGATAAGCCAATGAAATATGAAACACACGTGCTAACATGTCAGGTGACAGGTCGGTGCTCAGCTCACCTGACACTGACACACAGCAGTCATGTCAAGTATAGTTTTCCATTGGTATAACTTATTCTTCTCAAGTCTGTGTCATCCATTTACTTGTATTATCGACTGTGACTGAGGCCCAAATGGAACCCTTTTCCCTATATGGTGCACTACTTTTGACGAGAACCTATGGGCCCTGGTCAAAAGTAGTTTGATATAAAGGGTATAGGGTACCATTTGGGACACAGATCAGTCAGTGTCATCCATTTCCTTTTCTTGTCGTCACTCCAACTACACAACAGTGTCTCTGAGCAGTAATCTGTTGGGAGCAGAAGCGTTGGGCAGATGCCTTTACACAATGTTCTTGTAGAATACTCAGAGGAGAATCTTGTTCATGTTAATAAAGCCACCAAAGAAATGCGCTACAGATAGATGCCTCCAGGTTATTTGCTTTGGTTTGTTTCTCTTTTCTTTTCTCTATCTTTGTTTTTATTTTACTTCTTTAGTTTAAAATCCATGGGGAGTTTTGTCCATATTGTGTATAGGGACTGATATTCAAAAACTCTTTTGTGAGGTTTCTACAAGGAGAATGACACCCCCTCTTTCTCTGAGTTCGACTGAGCCTCACACTTCTGAAAGAGCTTTCAAAGACAAACATCTACAATACATGAGAAGTGGTAACTCGACAGCTCGAAACAAGAATAAAAAGCTACAATGAGGAGTATTTTTATTTTCTAATACAGGAGTAATAAAGGCCTAGTTCACTAATTTTAAATTCACAAACATTTTGATTTATTTAGGGGGTTCTGCAGCACACTCAACCATGCTACTCCCCGTGGCTATGCACGGAGGGAGAGACAACTGCAAACCACAAGGTCTCTAAGTCTAGACAGACACTCTACATGTCAATGATACGGCCTGGAGGCGAACCCTCAAACCTCCTTAATCTTCCATGTCAAACGGAGAGCGAGACGAAACAGACTGGTATCATTTGACTGCTGAGCTGCTGCATCCCGCCGCATCCTCCCGCCGTAATCCTTATCAGCCGCTGATCCTCACACTGATGCTACCCCCCTAATGGCTGCATATCAAATGGTGCGCTATTCCTTATTTATCTCACTACTTTTGACCAGAGCCATATGGGCCTCTGGTCAAAGAAGTGCACTATATAGGGAATAGGGTACCATTTGGGACACATATTTGTCTGCCTTCACTTTACTTCCTGTGCTGTTTCACAGTGCTAATGCATGTTCTTTGGTTTAGTTTACACAGCTCACTCTGGCCTCTCAGAGTGTACTCTCTCTCTCCCCCTTCCTAATCTGAGAAACATGATTCCTATCTGATCTTCACCAAAGAGCCACTTAAACAGCCCCACACTGGGCAGGTCGTGAGTAGGTAGACACCAGTGTTGCACCCTTTCCCTTTATATTGCACTACTTTTCAACAGGGTCATATGGGTCCTGGTCAAAGTAGTACACTACAAAGGGGATAGGCTGCCATTTGTGATGCATATCATCTAAGCAACACAGGAGGCATTTTAGTGGTAAAAATAGTGGTAAAAATGATTGTAATTTGAAATGCCTTTTTACAAAGGAAGAAAGGATGGAGAAAAAGGGGTTTGGAGGTGGGGCTGCCTTCTGAGAATTCATAGGCGAATGAGTAAACATCCACTACTATTGGCCAACGTACAATCATTGGATTTTTTTTTTTACGATTTTCGGTCAAGACTATCCTACCAACGGAACATTAAAAACGGTAATATCTTATGTTTCACCAAGTCGTGGCTGAATGACGACATAAACAATATAGAGCTGGCGGGATTTTCCATGCATCGGCAGGACAGAGAAGCTACGTCTGGTAAGACAAGTGACGGGGGTGTGGGTCTATTTGTCAATAACAGTTGGTGCACAATGTCTAATATTAAAGAAGTCTCGAAGTATTGCTCGCCTGAGGTAGAGTACCTTATGATAAGCGGTAGACCACACTATCTACCAAGAGAGTTCTCATCTGTATTACTCGTAGTCGTCTATTTACCACCACAAACCGATGCTGGCGCGAAGGCCGCACTCAACGAGCTGTATATCGCCATAAGCAAACAAGAAAATGCTCATCCATAAGTGGCTCTCCTGGTGGCAGGGAACTTTAATGCAGGGAAACTTAAATATTTTTTACCTAGTTTCTACCAGCATGTCACATGTGCAACCAGAGGGAAAAACAACTCTAGATCACCTTTAATCCACACACAGAGATGCATATAACACTCTTGCTTGCCCTCAATTTGGCAAATCTGACCAATATCTATCCTTCTGACTCCTGCTTACAAGCAAAAACTAAAGCAGGAAGTACCAGTGACTCGCTCAATACGGAAGGGGTCAGGTGACACGGATGTTATGCTACAGGACTGTTTTACTAGCACAAACTGGAATATGCTCCGGGAATCATCCAATGTCATTGAGGAGTATACCACCTCAGTCATCGGCTTCATCAATAACTGCATCGATGACATCGTCCTCACAGTGACTGTACGTACGTATCCCAACCAGAAGCCATGGATTACAGTCAACATCCGCATTGAGCTAAAGGCTAGAGCTTCTGCTTACAAGGAGCGGGACACTAATCCGGACACTTATAAGAAATCCCGCTATGCCCTCAGACAAACCATCAAACAGGCAAAGCGTCAATATAGGATTAAAATTGTCGCTCATCGGATGTGGCAGGACTTGAAAACTATTACGGACTACAAAGGGAAACCCAGCAGCGAGCTGCCCAGTGACGCGAGACTACCAGAAATGCTAAATGCCTTTTATGCTGTCTTCGAGGCAAGCAACACTGAAGCATGCATGAGAGCACCAGCTGCTCTGGACGACTGTGTGAGAACGCTCTCGGTAGCCGATGTGAGCAAGACCTTTTAACAGGTCAACATTCACAAAGCCGTAGGGCCAGACAGATTACCAGGATGTGCACTTAAAGCATGTGCTGACCAACTGGCATGTGTCTTCACTGACATTTTCAACCTCTCCCTGACCGAGTCTATAATACCTACATGTTTCATGCAGACCATCATTGTCTCTGTGCCCAAGGAAGCGAAGGGAACCTGCCTAAATGATTACTGCTCTATAGCACTCACATTGGTTGCCATGAAGTACTTTTAAAGGCTGGTCATGGCTCACATCAACACCATCAATCCGGTTACCATAGACCCACTCCAATTTGCATACCGCCCCAACACATCCACAGGTAACACAATCTCAATCGCACTCCACACTGCCCTTTCCCACCTGGACAAAAGGAACACCTATGTGAGAATGCTGTTCATTGACTACAGTTCAGCTCAGCTCAACTCCATAGTGCCCACAAAGCTCATTACTCAGCTAAGGACCATGGGACTAAACACCTCCCTCTGTAACTGGATCCTGGATTTCCTGACGGGCCGCCCCCCAGGTGGTAAGGGTAGGCAACAACACATCTGCCACGCTGATCCTCAATACTGGTGCCCCTCAAGGGTTCGTGCTTAGTCCCCTCCTGTACTATCTGTTCACCCATGACTGTGTGGACAAACACAACTCCAACACCATCATTAAGTTTGCTGATGACACAACAGTGGTAGGCCTGATTACCGACAATGATGATACAGCCTATAGGGAGGAAGTCAGAGACCTGGCAGTTTGGTGCCAGGACAACAACCTCTCCCTCAATGTGACCAAGAAAAAAGAGCTGATCGTGGACTACAGGAAAAGGTGGGCTGAAAAGGCCCCATTAACATCAACTGGGCTGTAGTGGAGTGGGTCGAGAGTTTCAAGTTCCTTGGTGTCCACATCCCCATCAAACTGTCATGGTCCAAAAACACCAAGACAGTTGTGAAGAGGGTATGACAACACCTTTTCCCCTCAGGAGACTGAAAAGATTTGGCATGCGTCCCCAGATCCTCAAAAAGATCTACAGCTGCACCTTTGAGAGCATCCTGACCAGTTGCATCACCGCCTGGTATGGTAACTTCTCGGCATCTGACCATAAGGCGCTACGGAGGATAGTGCGTATGGCCCAGTACATCACTGGAGCCAAGCTCCCTGCCAACCAGGACCTATATATAAGGCGGTGTCAGAGGAAAGCCCAAAACATTGTCAAAGACTCCAGTCACCCAAATCATAAACTGTTCTCTCTGCTACCGCATGGCAAGCGGTACGGGAGCGCTAAGTCTAGGACCAAAAGGCTCCTTAACAGCTTCTACCCTGAAATTTCACCCTTTTTTGGTGGGATGTAGTTTTGTCATCACCAGGCGATAATTTTCTTATTTATTTTTTGTTTATTTAACCTTAATTTAACTAGGCAAGTCAGTTAAAGACGCAACATAGACTTTTTATCTAAATAGCAAATACTTTCTGGGTAACTCAAGCAAGAATGTTGCTTGAACTGTGAGCGGGGAGGGGAAAACTGAAAACTTGCTGTTATTGACAGAAAGGTTTGGAACTCTCTTTCTTATTGTTCTATCAACTAAATCTTTCTCCTCTCTGGGGAGGTTCCCATTGCTTGGAAAGCAGCCATGGTTCATCCATTATTTAACCTCTTAAAGGGGGAGATCAAGCTGATCCTAACAGTTACAGGCCTATTTCTATTTTGCCCAGTTTATCAAAAGTGTTGGAAAAACTTGTCAAAAATCAACTGACTGGATATCTTGATGTCTATAGTATTCTCTCGGGTATGTAATCTGGTTTCTGCTCAGGTTATGGATGTGTCACTGTAACCTTAAAGGTCCTCAATGATGTCACCATTGCCCATGATTCTAAGCAATGTTGTGCTGCTATTTCTATTGACTTGGCCAAAGCTTTTGATACGGTAGACCATTCCATTCTTGTGTGCCGGCTAAGGAGTATTGGTGTCTCTGAGGTGTCATTGGCCTGGTTTGCTAACTACCTCTCTCAAAGAGTATAGTGTATAAAGTCAGAAAATCTGCTGTCTCAGCCACTGCCTGTCACCAAGGGAGTACCCCAAGGCTTGATCCTAGGCCCCACGCTCTTCTCAATTTACATCAAAAATATATCTCAGGCAGTAGAAAGCTTTCTAATCCATTTATATGCAGATGATACAGTATTATACTCAGCTGTCCCCTCCCCAGATTTTGTGTAAAATGCTCTACAACAAAGCTTTGTTAGTGTCCAACAAGCTTTCTCTAACCTTGTTCTGAACACCTCCAAAACAAATGTAATGTGGTTTCGTAAGAAGATTGCCCCTCTCCCCACCGGTATGATTACTACCTCTGAGGGTTTAGAGCTTGAGGTAGTTACCTCATATAAGTACTTGGGAGTACAGCTAGATGTTCCACTGTCCTTCTCTCAGCACATATCAAAGCTGCAGGCTAAAGTTAAATCTAAACTTGGTTTCCTCTATCGCAGGTATTCTCAAATTGGGGTACCTGCAATGCTGTCAGGGGTACGTCCCCCAAAAATTTTATTTTAGTAAAAAAAAAAGATTTTCTTTCACAATTTCAAACAGTCCGTTTATATTTTCCAACGGGGATATACATTTGGGTGAGGTTTTTTTCTCACCCGAGTAGCCTCGTTTCACTGCCAAAAATAAAATTAAACCATCTAGTGTTTAGCGAAGTAACAACACAATGTAAAATACAGGTAGACTAGTCAAAAAATTAACATCCAATCACATTAACCATTACTCTCGTAGCTGCTGCTCATGTTGGTATCTGTACTGATGGCGCAAAAGCTGTGACAGAGAGACATAGTGGAGTGGTAACGCGTGTGCAAGCAGTTGCTTCCGACGCCACTTGGGTATACTGCAGCATCCACCGAGAGGCTCTTGCTGCCAAGGGAATGCCTGGCAGCTTGAAAAACATTTTGGACACTACAGTGAAAAGGGTTAACTTTGTTAACCTGTTTGGGCTGCAGGGGCAGTATTGAGTAGCCAGATAAAAGGTGCCCATTTCAAACGGCCTCGTACTCAATTCTTGCTCGTACAATATGCATATTATTATTACTATTGGATAGAAAACACTCTCTAGTTTCTAAAACCGTTTGAATTATATCTGTGAGTAAAACAGAACTCATTTTGCAGCAAACTTCCTGTCAGGAAGTGAAAAATCTGAAATCGAGGCTCTGTTCCAGGGCCTTCCTATTCATTTGCTTGAAATCTATGAATATACATGCACTTCATACGCCTTCCACTAGATGTCAAGAGGCAGTGGGAGGTGGAATGGGGTGTCTAGCTTGATCTGAGGTCGAACAAGAGCTCTTGGAATGACGTGACCCCAAATTTCCTTTGTTCAGCAAGGCGCGGGAAGGAACCCTGGATTGCCTTCTGAAAAGCTTTCGGTATAGACGGCTAATATCTCCGGCTTTGATTTTATTTGATACATGTGATAATATTATCGTAAAGTATGTTTTTTCAATATAGTTTTATCAGATTATTGAACGTTTATCGGGAGTTTTGGCGTTTTCTGTTCTCTGCGTTTGGTGAAGATGGACAACTTCGCGCCACTTGGCTAGCTTTGGTTGCTAATTCGACAGGAGAAGAGGACATTCTAAAACCGAACAACGATTTATTCTGGACAAAGGACTCCTTGTACAAGATTCTGATGGAAGCTCAGCAAAAGTAGGAACCATTTATGATGTTATTTCGTATTTCTGTGGAAAATGTTTAGTACTATTTTCCGCCCTCATTGCAGGCGCTGTCTCGCTATAACGTAAGCTGTATGTCGTACTAAAGTTATTTTTAGAATTCTAACACGGCGATTGAGCGTGGGAGTATCCCCATGCCCCTGTCTGTCCCTGCTAAACAATAGGCTGTCAGCTGATAGGAGAATACTGAGGCATACTGAGGCAGACAGTGAAACATCGACGACAAGTGATATCCTGACGGAGAACATTGCAGCCAATCAGAACAGAGCAGGAAGTGCATAGTGATTATTAATCATTCAATCAATTAAATGTATTTATGAAGCCTTTCTTACATCAGCTGATGTCACAAAGTGCTGTACAGAAACCCAGTCTAAAACCCCAAACAGCAAGCAATGCAGGTGTAGAAGCACGGTGGCTAGGAAAAACTCCCTAGAAAGGCCAGAGCCTAGGAAGAAACCTAGAGAGGAACCAGGCTATGAGGAGTGGCCAGTCCTCTTCTGGCTGTGCCAGGTGGAGATTATAACAGAACATGGCCAAGATGTTCAAATAAGATGTTCAAATGTTCATAGATGACCAGCAGGGTCAAATAATAATAATCACAGTGGTTGTAGAGGGTGCAACAGGTCAGCACCTCAGGAGTAAATGTCAGTTGGCTTTTCATAGCCGATCATTCAGAGTATCTTTACCGCTCCTGCTGCCTCTAGAGAGTTGAAAACAGTAGGTCTGGGACAGGTAGCATTATTAATGATGGCACCAGACTGCTTGCTTTCAGCTTTGAATAAATGCGAAAGACAATAAGACCTCAGTGTCCTCCTGATGAGAGTGAGAAAGAGAGCGGGGGGGGGGGGGGGGGGGGGGTGAGCTCTGTTCTATTGTTCTGTGCATTTCTGTGCGGTATAGTTCTGCATGTCTGGACATGCCCAATCACACATGTTAATGACAGATCTGATCAGTGTAGACATGCATCAGTCCTGCATCAGACCCCCTTAGTCCTGCACTGCATGTGGACAAACCTGCAGGTACTGTTGGAGAGAAGGAAGAGATGGCCATCTATGATCAATACATCACAATCTGGCTTTATCTGCCTCTCTAATATGCTGCACAGCCACTTTTCCCTCTCCCTCCCATGCCCACAAGGCATCGGACCTGAGAATGTTGACTTATGGACTGCCACCTTTCCCAAAAAGCCTGGAGTCAGCAAGCCAAACATTACAGTACAGCCAGGGCTTCTTATTTAGGTCAGTCATCCAACTTTTTTACAACAGAGGAGACTGATTTAAACAGATTTGCTGTAATGTTTTCTCACCTGTGTATCAAAATGTCTGACAGGACTGGTTAACATTTACATCATTTTAACTAACTCTGCCCTGAGTTTTAGTCACTATTATTAGCCGGCTACCAAACAGGTACTCAATCATGCACCTTAGAGACTGCTGCCCTATGTACATAGCCATTGAACACAGGTTACGTTAAAAGTGTTTACATACTCTTTTACCAAATTCATATGTATATACTGTATTCAAGTCAAGGCTCATCCTATATAACTATTGCTGTACACATCTGTTCTATTCCTATACTGTCCATCATTTCTATAATACACCATCATATACATACAGTGCATTCGGAAAGATTTCCGATCCCTTGACATTTCCACATTTTGTTACCTTACAGCCTTATTCTGAAATGGATTAAATACAAAAGAATCCTCAGCAATCTACAAACAATACCCCAAAATGACAAAGCGAATACAGGTTTTAGACATTTTTGCACATTTATTAAAAGTATATGACAGAAAAACCTTATTTACATAAGTATTCAGACCCTTTGCTCTAAGACTCGAAATTGAGCTCAGGTGCGTCCTGTTATCATTGATCATCCTTGAGATGTTTCTACAACTTGGAGTCCCAACTGTAGTAAATTCAATTGATTGGACATGATTTGGAAAGGCACAAACCTGTCTTTATAAGATCCCACAGTTGACAGCGCATGTCAGCGCAAAAACCAAACCATGAGGTCGAAGGAAATGTCAAAGAACTCAGAGACAGGATTGTGGCATAGATCTGGGGAAAGGAACCAAAACATTTCTTCAGCATTGGAGGTCCCCAAGAACCCAGTGTCCTCCATCATTCTTAAATGGAAGAATTTTTGATCCACCAAGACTCTTCTTAGAGCTGGCCGCCTGTCCAAACTGAGCAATCGGGGAAGAAGGGCCTTGGTCAGGGAGGTGCCGATGGGCACCTAAAGACTCTCAGACAATGAGAAAAAAAGTTCTCTGGTCTGATGAAACCAAGATTGAACTCTTTGGCCTGAATGGAGGATACCTGGCACCATCCCTACGGTGAAGCATGGTGGTGGCAGCATCATGCTGTGGGGATGTTTTCTAGCTGCAGGAACTGGGAGACTAGTCAGGATCGAGGGAAAGATGAAGGGAGCAAATTACAGAGATATCCTTGATGAAAACCTGCTTCAGAGCACTCAGGACAGACTGGGGAAAAGGACAACAACCCTAAGCACACAGCCAAGACAAAGCAGGTGTGAATATAGGACATGTCTCTGAATGTCCTTGAGTGGCCTAGCCAGTGCCCGGACTTGAACCCAATCTAACATCTTTGGAGAGACCCGAAAATAGCTCTGCAGCAACACTCCCCATGCAACCTGACAGAACTTTAGATGATTTGCAGAGAATAATTGGAGAAACTCCCCAAATACATGTGTGCCAAGCTTGTAGCATCATACCCAAGAAGACTCAATGCTGTAATCCCTGCCAAAGGGGCTTCAACAAAACACTGAGTAAAGGATCTGAAAACTTACGTAAATGTGATATTTACATATATTTAAAAAAATATATAAATCAGCAAACATTTCTAAAAACCTGTTTTTACTTTGTTATTATGCGGTATTGTGTGTAGATTTAGGAGGAGAAAAAAACAAGTTCATACATTTTAGAATAAAGCTGTAGCATAACAAAATGTTTAAAAGTCAAGAGGTCTGAATACTTTCCGAAGGGACTATATGTCTTTATATTTCGGACTCTGACATTGCTCTTCCTGATATTTCTTCATTCCTTTATTTGTAATTTTTGTATTTGTGTGTATTGTTTGTTTTGTATTGTTAGGTATTAACTGCACAGTTGTTATTCGTATCTCTTACTTTTTTTTAGGTATTTTATTAAAACTGCATTGTTGGTTAAGGGCTTGTAAGTAAGTATTTCACTTTAAGGTTGTATTTGGTACATGTGACAAATAACATTTTATTTGATTTGAAACACAAAGATTTTGCTGCACCTGCGATAATCTATTTAAAACATCTGTTTGCAACCATTTCTTTTACATTTTAATTGACTATCATCCCTTTATGTAATAAAAGAGTTCCTCTGTGGAGATGGGCGAACCTTCCAGAAGGACAACCATCTCTGCAGCACTCCACCAAGCAAGCCTTTACTCCTCAGCAAAAGGCACATGACAGCCCGCTTGGAGTTTGTCAAAAGGCACAAGATTCTCTGGTCTGATGAAACCAAGATGGAACTCTTTGGCCTGAATGCCAAGCGTCACGTCTGGAAGAAACCTGGCACCATCCCTACAATGAAGCATGTTGGTGGCAGTATCAAGTTTTTCAGCGGCAGGGACTGGGAGATTAGTCAGCATCGAGGGAAAGATGAATGGAGCAAAGTACAGAGAGATCTTTATGAAAATCTGCTCCAGAGCGCTCAGGACCTCAGACTGGGGAAAAGGTTTTCCTTCCAACAGGACAACAACCCTAAGCACACAGCCAAGACAAAGCAGGAGTGGCTTTGGGATAAGTCTCTGAATGTCCTTGCTTGGCCCAGCATGAGCCCGGTCTTAGAACCTGATCAAATCTTTGGAGAGACCTAAAAATAGCTGAATACTTATATTTAGACCCTTAAATATCAGCCTTATAGGTGTAATACATTTGCAAAAATTCTAAAAACCTATTTTTGCTTTGTTATTATGGGGTATTGTGTGTATATTGATGAGGGAAAAAAACGATTAAATCCATTTTAGAATAAGGCTGTAACGTAACAAAATGTGGAAAGAGTCAAGGGGTCTGAATACTTACCGAATGCACTGTACAGGTCAGTGCCAGTACATGAGTTATTGTGTCGTGTTACTGGAGTGATTGAGGTGGGTTTATACATAAAAAAGTGACTGGTAGTAGGATAGTCATGTAAACAGGGCTGAAAAGTGACTGGTAGCAGGAACATACAAATACTTACGGTAATACACCAATGGTAATATATACACATAAATAGGAATAATAGTGAGCAGTAGCAGGATAAATAAATACATAATTATTGTAATGGAAATCAATAATCAATGGACAACATCGCAATGGAGTAATACATCTAATCAATAATAATTTTAGCAGCAGCGTAGGTTGTGAGTGAGTGGGTAGAGACCTGTGGAAGTACATACAGTATAGGCAAGGGGACAGTCTGTGGGAGAGGGAGAGCAGTAGTTGTTAGCCATTTTACACTTATGGCCAGGGGATAGAAGCTGTTTAGGAGTCTGTTGGTCTGAGCCTTGATGCACTGGTACCGCCTGCCGGACCGGAGCATGGAGAACAGTCCATGTCTCAGTTGGCTGAAGTCTTAGGCAATTTTTCGGGCCTTTCTAAAACACCACCTGGAAGCTCACCCACATGTGATGCGATGGGCTGTCTGCACCACCCTCTGTAGGGTCTTCCGGTTGCGGGTGGTGCAGTTGCCATTCCAGGCAGTGATACAAACAGTCAGGATGCTAATGGTGCAGCTATAAAAGTTCTATGAGGGGCCATGCCAAATCGTTTCAGCCAGAATAAGCTCCTTTGGTCTTTTTTATTTTGAGGGAGAGGTTGTTGTCATGGCACCCTGCCAGTTCTGTGACCTCCACATTGTAGGCTGTCTCATCGCCATTGGAGATCAGGCCTTCCATCGTCATGTCATCAGCAAACTTGATGTTAGAGTTGGAGTCGTTCGTGGTCACACATTCGTGATTATACAGGGAGTACAGGAGGGGTATAAGCAAACACTCCTGGGGGGACCTGTGCTGAGGGTCAGCATGGTGGAGGTGTTGTTGCCTATATACTCTCATCATCTGGGGTCGGCCCGTCAGAAAGTCTAGGATCCAGTTGCAGAGAGAGGTGTTCAGTCCCAGTGTCCTGAGCTTGGTGACGAGCTTGGAAGGCACTATGCTGTTGAACATTGAGCTGTGGTCGATGAACAGCATTCTTACATAGGTATTCGTCTTGTCCAGGTGAGAGAGGGCAGTGTGGAGTGCAATTGAGATTGCATCGTCTGTAGATCTGTTGGTGCGGTATGCAAACTGTAGTGGGTCTAGGGTGTCTAGGATGATGGAGGTGATGCGAGTCATGACTAACCATTCAAAGCACTTCATTATTACAGATGTTAGCGCTACATGGCAGTAGTCCTTGTGGCAGGTAGCGTTAGAGTTCTTGGGAACAGGAATGATAGTAGTCGACCTGAGATGTGAGGATTACAGACTGAGACAAGGAAAGGTTGAAGATGCCTGCCAGCTGGTCTTCGCATGCTCTGAGTAAGTACCTTGGAATACCGGTAGGCCCTGCGGCCTTGCGAGTGTTGTCCAAATTAAAAACGTTACTCATGTCAGCCTCGGAGAGTGAGATCACCCAGTCCCCCTGCAATGGTGGGGGCCCTCGTGCACAGCTCTGTGTTGTTTTTGTCAAAGCATGTATAAAATGCGTTGAGTTCGTCTGGTAGAAAGGCATCATTGGGCAGATCACGGCTGGGTCTAACTTTGTAATCCATGTTGGACTTTAGCCACTATATGTGGTACGTATGGGTACGTATGGGTGGTCTCTGGAATCAGATCCAGCAAGTGCCATGCTCTAGCAACTCAGCTTCAAAGGACCAACATTTCATATATTCAGTACAGGTCAGGGGGAGCCCATCTCACTCTCCTACTCACCACATTAATGGCACTGTGTCTGCGTCCAAATTAGCACCCTAGCACTTTTGACCATATAGGGAATAGGGTGCCATTTGGGCCATACCCATCGTCTGCTGGTTCTCAGTGAACCATGGAACTTGATAAGTCTACTATCCCTGAATTCAAGACTAGCCAAATGGATTGGGGTCATGAAGCATGTTTTTTGGTTTATTGTCAGCTCTAATAGGGCTTACATTTCCCGCCTCCATATTTGACTAGTAGTAATTTCAATCTTGACATTTAAGGTTAACTGACAAATTGGGCAGATATATGGGTAGAGGAGAAAGAGGTGGATGGTGTCCACCATTAGTCCATCACATCAGCACACTCTCTTTGCTGTGCCTCGTAGCGTAATGCGCTCAATTATTTTCAAAATCACCGGCGTTAATAATTCACCTCTCTCAGGCTTCATTTCCTGCTATCCTAGTCAAGCATGGTGCAGGAAATGACACTTCAGGAGCATTTAAACAATGATGAGGTCAAGCAGAGCGATCAGGGGTAGTAAATCAGGTGAGCGGATTTCTCTCGCCTCGTGGTGGGGGTTGCCGCTGGGTGGCAGGGGGACTGTCCCTCCATTGGTGACATGTTCATCAAGATTCATGTTGTGACATCACTCAATCATGGTCGCCTTAGTCACCGGAAAAAAACGGTCAGTCCCACGCAACGGAAATTGCACTATTAGCGCTTCAAGGGAAGAATCATCAGTCAGAGAAGGTACACAGTCAACTACATCAATACACTGCAACATTTGTTTGGGAGATGATATGTATAATAAAAATGGACTGACTTGAGACTGGATCAAATACATCAAATACTATTTGAGAAGTGCTTGATTTAACTTGGAATAGGCTCTTTTTCAGTTCTCAATTGGCTCCATCGTACCTGGCAAACGAAATCAAGTGCAGCTTCAAGTATTTGCACCTATTTGACAACAGTATGTATTTGATCCAGGTCTGGACATGAACACTTCCTCTGCATCCCAAATACATCCCAAATGGCACCCTATTCCCTCAATAGTCCAGTAGTGTTGACCAGAGCCCTATGCGCTATGATGAAAAGGGGTGTACTGTATATGAAATAGGGTGCCATTTGGGACAAACGTCCATAATTGCTGCAGTCATGTCTGTGATCAAACATCACAGCAACCAACCCATAATTTGCACCTTGTAAAAGTTGCTGCCTGGTGTGTAATTACCCAAAGGACAGCCAGGGGATCAGTTGTGACCTTGAGTCAATCAGGGGGAGGATAGAAATGTTTTCCATATTCATCCTGAGCAGTAAATCATGACTAACCAATCATTAGCAGGCTTATAGATTGGCATCCCCCTGCACCATCCCCACCCCACTCCACCTCTCCATTTACCATGCAACTAGCTAATGATAATTATTATTCAACTTACATACATGCCCAAGCTGAACGTGCGGTTTACTGAGGATGTGTCCTTAATGGCATCTGTTTACCTATATAGTTTGCTACTTTTGACCAGCATCCATAAGGTTCTGGTCAAAAGTAGTGCACTATGTAGGGAATAGGGTGCCATTTGGGACACATATAGTTTTCCTGATTGTCCTCTGCCCCTTCTTGCCCTGTGTAACAATACATGCTACAGGTTTCGGTGATAGGGGTTTATTTTAATTGGTGCAGATCTCAGATCTAATAGCTTGTGAAAAATGGAAAAGTTGTAACTTTAGGCAATTATCACCTTTTGACTGTGCTGATTGTTTAAATTATTAATTTATTTCCCCCCTACATTCGACCATGAGGCCGTCTGCATCAACTTGCTCTCACAGTTCAGCACCAAATAGGAATGAGAAACGCTATGGGTGCATCCCAAATGGCACCCTATTCCATATGTAGCACAATGTTTGTCAAATCTTTCAAATGTTTTAAGTGTTTGCTTGAGCATACTTGGAATGCCGGGTGAACAAGGTTTGACATTTTGTGACTATTCTATTGGTTCCATTGTGCCAGGCAAACTCAAACACCCCCTCTTTCAGCAATGTTAAGACAAAAGGGACATAGAGAGGGCTGGTGCAATATTGTTGCCACATGTACTGATGTCTCAGGGGAGAGCTGGAAATAGTCAGGATGTGTCTCCTATCTGCCTCCCACCCTCCCTCCATCCATCCCTCCCTTCAACCTTCCATCTTTGGTCTCTCCGTCCACACCCCACTACCTACATCACCTTCCCTCAGTGTGTGTGTGTGTGTGTGTGTGTGTGTGTGTGTGTTTGATGTCCAGATTGAGCTTTGCCTCAACGCCTCCATCTCTATCTCCCTCCATCCCAACCCCTCACACCTTTCCCTTTCACGAAGGAGGAGACTCTTACAAAACCTAGCTGTTGCTTGCATCCCAAATGGTAACCAATTCCCTATATAGTGCACTACCTTTGACCCGGGCTCGGGTCAAAAGTAGTGCACTATATGGAATAAGATCTCATCTGGGATGCATCCCTATAGCTGTTGTGTCTCCTGCTGTCCCCCTCACTTAACCCTTCTCACTGACCCTGCTGAACACTGGTCAAGTGCTCAATGAGTTGTGGTGTGGCCGTCACTCTACTGCGACATGTCTGGGCTAGGGAAGGGGAGGAGGGTGAGGAGGGAGTGAGAGAAGGGGGTGCCGTATGGGGTGAGGAGGGGGGTGAGAACAGATTGGTGGATAGCACACTCTAACTCAAGGGATGGGGAGAGTAAAGGAGGAGGGGTTACCGACTGGGGAATTGTGGGAAATTGTGAAATCTCTGGACCACACCGGTTTGGTGTGCCTTGACCCCATGCCAACCCCTGTTTCCTGTCTCAATTGCTTCCGCTTGAGTTGGATTCTGTCTTTTGTTAATGCTGTGTTCCAGTCCGTGACCGCCTGACCTCACATGGGATATACAGTGCCTTTGGAAAAGTATTCACACCCCTTGACTTTTTCCACATTTTGTTACATTACAGCCTTATTCTTGAATGGATTCAATAGTTTTTCCCCCTGATAAATCTACACACAATACCCCATAATGACAAAGCAAAAACAGGTTTTTAGAAATGTTTGCAAATGTATAAAAAATAATAAACTAAAACATCACATTTACATAAGTATTCAGACCCTTTACTCAGAACTTTGTTCAAGCACTTTTTGCAGAAATTACTGCTTTGAGTCTTCTTGGGTCATTTCCATGTAAAATTACCCATGAGCACCAACGCGAAGTTCATAGGAGCGTGTAAAATCTGGTGTCAAATGAAAGCTAATAGTCTATATATTTTTGTGTGTGAAATTAAAGCATATAAAAAAAAAATTCAACCACTTTCTATCCTAAATATTAGGAATAAGCAAAGGCTTTGATTTCTGGTCAAACAGATGGACAAGGGGTTTTAGAAAGGCGTCTTAGAAAACATCTATACACACGTATGGCTGTGTGTGTGTCCGCCCACTTTCAGCAGAAATGAACAAGAGCAGGTCCCGGATTGCAACAAACACTCTCTCTTTTGTTAAAAAAAATTGCCACCTAAAATCATCCATCACCACCCCAATGAAGAGGGACGTTTGTAAGAGGAGAGTAGGGCCCATAAAAGGGAAGTTTTCCACTTCAAAGCTGTCCTATAAAATCCATCATTAGACATAACCTCAGGGCATTGGCCATTTCCCCTCATGGGAGTTGAATGGAATGACTCTATGGTCTGCGTGTTCCTAAGCATGAGTCCCAAATGACACCCTAGTTCTTATACAGTGTACTACTGTTCACCAGGGCCCATAGGGCTCTGGTCAAAATTAGTGCACCATATAAGGAATAGGGTGCCATTTGGGACACAAACCCTATTGTTTTCCCCAATGGTCACTTGTGAAATGGAAACATATATGGATTGGATTGATATGTTACAATATATAGGCTTTCAAGATTATTTACAATGTTGGAATCCAATAAATGTCATCTAACATATGAGATAAAGTAATGCAACTCGTAGAAATATGTGGCTTTAAAACCACCATTACATGGAGTGAATACTGAGCCATCCATATGAAATTAGTTGTGTCCCAAATGGCACCCTATTCCCAATGTAGTGCACTTCTTTAGAACATGTAAACGCTGTGCTTTGATCTTTACAATTTCATCTCGTCTGATTACTTCACTTAGCCATGTCACATATCACTAACTGTAATGAAATCCTGAATGAAAAAAAAAACACCAGATGGAGATTATACCTATTCCCTTTCCCTCATAAATTACCATGTACTGTATCATCTCTCTTCACATCGTGAAAAACATGCACATTCATTTAGTCTCATTTTCGTACTTAGTCACTGGGGATGGTTTGAATGAAAGGCAGCAAAAGAGAGGGTCCTTCTTATTCCAGCATCAGCACTCGATAGTCTTTCTAAATCACTTCTAATGAGCTGAGAGAGAAGGAGAAGGAGCTAGCTCGCTCTGTATCACTGAATCAATCATTCACTCTGTTTTCCTCCTCCTGCAGCCATCCACTGGATCACGTTGGTGCTTTAATGAGCCATTTCAATTCCTATCAGGCGATCTGTGTCGCTCCCGTGTGTGTGTGTGTGTGTGTGTGTGTGTGTGTGTGTGTGTGTGTGTGTGTGTGTGTGTGTGTGTGTGTGTGTGTGTGTGTGTGTGTGTGTGTGTGTGTGTGTGCACGTACGTCCCTACCCATCACATGGTTACACTCATGCTGATACCAGATTGTTCAAATGGAGTTCGTGAGATATTCGTCCCTCCCTCCCTCCCTCCCTCCCTCCCTCCCTCCCTCCCTCCCTCCCTCCCTCCCTCCCATCCCTCCCATCCCTCCCATCCCTCCCTCCCCCTTTAATTCCCTCTCTCTATAACTCCCTCTGCTCTCTATCTCTATTGCTCTGTAGTGGACGACAAGATTGTGCCACAACGGTAATTGCATTGTGTTGTCATCCTGCTTGGACTCCGCTCATCTGTCTCTTTTATATCCACTAAGCACTCTTGACCTTGAGGAAATCACGATCGCACCCAACCAGTGTCAGGCCTAGTGTATGACTGCAAGTCTTCTCGCTAGAGAGCAAGAGAGGAGAAAGGGAAGAGGACAAGTGAAAGTAAGGCAGAGTATAGGACCACAAGACAGAGACAAATAGTGTGAGTGTGTCAGGGAGAAGTAGAGAGAGTAGTAGCTAGAGGTAGAGAAGTAGGTAGAAACAAAGGTACAGACAGGAGTAGAGGTTAGAGCGAGGTAGATGTAGAGAGAAGGAAAGAGATGTAGGAAGACAAAGGTGGAGATAAAGGAAAAGGGTGAGGGCATATCCATGTAAAGGACTCATGAGCACCAATGTGAAGTTCAAAAGAGCAAATGTCAAATCTGGTGCACTGTAAAACGTAACTACCTAACTCATAAAATAGATTGAGTAGTTACTACTCTAACATCTCCAACAGTCAGTAGAATTCAAATAATAAAAGTAGTCCTATTTCATATGCCAATAAGATTTCTTATCACTTAATGTTTTTCAGTACTGTTAACAAATATTAGGTTATTGAGTGTTCTGCTAATCTAAAGTTATTGAGTTTTTACAATTTACGATTGTTTAATATTTATAAGTATATCTAACATTTATGAAATATGTTGTTCTTACGTGATAAAGTTATGTTTTACATCTTTAATTAAAGTAATACAGTTGTAGTTAGACACATTGATATTTGAGTAAAAAAGGGTTTATTTATCTGTGCTGTGCTGATATGGAATTCTTACATTTTAGCAAGATATAAATACTTAATAGTGCCAAGTGACTCTGTTTTTAGAGGATTGTGGGTAATTCAAAAGTGTTTGACTTCATGATACTTTTACACAATGTTGTATGCATGTTGGCATAAATAAAAGTATATTTCTGAAATAGTAGTATGCAGTTTGTTGTGTTATGAGGTGTAATTGATCATAATGAACGGATATCAAAACCGTTGGACAAATTGACGTTCAGTAATGAGGAAACCCATTCCCACCATCAACAAGGTCATGACTGCCACTCTTAATGACAGAAACTAATGCAGCATCCTGTAATGCTTATAGCTCTATCTCCAGTTATTGCTAGAGGAATGAGTACTGTGCTCAACAATGCCTGCTTAGGTGGGTAAAAATAACAAGTTGTTGAAATATGTCAAATAATGTTAAACATTAAGATACTACTAATCAGAACTACTTACTACTTGAACAAAAATAAAAGTAATTAAGGTTACAAACTTAAGTTGTTCTGAATACATAATGCAGATAACCACATGGGTATTGTCACTTTATTACTTTAAGTTTTGAACACTGAAATACTTTGAGTTGGATTACTAGAAAGGTTCAGTTTAATGGGTTTCCACCCCCCAAAATTGTTAGCAGTGTGTCAAATGAAAGCTAAGAGTATATTTTTGAGAAAATAAGGCATATATAAATATTTCAGTTATTTTATATCCTAAATATTAGGAATCAGCAAATACTTATGGTCAAACAGATGGAAAAGGGTCTTAAAAAATATCTTAAAAGGTATTAGTGTCACGATCGACCATGGGAGAGAGAGAGGACCAAGGCGCAGCGTGTAAAGAATACATCTTCTCTTTATTTAGGAGATGAACGAACGAAGCAAAACAACAAATAGACGACCGTGAAGCTATAACCGAACAAAATGCAAACATGCAACCTAGACACAGACCTAGACAATGACCCCACAAAAACATGATGCCTATGGCTGCCTAAAATATGGCTCCCAATCAGAGACAAATGAAAGACATCTGTCTCTGATTGAGAACCACTCAGGCAACCATAGACATACCTAGAAACATTCACTCAACCATAGACATACCTAGAAACATTCACTCAACACAAACCCATACACTAAACCCAACACCCCCTTTTCCATATAACCAACCAAAACGAGACAAAACACAAACATTCCCCATGTCACACCCTGACCTAACTAAAATAATAAATAAAACAAAGAATACTAAGGCCAGGGCGTGACAATTAGATAAACATCAAAACACAATAATGTTGAAATAAGCACCCATGCCAAAATAGTGTTTTTACTGATATCTATATGGTTTAGGATTTATTAAGTGATTAACACAAAAAACTTCGTAACAGAATTCCCCCAAAATCAGTTATTACTGCAATTGAATTGGCTACAATGGGAAATCATAGTAGTTACAAACCACACTTGGGTCACCTGCTACTGTGTGTCCCTATTTCTGGCATAAGGTTATGATCAATTTATAACTGTTTTATTTCTCTTTCTGTCTTCTGGTGGTCAAAGCAAGCGTGAAAACAGTCTGGATATCCTCTCTATCTCATTTCAATTTAAGGGGCTTTATTGGCAAGTGAAATAGATAAAAAAAAACTATAAAATAATTATTTACAGTAAACATTACACTCACCAAAGTTCCAAAAGAATAAAGACATTTCAAATGTCATATTGTGTGTAAATAGTTGAAATACAAAAGGGAGAATAAACATGGGTTGTATTTACAATTCTCTCTCTCTCTCCCTTGATTTGGCCCCAAACATAGTGTTACGTATGTGTATGTATTTCAGGAAATGGCTTCCTGGATTCCCCCAAGCAGCTGATTGGTCGGCCCGATTGCTAATTGGAGCTGACCACGTCCTCTCGTCAGAGGATACAGCTGTATCCCATTACAGACTCCTTCTCCAGCTGTATATAAGACAGTGTCCCTTTGCACAGTGAGAGAGCTTCTGGGTTTGCCTCAGTATTGGTTATTGCTTAGTGAGACCCTTGTATTTTGGTTAGCATGCCAGGTGGAGTTAAGAATAGATACATTGTGGGTAGGTAGGAGAGGGGGCTCTAACTTTTACTTTCTTTGCTTTGGTTCCATCCAGCCCCGTTTCCCCAAATTACCGTGTGACGGAATAAATTCCCTGTTAACGGTAAACTTCTCTGCCTCTGTCATCCTTACCTGCACCTACAGTCACATGGGGAGTTGAGTGTAGCAGGGTGTTGTGTGTGTGCCACAAAAATGGCACAAAAAGATAAAGCGCGAGAGACAGATGAAGTTTGATTTAGGAAAATGGAAATTGACAAGGAGGTTAGGATCCGACAAATGGAGCTAGACTCTGGCTCCAGTGCGACTCCACAACCTGCTCATCATCAAGCCCACTTTGATGTGAGTAAAAAATATTGCTTTAGTCCCTCCGTTTCGGGGAGTTGATTCCTATTTCTCTGCGTTTGAGCGTGTGGTCAAGGGGCTGCATTGGCCACTCGAGGTTTGGCCGCTTCTGTTACAATGTAAATTGTCTGGGAAAGCCCAGGAAGTAGTAGGTGCTCTCTCCCTGGAAGACAGTTTACAGTATGATATAGTTAACTTTTTATGGCTGCAGGGGCAGTATTGAGTAGCTCTGATTAAAGGTGCCCATTTCAAACGGCCTCGTACTCAATTCTTGCTCGTACAATATGCATATTATTATTACTATTGGATAGAAAACACTCTCTAGTTTCTAAAACCGTTTGAATTATATCTGTGAGTCAAACAGAACTCATTTGGCACAAACTTCCTGACCAGGAAGTGGAAAGTCTGAAATCGAGGCTCTGTTCTTCTTCCTGCCTATACATGGGCATGATACGTAAGAGTCTACGTGCACTTCATAGACCTTCCCCTGGATGTCAAGAGGCTGTGAGAGAAGAAATTTAGTGTTTATCTTGGTCTGAATTGGAATACAAGCTCTTTGTATGACGTGTCCCTCATTTCCGGTACTCTTGGGAGCGCGAGGTGGACAGTGGGATTGCCTTCTGTTTAGCTGCCGTTATGGACGACTACTATCTCCGGCTCTGATTTTATTTGATACATGTGACCATATCATCGTAAAGTATGTTTTTTCAATATAGTTTAATCAGATTATTGAAATTTTTTCGGGAGTTTTGCCGTGTTCCGTTCTCTGACTTTGTTGACTTTGGAGAGATCCGTGCCACTTGGCTAGTGCGCGTGCTAAATGAAGAGGGAAAGTTGCCGTTCTAAATCCAAACAACGATTGTTCTGGACAAAGGACACCTTGTCCAAAATTCTGATGAAAGATCAGCAAAAGTAAGAAACATTTTATGATGCTATTTCATATATCTGTCGTACATGTGAACTAGTCGTGGGCGCCCAACGTTTGGGTACTC
The DNA here is from genome assembly GCF_016432855.1 of Salvelinus namaycush. Lineage (NCBI taxonomy): Eukaryota > Metazoa > Chordata > Actinopteri > Salmoniformes > Salmonidae > Salvelinus > Salvelinus namaycush. The sequence continues at coordinate 31,574,485 of NC_052313.1, forward strand.
TAGCTATACCGAAGCTGCATATCGTAATGAAGTTATTTTTAGAATTCTAACACTACGATTTCATTAAGAACTAATGGATCTATCATTTCCTATACAACATGTATTTTTTAGTTATGTTTATGAATAGCTATTTGGTCAGAATATGTGTGTCAGAAAAAGTGTCAGGAAAAATCCGGACGTAGTGGGAAAAAGTAGCTAAGTTAGCACAATGTGTAACCATTGATTTCAGCTCTAAATATGCACATTTTCGAACAAAACATAAGTGTATGTATAACCTGATGTTATAGGACTGTCATCTGAGGAAGAAAATCAAGGTTAGAAAAAATGATATATCTTTTGCTTGTTTGTTACGATCGCTTACTTTTGCTACTGGGAAATTGCTTGTGTTTTTGGCTATTGTGGTAAGCTAATATAACGCTATATTGTGTTTTCGCTGTAAAACACTTGATAAATCGGAAATATTGGCTGGAATCACAAGATGCCTGTCTTTCAATTGCTGTACACTATGTATTTTTCAGAAATGTTTTATGATGAGTATTTAGTTATTTGGCGTTGGTGTCTGTAATTATTCTGTCTGCTTTCGGTGCAATTTCTGATTGTAGCTGCAATGTAAACTATGATTTATACCTGAAATATGCACATTTTTCGAACAAAACATAGATTTATTGAATAACATGTTATAAGACTGTCATCTGATGAAGTTGTTTGTTGGTTAGTTTGGTTGGTTCTTGGTTAGTTAGGTTGGCTTTGTGCATGCTACCTGTGCTGTGAAAAATGTCTGTCCTTTTTTGTATTTGGTGGTGAGCTAACATAAATATACGTGGTGTTTTCGCTGTAAAACATTTTAAAAATCGGACATGTTGGCTGGATTCACAAGATGTGTACCTTTCATATGCTGTATTGGACTTGTTAATGTGTGAAAGTTAAATATTTAAAAAAATATATATTTTGAATTTCGCGCCCTGCACTTGAAGTGGCTGTTGTCCTATTGTGGGCGGCCTCGGGCTTGCAGCCAGAAGAAGTTAATACGTACAATAAACGATAATATTTAAGACGGCGAATCGTTAGTTTTTACCGGAGAAAAATACCAAAGAACACGTTCTCATCCACACGCTTGGAAACACTACAGCCAAAATGGGAGCCACCTAGAAAAACAAAAATGTCTTGCTCATTTTTCCAAAAACCAGCATGAAACTCTTTCTAAATACTGTTGACATCTAATGGAAGCCCTAGGAACTTCAATCTGGGAGGATTTTACCTTTTACCAGGATTTTACCAGCAAATGAAAGATAAACATCTTGTGAATCCAGACAATATTTCCGATTTTTTATGTGTTTTACAGCGAAAACACAATATAGCATTATATTAGCTTACCACAATAGCCAAACACACAACCGCATTCATTCACCGCAAAGGTAGCATTCGCAAAAAAACAGCAAAAGATATAAAATTAATCACTAACCTTGACCAACTTCGTCAGATGACAGTCCTATAACATCCGGTTATACAATACATTTATGTTTTGTTCGAAAATGTGCATATTTTGAGCTGCAAACCGTGGTTATACATTGTGAATATGTAGCATCGATTCACCAGAATCTCCGGAGATATTTTGGACAGTCACCTAATCTAATCAAAGAACTCATCATAAACTTTACTAAAAAATACATGTTGGACAGCAAATGAAAGATACACTAGTTCTTAACCTGTTTGGGCTGCAAGGGGCAGTATTGAGTAGCCAGATAAAATGTGTCCATTTCAAACGGCCTCGTACTCAATTCTTGCTCGTACAATATGCATATTATTATTACTATTGGATAGAAAACATTCCCTAGTTTCTAAAACCGTTTGAATTATTTCTCTGAGTGAAACAGAACTCATTCTGCAGCACATTTCCTGACCAGGAAGTGGAATGTCTGAAATCGATGCTCTGTTCTTCTTCCTGCCTATAAATGGGCACAAGACCTATTAGTTTACATGCACGTCATACACCTTCCTCTGGGTGTCAAGAGGCTGTGAGAGAAGAAATGAGGTGATTATCTTGGTCTGAGATGGAACACATCATCTTGGAATGACGTGTCCACCATTTTCGGTACTCTGAAGAGCGCGAGCTGGGCAGTGGGGTTGCCTTTTGTTTAGCTGCCGTAATAGGTGACTACAATCTCCGCTTTGATTTTATTTGATACATGTCACCATATCATCGTAAAGTATGTTTTTTCAATATAGTTTCATCAGACTATTGAATTTTTTTCGGGAGTTTTGCCGTGTTCCGTTCTCTTCCGTTTGTTGACATGGAGAGTGTCGTGCCACCCGGCTAGCGCGCTTGCTAAATGAAGAGGGAAAGTTGCCGTTCTGAATCCAAACAACGACTGTTCTGGACAAAGGACACCTTGTCCAACATTCTGATGAAAGATCAGCAAAAGTAAGACCCATTTTATGATGTTATTTCATATATCTGTCGTAGTCGCCGGCGCCCAAGTGTTTCTGGCTATTGTGCTAAGCTAATATAACGCTACATTTTTTTCCCGCTGTAAAACACTTAATAAATCGGAAATATTGGCTGGAATCACAAGATGCCTGTCTTTCATTTGCTGTACACTATGTATTTTTCAGAAATGTTTTATGATGAGTAATTAGGTATTTGACGTTGGTGCCTGTAATTATTATGGCTGCTTTCGGTGCAATTTCTGACTGTAGCTGCAATGTAAACTATGATTTATACCTGAAATATGCACATTTTTCTAACAAAACATATGCTATACAATAAATATGTTATCAGACTGTCATCTGATGAAGTTGTTTCTTGGTTAGTGGCTATTTATATCTTTATTTGGTCGAATTTGTGATAGCTACTGATGGAGTAAAAAACTGATGGAGTAAAAAAAGTGGTGTCTTTTGCTAACGTGGTTAGCTAATAGATTTACATATTTTGTCTTCCCTGTAAAACATATTAAAAATCGGACATGTTGGCTGGATTCACAAGATGTGTACCTTTCATATGCTGTATTGGACTTGTTAATGTGTGAAAGTTAAATATTTAAAAAAAAATATCTTTTGAATTTCGCGCCCTGCACTTTGAGCTGGCTGTTGTCATAAGTGTACCGGCGTCGGGCTGCAGCCATAAGAAGTTAATGCAATCGCCGTGTTAGATTTTTAAAAATAACTTTACCATAACAAACAGCTTACATTATAGCGAGACAGCACCCGCAAAAAGGAAGGAAAATAGGACTAAACATTTTCCACAGAAATACGAAATAACATCATAAATGGTTCTTACTTTTGCTGAGCTTCCATCAGAATCTTGTACAAGGAGTCCTTTGTCCAGAATAAATCGTTGTTTGGTTTTAGAATGTCCTCTTCTCCTGTCGAATTAGCAACCTTAGCTAGCCAAGTGGTGCGAAGATGTCCATCTTCACCTAACGCAGAGAACGGAAAACTCCAAAACTCCCGATAAACGTTGAATAATCTGATAAAACTATATTGAAAAAACATACTTTACGATGATATTATCACATGTATCAAATAAAATCAAAGCCGGAGATATTAGCCGTCTATACCGAACGCTTTTCAGAAGCCAATGCTGATGTCCTTCCTGCGCATTGGTAGACAAAGGAAATTGTGGTCACGTCATTCCAAGAGCTCTTGTTCGACCTCAGATCAAACTAGACACCCCATTCCACCTCCCACTGCCTGTTGACATCTAGTGGAAGGCGTATGAAGTGCATGTATATCCATAGATTTCAAGCAATTGAATAGGAAGGCCCTGGAACAGAGCCTCGATTTCAGATATTTCACTTCCTGTCAGGAAGTTTGCTGCAAAATGAGTTCTGTTTTACTCACAGATATAATTCAAACGGTTTTAGAAACTTGAGAGTGTTTTCTATCCAATAGTAATAATAATATGCATATTGTACGATCTAGAATAGAGTACGAGGCAGTTTAATTTGGGCACGATTTTTTACAAAGTGGAAATAGCGCCCCCATATTGACAAGAAGTTAAAATAAAAGTGACAGCCTTTGAAAACAGTGGTAGGCAGAATTTGTTTGGGGGGGGGATGGTTTGTCCTTGGGGTTTCGCCTGCCATATCAGTTCTGTTATATTCACAGATATAATTTTAACAGTTTTAGAAACTTTAGAGTGTTCTATCCAAATCTACCAATTATATGCATATCCCAGCTTCTGGGCCTGAGTAGCAGGCAGTTTACTCTGGGCACGCTTTTCATCCATACTGCCCCCTACCCCAAAGAAGTTAAGGACCTGGAGAATAAGTCCTCATCCTCGCAGCTGCTCATGTCCTTTAACCTCTAATTCCTCCCAAACCCGGATCCGGGAGCACCCCCATCAGTAAAAAAGCTGACTAGCATAGCCTAGCATAGCGTCACAAGTAAATACTAGCATCTAAATATCATTAAATCACAAGTCCAAGACACCAGATGAAAGATACACATCTTGTGAATCCAGCCATCATTTCTGATTTTTAAAATGTTTTACAGGGAAGACACAATATGTAAATCTATTAGCTAATCACGTTAGCAAAAGACACCACTTTTTTTACTCCACCATTTTTTTACTGCATCAGTAGCTATCACAAATTCGACCAAATAAAGATATAAATAGCCACTAACCAAGAAACAACTTCATCAGATGACAGTCTGATAGCATATGTTTTGTTAGAAAAATGTGCATATTTCAGGTATAAATCATAGTTTACCATTGCAGCCACCATCACATCTCTCACCAAAGCAACTAGAATAACTACAGAGACCATCGTGTATTACCTAAATACTCGTCATAAAACATTTATGAAAAATACACAGCGTACAGCAAATGAAAGACACAGATCTTCTGAATCCAGCCAATATTTCAGATTTTCTAAGTGTTTTACAGCGAAAACACAATATAGCGTTATATTAGCTTACCACAATAGCAAAAACACAACAGCATTGATTCAAGCCAAAAATAGCGATAACGTATAAACCACCAAAATATATTAATTTTTTCACTGACCTGCTCAGAATTCTTCAGATGACAGTCCTATAACATCATATTACACAATGCATATAGAGTTTGTTCGAAAATGTGCATATTTAGCGGCACAAATCGTGGTTATACAATGAGAAAAGTAGCCAAGCTGCCAAGAAAATGTCGGGAGAAATCTTGGGAGAGGCACCTATTCTAATCGGTAAATAATCATAAACTTGACTAAAAAATACAGGTTGGACAGCAAATGAAAGATAAATTAGTTCTTAACTTCTTATGGCTGCAGCCCGACGCCGGTACACTTATGACAACAGCCAGCTCAAGTGCAGGGAGCGAAATTCAAAATATATATTTTTTAAATATTTAACTTTCACACATTAACAAGTCCAATACAGCATATGAAAGGTACACATCTTGTGAATCCAGCCAACATGTCCAATTTTTAAAATGTTTTACAGGGAAGACACAATATGTACATCTATTAGCTAACCACGTTAGCAAAAGACACCACTTTTTTTACTCCACCATTTTTTTACTCCATCAGTAGCTATCACAAATTCGACCAAATAAAGATATAAATAGCCACTAACCAAGAAACAACTTCATCAGATGACAGTCTGATAACATATTTATTGTATAGCATATGTTTTGTTAGAAAAGTGTGCATATTTCAGGTATAAATCATAGTTTACATTGCAGCTACAATCAGAAATTGCACCGAAAGCAGCCATAAAACTTACAGACACCAACGTCAAATACCTAATTACTCATCATAAAACATTTCTGAAAAATACATAGTGTACAGCAAATGAAAGACAGGCATCTTGTGATTCCAGCCAATATTTCCGATTTATTAAGTGTTTTACAGCGAAAACAAAATGTAGCGTTATATTAGCTTAGCACAATAGCCAGAAACACTTGGGCGCCGACGACCAGTTCACATGTACGACAGATATATGAAATAGCATCATAAAATATTTCTTACTTTTGCTGATCTTCCATCAGAATGTTGGACAAGGTGTCCTTTGTCCAGAACAGTCGTTGTTTGGATTTAGAACGGCAACTTTCCCTCTTCATTTAGCATGCGCACTTGCCAAGTGGCACGGATCTCTCCAAAGTCAACAAAGTCAGAGAACGGAACACGGCAAAACTCCCCAAAAAAGTTCAATAATCTGATTAAACTATATTGAAAAAACATACTTTACGATGATATGGTCACATGTATCAAATAAAATCAGAGCCGGAGATAGTAGTCGTCCATAACGGCAGCTAAACAGAAGGCAATCCCACTGTCCACCTCGCGCTCCCAAGAGTACCGGAAATGAGGGACACGTCATACAAAGAGCTTGTATTCCAATTCAGACCAAGATAAACACTAAATTTCTTCTCTCACAGCCTCTTGACATCCAGGGGAAGGTCTATGAAGTGCACGTAGACTCTTACGTATCATGCCCATGTATAGGCAGGAAGTAGAACAGAGCATCGATTTCAGACTTTCCACTTCCTGGTCAGGAAGTTTGTGCCAAATGAGTTCTGTTTGACTCACAGATATAATTCAAACGGTTTTAGAAACTAGAGAGTGTTTTCTATCCAATAGTAATAATAATATGCATATTGTAAGAGCAAGAATTGAGTACGAGGCCGTTTGAAATGGGCACCTTTTATCTGGCTACTCAATACTCCCCCTGCAGCCCAAACAGGTTAATGCAACCGCTGTGTTAGATTTTTAAAATTAACGTTACTGCGCATACAGCGTGCGCTAAAGCGAGACCGCACCGAAATTCATGGCGTATTTATTGTTTAACATTTGTCAACATAAATACGAATTAACAGCATAAAGACTTCTTACTATTTGACGAGCTTCCATCAGAATCTTGGGCAAGGTGTCCTTTCTCCAGAACAATCGTCTTTTGGTTGAAAGATGTCCTCTTCTCCTGTAGAAATAGCAGCTAACGCTAGCTATGTGCAGGAGAGGTGTCCAACTCGTGAAAGCGCGTGACTAAGAAATTCCAGAAAATCGCAATAAACTGATATAAACTGCTATAAGTCGGTTTAAATTAACTACTTTATGATGTCTTTAACACCTATAACGAATAAAAACATGACCGGATATATCTAAAGGCCTATAACCGGAGCGTTCTAGAGCCACAGCCAGATGTCCTCCCTGCGCCAGAGCGAAGTGAAAAATGGCCGGACACTTTGTTCCGAGGTCTTTTATAAGCTTTCAGTTCTGCCTAGCAACCCCATTTCAACTCTCACTATTCGCTGACACCCAGGGGAAGACGGATGCAGTGCATCTCAACCAATAGAAGACAGGCAGATTTATAAACAGATCTCAGAACAGCAAGAAGATTTATGCATTCTCACATCCTCATAGGAAAAATGCTCTAACTCGAGTTCTGTTTCACTCACAGATATAATTCAAACGGTTTTAGAAACTAGAGAGTGTTTTCTATCCAATAGTAATAATAATATGCATATTGTACGAGCAAGAATTGATTATGAGGCAGTTTAATTTGGAAACGAAATGATTACAAAGTGCAAATAGCACCCCCTATTGAGAATTAATGTTGATGTGATTGTTACTGACAAGGAGCACATGGCTGAGCTATTTTAATCACCACTTCAATAAGACAGGATTCCTAATTGACTCCGCCATGCCTCCTTGCCGTCCAACATTTCCTCATCTCCCACCCCTTCTAATGTGACTATCCCCGATGCTCCTCCCTCTTTTTCACCTGCCCCACTACATTTTTTCTCTCTGTAGGCAGTCACTGAGTCCGGGGTGCTAAAGGAGCTCCTTAAACTTGACCCCCCAAAAATATCTGGCAGATGGTTTAGACCCTTTCTTCTTTAAGGTTGCTGCCCCTATAATCGCCAAGCCTATCTCTGACCTTTTTAACCTTTCTCTACTCTCTGGGGAGGTCCCCATTGCTTGGAAGGAAGCCACAGTGTGTCCTTTATTTAAAGGGGGAGACCAAGCTGATCCTAACTGTTATAGGCCTATTTCTATTTTGCCTTGTGTATCAAGTGTTGGAAAAACTTGTCAATAATCAACTGACTGGCTTTCCTGATGTCTATAGTATTCTCTTGGGTACGCAATCTGGCTTCTGCTCAGGTTATGGATGTCACTGTAACCTTAACCTGTCTGGCACCGGCGTTCCGCTAGCGGAACTCCTCCCACATTCCACTGAAAAGGCAGAGCGCGAAATTCAAAAGATATTTTTTAGAAATATTTAACTTTCACACATTAACAAGTCCAATACAGCAAATGAAAGATACACATCTTGTGAATCCAGTCAACATGTCCGATTTTTAAAATGTTTTACAGCGAAAACACCACATATATTTATGTTAGCTCACCACCAAATACAAAAAAGGACAGACATTTTTCATAGCACAGGTAGCATGCACAAAGCCAACCTAACTAACCAAGAACCAACCAAACTAACCAAGAAACAACTTCATCAGATGACAGTCTTATAACATGTTATACAATAAATCTATGTTTTGTTAGAAAAATGTGCATATTTGAGGTATAAATCAGTTTTACATTGCAGCTACCATCACAGCTACCGTCAGAAATAGAACCGAAGCAGCCAGAGTAATTACAGACACCCAACGTCAAATACCTAAATACTCATCATAAAACATTTCTGAAAAATCGAGGGTGTACAGCAAATTAACTTCTTATGGCTGCAAGGGGCAGTATTGAGTAGCCAGATAAAAGATGCCCATTTCAAACGGCCTCATCCTCAATTCTTGCTCGTACAATATGCATATTATTATTACTATTGGATAGAAAACACTCTCTAGTTTCTAAAACCGTTTGAATTATTTCTCTGAGTGAAACAGAACTCATTCTGCAGCACATTTCCTGACCAGGAAGTGGAATGTCTGAAATCGATGCTCTGTTCAACTTCCTGCCTATACATGGGCATGATACGTAAGAGTCTACGTGCACTTCATAGACCTTCCTCTGGATGTCAAGAGGCTGTGAGAGAAGAAATTTCGTGTTTATCTTGATCTGAATTTGAATACAAGCTCTTTGTATGACGTGTCCCTCATTTCCGGTACTCTTGGCAGCGCCAGGTGGACAGTGGGATTGCCTTCTGTTTAGCTGCCATTATGGATGACTACTATCTCCGGCTCTGATTTTATTTGATACATGTGACCATATCATCGTAAAGTATGTTTTTTCAATATAGTTTAATCAGATTATTGAAATTTTTTCGGGAGTTTTGCCGTGTTCCGTTCTCTGACTTTGTTGACGTTGGAGAGATCCGTGCCACTTGGCAAGTGCCCATGCTAAATCAAGAGGGAAATTTGCCGTTCCAGATCCAAACAACGACTGTTCTGGACAAAGGACACCTTGTCCAACATTCTGACGGAAGATCACCAAAAGTAAGAAACATTTTATGATGCTATTTCTAATATCTGTCGTGCATGTGAACTGGTCGTCGGCGCCCAAGTGTTTCTGGCTATTGTGGCTACGCTAATATAACGCTACATTTTGTTTTCGCTGTAAAACATTTAATAAATCGGAAATATTGTCTGGAATCACAAGATGCCTGTCTTTCAATTGCTGTACACTATGTATTTTTCAGAAATGTTTTATGATGAGTAATTAGGTATTTGACGTTGGTGTCTGTAAATATTATGGCTGCTTTCGGTGCAATTTCTGATTGTAGCTGAAATGTAAACTATGATTTATACCTGAAATATGCAAATTTTTCGAACAAAACATATGCTATACAATAAATATGTTATCAGACTGTCATCTGATGAAGTTGTTTCTTGGTTAGTGGCTATTTATATCTTTATTTGGTCGAATTTGTGATAGCTACTGATGGAGTAAAAAACTGGTGGAGTAAAAAAGTGGTGTCTTTTGCTAACGTGGTTAGCTAATAGATTTACATATTTTGTCTTCCCTGTAAAACATTTTAAAAATCGGACATGTTGGCTGGATTCACAAGATGTGTACCTTTCATATGCTGTATTGGACTTGTTAATGTGTGAAAGTTAAATATTTAAAAAATATATATTTTGAATTTCGCGCCCTGCACTTGAGCTGGATGTTGTCATAAGTGTACCGACGTCGGGCTTGCATGCCAAACAGGTTAAAGACAAACATCTTGTGAATCCAGCCAATATTTCCGATTTTTTAAGTGTTTTACAGCGAAAACACAATATAGCATTATATTAGCTTACTACAATAGCCTACCACACTACCGCATTCATTCATCAAGGCACGTTAGCGATAGCAATAGGCACGTTAGCGATAGGGAATAAACCAGCAAAAGATATTAATTTTCACTAACCTTCATAAACCTTCATCAGATGACAGTCCTATAACATCAGGTTATACATACACTTATGTTTTGTTCGAATATTTGCATATTTAGAGCTGAAATCAGGGGTTATACATTGTGCTAACGTAGCATCTTTTTCCCAGAATGTGCGGATATTTTTATGACACTCAACTATTCTGACCAAATAACTCTTCATAAACGTTACTAGAAAATACATGTTGTATAGGAAATGATAGATACACTAGTTCTTAATGCAATCGCTGTGTTAGAATTCTAAAAATAACTTCATTACGACATCCAGCTTAGTTATAGCGAGAGAGTACCCAAAATCTGGGCGCAAACGACTATTTCACATGTTCGACAGATATATGAAATAGCGTCATAAAATGGGTCCTACTTTTGATGATCTTTCATCAGAATGTTGTACAAGGGGTCCTTTGTCCAGAACAATCGTTGTTTGGTTTTAGAATGTCCTCTTCTCCAGTCAATTAGCACGGAAAGCTAGCAAAGTAGCGCGAAGCTCTCCTTCCTGAACAATGGCACACAACGCAACACGCCTAACGTCCCGAATAAATTTCAATAATCTAATAAAACTATATTGAAAAAACATACTTTACGATGATATTGTCACATGTATCAAATAAAATCAAAGCCGGAGATATTAGTCGTCTATAACGGCAGCTTTTCAGAAGGCAAAACCAGGTCCCTTCACGCGCTCTCCAGAAAACAGGAAACTGGTGACACGTCATGCCGAGAGCTTTTATTCGACCCCAGATCAAGTTATACACTCCATTTCTTCTCTCACTGCCTGTCGACATCTAGTGGAAGACGTATGAAGTGCATCTATACTAATAAATATCAAGGACATTTATAGGCAGGCCCTAGAACAGATCAGATTTTCCACTTCCTGTCAGGAAGTTTGCTGCAAAATGAGTTCTGTTTTACTCACATATATAATTCAAACGGTTTTAGAAACTAGAGAGTGTTTTCTATCCAATAGTAATAATAATATGCATATTGTACGAGCAAGAATTGAGTACGAGGCCGTTTAAATTGGGCACGATTTCCCCCCAAAGTGAAAACAGCGCCCTCTGTCCTCAACAGGTTAAAGGTCCTAAATTATGTCACCATTGCCCTTGATTCTAAGCAATGTTGTTACTGTTATTTTTATTGATTTGGCCAAAGCTTTTGACATGGTAGACCATTCCATTCTTGTGGGCTGGCTAAGGAGTATTGGTGTCTCTGAGGTCATTGGCCTGGTTTGCTAACTACCTCTCTCAAAGAGTGAAGTATATAAAGTCAAAACATCTGCTGGCTCAGCCACTGCCTGTCACCAAGGGAGTACCCCAAAGCTCAATCCTAGGTCCCACACTCTTCTCAATTTTACATCAACAACATAGCTCAAGCAGTAGGAAGCTCTCTCATTCATTTATATGCAGATGATTCAGTCTTATACTCAGCTGGCCCATCCCCGGATTTTGTGCTAAACGCTCTACAACAAACCTTTCTTAGTGTCCAACAAGCGTTCTCTGCCCTTAATGTTGTTCTGAACACCTCCAAAACATAGGTAATGTGGTTTTGTAAGAAGAATGCCCCCTCTCCCCACACGTGATTACTACCTCTGAGGGTTTAGAGCTTGAGGTAGTCACCTCATACAAGTACTTGGGAGTATGGCTAGATGGTACACTGTCCTTCTCTCAGCACATATCAAAGCTGCAGGCTAAGGTTAAATCTAGACTTGGTTTCCTCTATCATAATCGCTCTTTCACCCCAGCTGCCAAACTCTCCCTGATTCAGATGACCATGCTAGACTACAGAGACGTAATTTATAGATCGGCAGGTAAGGGTTCTCTCGAGCGGCTCTTTAAAATTCGGCCATCAGATTTGCCACCAATGCTCCTTTATAGTACACATCACTGCACTTTACTACTCTGTAAAGGAGTCATCTCTGTATAACCGTCGCAAGATCCGCTTATTTATAAAACCCTCTTAGGCCTCACTCCCCCTTATCTGAGATACCTACTGCAGCCCTCATCCACCACATACAACACCCGTTCCTCCAGTAAAATTATGTTAAAGGTCCCCAAGCACACACATCCCTGGGTCACTCCTCTTTTAAGTTCGCTACAGCTAGCGACTGGAACGAGCTGCAAAAAACACTCAAACTAGACTGTTTTATCTCCATCTCTTCATTCAAAGACTCAATCATGGACACTCTTACTGACAGATGTGGCTGCTTTGTGTGAAGTGTTGTCTATACTTTCTTGCCCTTCGTGCTGTTGTCTGTGCCCAATCATTTTTGCACAATGTTTTCTGCTGTTACCATGTGTTGCTACCATGTTATCATGTTGTGTTGCTACCATGCTATGTTGTCTTAGGTCTCTCTTTTTGTGGTGTCTCTCTTGTCGTGATGTGTGTTTTGTCCTTTATTATTATTTTTTATCCCAGCCCCCATCCCTCCAGGAGACCTTTTGCCTTTTGGTAGGCCATCATTTGGTAGGCCGTCAAGTGACTAGTTAAATAAATGATTGATTCAGAATTGCTCTGGTCCGGACCACCCAAATTTGGTCTTGTTTGGGGCAGAGCTTATAAAAATGACACTACATGACCAAAAGTATGTGGACACCTGCTTCTCGAACAGCTCATCCCAAAATCATGGGCATTAATAGGGAGTTGGTTCACTCTTGCTGCGAGAACAGCCTCCACTCTTATGGGAAAGCTTTCCACTACATGTTGGAACATTGCTCTGGGGGACTTGCTTCCATTCAGCCACAAGAGCATAAGTGAGGTCAGGCACTGATGTTGGGCGATTAGGCCTGGCATGCAGTCGGTGTTCCAATTCATCCCAAAGGTCTTCGATGGGGTTGAGGTCAGGGCTCTGTGCAGGCAAGTCAATTTCTTCCACACCAATCGACAAACAAACAATTTCTTTATATACCTTGCATTGTGCACGGGGGCATTGTCATACTGAAACAGGAAAGGGCCTTCTTCAAACTGTTGCCACAAAATTGGAAGCACAGAATCGTCTAGAATGTCATTGTATGCTGTAGCGTTAACTTATCGCTTCACTGGAATTAAGGACATGTAGCATTCTCTTGGCATTCGCCAAACCTAGATTTGTCCTTTGGACTGCCAGAAGGTGAAGTGTGATTCATCACTCTAGAGAACACATTTCTACTGCTCCAGCATTATACCACTCCAGCCGACGCTTGGCATTGTGCATGGTGATCTTAGTCTTGTATGGCTGCTCGGCCATGGAAACCCATTTCATGAAGCTCCAGATGAATAGTTATTGTGCTGACGTTGCTTCCAGAGGCAGTTTGGAATTCGATAGTGAGTCTTGCAACCGAGGACAGACAATTTTTACGTGCTACACTCTTCAGCACTTGGTCCCGTTCTGTGAGCTTTTTTGGCCTACCACTTCGGCTGAGCTGTTGTTGCTCCTAGACGTTTCCGCTTCACAATAAGAGCACTTACAGTTGACCGGGTCAGCTCTAGCAAGGCAGAAATTTGACGAACTGACTTGTTGGAACCCTATGAATGACAGTGCCATGTTGAAAGTGCGAGATTTTAAAATAAATGTAGTCCTACTTTATGGTATTTCATCCCTCCCCAAGCGGGCGTTTTGAAAGGCGTACACTAACACAAAATCCATTGGGCAAAACTGAAAGAACTGACCAGACCGCAATTGCTTCAAGTGATTCCTCTCATCAACACAAATTCAACCATGGAGCATTTCTTTATGTTTCAACTGGAACATAGCAAATAGTATTCAAAACAAAGAGTTGGATTTAGCTAGAAGCTCAGCTACAGCCGGTGCCAGCACCAAGAGGGCAGCCGACAAATACGATGGCTAGCTAAGTACTTTTTTAAATGCAAGCCACCTAGCTAGCTAACTTTAGTTTATATTATGTATTGCTGGCTAATATCTATTTTGTTACAGTGGAGGGAAATCAAATAATTGTTCTGTATGCTAACTGAAGTAATAGAGGACGCAGACAGTATCGCCAAGATAAGGTTGGTTAAAAATGATCTGTGCTACACCAAACGGTACCTATCCTGTAACTACCAGTAATGGATACCAACAACCTTTGGTTAAATCTCATTAGCTGGTGTAACAATCTGTAGCTACAGTTCTCTGCACTTTACTCCACCTGAAACACACTCACACTGAACTGTACTTCACTATCTTTTTTTGTTTATTTTACCATATAACATTCGTGTGGAATACCCAGTTCTCTGTTTGAGTTACTATTAAAATAGTGTACACTCCCCTGTAACCATCATGCTTGATAGCCGCAAGTCACTGTCAGCATCGGGGTAAATCTCTGGTAGGTAGAACGGTAAAAGATAACTAATTTCCATGCTTGTTTGTAATTAGCACAGCCAGGCACAGAACACCACACGGGCAGAACATGACACGGAACAACACCACGTGACAAAAACGTTTTTTTGTTGTAAGTAATAATAACGAAAATCTTGCCTACTGAAGTTGAGATTACTGTGTGTTACCGATTCTACCAGTGAAAGGAAAATGTGCTCATTCTAGCTTGTGGTTTGGATGATTTTGATGTTTGTGGCAAAAACGTAGTGGTGTTAGTATAGTAATGACTATATGCTGTGGCAGAGCCAGGTTGAAATGTCCCTGTAATTTGAAAAATATATTTAACAGAGTTTTTGGAAAATGTATTTGAATAAACTATCAATTGCTCAAAGTTTTTTGAAAGTTTGTCAAAGTTTGAAATCATTGAATTTTGTTTGACATATATTTCAAAGTGAAAAATCGGAGTCTCAGCGTATTTCTTTTAATATGGTATTGTCAATGAGATAGAGGTGAAAGGACAGATGTAGCGCAAGTGGTAGAGATAGATGTAGATATAGTGGCTGACAGAGAGATGAATGTGAGCTCACAGCTGGATTTTTTTGGTCTGTAGCTGATTGCATGGCGGTCATCTAGTCTAGGGATGTGCCACAAATGTCACCCTATTCCCTATATAGTGCACTTCCTTTGACCAGAGCCCTGTGAGCTCTACTTTTGACCAAAAGTAGTGCACTATATAGGGAGAGTGTACCATTTGGGACGCATACATAGCCTGGAGGGCAGAGCCAGGGCAGTACACATCATTATTTCTATCTGATCTACCTTCCCCAGTGACTAAGTACAAAACACCGCAAGGACAGACCAGCTCAGAGTCACAGGACCCAACGTATACATTTCATGGCAGGAATCTCATGTTTGTATTTCATGTCTCTCAGAGTATAGCTGACTCGTGCTTTGAAACAGTGCACTAAACAAGCATTCAATATGTCTGGAAAAGACAGGTAATATAATGGATAGGTAGAAGATGCAATGCAAGAGAGTAGAGTTTACTCATCTGATATTCACTGATGAGAAGTTACTTGCAGTGATGTAAAAATATAGGTGGGTAATAGCTGATCAATGCTGAATAAAGTAACAGTCCCTATATTTTCAATGCATTTTTCCACGATAGGTATAGGTAAATTCTAATAAAATAAAAACGTGTGAAAGAGCCCCCACTACACCACTTGTTACATGTATATTAAACAGCATCAGAATATGAATCAGATTCACCTTAATTGGGCAAGTGCATCATGTACCGTTTTGCTTCTGGTATTGAAAGAAGAATTGAATAATTTCATTCCAAAATAAATATAAATACATTTTTTGAAATGTTGGTAAATTATGAAAGAGATTGGTATGTTTTCTCACTATCTAATCATGGAATGGGATTGTTCAATGACAAGGCTAGTATTTGTTTAAAATCTATCACTTAACGATTTCATTTCAGAGAGAAATAATCTTGTTTTTTTTGCTAAATGCTATATCCGCCTCAGTCTCAGAGAAACAAGTAGTACTGCTAGGTTTTACAGTCAAATGTAACAAATATCTACACACATGATACATATGTGACATTAATATTTAACATGTTCAATATTTACTTAAATACAGTAACATGACATCTGTATGTCAAATATTTACATTTGACATTTTATTAATTTAGCAGATGCTCCTATCCAGAGTGACTTACAGTAAGTGCATTCTTCTTAAGATAGCTAGGCGAGACAACATATCACAGTCAAATATACACAATATGAATAAACTTTTTAATACACATCTAAAATCTGTGAATTAAAAGTCCGAGAACAGATATATTTTACACACACATGAAGGTACCCATAAGAAATATTTTCTGATGAAAAACGTGAAATGTGTGGATATAGCGGGTTGTTTTTTTAAATACATTTTTCACTAAAGCACTTGAAAATGTACTGTATGTATCTCTAATTCATCAATCAATCAACTTTATTTATAAAGCCCTTTTTACATAAGCCGATGTCACAAAGTGCTATACAGAAACCCAGTCTAAAATCCCAAACAGCAAGCAATGCAGATGTAGAAGGAAAAACTCCCTAGAAAGGCAGTAACCTGGGAAGAAACCTAGAGAGGAACCAGGCTCGGAGGGGTGGCCAGTCCTCTTCTGGCTGTGCCGGGTTGAGATTATAATATATTAATCTACTCATTATACAGTATATCAGGCATAAAGAATACAGTCAGTAGACAATATATCCAAGGTTTGTCAGTTTATATAGAAAATGTTAACCCACCATAGTGTGGTTATCTTTATCACGTAACAATGGGTGATTAACATGATTGATGGGCTCTATCCCTCAAGGATTGTGGTCCCACAAATTACAGTAGGGTGATAGCAAGACTGTCTCTTTCTGTATCTCGTTCTATAACACATATCGCTTATCGCACCATCTGAACTTATAGGAAGGAGCAAAGTTTGTTATGGGATTCATTGAAACCTCAGGCTTTCCCCTACAGTAAGCAGTAAAGAGATTGAACTGTCTTTAAAATAATGGCTCGGAGAGAGTTCATTTGGTTTTCAAGCCAAAATGGGGAGAGGGAGGGAATGGGGACCGGCACGGCCCAGGCCCAAACCTGCCCAAACCCTGTAGTGTAACGTCATGCGCAGTGTAATGACTACCGTGCAAATTGAAATAATGCGCTGAGCCATTTATGAAAGCTATTAAACTGCATGGTTGGATTTGAAATTCACTAAACTTCACTTCAGCTTCTTCAACCCTGCAAGATCTAGAATGTGACCCAAAATGGCACTCTGTTCTCTATAGAGTGCATTACTTTAGAGCAGGGAAGATGTAGAGAAGACAAGACAAGAGGGTAAGGGAAGTCTGGGGCATTGTCATTATGGCACCCTTTTTCATATATAGTGCACTACTTTGGGTAGTGCCTTATGGGCCCAGATCAATTTGGGCCTCCTTTTCCTGTTCTCTTTTACATGGTTTCTGACAGAAGATGTCTCATGAAGTAGGAAAGTACAGCTGTGTATTTACTCATACTTAATTGAGCTGAGCATGTGTTTTAAAAACCTTGAAAGCAATCTGGTGATGCCATTTCCAATTAATCATCTTCCAGAGAACAGGGGAATATCAAAAAAGGATAAAAATGCTGGCAAATTCATTGTCCACCATTTTGTGGGAAAACTATAGGGCACAATGATTCCAGGTGAAACTAGTTGAGAGAATGCCAGAGTGTTCAAAGCTGTCATCAAGGCAAAGGGAGGCTACTTTGAAGAATCTCAAATATAACATTTTAATTTGTTTATCACTTTTTTTGGTTACTCAATGATTCCATATGTGTTATTTCATAGTTTTGATGTCTTCACTATTATTCTACAATGTAGAAAATAGGAAAATTAAAGAAAAACCCTTGAATGAGTAGGTGTGTCCAAACTTTTGACTGGTACTGTATATGTGTTCTTTCTTTTGGAACTAGGTCAAGTAAAACTGGACTTGGGAATACAGGATGTTTAGAGTTGAATTAATGTTTTCCAAAAGCTAACCTAGCAGACAGGTGAAATGAAAGGAGAAGAAAGAGGGGAAAACTGGGTCAGAAAACAAGAGAAATCCGACATAAAAATGTAGCTAAAGGTCTATAGGAAGACAGACACCTGAAAAGGAAATTATTTTCTAGCCTATGTCTCAGGTTTCTAAGTGTAGAATAAAGGTTGCTAATTGGAAAGAGCACACACAAAAGGGATTAAGTTCTACATCCACTACATATTTGGTTGAAATGTCATGACTTCACTCCAACTGGAAAGTAATACATGCCCCACTCCCGTCGGTGGTATAATTTTCCCAGAAGCCATGCAACGGGAAAACCGTTACCACCCTTGATGAGTTGTTTTCATAGAGTGCAGCCCAAATGACACCCTGCAGGCATGCTATTGGCACCCTATTCCCTATGGGCCCTGGTCAAAAGGAGTGCACTAGATAAGGAATAGGGTGCCTTTTGGTAAAAAAATAATCACCATGAGCACCCCTTGTTTGACTGGTGGGAGCCAGCTGGATTAGCTGTCATAGCGCCCCTGGAACATTCCAATTAAAATCAAAGCAATCACCATCTCGGAGAGAGAGAAGTCGTTAGATTGAAAGGCTGTTTGAGCCTAAACGTTATAATAACACAGAGCAAAGGGATTTCAAAAGCCTGTCAGACACTGATTTCATACATAAGAAAAGTTTGATGAATGGAGTCTTTGAGAGCTAGGCAACTTGAGCACCCGCCACAACATTACCGAAAGATTTACTGGGGGATTAGAGAAAAAGACAGAAGCTTTTATTCCTTTAGTACGTCAAAGTATGAATAATTTACGCAGTGGGGATCTCTTCAGTCCCTGACTTTAAGCCGTGGTCGTGTTTTATTTGTATGTTTTCTGTCAGAAGTAATCTGGCATCCGGGATGGTATGTACAGGGTAGATGTGGTTGAGCCCTGGTGAAGGAAGCATGATCCCTGTTTGATGTGACGTCTGTTATAAGTGTTAATTAGCTAACCGTTTCATTACGCTGTCCCAGGAACGCACACACAAACAGACACACACACACACTCTACTTACCATTTCGGTCCCCTGTCCTACAAACTCATGTGAGAGGAGAGGGGCTGTGGAAATGAGACGCTTAGCATACACAACAAACTATCTCTCTCTCTCTCACACACACACATTTGTGCACACACACACCTACACAAACTATTTTTATTTCTTATTTCACAGCGTCAGGCACACACACCCACACACCAACCCAAACACCTAAACAGTATTAATCCCCAGAGGGGGTCCCTAAAGGGGACTTTAAAAAGCTGATTCCGCTGTGGGAAGGCTTCTTAGGTCAATACTTATTGTGGTGCCTATGGTGCTGAAGCTTTCAAGCTTTAAACCCCTCACATTTCCACCCACACATGAACATACATTCCCTCCCTCCCTTCCTCAATCTTTTTCTATCTTTCTCTCTCTTACACACCCACTATATCTTGCTCTCATTCTCCTCTCTCTCATACACACACACACACACACACACACACACACACACACACACACACACACACACACACACACACACACACACACACACACACACACACACACACACCACACACACACACACACACACACACACACACTCTGTCTTTCTCTCTGTCTCCTCTCTCGCTCTTCCTTCCTTTCTCTCCCTGCCTCTGCCTCCCTCTCTCTATATCATCTCTCTCTTTTGTCAAATGCAATCTGGTTTGCATTTGTATAGCAGGGCGTTCTTTAGCATAAATCGAAGCAACTTTAATCAACAGTAAAATTAATGCATGAGCCCTTCTCTTTCTCTGGGTAATTAGTGGGAGGACTTTGGCTTATCTGTTTTCATAGGACCTCCATGCCTATTACTTGGATAATTTAAATCAATACATTTGCATCATTGTTTGTGACTTCTGATTTTAGGTTTTTAGGTCTGATTTTATAGGACCTGATAGAGTGCAAGACACTAAATTGAGGTAAGCGGTAAATCCAGGGACCTGCTCATTGCCTTCTCTCTGGGTTGCTGTCTTTTGTCAGTATGTTTACACATTGGTTTTATTTTGTATTTGATCACAGGCTATCCTGCTATGACGAGTTTATCAGTCAGTTTAAAGCCAGATTGATGTTTCCAGTGCAAATATTGGTTGGTGTGCTCATCCAATCCATGACAATTCCAGACAGTTTATTGAATGGGGAAAAAAGCAAATATGTTATGGGTATGATTCCACATGATTCTCAACACACACACACAGACACACTCACCCCCTTCACACACATATGAACACACACTCTAAAGATATGTTCTGTGTGGTTCCTAACAGGGAGTGTTAATATGTTAATGGTTGAGTCTATCAGCAGCAGGGCTTCATTTTCCATGTCTGTGAACCGTGACATGAATGGTTCACTTCCTGTGTTCTCTCTCTTCATGCAAGCCTTCCTGTTCACCACCTCAACACACACACACACACACACACACACACACACACACACACACACACACACACACACATCCCCCTCTACACCTCCATCCCTTCACATTCCACCTCCATCCCTCTATCCTTCCCTCTCCTCCCCTCTTCACCTCTCTATTTCTTACATGACTGCCTGGCTAATTCACATGTTAGATATCTATTCTGACACCCCGATACTCCCTACTCCCTCATTCTGAACCCACTCCCACTAGGCCTATATCACCTACATGTGGCTACTGTATGTCTAACAATGTGCAAATAAATGAGTGTTTGTGTTAAAAGTTAGGTTAAGAAGGTTAAGGGTTAAGGTTCCGGACTCTGTGGGTATGTCTTTTCCTCTTTCACCTTCAATCTCGTGTTAATTAGGTATAGAAACAAGACAGATGACATACCTACTGTAGATTGGAACAGTATGTAGCTATTATTACTGCAGTGACACACTCCATATCACGAGAACAAAATAAAAAGTTTGACCTCTTTGAACATCACAAACAATTTCCTAGATGGAAGGTTTCAGTGTTCTTACAATATTACAACATATCACTGCTTTTATTTGTCAGTCCCTGGGCTGCGTCCCAAATGGCTCCCTACATAGTGTACTATTTTGGACCAGGGCCCAGTGCACTATGTAGGTTAGGGCGCCATTTGGGAAGTAGTCCCTGTGCTGTGGTGCATGAGCAGTATGCCTGCCTGACCTTGTCCCATGCTGTCATGTCCCCCTCTAATTCCCATAAAAGGGGAGATGATTGGAGCAATCAGGTTTAGTTTATTGGTTTCTATTGTTCTCTCTGAGACAGCGAGAGAGATGTGTACCTTCAGTGGCATGGATAACATTGAGCTAATGAATAGATTGTCGGACACAGCTTTCTGAATTCCAAAGAGGAGGGGGGACAAGGTCATGGCCATCTTACCTTCAAACCTTTAAGTCTCCAGGCTCCTGTACATTCTGCCCATGCTAGTTAATCCCACAAAGATATGTACTTTAATATAGGATAGATATAGGATTCAGGATTCATTCACTGACACGACAGCTGTAAAATGTGTGTTATAGGATTTTGAAAATAATAAAAATGGGCAAATGTTGCACAATCCAGGTGTGGAAAGCTCTTAGAGACTTACTCAGGAAGACTCACCGCTGTAATCGCTGCCTAAGATGCTTCTACAAAGTATTGACTCAGGAGTGTAAATACTTACGTAAATTTGATATTTCTAAAAACACGTTTTCACTTTGTCATTATGGGGTATTGTGTGTACAGTAGATGGGTGAGAGAGAAAAAATCTACTGAATTAATTTTGAATTCAGGCTGTAACACAACAAAATGTGGAATCAGTCAAGGGGTATGAATACTTTCTGAAGGCACTGTATATGTTGAAGAGGGTGGGAGTCCAGCTGCAGCCCTTGTATCGCAACCATTGTATGAAATGAATCATTTGTACAACGTGTGTACGTGGGCCTCAGTGTCTAACAGAAAGAAATAAGGCATATTGTCGGCTTTATACTTACACTTTCAGATGGGATAACATTGCTAGGTTCAAGGTTGCCATTCAATAGATACCGTATAAACTCTGTCAAATTGGTTGTTGATCTTTGCTAGACAACAATTTTCAGGTCTTGCTATAGATTTTCAAGTAGATTTAAATAAAAACTGTAACTTGGTCACTCAGGAACATTCAGTGTCCTTTTGGTAAGCAACTATAGTGTATATTTGGCCGTGTTTTAGGTTATTGTCCTGCTGAAAGGTGAATTCATCTCCCAGTGTCTGGTGGAAAGGGGATTGAAAAAGATTTTCCTATAGTATTTTGCCTGTGCTTAGCTCCATTCTGCATATTTTTTTATCCTGAACAACTACCCAGTCCTCAACAATTACAAGCATACCCATAACCCATAGTGACCCACCTCGCCAACATCCTGTGAATTTGCAGAGCGCGAAATTCAAAATACAAAAATCATAATATTAGACATTCATGAAAATACAAGTGTCATACATAATTTAAAAGCTTAACTTCTTGTTAATCCAGCCACATTGTCAGATTTCAAAAAGGCTTGACGGCGAAAGCATACCATGCGATTATCTGAGGACAGCGCCCCCCATACAAAATCATTAAAAACATTTTCCAAACCAGCAGAGGCACAAAAGTCAGAAAAGCGATAAATTAAATAACTTTGAAGATCTTCCTCTGTTTGCAATCCCAAGGGTCCCAGCTACACAAAAAAAATATTGTTTTGTTCGAAAAAGTCCTTTATATCCCAAAAAAGTCAGTTTAGTTGGAGCTTTTGATTCAGTAATCCACCCGTTCCAGCCGTTCAAAATGCAGACAAAGCAATCCCAAAAGTTACCAATAAACTGTCCAAACAAGTCAAACAAAATTTCTAATCAATCCCCAGGTACCCTAATATGTACATAAATTATCAAATTTAAGACAGAGAATAGTATGTTCAATACCGGAGATAAATAACGAAGTGCGCGCCATCATCCACGCGCGCCGCAAGACTACAGTCCAAATGAGAGCCACCTTGAAAAACTACAAATCTAGCTCATTTTTCAAAAAACAACCTGAAACCCTTTCTAAAGACTGTTGACATCTAGTGGAAGCCATAGAAACTGCAATCTGGGAGGATTTCCTTCGAATTTCCCATAGACAAGCATTTTCGATGGGTGGTGACCTCAAAAAAAAAAATTCCGGATGGATTCTCCTTGGGTTTTTGCCTGGCATATCAGTTATGTTATACTCAGACATTATCTTAACAGTTTTAGAAACTTCAGAGTGTTTTCTATCCAATACTAATACTATTATATGCATATCCGAGCTTCTGGGCCTGAGTAACAGGCAGTTTACTTTGGGCACGTCAGTCATCCGAACATCCGCATACTGCCCCCTAGCCTTAAGGTTTGGCGGGTCATGTTTAGGAGGATGCATGACTCAACCTTCTACTCTCCTGAGCCCGTTGGGGAGTTGCAGCAATGAGACAAGATTGCAGTTGGATACCAAACATTTATTTATTTATATATATATATATATATATATATATATATAGTTTAGACCAAAAAGCTCTATTTTTGTCTCATCAGACCACATGACCTTCTCCCATTCCTCCTCTGGGTCATCCAGATGGTCATTGGCAAACTTCAGACGGGCCTGGACATGCGCTGGCTTGAGCAGGGGGACCTTGCGTGCGCTGCAGGATTTTAATCCATGACGGCGTAGTGTGTTACTAATGGTTTTATTTGAGACTGTGGTCCCAGCTCTCTTCAGGTCATTAACCAGGTCCTGCCGTGTAGTTCTGGGCTGATCCCTCACCTTCCTCATGATCATTGATGCCCCACGAGGTGAGATCTTGCATGGAGCCGCAGACCGAGGGTGATTGACCGTCATCTTGAACTTCTTCCATTTTCTAATAATTGCGCCAACAGTTGTTGCCTTCAAACCAAGCTGCTTGCCTATTGTCCTGTAGCCCATCCCAGAATTGTGCAGGTCTACAATTTTATCCCTGATGTCCTTACACAGCTCTCTGGTCTTGGCCATTGTGGAGAGGTTGGAGTCTGTTTGATTGAGTGTGTGGACAGGTGTCTTTTATACAGGTAACGAGTTCAAACAGGTGCAGTTAATACAGGTAATGAGTGGAGAACAGGAGGGCTTCTTAAATACAAACTAACAGGTCTGTGAGAGCCGGAATTCTTACTGGTTGGTAGGTGATCAAATGCTTATGTCATGCAATAAAATGCAAATTAATGACTTAAAAATCATACAATGTGATTTTCTGGATTTTTGTTTTAGATTCCGTCTCTCACAGTTGAAGTGTACCTATGATTAAAAATTACAGACCTCTACATGCTTTGTAAGTAGGAAAACCTGCAAAATCGGCAGTGTATCAAATACTTGTTCTCCCCACTGTATATATATATATATATATATATATATATATATATATATATATATATATAAACAAAGGGGGAAAAAATCCCCCAAATATTTGGATATTCCAATACCAATATGGGCGCTTTGCGATAATTGCAAACCTCCCTGGTCTTTCTGGTTGAATCTGTGTATGAAATTCACTGCTCAAACGAGGGACTGTACAGATAACTGTATGTGTGGGGTACAGAGATAAGGTAGTCATTCAAAAATCATGTTAAACACTATTATTGTACACAGCGTGAGTCCATGCAACTTAGTATGTGAGTTAAGTAAATTTGTACTCCTGAACTTATTTAGGCTTGCCAAAACAAAGGGATGTAATACCTAATATCTCAATATTTCAGATTTTCATTTTTAATTAATTTATAAACATTTCGAAAAAAATAACTCCACTTTGACATTGTGGGGTATTATGTGTAGGCCAGTGACACAAAATCTCAATTTAATACATTTTAAATTCAGGCTCTAACACATTACAATGTGGAAAAAGTAAAGGGGTGTGAATAGTTTCTGCAGGCACTGTCTAGACAACTGTTGTGTACGTACTTTATTGCAGAAAAACTCTTGGATTGATCACAACCATTGTGCCAAATCTGTTGTACACGAGTTGTACAGCCTGAGCATGTACTGGGACTGAGACAGAATGGCTATGTAAAGCCTGTGGTCATTTGGACTGATGCTTGGGTGGACAGTTTCCCTGCCATGTCCTAAACACAGTGTTGTGAGGGTCAATAATACTCTCTCTGTAGATATCAGATACCAATCAAAACTGTTGCAAACAAAACCTGAGCCAAAGATCTATGTGGACACAGTCACATAGTGTAACCGCCGCAATCGAACACTACAGCTAGATTACAATATCATCAGGCATCTCAACATAACTTCACATCAAACATGTAAATAGGAATATTCAATGTCATACGTTATGTGACATGAACATTAATTTACCTGTATTTATTGTCCCCCACAATGAAATCGGGAAGGGGACTGGATCTTTTCCCTAAGTGTGCATTTCAGTCACAAATTCTATTCGATTTTTAAAAATGACTCATAATAATAGTTTGTGTGGAGGTGCTGACTAACGGCGAATAAACTATAAACTATCAAAATAAAGAAAGTCGCACACTCCATGTGTAATCTCCCAGCAATTTAATGGGTTTTTACCAACGTTTCGGCATCACTGTGCCTTCTTCAGGGTGGAGAAGGCACAGTGATGCCGAGACGTTGGTAAATACCCATTAAATTGCTGGGAGTTTACATATGGAGTGTGCGACTTTATTTATTTTGATAGTCACAAGTGATATCTCAGACATCGCTGACCCGATTTTAACTTATTAAACGCTTAAAACTACTCTTCTGGCACAGAATGATCGATCTGCACGAAACTTATATGTGGCATCTATGGACGAAGGTCTCTCAAAGCAATATTTTCCATACTACTACCTAAAACAAATAACATTCACCAATGATTGACCAATAAACAATCAAGTGGGCGTGGTCTTGCACATAAATGCATATAAATCAATCAAGGATATTGGTATTGCAACACAATTTGGTACACATGTTGCAAACACTGTCAAGACTCAACATCATCAATAACATTCATATCTACCACACGGTGGTACTATGACAGGCACTTGTTTTTATCTTGATCTGTTTGACTCAGAGTGCTGAAATTTGGCACACATGCTCAGGGATAGGAGTCTAGATAACATACACAATATCTCAGACACCACTGGCCCAATTTTGACAAAACCTTGGTGAATGATGCATTGCCATAAAGTTGGGCAAATCAATTACACTGATTGTACCAAACGGGGCACTATAGTAATCAACTGTATGTACAGTGGGGCAAAAAAGTATTTAGTCAGCCACCAATTGTGCAAGTTCTCCCACTTAAAAAGATGAGAGAGGCCTGTAATTTTCATCATATGTACACTTCAACTATGACAGACAAAATTATTTTAAAAAATCCAGAAAATCACATTGTAGGATTTTTAATTAATTAATTTGCAAATTATGGTGGAAAATAAGTATTTGGTCAATAACAAAGTTTATCTCAATACTTTGTTATATACCCTTTGTTGGCAATGACAGAGGTCAAATGTTTTGTGTAAGTCTTCACAAGGTTTTCACACACTGTTGCTGGTATTTTGTCCCATTCCTCCATGCAGATCTCCTCTAGAGCAGTGATGTTTTGGGGCTGTTGCTGGGCAACACAGACTTTCAACTCCCTCCAAAGATTTTCTATGGGGTTGAGATCTGGAGACTGGCTAGGCCACTCCAGGACCTTGAAATGCTTCTTACAAAGCCACTCCTTCATTGCCCGGGCGGTGTGTTTGGGATCATTGTCATGCTGAAAGACCCAGCCACGTTTCATCTTCAATGCCCTTGCTGATGGAAGGAGGTTTTCACTCAAAATCTCACGATACATGGCCCCCTTCATTCTTTCCTTTACACGGATCAGTCGTTCTGGTCCCTTTGCAGAAAAACAGCCCCAAAGCATGATGTTTCCACCCCCATGCTTCACAGTAGGTATGGTGTTCTTTGGATGCAAATCAGCATTCTTTGTCCTCCAAACACGACAAGTTGAGTTTTTACCAAAAAGTAATATTTTGGTTTCATCTGACCATATGACATTCTCCCAATCTTCTTCTGGATCATCCAAATGCTCTCTAGCAAACTTCAGACGGGCCTGGACATGTACTGGCTTAAGCAGGGGGACACGTCTGGCACTGCAGGATTTGAGTCCCTGGCGGCGTAGTGTGTTACTGATGGTAGGCTTTGTTACTTTGGTCCCAGCTCTCTGCAGGTCATTCACTAGGTCCCCCCGTGTGGTTCTGGGATTTTTGCTCACCGTTCTTGTGATCATTTTGACCCCACGGGGTGAGATCTTGCGTGGAGCCCCAGATCGAGGGAGATTATCAGTGGTCTTGTATGTCTTCCATTTCCTAATAATTGCTCCCACAGTTGATTTCTTCAAACCAAGCTGCTTACCTATTGCAGATTCAGTCTTCCCAGCCTGGTGCAGGTCTACAATTTTGTTTCTGGTGTCCTTTGACAGCTCTTTGGTCTTGGCCATAGTGGAGTTTGGAGTGTGACTGTTTGAGGTTGTGGACAGGTGTCTTTTATACTGATAACAAGTTCAAACAGGTGCCATTAATACAGGTAACGAGTGAAGGACAGAGGAGCCTCTTAAAGAAGAAGTTACAGGTCTGTGAGAACCAGAAATCTTGCTTGTTTGTAGGTGACCAAATACTTATTTTCCACCATTATTTGCAAATAAATTCATAAAAAATCCTACAATGTGATTTTCTGGAATTTATTTTCTCATTTTGTCTGTCATAGTTGAAGTGTACCTATGATGAAAATTACAGGCCTCTCTCATCTTTTTAAGTGGGAGAACTTGCACAATTGGTGGCTGACTAAATACTTTTTTGCCCCACTGTATGTTAGTCACATGCAATATCTCAGACACCCCTGGCACAATTTTGACGATAATTGGGTGAATGAGTCTTTCCATAGAGATCCATCTACAAAATTAAAGTGAATTGCCAAAGGGGGGTGCTGCATCACTCGTGGGGGACTACATGTTTACTGTTGCCTTTTTTTATCATGGTTAGTGATGCCACCCAGCAGTCATATGAGACAGAACTTACTTACCAAGCTGTCACCAAGCTCTCTCTCTCTCGCAAGACTGTTTGGAGATGTTGTGTGGAGGGCTCTGTCCTTTTTCTTTTACTTATTTCTTTCTTATTTCTATTTTCACGGTGGAGCCTAAAACATTGTTATTGTCCCCCACAGTGAAATTGGAGGGAGGACTATGGATCTCTCTCCGTCCATTCAAAGGTTATTCACACGCAATATCTCAAACATCACTGGCTCGATTTTGACGAAACTTGGGTGACTGAAGTGTCTTGCAATAGAGATCCGGCATTTACAAAATTACACTGATAGGCCCAACGGGTTGCTATAGTAATCAACTGAAATTACAAACCTTGAACAAACATAACATTTTCTTCCTTCCCGTTTGAGCTTAAATTGTTGTCACTAATTGGCTCAAGGGGGGACAACATTCGTGGGGGACAGCATGTTTACAGTTGACTTGTTTTTACCAAAGAATTGTACTGCTCTAGGATTATTGTTACTGCTTGGATAACTATGTATTGATTTATTTTTCATTCTTTCTGTGGTGTGCACTGCACAGAACACCACAAGAATTAGGTCCAAGAGGCTTCTGGACAGCTTCTGCCCCCAAACCATAAGTCTCCTGAACACCAAATCAAATGGCACCCAGACTATTTGCGTTGCCCCCCAACCATCCCCCCTCTTTTACACCACTGCTGCTCTCTGTTGTTATCATCTGTGCATGGTCACTTTAATAACTCTACCTTCATGTACATATTACCTATTACTTCAACTAATGTGCCCCTGCACATGAGTCTGTACCGGTGCCCCCCTGTATATAGTCTTGCTATTGTTATTTTTCTGCTGCTCTTTAATTACTTGTTACTTGTATTTCTTATTCTAATCCATATATTTTTTAACTGCATTGTTAGATAATGGCTCGAAAGTAAGCATTTCACTGTTGTGTTTGGCGCATGTGACTAATACAATTTAATTTGATTTGATTTGAATTATCACTGTAAATGATAACTGTGAATTATGTTTTTTTATGTCAGTTAATCTCTTAAGTACGGAAGAGTAATACTGTGCGTCCAAGTGAAGAGAAAAAATGAATAAACAGCCACGGGTGGTGGTATTTAGATAAAAAAATGTGCATGATGGTACTTTATAAAAGTGGAAATATTTCGAGAACCAACTGGCAATATTTCAAGAATAGTCCAAATAAAATGTTGGGAATAAAGAGCCAATATTTTGAGAATCAAGTGGCATTTTATTTTGAGAATTAAGTCAACATTTAGAAAATAAAGTCAACATTTTAAGAATAAAGTCACAGTTATATTTCAAGATTAAAATATGGGATTTGGTTAAGAAGGTGAGCCCACAGTCCTTGGTAGCGGGCCACATCGGTGGCACTGTGTTATCCTCAAAGTGTGCAAAGAAGGTGTAGCTTGTCTGGAAGCAAGACGTGGCTGGTTTTCCTTTTGTAGTCCGTGATTGTCTGTAGACCCTTGCACATACGTCTCATGTCTGAGCTGTTGAATTGTGACTCCACTTTGTCTCTATACTGATGTTTGCCTGTTTGATTGCCTTGCGGAGGGAATAACTACACTATTTGTATTCCGTCATATTCCCAGTCACCTTGCTATGATTAAATGCGATGCACGAATGCTGCCATCTATCCACGGTTTCTGGTTAGGGTAGGTTTTAATAGTCACAGTGGGTACAACATCTCCTATACACTTCCTGATAAACTCAGTCACCGTATCAGTATATTTGTCAATATTATTCTCAGAAGCTACCCAGAACATATCCCAGTCTGCGTGATCAAAACAATCTTGAAGCGTGGATTCTGATTGGTCAGAACAGCGTTGAATAGTCCTTAGCACGGATACTTCCTGTTTGAGTTTCTGCCTATAGGAAGGGAGGAACAAAATGGAGTCGTGGTCAGATTTGCCAAAAGGAGGGCAGAGGAGGGCCTTGTGGGCATCCCGGAAGTTGGAGTAGCAGTGCGAGTGCTACGGTCGATGTGTTGATAGAACTTCAGAAGCCTTTTCCCCCAGCTACAATAAATGCGGCCTCAGGATATGTGGTTTCCAATTTGTATAAATTCCAGTGAAGTTCTTTGAGGGTCGTCGTGGTATCGGCTTGAGGGAATATACACGACTGTGATTAAAACTGAAGAGAATTCTCTTTGGAGATAGTACGGTCGGCATTTGATTGTGAGGTATTCTAGGTCGGGTGAACAAAAGGACTTGTGTTTCTGTCTTTTATCACAATCACACCATGAGTCGTGAATCTGAAACATACACCCCTGCCCTTCTTCTTCCCAGAGAGATATTTATTCCTGTCTGCGCAATGAACTGAGAACCCAACTGGCTGGACCGACTCAGACAGTATGTCCCGAGAGAGTTGTTTCCGTGAAACAGAGTATGTTACAATCCCTGATGTCTCTCTGGAAAGAAACCCTTGCCCTGAGCTTGTCAACTTTATTATCCAGAGACTGAAAAACATTAGCGAGTAATATACTTGGAAGCGTTGGGTGGTGTGCGCGCCTCCAACGTCGGACTAGAAGACCACTCCGAGCACCTCTCCTCCGCTGGCTGTGATTTGGATCGGCCTCTAGAATCAGTTCAATTTCCTTGGGGGTTGCAAACAAAGGATCCGCTTTGGCAAAGTCTTATTCATGGTCGTAATGCTGGTATTGCTGTTGAGTTACCGTCGCTCTGATATCCAATAGTTCTTCCAGGCTGTATGTAATAAGACAAAAACATTTCTTAGCAAAATACTGCTAAGTTTCCTAAGAGCTAGAAGTGGCGCCATTTATAGTATTCGTCTCATTGTATGTTACAGTGGGCAAGTGAAAGTAAATTAATTATAAGGTGGGCAAGTGAAAGTAAATTATAAGCTTATCCAACTGCTGCGGGAGGAATGAAGCAGGTGTTTTACGCAATTGTGTCTTTGGGAGGAGAGGCAACTCATGGTCCACTCCTGTATGTGTAAAGCAGCTAAACTGAGGAGCTGTTTGAATATATTCAAGGATGGATTCTCCCTTTCTTGAAATAATCATTGATCTAAATATACAGTAGTTCTATTAGATAAATGATGATAGGAAATACAGGCTATAAGGAAATGATCACTGATCTGACATGACTTCGTTGGTAGCCTATTGTAATATGTCTATTCACTATCCATCTATCGGTGATGTCTTCAAGGATGGGAGGAATGAAGGATGTATAGGTTATCCCACAAAAGGCATTATAGACTTTTTGCCTCGGCTATACCGTTAATAACTTAGGCTATCACTTGTGGCTAGAGGCTAGACCGGTAAGCAAATAATAATGGACCGTAAAATTGCTGTCTCAGATGAGGCTTTAGCAAGGACCATGACAGGGGTTTGGGGGCAGCACATGAGCCCGACAGGGATGTGCTATCCTTCTCGACACAATCCGTGACTTACATTTACAAGATAATAAGAATAGGCCCATGAGGTTACTTCATTGGAAGTGTACATAAAACACCATGCCTTTATGCACAAATGTGTAAGTTAACCTTTCCTTTTGGCATATAGAATGCTGGCCTAGCTGTTACTCTCTAAGATAATATGCAAGGTGTTAGCATACGCAGGGGATTTAGGATAACATTGTAGAGAATTCGAAGGGCACCGTGACAGGGACTGATGCACGCAACTCATGACAACGCACCATGGCCATTAGAATGGTATTTCTTG
Source organism: Salvelinus namaycush (assembly GCF_016432855.1). Lineage (NCBI taxonomy): Eukaryota > Metazoa > Chordata > Actinopteri > Salmoniformes > Salmonidae > Salvelinus > Salvelinus namaycush. The sequence continues at coordinate 31,606,408 of NC_052313.1, forward strand.
GGGGTATGTGTGCACATGTGTGCGCGCATGTGTGTGCACGCGTGCAGTGGTGCCTGCTTGAATGAGTGTGATGACCCCCCCACACAGACACACACCAGCATACATGCACAACTCACCCATCTCTACCTATGCATGTAACCACACAGACAGTCTACCTATGCAACCAACCACACAGAGAATGAAATACCTCATCCAAGTCGATGTGGTTCCTCCTTCTGAAAAGACTCAATCTATGGAACAACCTCTTCCAGGTCCTAATAATTATTACAATATGGTGATTATGTTGCTAAAAGAGCAAGGATTTCCTTGTTAATATAGCCAATTCTAAAGTATAGTTTCACCAGCCATCTAACTCAGGCATTTCAACGGTGGCACGCACAACAACAGGGAGCCAGAGAGACATGCAATTCATAACCGAATTCTATACTTTAATCTTGAAATATAACGGTGACTTTATTTTCAAGATGTCAACTCTATTCTCAAAATGTTGACATTATTCTCAAAATAAATGTTTTTGTGTAATCTCGAAATATTGCCACTTTATTCTCAAAATATTTTCACTTTATTCTCGAAATAATGCCACTTTTTTAAAGCACTATCCAGGCAAAAAAAGATATACTGTACCAGTCAAAAGTTTGAACACACCTACTCATTTAAGGGTTTTTCTTTATTTTTTACTATTTTCTACATGGTAGAATAATAGTGAAGACATCGAAACTATGAAATAACACATATGTAATCATGTAGTAACCAGAAAAGTGTTAAACAAATCAAAATATATTTCATATTTGAGATTCTTCAAAGTAGCCACGCTTCGCCTTGATGACAGCTTTGCACACTCTTGGCATTCTCTCAACCAGCTTCACCTGGAATGACTCCCCAACAGTCTTGAAGGAGTTCCCAGATATGCTGAGCACTTGTGGGCTGCTTTTCTTTCACTCTGCGGTCCAACTCATCCCAAACATTTGTGTTGAGTTCAGATGATTTTAGAAGCCAGGTCATCTGATACAGCACTCCATCACTCTCCTTCTTGTTCAAATAGCCCTTACACATTATTTAAATCATTACTGGACAGCTGTTATGTATACAGATATAGTATATGCATTTAAATTCATGCTTGAGTTAGAACATTAAAAACGGATATTGCCATAATTTGAACATTAACAATCCACTTCTTAAAATGTATCTCTTTTAAAATAAATCATAACACTTCATATCTATCCATCTGCTCACAATGACATGTTGACATGTTAACGTTAGTCTATTCACATACGTCTGACATGGAGGCATCTTCTCATGAAGAAATAATAAATAAACAAAGAGAAATATTAATGAGAGATGAATGAGAGATGTAAGTACAGGATCTCAACTAAATAATGGAGAAATGTTTCTGCATTCTCTTCAGATGGAGAAGATATGTTATCAGACTTTTTTCTTTTTCTTGTTGAAATGTAGCCTACGATCCACACTGAGTCATTGCATCATTTGAGTCATTTGAAGCCGGAAAGGAAAGATTATGGAATACAATGGAAGAAAAAAAGCATCTGATTCATCTCCAGCCTAGGGAGGCATCCCAAATGGCGGCCTATCCATAGGGCCTTGGTCAAAAATTGGGCACTATATAGGGAATAGTGTGCCATTTGGAATGCAGAAATATACTTAATTATTCTGGGTCGTCTTGACCCTGGTAACCGATGTCAACTTTGATTTACCATGTACTTAAACTCATTAAATAACTTTGTATACCTTTTAACCTTATGGGATACAAATGTACACTACCGTTCAAAAGTTTGGGGTCACTTAAAAATGTCCTTGTTGCTGAAAGAAAATATTTGTTTTGTCCATTAAAATAACATCAAATTGATCAGAAACACAGTGTAGACATTGTTAATGTTGTAAATGACTATTGTAGCGGGAAACGGCAGATGTTTTATGGAATATCTACAAAGGCGTACAGAGGCCCATTATCATCAACCATCACTACTGTGTTCCAATGGCACGTTGTATTAGCTAATCCAAGTTTATCATTTTAAAAGGCTAATTGATCATTAGAAAACATTTTTGCAATTATGTTACCACAGCTGAAAACTGTTGTCCTGATTAAAGAAGCAATAAAAATGGCCTTTGTAGACTAGATGAGTATCTATCTAAAGACGCCTCACAAGTCCTCAACCGGCAGCTTCATTAAATAGTCCTGCAAAACACCAGTCTCAATGTCAACAGTGAAGCGGCGACTCCTGGATGCTGCAAAGAAAAAGCCATATCTCAGACTGGCCAATAAAAATAAAAAAAGATTAAGATGGGCAAAAGAACACAGACACTGGACAGAGGAACTCTACCTAGAAGGCCAACATCCCGGAGTCGCCTCGTCACTGTTGAAGTTGAGACTGGTGTTTTGCAGGTACTATTTAATGAAGCTGCCAGTTGAGGACTTGTAAGGCATCTCAAATCAAATCAAAGTTTATTTGTCACGTGTGCCGAATACAGTGAAATGCTTACTTACAGGCTCTAAAAAACAGTGCAAAAAAGGTATTAGGTGAACAATAGGTAGGTAAAGAAATAAAACAACAGTAAAAAGACAGGCCATATACAGTAGTTAGGCTATAATAGTAGCGAGGCTACCTACAGACACCGGTTAGTCAGGCTGATTGAGGTATTATGTACATGTAGATATGGTTAAAGTGACTATGCATATATGATGAACAGAGAGTAGCAGTAGCATAAAAGAGGGGTTGGCGGGTGGTGGGCGGGACACAATGCAGATAGCCCGGTTAGCCAATGTGCGGGAGCACTGGTTGGTCGGCCCAATTGAGGTAGTATGTACATGAATGTATAGTTAAAGTGACTATGCATATATGATAAACAGAGAGTAGCAGCAGCGTAAAAAGAGGGGTTGGGGGGCAATGCAAATAGTCCGGGTAGCCATTTGATTACCTGTTCAGGAGTCTTATGGCTTGGGGGTAAAAACTGTTGATAAGCCTTTTTGTCCTAGACTTGGCGCTCCGGTACCGCTTGCCATGCGGTAGTAGAGAGAACAGTCTATGGCTGGGGTGGCTGGGGTCTTTGACAATTTTTAGGGCCTTCCTCTGACATCGCCTGGTGTATAGGTCCTGGATGGCAGGCAGCTTAGCCCCAGTGATGTACTGGGCCGTACGCACTACCCTCTGTAGTGCCTTGCGGTCAGAGGCCGAGCAATTGCCGTACCAGGCAGTGATGCAACCAGTCAGGATGCTCTCAATGTTGCAGCTGTAGAACCTTTTGAAGATCTCAGGACCCATGCCAAATCTTTTTAGTTTCCTGAGGGGGAATAGGCTTTGTCGTGCCCTCTTCACGACTGTCTTGGTGTGTTTGGACCATTCTAGTTTGTTGTTGATGTGGACACCAAGGAACTTTAAGCTCTCAACCTGCTCCACTACAGCCCCGTCGATAAGAATGGGGGCGTGCTTGGTCCTCCTTTTCATGTAGTCCACAATCATCTCCTTAGTCTTGGTTACGTTGAGGGATAGGTTGTTTTATTCTGGCACCACCCGGCCAGGTCTCTGTCCTCCTCCCTATAGGCTGTCTCGTCATTGTCGGTGATCAGGCCTACCACTGTTGTGTCGTCTGCAAATTTAATGCTGGTGTTGGAGTCGTGCCTGGCCATGCAGTCGTGGGTGAACAGGGAGTACAGGAGGGGACTGAGCACGCACCTCTGGGGAGCTCCAGTGTTGAGGATCAGCGTGGCAGATGTGTTGCTACCTACCCTCACCACCTAGGGGCGGCCCATCAGGAAGTCCAGGATTCAGTTGCAGAGGGAGGTGTTTAGTCCCAGGATCCTTAGCTTAGTGATGAGCTTTGAGGGTACTATGGTGTTGAACGCTGAGCTGTAGTCAATGAATAGCATTCTCACATAAGTGTTCCTTTTGGCCATGTGGGAAAGGGCAGTGTGGAGTGTAATAGAGATTGTATCATCTGTGGATCTGTTTGGGCCGTATGCAAATTGGAGTGGGTCTAGGGTTTCTGGGATAATGGTGTTGATGTGAGCCATTACCAACCTTTCAAAGCACTTCATGGCATCTGTTTCTCAAACTAAACACTCTAAATGCATTGTATGAGATCTTCAGATTCTTGGCAATTTCTCACATGGAATAGCCTTCATTTCTCAGAACAAGAATATACTGACGAGTTTCAGAAGAAAGTTCTTTGTTTCTGGCCATTTTGAGCCTGTAATCGAACCCACAAATGCTGATGCTCCAGATACTCAACTAGTCTAAAGAAGGCCAGTTGTATTGCTTCTTTAATTAGCGCAACAGTTTTCAGCTGTGGTAACATAATTGCAAAAGGGTTTTCGAATGAACAATTATCCTTTTAAAATGAAAAACTTGGATTAGCTAACACAACATGCCATTGGAACACAGGAGTGATGGTTGCTGATAATGGGCCTCTGTACGCCTTTGTAGATATTCCATACAAAATCAGCCGTTTCCCATTACAATAGTCATTTACAACATTAACAATGTCTATACTGTGATTCTGATCAATTTGATGTTATTTTAATTGACAAAAAAATTTGCTTTTCTTTCAAAAACAAGGACATTTCTAAGTGACCCCAAACTTTTGAACGGTAGTGTATATTCTCGAACAATTCACTCACAATAGGATGCATTCATTTGCTTTCTTACGCCCAATATTGTCATGTCTTTTTCACTTATGCAACAAGAGTATTTTTTACTTTGAATTCTATTTATCTATGAACTTTAAGGTATGGCCTGAGCAGCACAGATGATTCCACATAAATTTTTCCTGCTTCTGTGCAGTTGCTGTATGTTCCAAAAAAATTGCCCTGAGGAGAAAAGGGAATGAAAAATTGCCTTAAACCACCTCAGATGGTGCAACCAGATAAACCAAAGTGTCAGAGAGAGGGAAAGAGAGAGTTGTATAAGAACTGCAGTGTAAAACAAGAAAGAGATAGATATAGTAGATGTGAGAAAATTAAAAGAAGAATGGAGAGTGAAAGAAAGGTAAAGCTATTACATCAGCTAATAGGAAAATATGCAAAGTGAGAATATCAATCTTTATATTTCAATCTATGAACTTCATGGTCAAAATCTTTTGGCCTGGAAGGTAATATTCATAACTTATTACATGACCCACCTTGACCACCATCACCCACAGCTTGGGAAGCACTGATTTAAAGAGAGTGTGAGAGAGAGAGATGTGAGTGACTGGAAAAATGAATAGTTGGTGAAGAAACCTTGATGAATGTATCAAAAATGTCATAGTCATCTTGCCACCCACCTGGACTACTGTCACCCTAAGTGTTGATAATGGCTGTTACAGAGAGCAAGGAGAGTGACTGACTACAAAAGGAAGAGTTGGTAAAGTAACCTTGGTGTACATGTCAATAGGGGAAAACATATATATATATTCAGCCCTGGACCATAACTGTCACAGTCATCCCATCGCCTAACCAGACCAGAGATTCACGGGTTGGGAAACCTTGTTATGAGACCGACCATTGAGAGTGACTGGAAAAAGGAAGGGGTGGTGGAATAACCTTGGTGTACCTGTCAATATAGTGAAAATGCATTCTTCATCATGCATCATCCAATAATAAACCCTCCTGTCCTTGAGCAGAGTCCCCTGACTGACCTGTCACCAGCAGCCAGCCAAGTGGAAATGGAAACGGTTATGACAATATTAGAATGTAAAATAATACCGTTTGCCAGAGGTGCCAGGTAAACCTGTAACCGGAATCAACTCAGGCAGAAATCCATTACCTGGATTATCTTACTGTGCGTGTGTGCGTGCGTACTGTGTGTACAGTATGTGTTTGTGTCAGAGAGAGAATGAGTGTGTGCATGCGAGAACGTGTGTTGTGTGTGTTTGTGAATGAGAGACAGAGTGTGAGTGAGTGAAAGAGTCCGACTATTGATTAAGCCCTGTTCTTTCTTAGGCAAAAATCACTGAAGTTGGAGACTTATATCTCCCTTATTAACTTCAAGCATCAGCTGTCAGAGCAGCTTACCGATCACTGCACCTGTACACAGCCCATCTGTAAATAGCCCACCCAACTACATCATCCCCATATTGTTATTTATTTTTGCTCTTTTGCACCCCAGTATCTCTACTTGCACATCATCTGCACATCTATCACTACAGTGTTAATGCTAAAATGTAATTATTTCACCATTATGACCTATTCATTGCCTTACCTCCCTAATCTTACTACATTTGCACACACTGTATATAGATTTTTCTATTGTGTTATTGGCTGTACATTTGTTTATCCCATGTGTAACTGTGTTGTTTTTGTCGCACTGCTTTGCTTTATCTTGGCCAGGTCGCAGTTGTAAATGAGAACTTGTTCTCAACTGGCCTACCTGGTTAAATAAAGGTGAAATATTTTTTTTTTAAAGGCAGGTGAGGTTTAGCAGACAATGCTCATGACAAAATGATTGTCTGAGGGAAATGACAGTGAAGGTTTCTAAAACAGACAGAGCACCCACTACAAACACCATTGATCACAGAATAGTTCTCCCCTAATTGATATTATATATTTGTATTTCATTGCAAAAGGTGTCTTGTCATCAAACTAATAATATGCGATACAATCACCTGCTCAATATGTAACTAAATAGTGTTTTGCTATTTGCTATTCTACAGATGATTCTATTCTAGTGACTGCTGGGTGATAGCCCTTAGGGAATGAGGGAATACATTGTTTCTCACACAGATCTGCTCCAATGGAACTAAAAGGTATTTAGTACACATACAGACACACACACACATATACACACACACACATATACACACACACACACACACACACACACACACACACACACACACACACACACACACACACACACACACACACACACACGCACACACACACACACACACACACACACACACACAGAGAGAGCCTTAGGGTGTCTAGGCCATTATGTGGACAAGACCGGTGGTGGTGACCAGTGGCGGATTTAGGCATAGGCGACATGGGCAACCACCCAGGGCGGCATTTTGCCGGGGGCGGCAGGGGGCATCCTCGCAAATATATATATTCCGAATGGTGACATTTACTCGATCGGTTTTCTATCGCTCATTTGCACATCACGTCAATGATATCATGTCACCATGTGGGACTCTGGGTCAATTAACCTTGTCGAGTAGGCGCCCTGATTCTAGTTTGTGAGCTAGGCAGGCTACTGCCTGGGAAGGTCTCCCACTCAGAAGTACGAGATGGGGAGGGGGTGGCGTTAGGTTGACCTCAGGTCTCCCCACTAGAAGCCAGAGTTAGGGGGAGTTGGGGAATCTATCAAATAGCGCACCTCTAACTTTGTACAGTACTAATGCAATTAGTAATGCAATTAATTGTGCAATTTAGTTTGTGATTCTTGTTTGAAGTGCAATAGTGTAATAATCAGGTTTTGTGTATTTGTGTGATGTAGGATTTGTGCAATTTGGTTTTATGCGTGTGTTTGTTAGCAATAGGGTAATAGTGTAATAATTAGATTCTCTTTTTTATTCGTATTTATATACTACAATTTGTTTCTATTTGTCTTTGTTACTTCTTTTTGATATTTGTGAGTCTTCTTTTTGTATATATATTTATATAGTTTTAAATGTTCCGATTATTTATTTGTGTTGTTCCAAATGTATGAATAAAAATTACAGTAAGTGCAGAATGGTACTTTTTGGGGGGGGGGGGGGGGGGGGGGGCTGAAGTGGGGGTTCGTCCAGGGAGCCATACAAGCTAGAACCGCCACTGGTGGTGACCAAAGGATTGAGGGCTCTATAGGAGGTGGTTCCATTACTGCACCTTCAGTGAACAGACAAACACATCCTGTCTGTCAGTCAATCCCATCAGTCACTACAGGACCGGACATGTCTTATTCTATGCAGGTCACACACACCACTCTTCCACACCAGAGGAGGAAATAGAAACGCCAGAAAGCCACCTCACCCCCACAGACACAGTTCCTTTGTCCCTAATGGCACCCTAATCCCTATTTAGTGTGCTAATTTTGACCAGGGCCCATGTGGACAGTGCCTTCAGTTTTCCCACCCCTTGACTTTTTACACATTCTATTGTGTTAAAACTGGGATTAAAATTGATTTCTTATTTTTCATTGTCAACGATCAACGAAAATACTCTGTAATGTCAAAGTGGAAGAAAAATTCTAACATTTGTACAAAAAAATATATATAATGAAACACTAATATATATTGATTACATAAATATTCAACATGTTAGAATCACCTTCGGCAGCAGGTACAGCTGTGAGTCTTCCTGGGTAAGTCTCTAAGAGCTTTCAACACCTGGATTGTGCAACATTTGACCATTATTCTTTAAAAAAAAGAATTCAAGCTCTGCCAAAATATTTAAGACAAAACTGTAACTCGGCCACTCAAGAACATTCACCGTTTTCATGGTAAGGAACTCTAGAGTAGATTTGGCCTCATGTTTTAGGTTATTATCCAATTGATAATTGAATTTGGCCTGTGCTTGGATTCATTCCGTTTCTTTTTTATCCAGTTCGTATCGATCAAAAAATCATAACCTAACACATCCATTAACAGTCAAATGTTTAGACACACCTACTAATTTTATACATTTTAGAGCCGTAGTGAAGACATCAACATCATGAAATAACAAATATGGAATCATGTAGTAACCAAAAAAGTGTTAAACAAACCAAAATATATTTTATATTTGAGATTCTTCAAAGTAGCCACCCTTTGCCTTGATGACAGCTTTGCACATGCCTGGCATTCTTTCAACCAGCTTCATGAGGTAGTCACCTGGAATGCATTTCAATTAATTAATTGCTAAAAGTTAATTTGTGCATTATTAATGCATTTGAGCCAATCAGTTGTGTTTTTGACAAGGTAGAGGTGGTATACAGAAGATAGCCCTATTTAGTAAAACACCAAGTCCAGCCTCAGAAATTGCAGCCCAAATAAATTCTTCAAAGAGTTAAAGTAACAGACATATCTCAACATCAACTGTTCAGAAGAGACTGCGTGAATCAAGCATTCATGGTCGAACTGCTGCAGAGACACCAATAGTAAAGGACACCAATAACAAGAAAAGACTTGCTTTGTCATGGTCCCACCTGTCACCAGAGAGTGGCAAAGACCGTCCAAGAGACATTAACTTCTTCAGGCTGCAGGGTGAATATTGAAAAAACTGGAAAATATGCGCACATTTTCAAACGGCCTCTTAAGAATTTTTTGATCTTCCAATATGTATATATTTACTATTATTGGATAGAAAACAGTCTATAGTTTCTAAAAACGTTTGAATTATTTCTCTAAGTTGAACAGAACTATTTTTACAGCCCATTTCCTATCCAGAATTGAGATTTCCAAAATGCTATGTCTCTCTTTAAGACCTTGTCTATATAAGGTCATGTCACTTAGGACCGTAGAAACACGTCACACGCCTTCATCTGGGTGTAATGCGGAAGTGAGAGAAGAAAGGAGTCGAATATCTCTTTCAGGGGCTGAACACCACAACTTCTTGTGAGACCTACGCAGTTTAATTTTTTTTCCGGGCGCGAGTCAGAACCTGGACTCGGCTCCTGGAATATGCTCGTTTAAGATGAATATGACCTCTGCCTACGATATTATTTGATACATGTCACAAAATCATCCTAAAGTATGTTTTTTCAATATACTTTAATTATATTATTGCAATTTATTCTGGACTTTAGACGTGATGCTTTGGAAGAATTTTTTGAAGAAAGACAGATTAGCGCCGCACGGCCGTTGTGCTTGCTAACCAAAGAGGGAAATATTTCGTTCTGGAACCCAACTAAAGACTGTACTGGACAATGGACCCCGTTACAACATTCTGATGGAATATCAACAAAGATAAGGACCCAATTTGGGATGCTTTTTCATATATCTGTCGAACTGTGCTATGCTAGCGCTTGACTAGAATCAATGCTGCCGTATGCTAGCTAATGTTGTAAGCTAATATAACGATATATTGTGTTTTCGCTGTAAAACACTTCAAAAATCGGAAATATTGGCTCTATTCACACGATATTTGTCTTTCATTAGCTATCCACCATATGTTTTTCTGAAATGTTTTATGAGGTGTAATTAGTAGTTGACGTTGGTGTCTGTATTTTCTCTGGCTACTCCCGTGTGATTTCAGACTGTAGCTATGCTGTAGCAATGATGGGAGCAGTAATGTAAAACTGATTTATAGCTAAAATATGCACATTTTATGAACAAAACATAGATTTATTGTGTAACATGTTATAGGACTGTCATCTGAGGTAGTTTTTTCTAGGTTCTTTAGGTTGGTTCTAGGTTATTTCGGTTGGCTTGTGCATGCTACTTGAATCATAATTCATACATCATAATCATAATCATACGTGTCTGTCCACTTTTTTATTTGGTGGTGAGCTAACATAAATATATGTGGTGTTTTCTCTGTAAAACATTTAAAAAATCGGACATGTTGGCTGGATTGACAAGATGTTTATCTTTCAAATGCTGTATTGGACTTGTTAATGTGTGAAAGTTAAATATTAAAAAAAAATAGATTTTGAATTTCGCGCCCTACAATTGAGTTGGATGTTGTCACAGTTGTACCGATATCGGGACAGCCCGCCTAACAGGTTAATGACACTCAGGTGTGTCAAATTTACTCATTATGATTTCTCTGTTAAAAGAGGTGTGTTTTCTGTTGTCCTTTGCTGAAGCTTGAATTGTGTGCCGTGTGCGTTTGTCTCCTGAGTGAGTTTTTGAGACTTAGTGTTTGTTGTTTTCCCAGTGTTACTGTGACCATTTCAACACCTTTTCTCAGTAAAGTATTACGTTTATCCTTAAAACTTCTTGTCAATAGGGGGGGTGCTCTTTTCACTTTGGAAAAATTTGTGCCCAATTTAAACGGCCTCGTACTCTATTCTAGATCATACAATATGCATATTATTATTACTATTGGAAAGAAAACACTCAAGTTTCTAAAACTGTTTGAATTATATCTGTGAGTTAAACAGAACTCATGTCAGCAAACTTCCAGACAGGAAGTGAAAATTCTGAAAATGGGGCTCTGTTTCAGGGCCTGCCTATTCAACTGGCTTATATTTATCGATATACATGCACTTCATACGCCTTCCACTAGATGTCAACAGGCAGTGGAAGGTGGAATGGGGTGTCTAGCTTGATCTGAGGTCGAACAAGAGCTTTTGGAGTGGCAGGTCAGGAATTTCCTTTCTCTACCAAGGCGCGCGAAGCACCTCGATATTGTCTTCTGATAAGCGTACGGTTTACACGGCGAATATCTCCGGCTCTGATTTTATTTGATACATGTGATAATAACATTGTAAAGTACGTTTTTTCAACCGAGTTTTATCAGATTATTCAACGTTTATTGGGACTTTTGGAGTTTTCTGTTCTTTGCGTAGAGAGAAGATGGGAACGTTATCAAGCTTGGTTAGCATTGTGGCACGAATTCGACAGAAGAAAAGGACATTCTAAAACCAAACAACGATTTATTCTGGACCAAGGACTCCTTGTACAAGATTCTGATGGAAGCTCAGCAAAAGTAAGAACAATTTATGATGTTATTTCGTATTTCTGTGGAAAATGTTGATTCCTATTCTCTGCCGTTTTGGCGAGCGCTGTCTCGCAGTAACGCAAGCTGTTTGTTATGGTAAAGTTATTTTTAAAAATCTAACACGGCGGTTGCATTAAGAACCAGTGTATCTTTCATTTGCCATACAACAAGTATTTTTATGTAAAGTTTATGAGGAGTTCTTTGGTCAGATTAGGTGAGTGTCCAAAATATCTCTGGAGATTCTGGTGAATCGATGCTACGTATTCACAATGTATAATCAGGATTTGTAGCTCTAAATATGCACATTTTCGAACAAGTGTATTGTATAACCTATAAGACTGTCATCTGATGAATTTGTTCAAGGTTAGTGATTAATTTTATCTCTATTTTGTCGGTTTTGTGCAAGCTATTTTTGCGGGGAGTAAATTGCGTTGTGTGTTTGGCTACTGTAGTGAGCTAATAGAAATATATATTGTGTTTTCGCTGTAAAACACTTAAAAAATCGGAAATATTGTCTGTATTCACAAGATGTTTATCTTTCATTTGCTGTACACCAGGTATTTTTCATAAATGTTTTATGATGAGTATTTAGGTATTTCACGTTGCTCTCTGTAATTATTCTGGCTGCTTCTGTGCTATTTGTGATGGTAGTTGCAATGTAAAACTATGATTTATACCTCAAATATGCAAATTTTTCGAACAAAACATAAATGTATTGTATAACATGTTATAAGACTGTCATCTGATGAAGTTGTTTCTTGGTTAGTGACTAATTATATCTCTATTTGGTCGGTTTTGTGATAGCTACCTATGCGGTAGAAACATGGTGAAAATATGCGGTTGAGTCTTTGGCTATTGTGGTTAGCTAATAGAAATACATAGTGTGTTCGCTGTAAAACATTTTAAAAATCGGAAATGATGGCTGGATTCCATCAGCTTCCATCAGAATCAGAATCCATCAGAATCTTGTACAAGGAGTCCTTTGTCCAGAATAAATCGTTGTTTGGTTTTAGAATGTCCTCTTCGCCTGTCGAATTAGCAACCTTAGCTAGCCAAGTGGCGCGAAGATGTCCATCTTCACCAAACGCAGAGAACGGAAAACGCCAAAACTCCCGATAAACGTTCAATAATCTGATAAAACATACTTTACGATGATATTATCACGTGTATCAAATAAAATCAAAGCCGGAGTTATTAGACGTCTATACCGAACGCTTTTCAGAAGCCAATGTCGATGTCCTTCCTGTAGCCTTGCTGGACAAAGGAAATTGGGGTCACGTCATTCCAAGAGCTCTTGTTCGACCTCAGATCAAGCTAGACACCCCATTCCACCTCCCACTGCCTGTTGACATCTAGTGGAAGGCGTATGAAGTGCATGTATATCCATAGATTTCAAGAAAATGAATAGGAAGGCCCTGGAACAGAGCCTCGATTTCAGATTTTTCACTTCCTGGCAGGAAGTTTGCTGCAAAATGAGTTCTGTTTTACTCACAGATAGAAACTTGAGAGTGTTTTCTATCCAATAGTAATAATAATATGCATATTGTACGAGCAAGAATAGAGTACGAGGCAGTTTAATTTGGGCACGATTTTTTACAAAGTGAAAATAGCGCCCCCCTATTGACAAAAGTTTAACTCTCCTGCGCCTGACTTCCCTGCCACCTATACACACGACTCTGACAGAATCTCTGACCTTAAAAATATGAAGTCAGCAGGAGAGGACACTACGCTCATGGAGGTGGAGGAACGCGTCCGGGAACAAACGGAGGAGATTGTTTGAGCGCCGTCATGGATCGCTTTTTCCAGAATATGGACCGTTGGGAGAGACAGGGAGTTTCTCCAGCGCCTCCACCACCACAACCGGGATCTCCCTTGAACACTTTTTCCCCTCCTGAACCGAACAAGATCCATTTACCCCTACCCACGGGATACAACGGAGATACTGCCGGCTGCCAGGGTTTCCTCCTTAACTTCTTATGGCTGCAAGGGGCAGTATTGAGTAGCCAGTTAAATAGTGCCCATTTCAAACGGCCTCGTACTCAATTCTTGCTCGTACAATATGCATATTATTATTACTATTGGATAGAAAACACTCTCTAGTTTCTAAAACCGTTTGAATTATTTCTCTGAGTGAAACAGAACTCATTCTGCAGCACTTTTCCTGACCAGGAAGTGGAATGTCAGAAATATATGCTCTGTTCAACTTCCTGCCTATACATGGTCATGATACGTAAGAGTCTACGTACACTTCATACGCCTTCCTCTGGGTGTCAAGAGGCTGTGAGAGAAGAAATGTTGTGTTTATCTTCATCTGAATTGGAATACAAGCTCTTTGTATGACGTGTCCCTCATTTCCGGTACTCTGAAGCGCGCGACTTGGACAGTGGGATTGCCTTCTGTTTTGCTGCCGTTATGGACGACAACTATCTCCGGCTCGGATTTTATTTGATACATGTGACCATATCATCGTAACGTATGTTTTTTCAATATAGTTTCATCAGATTATTGAAATTTTTTCGGGAGTTTTGCCGTGTTCCGTTCTCTGACTTTGTTGTCGTTGGAGAGATCCGTGCCACTCGGCTAGTGTGCATGCTAAATGAAGAGGGATATTTGCCGTTACAGATCCAAACAACGACTGTTCTGGACAAAGGACACCTTGTCCAACATTCTGACGGAAGATCACCAAAAGTAAGAAACATTTTATGATGCTATTTCTAATATCTGTCGTGCATGTGAACTGGTCGTGGGCGCCCAAGTGTTTCTGGCTATTGTGGCTACGCTAATATAGCGCTACATTTTGTTTTCGCTGTAAAACATTTAATAAATCGGAAATATTGTCTGGAATCACAAGATGCCTGTCTTTCAATTGCTGTACACTATGTATTTTTCAGAAATGTTTTATGATGAGTAATTAGGTATTTGACGTTGGTGTCTGTAAATATTATGGCTGCTTTCGGTGCAATTTCTGATTGTAGCTGAAATGTAAACTATGATTTATACCTGAAATATGCAAATTTTTCGAACAAAACATATGCTATACAATAAATATGTTATCAGACTGTCATCTGAATTCGTTTTTTCTTGGTTAGTGGCTATTTATTTCTTTATTTGGTCGAATTTGTGATAGCTACTGATGGAGTAAGAAACTGATGGAGTAAGAAAAGTGGTGTCTTTTGCTAACGTGGTTAGCTAATAGATTTACATATTGTGTCTTCCCTGTAAAACATTTTAAAAATCGGACATGTTGGCTTGATTCACAAGATGTGTACCTTTCATATGCTGTATTGGACTTGTTAATGTGTGAAAGTTAAATATTTAAAAAAATATATATTTTGAATTTCGCGCCCTGCACTTTGAGCTGGCTGTTGTCATAAGTGTACCGACGTCGGGCTTGCAGCCCAAACAGGTTAAACTGAGCTTGTATCTGGCCACGGTCTCCTCAGTACCATCCGACCGGGAGAAGAGTTCTGCCCTCGTCTCATGCCTCGCCGGGAAAGCCCGGGAGTGGGCCAGCGCTGTGTGTAGAGAGGAGGATGCGGCATTGGACCATTTTGAGGAGTTCACCCGCCATTTCTGGATAGTATTCGATCACCCACCAGAAGCGGCAGGAGACGAGGAGTGCACAGGAGTTTGCTTTGGAGTTTAGAACCTTGGCTGCCGGCGCTGGATGTAGCGATAGGGCCCTGATCGACCATTACCGCTGTAGTCTACGCGAGGACGTCCGTCGGGAGCTGGCCTGTAGAGACACCACCCTCAACTTCGACCAGCTGGTGGACATGTCCATCAGGCTGGACAACATGCTGGCTACTCGTGGATGTCTAGATCGGGGTCTGGTTGTTCCATCCTCCCGCACCCTCTCTCCCGAACATATGGAATTGGGAGGGATGGTGCGCAGGGAGACCGGAGAGGGTTCCCACTTCGAGCACCATCTATGGTCGCAGAGATCACACTGCTGGTCGGTGCCGGGTTGGTTCCTCTGGGAATAGAGAAGGCAGGCAGGGCACTCTGGCATCACCCCAGGTGAGTAGGCACCATTCTCATCCAGAGCCCTCTGTTGCACTAATGTTTGTCTCTGTCACTTTTCCGGATTCTTCCCTGCATTCCCAGTATAAGGCGCTAGTAGATTCAGGCGCAGCTGGGAATTTCATTAATAAAAATGTAGCTCATAGTTTAGGGATCCCTATTGTTTCTGTGGATATGCCTTTCCCTATTCATGCCTTAGATAGTCGACCATTAGGGTCAGGGTTTATCAGGGAGGTCACCGCACCTTTGTGTATGATAACGCAGGAGGGTCACAAGGAGAAGATTAGTCTTTTCCTTATTGATTCTCCTGCGTATTCAGTGGTGCTAGGCCTACCCTGGTTAGCTTGTCATAACCCCACTGTTTCTTGGCCACAGAGGGCTCTCACGGGGTGGTCGCGAGAGTGCTCAGGTAGGTGTTTAGGGGTTTCCGTTGGTGCTACTACGGTGGAAAGTCCGGACCAGGTCTCCACCGTGCGCATTCCCCCCGAATATGCCGATTTGGCTCTCGCCTTCTGTAAAAAGAAGGCGACTCAATTACGGGGGGATTGTGCGATAGATCTCCTGGTAGACGCTGCATATCCCAGGAGTCACGTGTATCCCCTGTCGCAAGCGGAGACGGTGGCTATGGTGACATATGTCTCTGAATCCCTGCGTCATGGGTACATTCAGCCATCCATTTCACCCGTCTCTTCGAGTCTCTTTTTTGTGAAAAAGAAGGATGGCGGTTTACGCCCGTGCATTGATTATCGAGGTCTAAATAAAATCACGGTGAAATATAGTTACCCGCTACCTTTGATAAATACGGTTATTGAGTCAATGCACGGGGCACGCTTCTTCACAAAATTGGATATCAGGAGTGCGTACAATCTGGTGCGTATTCGGAAGGGTGATGAGTGGAAGACGGCATTTAGCACCACCTCAGGTCATTATGAGTACCGTGTCATGCCATATGGGTTGATGAATGCTCCATCAGTCTTCCAATCATTTGTAGATGAGATCTTCAGGGACCTGCACGGGCAGGGTGTAGTGGTGTATATCGATGATATTCTGATATACTCCGCTACACGCGCCGAGCATGTGTCCCTGGTGCGCAGGGTGCTTGGTCGCCTGTTGGAGCATGACCTATATGTCAAGGCTGAGAAATGCTTGTTCTTCCAACAATCCATCTCCTTCCTAGGGCATCGGATTTCCACTTCAGGAGTGGAAATGGAGAGCGACCGCATTGTAGCCGTACGTAATTGGCCGACTCCAACCACGGTAAAGGAGGTGCAGCGGTTTTTAGGGTTTGCCAATTACTACCGGAGGTTTATCTGGGGTTTTTGTCAGGTTGCTGCTCCCATTACCTCACTGCTAAAGGGGGGCCCGGTGCGCTTGCAGTGGTCGGCTGAGGCGAACAGGGCTTTTGGACACCTGAAGACTCTGTTTACCTCGGCGCCTGTGTTGGCTCATCCGGATCCCTCCATTCATAGTGGAGGTGGACGCATCCGAAGCTGGGATAGGAGCAGTGCTCTCTCAGCGTTCGGGTGCGCCACTGAAGCTTTGCCCCTGTGCTTTCTTTTCGACGAAGCTCAGTCCGGCGGAGCGAAACTATGATGTGGTGGACCGGGAGCTGTTAGCTGTCGTAAAAGCCTTGAAGGCGTGGAGGCATTGGCTTGAGGGGGCTAAACACCCTTTTCTCATCTGGACCGACCACCGCAATCTGGAGTACATCCGGCAGGCGAAGAGACTGAATCCTCGCGAGGCAAGGTGGGCCATGTTTTTCACTCGTTTTGTGTCTACTCTTTCTTACAGACCAGGCTCCCAGAACGTCAAGGCAGACGCATTGTCTCGGCTGTATGACACAGAGGAGCGGTCCATGGATCCCACTCCCATACTCCCAGCTTCGTGTTTGGTGGCGCCAGTAGTGTGGGAGCTGGACGCGGACATTGAGCGGGCGTCACGTGCAGAGCCCTCTCCCCTGAGTGTCCAGCTGGTCATCTGTACGTTCCATCTGCTGTCCGCGACCGATTGATCTATTGGGCTCACACGTCACCCTCCTCTGGTCATCCTGGGATAGGTCGGACGATGCGCTGTCTTGATGGGAGGTACTGGTGGCCTACTTTAGCTAAGGACGTGAGGATTTATGTTTCCTCCTGCTCGGTGTGCGCCCAGTGCAAGGCTCCTAGACACCTGCCCAGAGGTAAGCTACAACCTTTACCTGTTCCTCAACGGCCGTGGTCACACCTGTCGGTGGATTTTTTGACTGATCTTCCACCTTCACAGGGTTACACCACGATCCTGGTCGTTGTGGATCGGTTTTCGAAGTCCTGTCGTCTCCTCCCTTTGCCCGGTATCCCTACGGCCTTACAAACTGCAGAGGCCCTGTTTACACACGTTTTCCGGCATTATGGGGTGCCTGAGGATATAGTGTCTGACCGGGGTCCCCTGTTCACATCAAGGGTCTGGAAGGCGTTCATGGAACGTCTGGGGATCTCGGTTAGTCTTACCTCAGGTTTTGACCCCGAGAGTAATGGGCAGGTGGAGAGAGTTAACCAGGATGTGGGTAGGTTTCTGCGGTCCTATCGCCAGGACCGGCCGGGGGAGTGGGCGAAGTTCATGCCCTGGGCAGAGATGGCCCAGAACTCGCTGCGTCACTCCTCCACTAACCTTACTCCTTTTCAATGTGTATTAGGATATCAGCCGGTTCTGGCTCCTTGGCATCAGAGTCAGACCGAAGCTCCTGCGGTGGACAATTGGTTTCGGCGCGCTGAGGAAACCTGGGAGGCAGCACCCGTCCACCTTCAGCGCGCCATAAGGCGCCAGAAAATTGGGGCAGACCGTCGCCGCAGTGAGGCCCCGGTGTTCGCACCAGGGGACAGGGTCTGGCTCTCGACCCGAAACCTGCCCCTCCGCCTGCTCTGCCGGAAGCTGGGTCCGCGGTTTGTGGGGCCGTTTAAAGTCCTGAGGAGAGTGAATGAATTATGTTATAGGTTACAACTGCCCACTAATTACCGTATTAACCCCTCGTTCCATGTGTCTCTCCTCAGGCCGGTGGTGGCTGGCCCGCTCCAGGAGGCTGAAGTGCGTGATGTTCCTCCGCCTCCTCTTGACATCGAGGGGGTCCCGGCGTACTCTGTTCGATCCATTTTGGATTCGAGACGTCGGGCGAGGGGCCTTCAGTACCTCGTGGACTGGGAGGGGTACGGGCCGGAGGAGAGATGCTGGGTTCCGGTGGAGGACGTGTTAAATCCTTCCATGTTAAAAGAATTCCACCGTCTCCATCCGGATCGCCCTGCACCTCGCCCTCCGGGTCGTCCCCGAGGCTGGAGCCGCGCGTCGGGGGGGGGGGGGGGATACTGTCACGACTTCTGCCGAAGTCGTTGCCTCTCCTTGTTCGGGCGGTGCTCGGTGGTCGACGTCACCGGTCTTCTAGCCATCATTGATCCATTTTTCATTTTCTATTAGTTTTGTCTTGTCTTCCCACACACCTGTTTTCAATCCCATCCATTACCTGTTGTGTATTTAACCCTCTGTTTCTCCTCATGTCTTTGTCAGAGATTGTTTATTGTTAGTGTTGTGTTTACGTGTATAGGTGCGCGACGGGTCTTCGTACCCATATTTGTTTATGTTCTTTCCTTATTAGTGTTATGGAGCATGTTACTTGGACATTCATTAAAAGACTTTCATTCATTCATTTTACACTCCGTTTAACTCTCCTTCGCCTGACTTCCCTGCCACCTATACACACGACTCTGACAGTAGAAAACAGTAAAAAAATAAAGAGAACCCTTGATTGAGTAGGTGTGTCCAAACTTTTGACTGGTACTATATATAACAAATTATTATAATAATACAATCTTCCTTTTCACTCTGTCAATTAGGATAGTATTGTGGAGAAACTACAATGCTGTTAATCCATCCTCATCTCCTTCACAGCCATTAAACTCTGTAACTGTTTTTAAAGTCACCATTGGCCTCATGGTGAAATCCCTGAGTGGTTTCCTTCCTCTCCGGCAACTGAGTTAGGATGGAGGACTGTATCTTTGTAGCGCTCAAGCGAATATTCAATGTCTGTTTTTGTATTTTTTAACCATAAATTATTATGTGCCCTTTGCGAGGCATTGGGAAACCTCCCTGGTCTTTCTGGTTGAATCTGTGTTTGAAATTCACAGCTCAACTGAGGGACCTTACATATTGTATGTGTTGGGTACAGAGATGAGGTAGTTTTAAAAGAAATGTGTTGAACACTACTGCACAACGAGTCATGCAACTTATGTGACTTGTTATTCATATTTTTACCCCTGAACTTATTTAAACTTGAAATAACAATAAAGGGATGAAAACATTACTCAAGACATTCATATTTTTTTTGTAAAAAGTTAAAACATAATTCCACTTTGACATTGAGTTTTGCATGTAGGCCAGTAACAAAAAAACTCTAATTTAAAATATAGGCTGTAACAATGTGGAGGGAAAAAAAGTCAAGGGGTGTGAATACTTTCTGAAGGCACCGTATAGTTTTGGCAGCCACGCCTGAGTTATCAGTGTAGACTATCACGTAGACATGATATAGAAAGAGCTTCATGCCTAGAAGAAAAACCTCCAGGTTTCCGTCATAAGTCAACTTGAAAAAAATGAATAATTACAGGGGGGCAGGTTGGAAAAATTAATCCTGTGCAAATTATCCTCTAGAATAACGGGGTAATAATTACGTAACAAATGTCTCTAGTAATACTAGTACTGTCCGAATAGGACTTTTGTCAATGTTCACTATATGTCCTCTGGTGTTCTATTAACTGGCTCCCCTGATGAACGCAACAGCAGACATGAAAAACAGACCAGGCACGACAAGTCCATGTATGGGATGGCTGTGATGCTGTGGCGATGAGTTTGAAAACTACGTTTTGAATGCAATGCTCATAAAGAAATGGGCAATGTAGAAGTTTGGATAGAACAAGACTATGTCCCAAATGGCACCCTATAGGCCCTGGTCAAAAGTAGTGCACTATCAAGAAGAGACCCAAATGCAGACACAGGAGGCAGATGGTTGGAGTCTAACACTGTTTATTAAACCAATGGGGTAGGCAAGAGAATGGTCATGGACAGGCAAAAAGGTCAAAACCAGATCAGAGTCCAGGAGGTACAGAGTGGCAAACAGTCTCGTGGTCAAGGCAGGCAGAATGGTCAGGCAGGCAGGTACAAAGTCCAGAAAACAGGCAAGGGTCAAAACCGGGAGGACTAGAAAAAGGAGAATGCAAAAAGCAGGTGAACGGGAAAAACACTGGTTGACTTGGAAACATACAAGACAAACTGGCACAGAGAGACAGGAAACACAGGGATAAATACACCTGGGAAAACAAGCGACACCTGGAGGGAGTGGAGACAATAACGAGGACAAGTGAAACTAATCAGGGTGTGACATCACTACATAGGGAATAGGATGCCATTTGGTATGCATCCCAGGTCAAAAACAGGTAAATATTAGAATAGTACTTAGAGAGAAAAATGGGATTCCGTGCCGACTGAAGATGGTACTGTGTTCTGAGCTGGCTCTCTATATCACTTTATATCACGTGACTCAACAGGAAATTGGAACAATACCCCAAAAAACCTGCATTGATTTTTCAATTTCTGTTCCTACTGAGTCATACCCACTGGAAAACAACACAGCAGCATTTAATAGTTAATCTGTCTTAACATAAAACCTGAACGATAACGAATAGATTATATGGGATCTACGAGAAACAAATGTGTTTTTTATTGGGGGTTTGTATCGTATAGAGAGATGGATTTCTGCTATAATAAATAAATAAAAGGATTCTGCACTGGTTTCTCTAGCTCAGCCAGGTAGGTCAGAGATTCAGACTGACCAGAGAGTTGTTGTGTCCCTGCAGGGCTGGATAAACTCCCTGTAACCGACCATCACAGAACAGACCAGCTGTAGACGCCTCAGGCAAACCTCTCCCTGCTCACCTTAAGACCTCCGGACTGTCAGAACTAGGGCAAAACTTTCCACCAGTCCTACCACAAATGCATCAGATATGACAGAGCCAGGACAGAAGCAGCTCTCGACAGTTTTCTTCACCTACAGTAACTACACCTACACATCTGGCGTCAGAGGATACTTAATACTTAGTCTTAACACAAAATGGCTCCTCAGAACTACTGATTTTCTTGTGCTTCGAGAGTTTTCCTTCCTGTTTTTCCGTCCTCTCTCCTCTTGTCTCCACTTAGCATCTCATCATGTTTTATTTGGTACTTTGTAGCTCCGCTCTATTTAATTCATTCAGTAATTACAATAAACGGGCATAAAATGCTGCTCTCATTCTGGTTATTAGGCTCTGCTCATTTTATGGGGAATCGATGGAGGCCGTTACCATGGTTCTTTTCACTGACATTCATAATGGCTAATTTGACCAGGGTAATCGAAAATCCTGGAATGGGCTGTGGTAATAAGGACGTGTGGCAGGGCTGACACAGTCAGGTTCCAGGTCCTTGTTTTGACTGGAGATTTTAATGTTATAGCCTCGATTTTAGAGTTTTCTACCATAATTTTTACTTTATGTACAAATTTGTTTTTTGTGAAATGGTATTTATTTTAATTTAACTAGGCAAGTCAGTTAAGAACAAATTCTTATTTACAATGACGGCCTAGGAACAGCCTTGTTCATGGGCAGAGCAATGCTCTAACCACTAGGCTACCTGCCGTATATCATGGATTTCAAAGTAACTGTCCAGTGAAAATCTCACTTTTAAAAGTACATATTATGTTAACTCATACCCCCAAAATGTTGTTGACTCATCTTTTTTTGTTGACAATTTTTGGGGGTATTTGTGGCCAAACAGACAAAATGTTTGCTATTTCCTCATAGAGTATGATGTCATCCTCCTGAGGAGAATGAGCTGGTAAATCAGTGGTCTAATCTCGTTCACATTTTTAACCATTCTATTGTTGGAGTATGCCCCCACCATTCCAACACAGAAAAGCATCGGTTTAACATCTATGCTCCATAGAAAACTGGACAGTTACTTGAAGAGTAGATATAAACTTTGTGTTTCTTCACATCGAGTCTTAACATTATGTCTGTGCAAAATAATGATAATCTGAACTGAAATAAATTGTATGGTTGTTTTCCATCAGACTGCCAGGGTAGGGGGAAACGGTGACCTCCTCCATCACTGATAAGTAGAGCCCAAGGGAACTCATTTTACTGGCTATTTGACTATGGTGCACATTGTTAGCTTTGACTATTCATTCATGTTTTAAAAGGTGTAAGGCTGCACAGAACTGATATTTCATAAAGTACCAATTTCCCATATTCAGATTGACATGAAAGAATTCTAGGAAGTAGCTGAACAGGCTTTCATGTCCTTGAAAGCTGCTGTTTTGGCATTAAGATGTGTGTAAAGTTTATTATATATTTTTCATATTTCTTCAGTGTTGAAGGTCACTTATGGTTTCATTGTGAAAATGAGTTCAATAATAGTTCCCCTAAAACATTAACTCCAAGGGCTTTTTGGGAGTGCACAACGTTGTTAGTTTTTCATGTAAATGTGGGTCTAGCCAGAACTTACTCCTATCCAGGTCATTCAACTATATTCCAACTTCTCCTGTGAGGTTTTGTTTTAATGGCTGATCACAAGGATCATGCACAATGTGTTGATTGCCATCATGTCTCTCCTCATTTCATTACAGTTATAAAGCCGACTGTTTGAGATTGGTATATAACAACATAATAAGTAGTTGGCACTTAAACTAAGGATTTTTTAGTGTGCACTTACTCAACGCTCTTGCCGACTATACAAAGACCATTGGAAGATTTGCAAACAAACTGAGAACTTTCAAACAGACATTACATGGTATATCAGTAATAGCATTGGAAACAATAATAAAATGAAGGCTATAGATTATAGATACAATTATTGGTTTATATTGTACTGCATGTCTTTTAGACCCTGAAGCCACAGCAGAATGAATTAATACAATATACCTTATTGTGCTTTGAAGCTTTAACTCTATATTTCCACCGCAGCAATTAGCATTCCGTCCCCATGGAACATATGGTCACATATTCATCATATGTTTTGTAATGAATATTCTAATGCATTAAGCTTTGTTTTATATTCAGCAGTGTTGCAGTGTTACCTGTTTTTCAAAGGGGATGAATATATATATATAATTAGCTTTGGCCCTTTTGTTAGGTTGCTCATTAAATTTAATTCAAACTTTATTTTTATTTGCATATTGTGTCAGGTTTGTACAAACACATGAAGAAACGGGTTTGAATTGTTAGTTGATTAATATGCGACTTTATATAAACAACAAAAACAGGCATTCCTCTTTATTTTCGAGGTGTTGTGAGTGAGAAGAATTTGCTCCTTAGGCAGGGATCCAATTCTCTGCCACATAACACTTGACTGTGCTGACTAACTCTACTCTACTCTGCTCTACTCTGCTCTACTCTGCGCTGGCCAGCTCAACTCTATTATCCTCTACTTCTCCCTCCAGTTCTAATGTCAATATTTCAAGTTTTAGGCAACAATGTTGTGCATGTTTTTAGATTGTTACACACTGTAAGATTCAACCGGTAAGGGGTGCGTACTGGCGGCAGAGAAGTCAGACGCAGGAGAGCAAAAACTGTGTTTCCAAACGGCGCAGTTTAATAACAAAAAACCCACCGGAAAACAGAACAATCAAATAATGGGTACATAACCCGACGCACACCAGGAGAGACGTGCACAAGCACTTACAATAAACAATCACCGACAAGGACATGAGGGGGAACAGAGGGTTAAATACACAACATGTATTTGATGGGATTGGAACCAGGTGTGATGGAAGACAAGACAAAACCAAAGGAAAATGAAAAGAGGATCAGCGATGGCTAGAAGGTCGGTGGGTTCGACCGCCGAACGCCGCCCGAACAAGGAGAGGGACCAACTTCGGCGGAAGTCGTGACACAACCATCATTCAAATTGTATTCTTTTGAAAACTGTTAAATCTGATAATAAATCAGATTGAGAGGTAGAAACAAAAAAGATCATTGCTGGGGTTTTGTTTATTTTTTACAGTGACTTGAGGCATCTGTACAGTGAGCAGTAGAGACCGTTTGATAGCAGGCCTGTAAGGGCCCTGCTGGCCATTCTGCTTCAACAGTGTCTTGATTATAAAAGACCAACAACTAAATGTGCCACATTAAACCCTAACAACAACAACAGCCTTCCGTTCTCTGTACAGAGGGAAGATTAACATGTATTGCAATAAGGACTATAGTGTAAACAACAATGATTGAATTGAGGTGAGCCAACAAGATACATGAGCATATTTACATATTGTACCAGCAAGTCAACACCCCCTGCAATGTGTTTTTGTGTAGTCATAATGTGTGGACTGGGCTTAAATCTGATTTCCAGGTTAGTGTACTATAGGGGTTTGCTATCAGCTCACACCTCCAAGCAGAACAACTTCTATAAAACACAAGCCAAGAGAAGCAGATGAAACATATGAAATCATGAAACATCTGCCAGATTAAACAGTACTATTAAAGAAAACGTTGCCCCTTATACACTCCGTACGCAGCGCCTGCTGAATGTCCGCATCCAGATCCCACAGGACCGGCGCTACCAGGCAGGAGGCCGGGAGTATGGGAGTCTAATCCATGGGCCGCTCCTCTGTGTCATACAGTCTGGACAGTGCGTCTGCCTTCTTATTCTGGGAACCCGGTCTGTAGGATAAGGTAAACACAAAACGAGTAAAAAACATGGCCCACCTTGCCTGACGAGGATTCAGTCTCCTCGCAGCCTGGATGTACTCCAGGTTGTGGTGGTCAGTCCAGATGAGGAAAGGGTGTTTAGCCCCCTCAAGCCAATGTCTCCACGCTTTCAACACTTTAACCACAGCCAACAACTCCCGGTCCCCCACATCATAGTTACGCTCCGCTGGACTGAGCTTCTTCAAGAAGAAAGCACAGGGGCGGAGTTTCGTGGTGTGCCCGAGCGCTGTGAGAGCAAAGCCCCTATCCCAGCCTCGGACACGTCCACCTCCACTATGAATGCCAAAGAGGGATCCGGATGTGCCAGCACTGGAGCCGAAGTAAATAGAGCCCTTAGCTGCCCATAGGCCCTGTCCGTCTCAGCCGACCACTGCAACCTTACAGGATCCCCTTCAGCAATGAGGTAAAGGGAGCAGCAACCTGGCCAAAACCCCAGATAAATCTCCGGTAGTAATTGGCAAACCCTAAAAATCGCTGCACCTCCTTTACCGTGGTGGGAGTCGGCCAATTACGCACGGCTGAAATGCCGTCACTCTCCATCTCCAGCCCTGATGTGGAAATGTGATACCCTAGGAAGGAGACGGCCTGCTGAAAGAACAGGCATTTCTCAGCCTTGGCATACAGGTCATGCTCCAACAGTCGTCCAAGTACCTTGCGCACCAAGGACACATGCTCGGCGCGTTGTAGCGGAGTAAATCAGAATGTCATCGATATACACCACTACACCCTGCCCGTGCAGGTCCCTGAAAATCTTGTATACAAAGGATTGGAAAACTGATGGAGCATTCTTCAACCCGTACAGCATGACACGGTACTTATAATGCCCTGTGGTGTTACTGAACGCTGTCTTCCACTCGTCTCTCTCCCGGATACGCACCAGGTTATACGCACTCCAGAGATCCAGTTTTGTGAAGAAGCGCGCCCCATTCATTGACTCAATCGCTGTAGCGATAAGAGGTAGCGGGTAACTGTACCCCACCGTGATTTGATTGAGACCTTGATAGTCAATGCATGGGTATAAACCTCCATCCTTCTTCACAAAAATAAACTTGAGGAGGCAGGTGAAGTAGAGGGCCGAATGTACCCCTGACGCAGGGATTCAGAGACAAATGTATCCATAGCCACCGTCTCTGCTTGCGACAGGGGATACACGAGACTCCTGGGAAGTGCAGCGTCTGCCAGGAGATTTATCGCACAATCCCGCCGTCGATGGGGTGGTAATTGAGTCGCCTTCTTTTTACAGAAGGCGAGAGCTAAATCGGCATATTCTGGGGGGGGATCTAGACTTTCCACCGTCGTAGCACCAACGGAAACCCCTACACACCTCCCTGAGCACTCTCGCGACCACCCCGTGAGAGCCCTCTGCTGCCAGGAAATAGTGGGGTTATGCAGAGCCAACCAGGGAAGGCCTAGTTCCACAGGAAATGCTGGTGAGTCAATGAGAAAGAGACTGATTCTCTCCTCATGATTCCCCTGCATAACCAGGGCCTAGGAGAAGGTGGCCTCCCTGATAGCCCGGACCCTAATGGTCGACTATCTAGAGCGTGTACCGGGAAGGCTCTAACTATAGGAAAAATGGGGATCCCTAAGCTAATGGCTAATGCTCTGTCGATAAATTTCCCAGCTGCACCTGAATCGACGAGCGCCTTATGCTGGGAATGTGGGGAAAACTCAAGGAAACAAACAGGCACAAACAGTTGATCAACAGAGGACTCTGGATGAGTGTGGTGCAAACTCACCTGGGGTGATGCCAGAGGGCCCTGCCTGTTGCCTCGACTCCCAGATGAACCAACACGGCACCGACCATGTTGGTGTTGGTGATGGCTCCTCCTCCCGTCTCCCTATGCATTAGACCTCCTAACTCCATGGGCACCGGAGCGGTCCGGATGGACAAATCCACCAGTTGGTCAAAGGTAATGGTGGCATCCCTGCAGGCCAGCTCACGTCGGATGTCCTCTGGTAGGCTGCATCTATAGTGGTCGATGAGGGCTCTGTCGTTCCAGCCTGCTCCCGCGGCCAAGGTTCAGAATTATAGGGCGAAGTCCTGGGCAATCCTTCTCCCCTTCCTCAAATGGAAGAGCCTCTTCCCCGCCGCTCTGCCCTCAGGAGGATGGTCGAAGACGTCTCTGAAGCGACGGGTGAAATCCTCGAAGTGGTCTAGAGCCGTGTCTCCTTCTCTCCAAACGGCGTTTGCCCACTCCAGCGCTCTTCTTGTGAGGCAGGAGACGAGAGCGGCCACTCTCTCCCCTCCCGAGGGAGCTGGGTGCACAGTGGCCAGGTAGAGGTCCAGTTGTAGCAAGAATCCCTGGCACTGTGCTGCCGTTCCATCATACTCCCTGGGAAGGGAGAGACGCATCCCCCTGGAATCCCCTCCGGATGGAACGGGAGACCTCCTGTCTCTCCCAGCGGTCCATGGTCTGGACAACGCGATCCATCATGGCACCAAGATGATGTAGCATGGCCGAATGTTCCTGGACGGGCTCCTCGACTCCTCTAACCGGGGTACCTGATCCTGCTGACTCCATTCAATCGGTATGTCATTCTGTCAAGGTGTGTATGAAGGCGAAGTCATGTGCAGGAGAGCACTTGGCATGAAGACAATTACACACAAAACATGATGGGAAACAGAGGGTTAAATACAAGTAGATTGATTGGGGAAATGAACACCAGGTGTGTATGAAAACAAGACAAGACAAATGGATCTATGAAAAATGGAGCGGCGATGGCTAGAAAGCCGGTGACGCCGAACGCCGCTCGAACAAGGAGAGGAGCCGACTTCGGCGGAAGTCGTGTCAATGGGAGTAAAAAGTACATATTTTCTTTAGGAATGTAGTGGACTAAAAGTGAAAGTTGTTAAAAATGTTAATAGTAAAGTACAGATACCACCCAAAATTACTTAAGTAAAATACTGTAAAGTACTACTTAAGTACTTTACACCACTGTAGGCCAGATAGGCCTTTCACGTATATGCCCTTATGCCAATCATCAGTCAAAAAGAGGGTGTCTTGTACTGCTCGTGAAATCTGCTCCTGCATTAATCCCAGTCATCAGCAACAGAGCATTGGTGTAGGTGCATGTCTGACATTAATGTGTGCACAATTACAATTATAATTTAATATGGTAAATTTCAGAAATTGTTAAATAACATAAACATACTGTTGACAAGTAGGCTGTGGTGTAATGGAATGTTTTGCCTTGTGTGGTAGGTTTTGTGGGTTTTGAAACTCTTATGTAGGTGTCATAACCAGACATAAAGTAACACAATATATGTCCCAACAAGTCTTCTATATATGTAATGACAGTGTGATGACCATATTATGACAAGTTATATCAGCTGTTATGACATGGTTATGACTGTGTTATTACGTTTTATGACGCTGGGTTACTGAAGTGCTACTGAAAAATCGAATTTACATAAGTATCACACCCCTGAGTCAATACAGATTAGCATCAACTTTGGCAGTGATTACAGCTGTAAGTCTTTCTGGGTAAGTCTCTAAGAGCCTCACTCACCTGGATTGTACAATATTCACACATTATTATTAAACTATTGTTCAAGCTCTGTCATGCTGGTTGTTGATCATTGCTAGTCAGCCATTTTCAAGATTCAAGATATGCAAGCCGGTTTAAGTGAAAACTTAAAAACATTCAATGTCATCTTGGTAAGCAACTCTAGTGTATATTTTGCCTTGTGTTGTAGGTTGTTGTCCTGCTGAAAGGTGAGTCTGTCTCCCAGTGTCTGTTGGAAAGCAGACTGAAAAAGGTTTGCCTCAAGATTTTTGCCTGTGCTCCATTTCATTTTTTTTATGCTAAAAACTCAGATGACAAGCATACCCATAACAAGATGCCACCACCGTGGTTGAAAATATGAAGAGTTGTACTCAGTGATGTGATGTGTTGGATTTTCCTCAAACGTAACACGTTGTATTCAGGATATGAAGTTAATTTCTCTGCCAAATGTTTTGCAGTTTTACTTTATTAATGCCTAATTGCAAATAGGACGCCTGTTTTGGAATATTTGTATTTTTTTATTATCCTTCTTTTCACTCTGTCATTTAGGTTAGTATTTTGTAGTAACTACGATGTTGTTGATCCATCATCAGTTTTCTCATATCACAGCCATTAAACTCTGTAACTATTTTAAAGGCACCATTGACCTCATGGAGAAATCCCTGAGTGGTTTAATTCCTCTCCGGCAAGTTAGGAATGACTCCTGTGTCTTTGTAGTGGGTGCATTGAGACACCATCCAAAGTGTAATCAGTAACTTCACCATGCTCAAAGGGATATTCAATTTTCGCTTGCTATTTTTTTTTTTACATCTACCAATAGGTGCCTTTCTTGGCCAGGCATTGGATAACCTCCTGGGTCTTTGTGGTTGAATCTGTGTTGAAATTCACTGATTGACTGAGGGACCTTACAGATAATGGTACATGTAGGGTACAGAGATGAGGTAGTCATTCAAAAATCATGTCAAACACTATTATTGCACACAGAGTGAATCCATGCAACGTATTATGTGACTTGTTAAGAAAATGTTTACTCGTGAACGTATTTAGGCTTGCCATAACAAAGGGGTTTCAGCTTATCAATTTTAGTTAATAAAAAAAAAATGTCTAAAAACATAATTCCACTGATATTGTGAGGTATTGTGTGTAGGCCAGTGAAACAACATGTCTGTTTAATCTATTTTAAATGCAGGCTGTAACACAACACAATGTGGAAAATGTCAAGGGGTGTGAATACTTTTTGAAGGCACTGTTTTGCTTGTCAGCAATTAAGTTTTCAAGATATGTAACTTTCAAAATACAGAAATTATCAGCGGATGAATTAAAATGCATTTCAATCATATATTAACTGGGATGAGATTCCCTCTCATGATAGACTAAAAGGAGCTAGCTGAATGCTGCGCTTCCAATAAGCCACGCCTGTAATATTTTGATAGGCTGCCCCTGTGACAGTAATGTTATCAACAGAAGAGTCAGTGAAGGCCCAGTAGGTTACTGGCATGTATTGCTAGTGGCAGCAAATTTCCTGATGGACACTGGCAACATTTTGCCAGTATGTTCCTGTGAATTTTATAATAACTTACCGACAAATGGTTTCCAGTTAATAGAGATCCCTTAAAGCGCCAATCCCGTAAGCGTGATAGATTTGACAACATCCGGTGAAATTGCAGAGCGCCAAATTCAATCTACAGAAATATCAATATTCAACATTCACGAAAATATAAGTGTAATACATCAAAATAAAGCTTAACTTTTTGTTAATCCAGCCACTGTGTCAGATTTCAAAAAGGCTTTATGGTGAAAGCACACCATACGATTATCTGAGGACAGCGCCCCGCATACAAACACATGAAAATAATTTTTCAACCAGGCAGGTGTGACACAAAAGTCAGAAATAACGATATAATAAATGCCTTACCTTTGAAGATCTTCTTCTTTTTGCAATCCAAAATGTCTCAGTGACACAATGAATGGTTGTTTTGTTTGATAAATTCCTTCTTTATATCCCCAAAATGTCACTTTATTTGGCACGTTTGATTCAGAAATACACTGGCCCAACATTACTACAAAGTATCTAATAAGTTACCTGTAAACTTGGTCCAAACATTTCAAACAATGTTCCTAATCCAACCTCAGGTATCCTAAAATGTAAACAATTGATAAAATATAAGACAGGATAATCTGTTTCCAATACCGAAGAAAAATAACACTGAGCGCCCTCCTGTTCACGCGCACCAAAATACTAGAGACCTTCAGAGTGACACGTACAAAGAACAACACTACTTCTTAATTTCTCCAAAGAAAAACATCGACCAATTTCTACAGACTGTTGACATCTAGTGGAAGCCTTAAGAACTGCAATCTGGGCCCTAATAAATCAGGTTTCCCATAGAAACACATTGGAAAACACAATGACCTCAAAACCAATCTTCCCTGGATGGATTGTGCTCGGGATTTCACCTGCCAAATCAGTTCTGTTATATTCACAGATATTATTCTAACAGTTTTAGAAAATTCAGAGTGATTTCTATCCAAATCTACTAATTATATGCATATCCTAGCTTCTGGGCCTGAGTAAAAGGCAGTTTACTTTGGGCACGCTTTTCATCTGGACGTGAAAATACTGCCCCCTATCCCGAAGAAGTTTAAAGAAATTACATATTTGCAGCAACTTCTAGCAACAAGTTGCTGTTAAATTACCTGAAAATTCACAATAACCTCTTTACAATACAGCTCATTAGTGAAACAGAACAGACCGTGTCGACGGAGGTGCTTTTAGCAATTTGCAGGAATGTATTATTGCCAATAAGTCTGTAGCCATATTTATTTTATGCTCACAGACCCTGGGGCCTCATTTATAAATGTTGTGTAGGCAAAAATGAAGGGGTACACCACTTTCAAAAAAAACTTTGGGATTTATAAAAACAAATTTGACGGAAGAATGTGCGGTCCTCCACGGACACTTTGACCCATACGTACGCACATAAACTGGAGAAATTCGAAACTGCGACTCCGATGGCAGAAAGATTAAACTCGAGAAATGCTTTGAAATTGATACTATTGTGTAAAATAAATGTAAATATTACCTCTCGCGTATTATATATGAAGCTCCCTGGAGTGCACACAAGAAAACACACAAAAAACATGATTAAGGAAAATAAATACAAAACAGAGATATCTGTTTATGCAAAAGAACCCCTCAAATATGTTGTACAGTTTAATCGGGAATCATATTTAATTGGATCTGTAATTATTAAACAATCCTTGCATGTTATGAAATGTATTCCCATCAATAATAAGGTGAACAGTTGGACAAATTACGTTTAAACTGATGCCGTTTTCGATGCCTCAGTCGGACAAATACGAATGCGCTGTTTCATATATTGTTATCACATGTTCGTCGCGCTGAACTGTCAATGTGATAATGGCCCTGTCTTTTACAATCAGGGTAATTACCACACCTTGAAGGTGCTACGCAATTGGGTAGCCTTGACATTCAAATGGGTGTGTATAAAAAGGCATGCAATTACAATGTGTAATGACACACAATGGCTGCTTTGGCACTGTTGGAAGATTTGGCGAATGAATGAATTCGGAGAGAGCAAATTTTCTAAGACCAGCAAGTATACTGACCAATGATGATGAGTGGCTTACGAGCCGGTTCTGATTACTAAGAGCTGTTCTCTTGGATCTCTGTGCTGTAGTGGGCCCAGCTTTACAGAGAAGCACCCACAAAACCAAGCCGTGCCTGTCCCACTTCAACTCCTTGGCAACCTCGTTAATAGCGTCAATGGTGTCTCTCTGCGTTTGCAGGACTGCATCTGTGAGGACAAGGCCGCTGGAGGGTTGTGATGCACGGGTTGCGATGCACGGGTTGCAGTGGAGACGCCGGGGCTGGGCGCCTTCAGCTCCTGCTCAGATGCAGCACCGCCGACCCCGCTGGAACATGCAGCGACTAAAATCAATAGACAATGTTTGTGTAAATAAATGTTTAAACACAACTTGAATGCATTTGGTTTACTCTTTTCAAACGAGGGAATATTAATTACATACCTGGATAATCCGGTGCGTCTTGCATGTCCGTGTCCCACCTCCACCTCTGTCACTACTCCACTCAGGAGGGATTTTCCTATAATACCAGCAAGTCGCTCATCAAGGGGGTTGAGCTCCAGTGTCCACTTTTTCCCCGCTGTGGCACAAACACTTTGTCTGTGTAAGGCTATGCGCCTTTTGGCCTCCACTTTTTGGTCAGACCACTTCTTTTTTATTTCTGAGAGGGTTTGAAGTTCTGAGCCAGAAGCATTCACAGCGTCCGCCACATGTTGCCACTCTAACGCCTTTTTGGCATTTGCAACGCCAACACTGTGTCCACCAAACACTGTATTTTTTTCTAGCTTCAACCTCCCCTACAGGAACTTCCATTTCACACTGGGTGAAATGTCTTTTATTAGCCTTTCTGTTGGGATTTGCCGTGATGCGGTCAGTATGGATGAAAAATAATTTGGGGCATTTCACTGACTATAGTCAACTATGGGCGTTAAAAGGGTGGGACAAGACGCTCGCTCACGTGTGCCACATTTCAAGTTGATCGTGATTTATAAAGGGAAACCAGTGTGGGACGTGCGTGCGCACTGTGTAATAAATATTTGTATTTTTATATTTTTGTGCGTAAGCACTTTGTGTTTCATCCGTATGCTACCTTTTGAAGTGAATCCTCCGCACAGTTTTATAAATGAGGCCCCTGGTGTTGTAGAAGGACATGTAGCAGGAAATTTCATGTTGCTACCGGCCGAGAGGTTATACGTTCAAATCCCAAGTGTAGTCACAGTACAACATTTTACACTAATTCATGACATCAGATGTTGAAAGGTTGCATTCCCATGATGTCACATTTATAGTATTTCACATGAGACGTCACATAAAATCACGTGATCACATGCAATTCATGTGTTTTTTCCACAAGGGATTTATCCAGCACAGTATCCACCAAGGTGTCTTTAGCTGCAGCAATACTTTTTTCTCTCAGTGAAATACAGTCACATTTATAGCATTAAGCAGTAAGAAAATAAATGGCACGGTTTTCTCTGTGGTCAAATTATCCTCAGGAGTCGCTGTTTACAATTTCTTTCCTCAGAACACTTCTAAGGGAAGAGAAAAATCAGTCCCAAAAGCGTTACGTTACAAATATCATTACTAATATCTTTTCATATGGCCGCTAGGTCCTTGATGCATGTGTCCTTTGTCCACGTCAGGAGTTTCCGTATTTGAAATATAGGGCAGGTCACAGATGTGGGTAACATACACTTTTCATTCTCTCGCCAATGACTTTGGACGTCAAAGAACACTGATAGGAAATAGTATTTTTGCTTTTGAAGAGGTAAGAGAAGTCAATGAAGATGTGCATATCTCTTATTCCATGTCCAATTTGTAAAAACATCCTTTAGTGAAGTGCATTCCAATGTAATTCCTACTTAGATAAATGAAGGTAGTATTGGGCTTTGATATAAATGTTTGCAAACACTTCAGACATGATTTCATGCGTTTTTTATTCTGTTTATTTGTAAGCACCTCTACCTTTTTAATGTACGTTTCCTATATTTTAACCAACTGAAATACCATAATATTATTTATTGTGATATCTCATGGCTAATGTAGAAATAAAACATTATGTTTCCATCAACTGGACCCAAGTCGGAGTCAGTCCCACAGTTTTAGAATCACTTGATTGTAAACAGGCATTTAGATTTAGTTCACAACCAAAGAGGGAATTACATTCTTGAAACACACATTTTCCCAATCAATGTCAGTGGTTGATTGAATACAAATTGAGAGCATATTGTTCACTTACTAAAGCCAGATGGGCTTAACCATCTTTGGGTGACCCATGGGCCTCTTCATTGTGTTTTGTAGTAGCCTCGGCTATACCTTTTGCTCTGTTGACATAATCTATCAGTTTTTTCTATTGGATCATTGTAGTAGGGAACGGCCACCCTACCAGGATGAGCCTACATTCCCTATTCCCTTACCGGTTAAAAAATTAAAAGCTGGTGCTGAGAACTCTCAAGGTGGGTGCAGAAAAACGTTAAACAGGTGTGCGTGCAGCATGAGGCAAAGAAGTAAAAGTGAGCAACGAGCCGAGTCAAATAGGGATGATACGGATCAAGAACGTGATTCTTGGCGCACAGACAGTTCAACTTCAACCAAAGGAATGGAGGACAATGCAGTTGAGGAAGAAAACTGAGAGACTCAGTGACAGATGTACAGGCCTACTCAGTTCCTTGATCTTTTGGCTGCATATGTTGCCTAATAATAGGCTTAATGAATATATCAAATCATATAATAAATCATATCAGGCACTCATTTGCAATATATGTAGCCTAGTTAATTTAGAAAATGTATTTCCTAAATGTAGAACTATTCAACTAATTATAATTCATTAGTTTGCACAAGTCTGTCATGTGACATGAAAATAATGCATCAATGACTCGTATTTCCTGCAGTTTTCTAAAGAAGCAACATCATGTGTGTGTGTGTGTGTGTGTGTGTGTTTATCTATCATTTTGTGTAGTCAGTTAGTGATAGTGTACTAATAATACTGCATCTGTCTTTTTTGGAGCTTGGATGGAAAGCCTTTCCCCAAAATATTCTCTATTGCATGTTAACTACAAAGTAGGCCTATACCTACCTGGCAGAATCATATCATGACTATTGTTTGTTTAAATTGTGTGGGGATTTCTTTTGTAAACTCTGCCACCACAGTAGCCTACAGAAACATTGCTAGCCTAGACAAACACAGTCCTGTCTCGCTAGGTGCGCAATGTAAGAGGAATTACATAACAATTCCTACAAAAAAAATCTGACCTCAACTACAAAATATATATTTTTTATTTTGATGTGATTTTTGCAGTAACATGGACTTAGAAGATCCAATGTAGTTGTTTATCTATAAAAAAATTGTACTTTTCAGAGTAAAACTGAAACAAATCTGAAACCTAGGTTATGAATAAATCTAATTTTATTTCTCATATTTCTTTTTGTTTTGTTTTATTTCTCCTTTATTTAAGCAGGTAGGCCAGTTGAGAACACGTTCTCATTTACAACTGTGACCTGGCCAAGATAAAGCAAAGCAGTGTGACACAAACAACAACACAGAGTTACACATGGAATAAACAAACATGCAGTCAATAATACAACAGTGTGTGCACATGAGGTAGGATAAGGGAGGTAAGGCAATAAATAGGCCATAGTGGTGAAATAATTACAATATAGAAATTAAACACTGGAGTGATAGATGTGCAGAAGATGAGTTTGCAAGTTGAGATACTGGGGTGCAAAGGAGCAAATAAATAACAGCATGGGGGATGAGGTAGTTGGATGGGATATTTACAGATGGGCTATGTACAGGTGCAGTGATCTGTGAGCTGCTCTGACAGCTGGTGCTTAAAGTTAGTGAGGGAGATATGAGTCTCCAGCTTCAGTGATTTTTGCAGTTCGTTCCAGTCATTATCAGCAGAGAACTGGAAGGAAAGTCACCCAAAGTAGGAATTGGCTTTGGGGGTGACCAGTGAGATATACCTGCTGGAGTGCGTGCTATGGGTGGGCGCTGCAATGGTGACCAGTGAGCTGAGATAAGGCGGGGCTTTACCTAGCAAAGACTTAGATGACCTGGAGCCAGTGGGTTTGGCGACGAATATGAAGCGAATACAACAGGTGTAGACCTTACAGTGAAATGCTTACTTACGAGCCCTTAACCAACCATGCAGTTTTAAGAAAAATAAGTGTTAACAAAGTATTTACTAAAATAACCTGAAGTATAAAAACATGTAATAATAATAATTAAAGAGCAACAATAAAATAACAGCAATGAGGCTATTTACAGGGGGTACTGGTACAGAGTCATTGGGGGTAGAAGCTGTTAAGAAGCTTTTTGGACCTAGACTTGGCTCTCCGGTATCGCTTGCCATGCGGTAGCAGAGAGAACAGTCTATGACTAGGGTGGCTGGAGTCTTTGGCAATTTGTAGGGCCTTCCTCTGACACCAACTGGTATAGAGGTCCTGGATGGCAGGAAGCTTGGCCTCAGTGATGTACTGGGCCGTACGCACTACCCTCTGTAGTGCCTTGCGGTCAGAAGCCAAGCAATTGCCATACCAGGTGGTGATGCAACCAGTCAGGATGCTCTTGATGGTGCAGCTGTATAACTTTTTTAGGATCTGAGGACCCATGCCAAATCTTTTCAGTCCCCTGAGGGGGAATTGGGATTGTTGTGCCCTGTTCACGACTGTCTTGGTGTGTTTGGACCATAATAGTTCATTGGTGATGTGGACACCAAGGAACTTTAAGGTCTCAACCTGCTCCACTACAGCACAGTCGATGAGAATGTACTTAGCCCTCCTTTTCCTGTAGTCCACGATCATCTCCTTTGTCTTGATCACATTGAGGGAGAGGTTGTTATCCTGGCACCACACTGCCAGTTCTCTGACCTCCTCCCTATAGGCTTTCTCATCGTTGTCTGTGAACAGGCCTACCACTATTGTGTAGTCGGCAAACTTAATGATGGTGTTGGAGTCGTGTTTGGCCATGAAGTCATGGGTAAACAGGGAGTACAGAAGGGGCCTGAGCACGCACCCCTGAGGGGCCTCCGTGTTGAGGATCAACATGGAAGATGTGTTGTTACCTACCCTTACCACCTGGGTGCGGCCTGTCAGGAAGTCTAGGATCCAGTTGCAGAGGGATTTGTTTAGTCCCAGGGTCCTTAACTTAGTGATGAGCTTTGATGGCACTATGGTGTTGAACGATGAGCTGTAGTCAATGAATAGCATTTTCACGTAGGTGTTTCTTTGTCCAGGTGGGAAAGGGCAGTGTGGAGTGCAATAGAGATTGCGTCTTCTGTGGATCTGTTGTGGCGGTATGCAAATTGGATTGGATCTAGGGTTTCTGCAATAATAGTGTTGATGTGAGCCATGAACAGCCTTTCAAAGCACTTCATGTCTACGTTGGTGTTCTTGGGTACAGGGACTATGGTGGTCTGCTTCAAACATGTTGGTATTACCGACTCGGTCAATGAGAGGTTGAAAATGTCAGTGAAGACATTTTCCAGTTGGTCAGCGCATGCTCGAAGTACACATCCTGGTAATCCGTTTAGCCCTGCGGCCTAGTGAATGTTGACCTATTTAACTGCTTGGTGACAGGGGGGCAGTATTGAGTAGCTTGGATGAATAAGGTGCCCAGAGTAAACTGCCTGCTACTCAGTCCCAGTTGCTAATATATGCATATTAGTAGATTTGGATAGAAAACACTCTGAAGTTTCTAAAACTGTTTGAATGATGTCTGCGAGTATAACAGAACTCATATGGCAGGCGAAAACCTGAGAAAAAAATCCAACCAGGAAGTGGGAAATCTGAGGTTTGTGGATTTTCAACTCATTCCCTATTGAAGATACAGTGGGATATTGGTGATGTTGCACTTCCTAAGGCTTCCACTAGATGTCAACAGTCTTTAGAACTTTGTTTGAGGCTTCTACTGTGAAGTGGGGGCGAATGAGAGCTGAATGAGTCAGAGGTCTGGCAGAATGCTTTGAGCTCGTGACGCGCGGTCATGTGAGAGGTAGCTCGCGTTGCATTGATTTTCTACAGACAAAGGAATTCTCCGGTTGGAATTTTTAAAAAGATTTATGTTAAAAACATCCTAAGGATTGATTCTATACTTAGTTTGACATGTTTCTACGGACTGTAACGGAACTTTTTGGACTTTTCGTCCGACCTTTCGTCTGGACTTGAACGCGGATTTGTTTACCAAACGCCCTAACAAACGAACCTTCCTTTGGACATAAATGATGAACTTTATCGAACAAATCAAACATTTATTGCGGAATTGGGATTCCTGGGAGTGCATTCTGATGAAGATCATCAAAGGTAAGTGAATATTTATAATGCTATTTCTGACTAATGTTGACTACACAACATGGCGGATATCTCCTTGGCTGTTTTGGTCTCTGAGCGCCGTACTCAGATTATTGCATCGTGTGCTTTTTCCGTAAAGTTTTTGGGAAATCTGACACAGCGGTTGCATTAAGGAGAAGTTTATCTAAAGTTCCATGTATAATAGTTGTATCTTTTATCAATGTTTATTATGAGTATTTCTGTGAATTGATGTGGCTCTCTGCAAAATCACTGCATGTTTTGGAACTTCTGAACATAACACGCAAATGTAAAATGCGATTTTTGGATATAAATATGCACTTTATCGAACAAAACATACATGTATTGTGTAACATGAAGTCCTATGAGTGTCACCTGATGAAGATCATCAAAGGTTAGTGATTAATTGTATCTATATTTCTGCTTTTTGTGACTCCTCTCTTTGGTTGGAAAAATGGCTGTGTTTTTCTGTGACTTGGTGGTGACCTAACATAATAGTTTGTGGTGCTTTCGCTGTAAAGCCTTTTTGAAATCAGACACTCTGGCTGGATTAATGAGAATTCTATCTTTAAAATGTTGTAAAATACTTGTATGCTTGAGGAATTTTAATTATGAGATTTTTGTTGTTTTGAATTTGACGCCCTGCACTTTCACTGGCTGTTGGCGGGGTGGGACACTACCGTCCCGAATATCCCAGAGAGTAGATCTTACTCACCGGCTACAGAGAGCATGATCACACAGCCATCCTGAACAGCTGGTGCTCTCATGCATGCTTCAATGCTGCTTGCCTCGAAGCATGCATAGAAGTCATTTAGCTCATCATGAAGCACTTCCGGGTTGGAGCGAGTAGTCGCATTCCGCATTCCGCTTCGCTCCACAGGTAGTATTACCATTTCATTTTCATTTTCATTACAGTACAACGGTTTGATTTGTTTGATCTTAGCTAGCTACATAGCCGTCTTTGTATCAAAGATAATTGTGTAGTTATTGAGGTTCGCTAGCCAGCTATTTTCGTCCTAACGTAACGTAACGTAACGTAGTCAACACTGCTAGCTAGCCAGCTAGCCACCGAATAGCAGCACTGTAGAAACGATTGCATTACAACAGAACGACTTGATTAGTGTAGTGTTAGCTAGCTACACAGTTGTCTTTGCTATCTTTGATTTGTTTGATCTTAGCTAGCTACTTAGCTAGCTACATAGCCGTCTTTGTATCAAAGATAATTGTGTAGTTATTGAGGTTCGCTAGCCAGCTATTTTCGTCCTAACGTAACGTAACGTAGTCAACACTGCTAGCTAGCCAGCTAGCCACCGAATAGCAGCACTGTAGAAACGATTACATTACAACGGAACGACTTGATTAGTGTAGTGTTAGCTAGCTACATAGTTGTCTTTGCTATCTTTGTATCTAAGATAATTGTGTAGTTTTGAGTAATTATCGGTTAGCTAGCCAGCTATTTTCGTCCGCCGTGCTGCCGTTCTCCTACCTAGTCAACACTGCTAGCTAACACTGCTAGCTAGCCAACTTCTACCGAATAGCAGCACTGTAGAAACTTACATTACAACGGAACGACTTGATTAGCGTAGTGTTAGCTAGCTACATAGTTGTCTTTGCTGTCCTTGTATCCAAGATAATTGTGTAGTTTAGAGAAATTTAGAGAAATTGTCGAGGTTACCTAGCCAGTTAGAGGTTACCTAGCCAGCTACACTTTCAAACAAAGTCAACAACGCAGCCACTGCTAGCCAGCCTACTTCACCAGCCAGCAGTACTATATCATTTTAGTCAATAAGATTTTATTTTTTTTTGCAACGTAAGCTTAACTTTCTGAACATTCGAGACGTGTAGTCCACTTGTCATTCTAATCTCCTTTGCATTAGCGTAGCCTCTTCTGTAGCCTGTCAACTATGTGTCTGTCTATCCCTCTTCTCTCCTCTCTGCACAGACCATACAAACGCTTCACACCGCGTGGCCGCCGCTACTCTAACCTGGTGGTCCCAGCGCGCACGACCCACGTGGAGTTCCAGGTCTCCGGCAGCCTCTGGAACTGCCGATCTGCGGCCAACAAGGCAGAGTTCATCTCAGCCTATGCGTCCCTCCAGTCCCTCGACTTCTTGGCACTGACGGAAACATGGATTACCACTGATAACACTGCTACTCCTACTGCTCTCTCCTCGTCTGCCCACGTGTTCTCGCACACCCCGAGAGCTTCTGGTCAGCGGGGTGGTGGCACTGGGATCCTCATCTCTCCCAAGTGGACATTCTCTCTTTCTCCCCTGACCCATCTGTCTATCGCCTCCTTTGAATTCCATGCTGTCACAGTTACCAGCCCTTTCAAGCTTAACATCCTTATCATTTATCGCCCTCCAGGTTCCCTTGGAGAGTTCATCGATGAGCTTGACGCCCTGATAAGTTCCTTTCCTGAGGATGGCTCACCTCTCACAGTTCTGGGTGACTTTAACCTCCCCACGTCTACCTTTGACTCATTCCTCTCTGCCTCCTTCTTTCCACTCCTCTCCTCTTTTGACCTCACCCTCTCACCTTCCCCCCCTACTCACAAGGCAGGCAATACGCTTGACCTCATCTTTACTAGATGCTGTTCTTCCACTAATCTCACTGCAACTCCCCTCCAAGTCTCCGACCACTACCTTGTATCCTTTTCCCTCTCGCTCTCATCCAACACTTCCCACACTGCCCCTACTCGGATGGTATCGCGCCGTCCCAACCTTCGCTCTCTCTCCCCCGCTACTCTCTCCTCTTCCATCCTATCATCTCTTCCCTCTGCTCAAACCTTCTCCAACCTATCTCCTGATTCTGCCTCCTCAACCCTCCTCTCCTCCCTTTCTGCATCCTTTGACTCTCTATGTCCCCTATCCTCCAGGCCGGCTCGGTCCTCCCCTCCTGCTCCGTGGCTCGACGACTCACTGCGAGCTCACAGAACAGGGCTCCGGGCAGCCGAGCGGAAATGGAGGAAAACTCGCCTCCCTGCGGACCTGGCATCCTTTCACTCCCTCCTCTCTACATTCTCCTCTTCTGTCTCTGCTGCTAAAGCCACTTTCTACCACTCTAAATTCCAAGCATCTGCCTCTAACCCTAGGAAGCTCTTTGCCACCTTCTCCTCCCTCCTGAATCCTCCTCCCCCTCCTCCCCCCTCCTCCCTCTCTGCAGATGACTTCGTCAACCATTTTGAAAAAAAGGTCGACGACATCCGATCCTCGTTTGCTAAGTCAAACGACACCGCTGGTTCTGCTCACACTGCCCTACCCTGTGCTTTGACCTCTTTCTCCCCTCTCTCTCCAGATGAAATCTCGCGTCTTGTGACGGCCGGCCGCCCAACAACCTGCCCGCTTGACCCTATCCCCTCCTCTCTTCTCCAGACCATTTCCGGAGACCTTCTCCCTTACCTCACCTCGCTCATCAACTCATCCTTGACCGCTGGCTACATCCCTTCCGTCTTCAAGAGAGCGAGAGTTGCACCCCTTCTGAAAAAACCTACACTCGATCCCTCCGATGTCAACAACTACAGACCAGTATCCCTTCTTTCTTTTCTCTCCAAAACTCTTGAACGTGCCGTCCTTGGCCAGCTCTCCTGCTATCTCTCTCAGAATGACCTTCTTGATCCAAATCAGTCAGG
The DNA here is from genome assembly GCF_016432855.1 of Salvelinus namaycush. NCBI lineage: Eukaryota > Metazoa > Chordata > Actinopteri > Salmoniformes > Salmonidae > Salvelinus > Salvelinus namaycush. Next base: position 31,648,799 of record NC_052313.1, read on the forward strand.
TTTCAAGACTAGTCATTCAACTGAGACTGCTCTTCTCTGTGTCACGGAGGCGCTCCGCACTGCTAAAGCTAATTCTCTCTCCTCTGCTCTCATCCTTCTAGACCTATCGGCTGCCTTTGATACTGTGAACCATCAGATCCTCCTCTCCACCCTCTCCGAGCTGGGCATCTCCGGCGCGGCCCACGCTTGGATTGCGTCCTACCTGACAGGTCGCTCCTACCAGGTGGCGTGGCGAGAATCTGTCTCCGCACCACGTGCTCTCACCACTGGTGTCCCCCAGGGCTCTGTTCTAGGCCCTCTCCTATTCTCGCTATACACCAAGTCACTTGGCTCTGTCATATCCTCACATGGTCTCTCCTATCATTGCTATGCAGACGACACACAATTAATCTTCTCCTTTCCCCCCTCTGATAACCAGGTGGCGAATCGCATCTCTGCATGTCTGGCAGACATATCAGTGTGGATGACGGATCACCACCTCAAGCTGAACCTCGGCAAGACGGAGCTGCTCTTCCTCCCGGGGAAGGACTGCCCGTTCCATGATCTCGCCATCACGGTTGACAACTCCATTGTGTCCTCCTCCCAGAGCGCTAAGAACCTTGGCGTGATCCTGGACAACACCCTGTCGTTCTCAACTCACATCAAGGCGGTGACCCGTTCCTGTAGGTTCATGCTCTACAACATTCGCAGAGTACAACCCTGCCTCACACAGGAAGCGGCGCAGGTCCTAATCCAGGCACTTGTCATCTCCCGTCTGGATTACTGCAACTCGCTGTTGGCTGGGCTCCCTGCCTGTGCTATTAAACCCCTACAACTCATCCAGAACGCCGCAGCCCGTCTGGTGTTCAACCTTCCCAAGTTCTCTCACGTCACCCCGCTCCTCCGCTCTCTCCACTGGCTTCCAGTTGAAGCTCGCATCCGCTACAAGACCATGGTGCTTGCCTACGGAGCTGTGAGGGGAACGGCACCTCCGTACCTTCAGGCTCTGATCAGGCCCTACACCCAAACAAGGGCACTGCGTTCATCCACCTCTGGCCTGCTCGCCTCCCTACCTCTGAGGAAGTACAGTTCCCGCTCAGCCCAGTCAAAACTGTTCGCTGCTCTGGCACCCCAATGGTGGAACAAACTCCCTCACGACGCCAGGTCAGCGGAGTCAATCACCACCTTCCGGAGACACCTGAAACCCCACCTCTTTAAGGAATACCTAGGATAGGATAAAGTAATCCTTCTAACCCCCCCCTCCCCCTTAAAAGAGTTAGATGCACTATTGTAAAGTGGTTGTTCCACTGGATATCATAAGGTGAATGCACCAATTTGTAAGTCGCTCTGGATAAGAGCGTCTGCTAAATGACTTAAATGTAAAATGTAAATGTATGCTCGTGTCACTGGACAGCTCACGGCTGTGATTCCATTTGTAGTCTGTAATAGTTGGCAAGCCCTGCCACATCCGATGAGCATTGGAGCCAGTGTAGTAGGATTCAATCTTAGTCCTGTATTGATGCTTTGACATTTTGAAGGTTCATCGGATGGCATAGTGGGATTTATTTTAAGCGTTCAGGTTAGAGTACCGCTCCTTGAAAGTGTCCGCTCTACCCTTTAGCTCAGAGCGGATGGTGCCTGTAATTCATGGCTTTTTGGTTTGGGTATATACGTACGGTCACTGTGGGGATGACGTCGTTGATGCACTTATTGGTGAAGCCAGAGACTGATGTGGTGCATTCCTCAATGCCATTGGAAGAATCCCGGAAAGTTTTCCAGTATGTGTAGTAAAACAGTCCTTTAGCTTAGCATTTGCGTCATCTGACCACTTCCGTATTGAGTGAGTCACTGGTACTTATTGCTTTAGTTTTTGCTTGTAAGCAGTAATCAAGAGGATAGAGTTATGGTCAGATTTGCCAAATGAAGAACGAGCGAGAGCTTTGTATGCATCTCTGTGTGTGGAGTAAAGGTGGTCTAGAGTTTTTTCCCTCTGGTTGCACATGTAAGATGCTGGTAGAAATTAGGTTAAACTGATTTAAGTTTCCATACATCAAAGTCCCCGGCCACTTGGAGCGCTGCCTTTGGATTAGCATTTTCTTGTTTGCTTATGCCCTTATACAGCTTGTTGAGTGCAGGTCTTAGTGCCAGCATCGGCTTGTGGTGATAAATAGACAGCTACAAAAAATAGAGATGAAAACTCCGTAGGTTAATCTTGTGGTCTACAGCTTATCATGATCTACTCTACGTCAGGCGAGCAAAACCTTGAGACTTGCTTAATATTAGATTTAGTGCATCAGCTGTTATTGACAAATAGACACAGACCACCACTCCATGTTTCACAGGAGGCAGTTGTTCTATCTTGCCGATCCATGGAAAACCCAGCCAGCTGTATGTTATCCATGTCGTCGTTCAGCCACGAATATTACAGTTTTTAATGTCCCGTTGTACGATAGTCTTGATCGGAGCTCATCCAGTTTATTATCCAATGATTGCACGTTGGCTCACGTGTTACTCACTTGCCGTCGGATTCTTACAAGGCACCCGACCTACGTCCCCAATATCTCTGTCTCTTCTTCATGTGAATGACGTGGATTTTGGCCTTGTCTGATGTAAATCCTTTGCGTCCTACACGTTAAAGAAAAAATATTCATTCTGTATGAGGTGAGTAATCGCTTATATCTAGAACCTATTTTCGGTCATAAGAGACGGCGGGCAGAAACATTATGTACAAAATAAGTTACAAATAATGTGAAAAAACACACACAACAGCATAATTGGTTAGCAGCCCGTAAAACGGTCTCCGGCGCCATTCTGTGTACACGATGTAGGCCTAAGTTCTAATTTATTAGGCCTTTTCAGATTTTAAAAACTTTAAAAAGTTCACCCTTTCACCTCTTTATGAGTGTTTTTCTGACACAACTGTAAACATCTAGTGGTTTGACTTAAGTTCTTTCAACAATTGTTTCTTTCCAGCAATTTACTCCAGCATCTGGACTACAGTAATAGCACTTTCTTCACCAGCAGTAGATTGTTGCCAAGTATTCCTATAAATCATGTCCATACAGACGCTTCATGACCACAGTAAGGTTTCCAACACGGTTCTGAAGGCTCTTATACCCTGTTTAGTCCAAACCTATGTCAGTAATTAATGACTGATTCAAAGAAACCCTGTTCACTACTGGTTGATGTGGATTCTATCATCTGAGTAAGCAATAGCAAATCACATTACTGTTCTACTGTAAAAGGGAAGATTTATTGTTTGCCTATTTATTTCAGCCATGCTTTGTCATTGATGTATTTGCTAAATAAAACCACCAAAATGTCAGTGTCGTTGTTATACAAGAGTTTTCCTTATAAAAGGCCTCGGGTGAGAGATCATGACACAATTATTGCCTGTGTTTTTCAGGGACAACTGAAAACTGTCTGGACTTGATTTACTCGACTGTACATGGCAACCCCTACTGCGACCAACCACTTTACCACCGGAGAGATTATGTCCAGAAAGAGATTGCACGGAAAACACTCTCTCTGTGAATTTAACCCATGGGTAAAGAAAGCAATTTAGGAAACACACTTATCTCAGTAGGGTAGGAATTTTGATATGACAATCAATATGGAGTTTTATTTCCAAAAAGTAAACATGTTGTTGCTTCCTCTTATAAGGAATGAGGTTTATATGGGAATGAATCAGGGCAGACCACCCATCCCATTCTGGCTATGTGCTGCAGGATGTTTAGTAAAAACAACAGCAATGGGTTAGTGGCGTAGCCCCTATGAAACTATTCAAATGTTACTAGTGTTTTACAGTGCAACTAGACAGATAACATGTTTATGTGTATTCACGTATTGACATTTATATACTTAAAAAAATATTCATTATGTCATTATGCTGTTCAGCACATACACTACCGGTCAAAAGTTGTAGAACACCTACTCATTCAAGGGTTTTTCTTTATTTTTACTATTTTCTACACTGTATAATAATAGTGAAGACATCAAAACTATGAAAGAACACATATGGAATCATGGAGTAACTAAAAAAGTATTAAACAAATCAAAATATATTTTATATTTGAGATTCTTCAAATAGCCACCCTTTGCCTTGACGACAGCTTTGAACACTCTTGGCATTCCCTCAACCGGCTTCACCTGGAATGCTTTACCAATGGTCTTGAAGGACTACCTACATATGCTGAGTTCTTGTAGGGCTGCTTTTCCTTCACTCTGCGGTCCGACTTCCCAAACCATCTCAATTTGGTTGAGGTCGGGAGATTGTGGAGGCCAGGTCATCTGATGCAGCACTCAGTCTAATGTCCATTGCTCGTGTTTCTTGGCCCAAGAAAGTCTCTGCTTCTTATTGGTGTCATTTAGTAGTGGTTTCTTTGCAGCAATTCGACCATGAAGGCCTGATTCCCGCAGTGTCCTCTGAACAGTTGATGTTGAGATGTGTCTGTTACTTGAACTCCGTGAAGCATTTATTTGGCTGCAATTTCTGAGGCTAATGAACTTATCCTCTGCAGGAGAGGTAACTCTGGGTCTTCCATTCCTGTGGCCGTCCTCATGAGAGCCAGTTTCATCATAGCGCTTGATGGTTTTTGTGACTGCAGTTGAAGAAACTTTCAAAGTACTTGATATTTTCCGGATTGACTGATCTTCATGTCTTAAACTAATGATGGACTGTCGTTTCTCTTTGCCTATTTGAGATGTTCTTGCCATAATATGGACTTGGTCTTTTACCAAACAGGGCTATATGGTCTTTTACCAAACAGGGCTATATTCTGTATACCCCCCCCCACCTTGTCACAACACAACTGATTGGCTCAAACGCATTAAGAAGGAAAGAAATTCCACAAATGAACTTTTAAATTGCCCAGTTGACTACCTCATGAAGCTGGTTGCGAGAATGCCATGAGTGGGCAAAGCTGTCATCAAGGCAAAGAGTGGCTATTTGAAGAATCTCCATGAAGCTCCATGATGCCATGTGTTATTTCATAGCTTTGATGTCTTCATTATTACTCTACAATATAGAAAATAGCAGAAACAAAGAAAAACTCTTGAATGAGTACGTGTTTTAAAACTTTTGACCAGTAGTGTATACTTACAGACACACCTAAAATATGTTATTCCTTTTTATATTTACATTGATCCATTCTTAATGCAATGCAGGCAGGTTCAAAGTGACAACATACAATGTCAGAAACAGGTCCTATACTGTATACTTGCTTGTTGCTCTCACACAGAAAAACACCTGCAGGGTATTATCCGTCATTCTACCTGCTCATACTGTTGTTGTCAACTGCAGGTTTTGAGAAGAGAGGGATATTTGTATTCTAACTGCTCCTTAACTGCACCCGTTCCTCCCATTACCCACTGTGGGTCTCTCTCTCACGGCTCATTTATCATACAAAACCCAATAGTGTCTCCACTTTAAATTAGCCCTGCACCACACTACTGACTGAGTAATGGTGGAAGGGGGAAATGTAACATTTTCTGCCTTATGCCTATAATGAACCTGGATTTCGTTACTCTTAGGAGAAAGATCGGCATTGGCCAATTCCTTAAAAGTTTTCCCCGAAGTTCAATTTAAAAAGGCGCCCGGTTTGGCCTTTGAAGCCCTTTTAAATGTCTTGTGAAATGCAAGTATATTTTTCATGCAATAAAGGGAAATACCCATTTGGAACAAAGAGGCCAGTTATTGAAGATACTATTAAAAGCGATCTATCATAATCTGTTTGATGGAGGTCCTGATTTTATGCCAGCCAGACTTCAACCTGGAGAGAACCAATAAAGGTAGATGACTTGGAAATATCACAGAATCAATATTTTGTTAGAAGTGCTCATAGACATTCAGTATACTGTTACATTAATAGTTTTCCACAATGAGTTGTGCTAATACGCAGCATGCATCGAGACTACATGATTTGCTCGTACAAAGCATATAGTCATGACTCTCATGTAATTTATCCAAACCTTACATGGATATATGATTAGCAATACCAAATTATACTGTATTTATGTCTGACCCACACCCATTCTGACCATGCTAACATCAAATCCAATTGAGGCTTAACAATGCATTGAATAGGCCTTGATGAAAATAACATTCATCATAGCTAAATTATCATTGGAGATTTGACACTTTGTCATGACAATGGGGGTTGAGAGAGAGAGGGATATAGAAAGACAGAGCTCAAACTTGGCAGAGCCCTGGACATCTGGTGTTCAGCAGCTGACCATTAAATTTGTGATCATGGATGGACATGCATCATATTGCAAGATATCTTTCTCTCACTCTCTCTCAACCCCCCATTGTAGTGACAAAGTGTCAAATCTCCATTGATACAGTGCCTTGCAAAAGTATTCATCCCCCTTGGCGTTTGTCCTATTTTGTTGCAATACAACCTGTAATGCAAATGGATTTAGATTTTGATTTCATGTAATGGACATGAACAAAATAGTCCAAATTGGTTAAGTGAAATGAAAAAAATAACATGTTTAAAAAAATAAAAAATAAAAAAAACTGAAAAGTGGTGCGTGCATATGTATTCACCCTCTTTGCTATGAAGCCCCTAAATAAGATCTGGTGCCACCAATTACCTCCAGAAGTCACATAATTAGTTAAATTAAGTCCACCTGTGTGCAATCTAAGTGTCACATGATCTGTCACATGATCTCAGTATATATACACCTGTTCTGAAACACCACTAAGCAAGGAGCACCACGAAGCCCAAGGAGCTCTCAAAACAGGTCACGGACAAAGTTGTGGATAAGTATAGATAAAAAATATCAGAAACTTTGAACATCCCACAGAGCACCATATTTTTATTTTGTATTTTTATTTTACTAGGCAAGTCAGTTAATAACGAGTCACAAACCCGGATCCGGGATCTCCCCCATCAAAAAAGCTGACTAGCATAGCCTAGCCTAAAGCCACAGGGATATCATATAATAAAATGTTCATGAAATCACAAGTCCAAGACACCAAATGAAAGATCTTGTGAATCCAGCCATCATTTCTGATTTTTAAAATGTTTTACAGGGAAGACACAATATGTATTTCTATTAGCTAACCACCATAGCAAAAGACACAACTTTTTTTTCCCACAATTTTTTTCCTGCATAGGTAGCTATCACAAATTCGACCAAATAAAGATATAAATAGTCACTAACCAAGAAACAACTTCATCAGATGACAGTCTGATAACATATTTATTGTATAGCATATGTTTTGTTCGAAAAATGTGCATATTTCAGGTATAAATCATAGTTTTACATTGCAGCCACCATCACAACTCTCACCAAAGCAACTAGAATAACTACAGAGAGCAACGTGAATTACCTAAATACTCATCATAAAACATTTATGAAAAATACACAGCGTACAGCAAATGAAAGACAAAGATCTTGTGAATCCAGCCAATATTTCAGATTCTTTAAGTGTTTTACAGCGAAAACACAATATAGCATTATATTAGCTTACTACAATAGCCAACCACACAACAGCATTGATTCAAGCCAACAATAGCGATAACGAATAAACCAGCAAAAGATATTACTTTTTTCACTAACCTTCTCAAACTTCTTCAGATGACAGTCCTATAACATCATATTACACAAAACATATAGAGTTTGTTCGAAAATGTGCATATTTAGCGGCACAAATCGTGGTTATACAATGAGAATAGTAGCCAAGCTGCCAACAAAATGTCGGGAGAAATCTTGGGAGAGGCACCTAATCTAATCAGTAACTAATCATAAACTTGACTAAAAAATACAGGTTGGACAGCAAATGAAAGATACATTAGTTCTTAATGCAACCGCTGTGTTAGATTTTTAAAATTAACGTTACTACGACATACAGCGTGCGTTAAAGCGAGACCGCACCGAAATTAATGGCGGAATAGTATTTTTACATTTTCCAACAGAACAACGAATTAACATCATAAATACTTCTTACTTTTTGATGAGCTCCCATCAGAATCTTGGGCAAGTTGTCCTTTGTCCAGAGGAATCGTTGCTCGGTTGTAGATTGTCGCCTTCAACTTTGGAATTAGCAGTAAACATTAGCCATGTGGCGAAGACGTGTCCAACTCACTATAACGCAGCACTAAGAAATATCCGAAAATCGCAATATACTGATATAAACTGATATAACTCGGTGTAAAATAACAACATTATGATGTCTTTAACACCTATATCGAATAAAATCAGAGCCGGATATATCTAAGGCCTATAACGGGAGCTTTCCAGAACGCAATCCTGAGGTCTGTCTTGCGTCATGGCGAATGGTGAAAAGACTGGACCCCACGTTCCCAGACCCTTTATATGGCCTCAGATCTGCCTAGCAACTCCATTCCAATTCTCACTATTTGCTGACATCTAGGGGAAGGCGTATGCAGTGCATCTCGACCAATAGAAGACATGCAAATTAATAAACTGACCTCAGAACAGCCTGCCTGATTTCAGATTTCTCACTTCCTCACAGGAAAATTGCTCCAACTTGAGTTCTGTTTTACTCACAGATATAATTCAAACGGTTTTAGAAACTAGAGAGTGGTTTCTATCCAATAGTAATAATAATATGCATATTGTACGAGCAAGAATTGAGTACGAGGCAGTTTAATTTGGGAACGAAATTTTTACAAAGTGAAAACAGCACCCCCTATTGAGAAAAGGTTAACCACAAAGACCAGGGAGGATTTCCAATAGCTCGCAAAGAAGGGCGCTTATTGGAGGATGGGTAAACATAAAAAAAGAAGACATTGAATATCCCTTTGAGCATGGGGAGGATATTAATAACACTTTGGATGATGTATCAATCACTACAAATCAGTCACTACAAAGATATAAGCATCCTTCCTAACGGAGTTGCCGGAGAGAAAGGACTCAGGGATTTCTCAATGAGGCCAATGGTGACTTAAAAACAGTTGCAGCGTTTAATGGCTATGATAAGAGAAAACTGAGGATGGATCAACAACATTGTAGTTACTACACAATACTAATCTAATTGATAGAGTGAAAAGAAGGAAGCCTGTGCAAAATACAAATACTCCAAAACATGCATCCTGTTTGCAACAAGGCATTACAGTAAAGAAATACAGCAAAAAATGTGGCAAAGCAATTAACGTTTTTCCCTGAATACAAAGTGTTATGTTTGTGGCAAATCCAATACAACACATTCCTGAATACCACTTTCCATATTTACAAGCATAGTGGTGGCTGTCTGCATAATGTTATGGGTATGCTTGTAATCGTTAAGGACTGGATAAAATAAGAAATGGAAAGGAGCTAAGCACAAAGACCTTGAGGTCCTAAAACCTGGTTCAGTCTACTTTCCACCAGACACTGGGAGATTAACCTGTTTGGGCTGCAGGGCAGTATTGAGTAACCAGATAAAAGGTGCCCATTTCAAACGGCCTCGTACTCAATTCTTGCTCGTACAATATGCATATTATTATTACTATTGGATAGAAAACACTCTCTAGTTTCTAAAACCGTTTGAATTATATCTGTGAGTCAAACAGAACTCATTTGGCACAAACTTCCTGACCAGGAAGTGGAAAGTCTGAAATCGATGCTCTGTTCTACTTCCTGCCTATAAATGGGCATGATACGTATGAGTATACATGCACTTCATAGACCTTCCCCTGGATGTCAAGAGGCGGTGAGAGAATAAATTTAGTGTTTATCTTGGTCTGAAGTGGAATACAAGCTCTTTGTATGACGTGTCCCCCATTTCCGGTTTTCTGGAGAGCGCGAGGTGGTACCTGGATTTGCCTTCTGTTTAGCTGCCGTTATAGGCGACTACTATCTCCGGCTTTGATTTTATTTGATACATGTGACCATATCATCGTAAAGTATGTTTTTTCAATATAGTTTAATCAGATTATTGAAATTTTTTCGGGAGTTTTGCCGTGTTCCGTTCTCTGACTTTGTTGACGATGGAGAGATCCGTGCCACTTGGCTAGTGTGCTTGCTAATTCAAGAGGGAAAATGGACGTTCTAAATCCAAACAACGATTGTTCTGGACAAAGGACCCCTTGTCCAACATTCTGATGGAAGATCAGCAAAAGTAAGAAACATTTTATGATGCTATTTCATATATCTGTCGTACATGTGAACTAGTCGTCGGCGCCCAAGTTTTGGGTACTCTAGCTATACCGAAGCTGGATGTCGTAATGAAGTTATTTTTTAGAGTTCTAACACGGCGATTTCATTAAGAACTAATGGATCTATCATTTCCTATACAACATGTATTTTTTAGTTATGTTTATGAATAGCTATTTGGTCAGAATATGTGTGTCATAAAAAGTGTCAGAAAAATATCCGGACGTTGTGGGAAATAGTAGCTACGTTAGCACATTGTATAACCACTGATTTCAGCTCTAAATATGCACATTTTCGAACAAAACATAAGTGTATGTATAACCTGATGTTATAGGACTGTCATCTGATGAAGAATATCAAGGTTAGTCAAAAATTATATATCTTTTACTGGTTTGTCATGATCGCTAACTTTTGCTACTGGGAAATGGCTTGTATTTTTGGCTATTGTGGTAAGCTAATATAACGCTATATTGTGTTTTCGCTGTAAAACACTTAATAAATCGGAAATATTGGCTGGAATCACAAGATGCCTGTCTTTCATTTGCTGTACACTATGTATTTTTCAGAAATGTTTTATGATGAGTAATTAGGTATTTGACGTTGGTGTCTGTAATTATTATGGCTGCTTTCGGTGCAATTTCTGATTGTAGCTGCAATGTAAACTATGATTTATACCTGAAATATGCACATTTTTCGAACAAAACATAGATTTATTGTATAACATGTTATAAGACTGTCATCTGATGAAGTTGTTTGTTGGTTAGTTTGGTTGGTTCTTGGTTAGTTAGGTTGGCTTTGTGCATGCTACCTGTGCTGTGAAAAATGTCTGTCCTTTTTTGTATTTGGTGGTGAGCTAACATAAATATACGTGCTGTTTTCGCTGTAAAACATTTTAAAAATCGGACATGTTGGCTGGATTCACAAGATGTGTACCTTTCATTTGCTGTATTGGACTTGTTAATGTGTGAAAGTTAAATATTAAAAAAATATATATTTTGAATTTCGCGCCCTGCACTTGAAGTGGCTGTTGTCATAAGTGTACCGACGCCGGGCTGCAGCCATAAGAAGTAAATTTACATGTCAGCAGGACAAGAACCTAAAACACAAGGCCAAATCTACACTGGAGTAGACCACATTATCTACCAAGAGAGATCACATCTATATTATTCGTAGCTGTCTATTTACCACCAAAAGCCACACTCAACGAGCTGTATATGGCCATATTCAAACAAGAAAATGCTCATCCAAAGCGGCACTCCTACCTGCCAGGGACTTTATGGCATGCAAACTTAAATCCATTTTACTTAATTTCTACCAGCATGTCACATGTGCAACCACGCTCGTCGGATGTGGCAGGGCTTGAAAACTATTACGGACTACAAAAGGAAACCCAGCCGCGAGCTGCCCAGTGACCGAAGCCTACCAGACGAGCTAAATGCCTTTAAAACTTCTTGTCAATAGGGGGGCGCCATTTCGACTTTGTAAAAATTCGTTCCCAAATTAAACTGCCTCGTACTCAATTCGTGCTCGTACAATATGCATATTATTATTACTATTGGATAGAAAACACTCTCTAGTTTCTAAAACCGTTTGAATTATTTCTCTGAGTGAAACAGAACTCATTCTGCAGCACACTTCCTGTCAGGAAGTGAGATTTCTGAAATCGAGGTCTCTGTTCTAGGGTCAGTTTATAAATTCCCATGTAAGCTATGGGGCTACATGCACTGCATACGCCTTCCTCTAGATGTCAGTAAGCGGTGAGAATTTGAATGGAGTGGATTGCACCATCTGGGGCACTATAAAAGCTCTTGGAACGGAAGGTCCGATCTTTTCAACGGGGGGCCTGACGCAGGAGGGACATCACCATGGCGTCTTGAAAAGCTTTCGTTTTAGCAGTTCTATATCTCCGGCTCTGATTTAATTAGATTTTTGTCTTAAAAACTTCATAAGGTAGTTAATTTAAACCGACTTATAGCAGTTTATATCAGTTTATTGCGATTTTCTGGATTTCTTTGTCACGCGCTATCGCGAGTTGGACACCTCTCCGGCACATGGCTAGCGTTAGCTGCTATTTCTACAGGAGAAGAGGACATCTTTCAACCAAAAGACGATTGTTCTGGAGAAAGGACACCTTGCCCAAGATTCTGATGGAAGCTCAGCAAAAAGTAAGAAGTCTTTATGCTGTTAATTCGTATTTATGTTGACAAATGTTAAACAATAATTCCGCCATGAATTTCGGTGCGGTCTCGCTTTAGCGCACGCTGTATGCGTAGTAACGTTAATTTTAAAAATCTAGCACAGCGGTTGCATTAAGAACTAATGTATCTTTCATATGCTGTCCAACCTGTATTTTTTAGTCAAGTTTATGATTAGTTATCGATTAGATTTAGGTGCCTCTCCAAGATGGCGCCGGACAGACTGCTTGAAGTTTGGCCACTAATCACATTGTATAACCACGATTTGTGCCGCTACATATGCACATTTTCGAACAAACCCTATATGCATTGTGTAATATGATGTTACAGGACTGTCATCTGAAGAAGTTTATGAAGGTTAGTCAAAAATTATATATTTTGCTTGTTTCTTACGATCGCTAACCTTTGCTGCTGGTAAATGGCTTGTGTTTCTGGCTATTGTGGTAAGCTAATATAATGCTATATTGTGTTTTCGCTGTAAAACACTTAAAAAATCTGAAATATTGGCTGGATTCACAAGATGTTTGTCTTTCATTTGCTGTACGCTGTGTATTTTTCAGAAATGTTTTATGATGAGTATTTAGATAATTCACGTTGCTCTCTGGAGTTATTCTAGTCGCTTTGGTGAGAGTTGTGATGGTGGCTGCAATGGTAAACTATGATTTATACCTGAAATATGCACATTTTTCTAACAAAACATATGCTATACAATAAATATGTTATCAGACTGTCATCTGATGAAGTTGTTTCTTGGTTAATGGCTATTTATATCTTTATTTGGTCGAATTTGTGATAGCTACCTATGCAGGAAAAAAATGGTGGAGTAAAAAAAGTGGTGTCTTTTGCTAACGTGGTTAGCTAATAGATTTACATATTGTGTCTTCCCTGTAAAACATTTTAAAAATCAGAAATGATGGCTGGATTCACAAGATGTGTATCTTTCATCTGGTGTCTTGGACTTGTGATTTAATGATATTTAGATGCTAGTATTTACTTGTGACGCTATGCTAGGCTATGCTAGTCAGCTTTTTTACTGATGGGGGTGCTCCCGGATCCGGGATTGGGAGGAATTAGAGGTTAATGCTCACTTCGAGGCAAGCAACACTAAAGCATGCATTAGAAGACCAGCTGTTCAGGATGACAGTGTGATCATGCTCTCCGTAGCCGATGTGAGCAAGACCTTTAAACAGGTCAACTTTCACAAAGCCGCGGGGCCAGACGGATTACAAGGACGTGTACTCAAAGCATGCGCTGACCAACTGGCAAGTGTCTTCACTCTCCATTGCCGAGTCTGTAATGCCTACATGTTTCAAACAGACCACCATAGTCCCTGTGCCCAAGAAAGCGAAGGTAAGCTGCCTAAATGATTACCACCCCATAGCACTCACGTCAGTAGCCATGAAGTGCTTTGAAATGCTGGTCATGACTCACATCAACACCATCATTCCAGAAACCCTAGACCCACTCCAATTCGCATACCGCTCCAACAGATCCACAGATGACGCATTCTCAATCGCACTCCACTCTGCCTTTTCCAAGCTGGACAAAAGGAACACCTATGTGAGAATGATGTTCATTGACTACAGCTCATACTGGAGCAGTACCGGAGCCCCAAGCCCCAACAAAAGGCAGCTTAACAGCTTCTACCCCCAAGCCATAAGACTGCTGAACAACTAAATGACCCCCCATGGCAAGACCTGAAAATGGTTGTCTAACAATGATCAAAAACCAATTTGACAAAGGTTGAAGAATTTTGATAATAATTATGGGCAAACGTTGCACAATCCAGGTATGGAATGCTCTTAGAGACCCACAAAGACTCACAGCTGTAATCACTGCTAAAGGTAATTCCAACATACGTATTGAACTCAGGGGGTTCAATACGTATCTAATCAAAATATATTAGTGTTTTATTTTTCATGCATTTTTTTTTTTACAAATGTTAAAAATGTTCTTCCACTTTGACATTACAGAGTATTTTGTTTAGATCATTGACAAAAAAATTACAATTACATCCATTTTAATCCCACTTTGTAAAACAAAGTGGTTTCAAAGCTGTTTCATTTTGTGCACATTTGTAGAATTGCTATCTGTGTTTTTTACAGTCCTGGAATATGGGATAAATACTGTTAAAAACTGTTAGATTTTAGTAGGACAGTTGTTATTTGCTTCGTTACTTGCTTCGGAAAATGCCTGTCTATTTTTATTTTCATACTCAATATATTTGAATGTAACCTTTGTGACAATTTGATCAATTTAGTTCTCTCCGCTAAGGAAACATTGGAGGCTTCTCTTAGAAAGCTACACAAGCAGCACAATAGACCAATGATTAGAATGTCTTTAAATGACTGTGAAGGTTCAAATTCCTTTATGCTTATGTTCCCCCATTTGTAATTCCATTTCAAAAAGACAAGCCTAAGACCTTCAGAGTGTACACAACAATTATGCCTCTTTTTTTCGACGCCTGGTTTGTTTGATGAGCGAATCCTCTGTGGCCGCTCCATTGTACCAACAAAGCACAATTTAAATTAGTTCCTGTTTTTTCCCCTTTCTCTCTCTCATGCCTTGCACATTATATATGTCTCTCCTTTCCTCTTTAAAATGTATTTAAAGCAGAGCAGGTGGTCTGACTTTACCTTACGATTGTTCACTCCGCTTCATCTTGTCTCCCTTGTTCTCATTAGTTTTTGCCCTTTGCGGTTCCGGAGGCATGTTTTGCTTTCTGCTTGTTCTGGCAGCTTGTCATTGGACCCCCTGACCTGCCTATCAGGTTTTATTTCGCTACAAGGATACTGTTAAGATACTCATGTCATGATGTGACATCTATGTTATGCTATTTTCTATCTCTCCAAAGCACAGATGGTTCCAAACTTCCTACTGTACTGTAAGTCTTTTGAAGTGGCATCTTTCTAGGTAATTTTGTGATATTTTCTTGATATTCTTTCTTGTTAGAGGCAGGGCCGTAGCCAGGGTCTGAGTTTTAGTGTGTTCCGGACGATTTACTTAACGAAAGGCACATCTCAATAGGTGGTCCAGGTAAGTCATGACATAGCACAAGTGGTGGGTGGGATGGGGGTGCCTTTCCTCTTTTGTTGTCCCCCACGATGGGGAACAGTTTATTTAGTAAATATTTTCTTAACTCTATTTATTCAACTGCATTGTTGGTTAAGGGCTTGTAAGTAAGCATTTCACAGTAAGGTCTACACCTGTTGTATTCGGCGCATTTGACAAATACAATTTGATTTGATTTGTAACATCTTCAAACTAAGGGCAACCATGGCATCCGTGACAGAGAGGGAGAAGTGTCCATCCATGTATATGGGTAAGATAGTCTAGCTAGCTAGATTTTCAAATATTACACATTTTTAATTCCGTCAGAAAGAGGTTTATTTCAAGATAATGCATACTGTTAGCTAGCCAGCTAACGTTAGCTGGCTGGCTCGCTAGCTAACATTACATTATGTGTATGATCTGTGTAGTAATATCATTCGTATCCCAGACCATCTGCATTGCTAGCTAGCTAACATTGAACCTGGTTGGTTAGCTACCTGCAGATTTATGCAGGGTTGTAACATTATGAGTTGGGATTATGATTAATTGTTTAGCTAGCTAGCTACATGTCTAAACAAAATTCTCCACCATCCAAGTAACCTTTTCAATAGAATGTTCATGCTGCCACTGTGACAATTGTTGATAGACATAGCAGAATAACTGACAAATTTACAAATGCTCAACACCCGTTGAATATGGCCGGTGTCAATAAACGTTGGTTAAAAAGCGTAACTAAATTGTTGCCATGCAGCACAGTTACGGTCACCAACGCTCTGGATAACATAAAAACAGCCAAACCAGCTCTGCTAGGGTGAGTAAAATGGTCAGAGTGACCTGTTCTCTCATTTATGTCGAAGTAAATAGCAAGCTAGCCAACGTTAGCCAGTTAGCTTGGGTGCTTGTTAGGGTCAGAAAGCTCGGATCAACCCTACTGCTCGGCCAGAGTGTTCAGTGTGCGTTCTGAACAATCCGAGAGTGAAACGCTCTGAATTTTAGAACAGACAATCTGACAAAGCTCTGAGTTCACGAATGTCCAGAGCACACTCTAAGTGCACTCTGGCACTCCAGATGGATTTTACGAACACACCAGTAGTATAAACCAGCTTTTAGTCTTGAAATCTTTGGATGTTTAGTACATGGCCTCACATGTGAATCGTTAAAGAGATGGCTGAGGCTAGGGCTTAAGAGGGTGTGAACGATTTTGAATGGGTGTAGACAAAGATGAGCTCTCCAGTAGGTGTACCAAAACATTCAAGGGCCATTTTCTCAAAAGTGAGGTTACAAGTTTATCAACTTTCAAAGCGGAATTACTTTCCCATTGTTCGTCAACTGCAGTGTATGATATACATTGCTCCACAGACCATACAAACGCTTCACACCGCGTGGCCGCTGCCACCCTAACCTGGTGGTCCCAGCGCGCACGACCCACGTGGAGTTCCAGGTCTCCGGCAGCCTCTGGAACTGCCGATCTGCGGCCAACAAGGCAGAGTTCATCTCAGCCTATGCTTCCCTCCAGTCCCTCGACTTCTTGGCACTGACGGAAACATGGATTACCACAGATAACACTGCTACTCCTACTGCTCTCTCCTCGTCTGCCCACGTGTTCTCGCACACCCCGAGAGCTTCTGGTCAGCGGGGTGGTGGCACTGGGATCCTCATCTCTCCCAAGTGGACATTCTCTCTTTCTCCCCTGACCCATCTGTCTATCGCCTCCTTTGAATTCCATGCTGTCACAGTTACCAGCCCTTTCAAGCTTAACATCCTTATCATTTATCGCCCTCCAGGTTCCCTTGGAGAGTTCATCAATGAGCTTGACGCCTTGATAAGTTCCTTCCCTGAGGATGGCTCACCTCTCACAGTTCTGGGTGACTTTAACCTCCCCACGTCTACCTTTGACTCATTCCTCTCTGCCTCCCTCTTTCCACTCCTCTCCTCTTTTGACCTCACCCTCTCACCTTCCCCCCCTACTCACAAGGCAGGCAATACGCTTGACCTCATCTTTACTAGATGCTGTTCTTCCACTAATCTCATTGCAACTCCCCTCCAAGTCTCCGACCACTACCTTGTATCCTTTTCCCTCTCACTCTCATCCAACACTTCCCACTCTGCCCCTACTCGGATGGTATCGCGCCGTCCAAACCTTCGCTCTCTCTCCCCCGCTACTCTCTCCTCTTCCATCCTATCATCTCTTCCCTCTGCTCAAACCTTCTCCAACCTATCTCCTGATTCTGCCTCCTCAACCCTCCTCTCCTCCCTTTCTGCATCCTTTGACTCTCTATGTCCCCTATCCTCCAGGCCGGCTCGGTCCTCCCCTCCTGCCCCGTGGCTCGACGACTCATTGCGAGCTCACAGAACAGGGCTCCGGGCAGCCGAGCGGAAATGGAGGAGAACTCGCCTCCCTGCGGACCTGGCATCCTTTCACTCCCTCCTCTCTACATTTTCCTCTTCTGTCTCTGCTGCTAAAGCCATTTTCTACCACTCTAAATTCCAAGCATCTGCCTCTAACCCTAGGAAGCTCTTTGCCACCTTCTCCTCCCTCCTGAATCCTCCTCCCCCCCCCCCCTCCTCCCTCTCTGCGGATGACTTCGTCAACCATTTTGAAAAGAAGGTTGACGACATCCGATCCTCGTTTGCTAAGTCAAACGACACCGCTGGTTCTGCTCACACTGCCCTACCCTGTGCTTTGACCTCTTTCTCCCCTCTCTCCCCAGATGAAATCTCGCGTCTTGTGACGGCCGGCCGCCCAACAACCTGCCCGCTTGACCCTATCCCCTCCTCTCTTCTCCAGACCATTTCCGGAGACCTTCTCCCTTACCTCACCTCGCTCATCAACTCATCCTTGACCACTGGCTACGTCCCTTCCGTCTTCAAGAGAGCGAGAGTTGCACCCCTTCTGAAAAAACCTACACTCGATCCCTCCGATGTCAACAACTACAGACCAGTATCCCTTCTTTCTTTTCTCTCCAAAACTCTTGAACGTGCCGTCCTTGGCCAGCTCTCCTGCTATCTCTCTCAGAATGACCTTCTCGATCCAAATCAGTCAGGTTTCAAGACTAGTCATTCAACTGAGACTGCTCTTCTGTGTCACGGAGGCGCTCCGCACTGCTAAAGCTAACTCTCTCTCCTCTGCTCTCATCCTTCTAGACCTATCGGCTGCCTTTGATACTGTGAACCATCAGATCCTCCTCTCCACCCTCTCCGAGTTGGGCTTCTCCGGCGCGGCCCACGCTTGGATTGCGTCCTACCTGACAGGTCGCTCCTACCAGGTGGCGTGGCGAGAATCTGTCTCCTCACCACGTGCTCTCACCACTGGTGTCCTCCAGGGCTCTGTTCTAGGCCCTCTCCTATTCTCGCTATACACCAAGTCACTTGGCTCTGTCATAACCTCACATGTTCTCTCCTATCATTGCTATGCAGACGACACACAATTAATCTTCTCCTTTCCCCCTTCTGATAACCAGGTGGCGAATCGCATCTCTGCATGTCTGGCAGACATATCAGTGTGGATGACGGATCACCACCTCAAGCTGAACCTCGGCAAGACGGAGCTGCTCTTCCTCCCGGGGAAGGACTGCCCGTTCCATGATCTCGCCATCACGGTTGACAACTCCATTGTGTCCTCCTCCCAGAGCGCTAAGAATCTTGGCGTGATCCTGGACAACACCCTGTCGTTCTCAACTAACATCAAGGCGGTGGCCCGTTCCTGTAGGTTCATGCTCTACAACATCCGCAGAGTACGACCCTGCCTCACACAGGAAGCGGCGCAGGTCCTAATCCAGGCACTTGTCATCTCCCGTCTGGATTACTGCAACTCGCTGTTGGCTGGGCTCCCTGCCTGTGCCATTAAACCCCTACAACTCATCCAGAACGCCGCAGCCCGTCTGGTGTTCAACCTTCCCAAGTTCTCTCACGTCACCCCGCTCCTCCGCTCTCTCCACTGGCTTCCAGTTGAAGCTCGCATCCGCTACAAGACCATGGTGCTTGCTTACGGAGCTGTGAGGGGAACGGCACCTCCGTACCTTCAGGCTCTGATCAGGCCCTACACCCAAACAAGGGCACTGCGTTCATCCACCTCTGGCCTGCTCGCCTCCCTACCTCTGAGGAAGTACAGTTCCCGCTCAGCCCAGTCAAAACTGTTCGCTGCTCTGGCACCCCAATGGTGGAACAAACTCCCTCACGACGCCAGGACAGCGGAGTCAATCACCACCTTCCGGAGACACCTGAAACCCCACCTCTTTAAGGAATACCTAGGATAGGATAAAGTAATCCTTCTAACCCCCCCCCCCCCCCCCTTAAAAGATTTAGATGCACTATTGTAAAGTGGCTGTTCCACTGGATATCATAAGGTGAATGCACCAATTTGTAAGTCGCTCTGGATAAGAGCGTCTGCTAAATGACTTAAATGTAAATGTAAATGTACATTTTCTAGCTCTGAGTCTGTACTTTTATCCAATGTAAAAAACACAATTTCAAATTTTGCTACATAAGACCGATTTGAGCGTGTCGGTCACATATCGCTTTTCAACAGTAAAAGTAATTTGACCCCCTAAAAGCCAACAACACACTTTACACATCACTGACATACAGTTTTGGCCTGGCCTTGCTTGTTCTCTCTCAGCACAGTAGACTCTCCAGTTGTACCGCCTTTCCTTCTGTTACTACAGTTTATAGGATGTAGTCCCGGACTTTCCTGACTGTCTCTTTCCCTCTCTCCGTGTGTTAAGATGTTTATGCCAATCAGTTTCCACCTACAACTCTAAATCCAACATGTACATTTAAAAAAAATCTAACTTCGACGTAGCTGACACAAGTCTCCTGCCAGTGCGTTGAGTTTGCAGTGCACAGGGGTGTGGAGCAGAGACGTACGCTTTTGAGCTCCTTCAAGCGTGAGAGTACATAACCTGTTCAACGTGTTGAGGTGTTGGAATGGTTTACTCCAGTAGGTTGAATTACAAATAGAGTAAAACATGTTAAATGCATAAGTCCTGTCAAAATGTCGAAGGCTTCTGAGAGACACTGTACGAGGCACTGCCACGCCACTGGCGCAGTAAAACCGACACTGCTCACTAGATGTGAGTGCATCGAAGGGAAGCTCAGGATACAGCTTACAGTATGTAAGTGAGTGCGGTGAAGTAAGAAGCACAAGCTGTACAGTGCCCTGGGTTGTCTGGGGTGCTATGTGTGATATCTCTGCTGTTCAGACTGCCTGGGCCTCAACAGTGAAGTACACGTCCTGGGTCACTGAGCAGCAAGATGTTGATCATACACGACTGGCCAGGTAGCATGATGGGAGAACAAATTGAGTGTCATTTCTCACCACAAAACTACTCAACAGTCTGGAGTTCAGCAGCAACTGTCTAGTCATTTTACTAGAAGTCATTGGTAGTGTACCAAATGGCACCCTATTCCTAATATAGTACACTACAATATGGGACTGGTCAACAGTACTGCACTATAAAGGGAATATGGAGACATTTGGGATGCAGACCTTGTGTACTACCACCACCTCACAAACTGGGCAGGGAAGCAGGAGAGACATGTCAATTATTGAGTACACGGAAAAGTGGACATTGATAAATGGTCAGGGAAATGTTCCCTTATGGGACTGTGGTGGACATCATTATCTTGAGCTGACCGCAGTAGGTAATGTTGTGGGGTGGATCAGGAGAGTCAACGGATGCATGTACCGTATTGCCATTTGGGGACTAGGCCATAGGAGGACAAGGTAGGCAAGGCTCAATATCCTGTTGGACTGTGGGGGTGGACAGAGGAAATGACAGAACATTCACAATAGATATTCTAATTTAAGTTCTCTAATAAAGCACAAGTGAGGACAGTTATGATCTGCTTCATTATCCACTATAAAGCACGTACCTTTACACTGTACAGCATGGTCGAAAATGTGCTACACAGAGAGAGCAAATGAATGAGTGGATATGGATTGTGCAGGTGTTGTAAACAAACACTCTCTTTCTCTCTCACTCTCTCCCTGACCTCTTTCATTTTGCATCCTTCACCACTGTGTGTGATTCGCAAATAGTCCTATTTTCCCTGAGTGACATATTCTATAAAATGATTATCCCCATGGTTACAAAGCTCATGGACACATCTCTGTTTGACCTTCTTTTGTCACCATTCATTGTAGATACAAGCATTTTCATTCAGACAAAGACTATCAGCGATAGTGGCTATCCCTGCCTATGCCTCTCAATTTGATTCTCCTATTGGGTAGGACTGAGTGAATGCCCCTGTACAAGGCTATAGTCTGAGCTATTGTCAAACTGCCCCGTTGTTATGACAACCACTGTGCTGTAAATAATACCACCCATCTCAACAATACAGTCACAGTAGTCATCTATATATCTACAAAAAGAGGGAAAACTGGTCGGTAGTTAGATTTCAATCAATGAGAACATTTTGTCCTATTTTGTTCAATTATAAAGATTCAAGCTAATTTATTTGACATTTTGGGGATAATATGCTTCTCTATGTCTTCCTCTTAATATAGAGGACCCTCAGGGCATCACCTCCCAGTTTCACGATCCATACAGTATGTCAAGATCGGAGATAGGCGGGTGGCATTTTGTATTAATTTCTTTCTATCTCAATCTGCCATCTTTCTCTCCAACCTTTCATGCTTTCAATCTCCCTGCCTCTCTTGTTTTCATAAACTTCTAGATCTGCTTGATTGATCTCAGCCCTTCTTAATTTCCACACATCCCACGCCACCACTGCACCGCACAGCACCGACATCAAACCATATTCCCCATGTGTGTACACATGCACAGTCGATTGCTCTCTCACACACACACACACACACACACACACACACACACACACACACACACACACACACACACACACACACACACACACACACACACACACACACACACACACACACACACACACACATATACAGAGAGAGAGAAACACACAGCCTTGTGAAGCCTACTTTCTTTGTGTTTTTGAGATTTATTGAATAGAAGTGAGATTACGACAATGATTTGATAGATCAGGCGCACGCAGATACCTCTGTGCCGATAGAGGTAAGGGTGGGGCGTGGGTGGCTGAAAGGTGGGGAGGCTGAGTTCAAGGTGGAGAGGGTTATAAGAACAGCGTCAACAACTTATTACTTGTACCCCTTCAATGCAAACCATCGTTTTTGAGGATGAGGATATACACCACATGACCAACAGAATGTGGACACCTGCTCGTCGAACATCTCATTCCGAAATGATGGGCACTAATATGGGGTTGGTCCCCCGTTTGCTGCTATAACAGCCTCCACTCTTCAGGTAAGGCTTTCCACTAGATGTTGGAACATTGCTGCTGGGTCTTGCTTTTATTCAGCCACAAGAGCATTAGTGAGGTCAGGCACTGATGTTGGGCGATTAGGCCTAGCTCGCCGTCAACCTTCCAATTCATCTCAAAGGCGTTCAATGGGGTTTAGGTCAGGACTCTGTGCATGCCAGTCAAGTTCTTCAACACCGATCTCAGCAAACAATTTAAATATGGATCTCGCTTTTTGCATGGGGGCATTGTCATTCTGAAAAAGGAAAGGGCATTCCCCATTGACACAAAGGAAGGAAGCACAGAATCGTCTAGAATGGCATTATATGCTGTAGCATTAAGATTTCCCTTCACTTGAACTAAGGGGCCTAGCTCGAACCATGAAAAACTGCTCCAGACCATTGCATTGGGGCAGGTAGCGTTCTCCTGGCATCCGCCAAACCCAGATTTGTCCATTTTACAGTCAGATGGTGAAGCGTGATTCATCACTCAAGAGAAGGCTTTTCCACTTCTCCAGAGTCCAATGGCGGCAAGCCTTACACGACTCCAGCCAATGCTTGGCATTGCACATGGTGATCTTTGGCTGCTCGGCCATGGAGACCCAATTCATTAAGCTCCCGACGAACAGTTCTTGTGTTGACATTGCTTCCAAAGAAGATTTTTTACGCGTTACGCGCTATAGCACTCGGCGGCCCCCGTTCTGTGAGCTTCTGTGGTCTACCACTTTGCGGCTGAGCCATTGTTGTTTGTATACCTTATCATTTGGATTCTGAACTGGAATGAACTGATTGATCCAGGCTGTTTCACATCCGGCCGTGATTGGGAGTCCCATAGGGCGGCACACAATTATCCCAGCGTCGTCCAGGTTTGGCCGGGGTAGGCCGTCATTGTAAATAAGAATTTGTTCTTTACTGACTTACCTAGTTAATTAAAGGTTCAATTTAAATAAAAACATCACACGGATGTAGACCAGAAAACACACACGAGGTCATGAGAGGTGTGTGGCTGGTTGAAGTTTTCAACAAGCATGTCTATCCTGCGATCAGTTTTTGACAGTGCAACACTGAGGTCATGCTCAGTATTGAGACTTTCTGTACTTGTTTTTTTAAGTAATCCAGAGTTGAGAACCCTGACTGACATAGGTATGTGGTGCCAAACTGGACCAGAACATATACTGCTTTCTCAGTTAGGCAGGAGACAGCTTCCTGCTGTAGATGAGCAACCCAGAACTGTGTGTGTGTTTGCCTCAAAAAATATCATGCTTCAATCAGTTTTTTCCAGTTCGGAATAAAAATTATGACTTGTATTTTAACAGCAACGGTTCCAACCAAGACTTGTTTTCAACAATAATTTCTACAGCAAGATGTACAGTAGGCCTGATCATTTTTCATCTTCATCTGTACTGTTACTTAGGGTTGCTAGCTAGCCTGCTTTGGCTAACATTAGCTATTAGCTGTGTACAAGGCCAGGGGATTGTTTGAAATAGAAACTCACATATACTACTATGAGATACTACTCCTTATTTCTGCTTATCATCACCTGTTATAAAATGACAACAATGCCTTGCTAGCTGACTTACTTTCCCACCGTCAAAGCAGTTTCCTGAAGCATTCTGCCCTGTTCTGAAAGAATTACCTGGGTATACCGTCATGCTGTGGGTGTTTGGTCAGGACGGGTCGTTATATGAATTTGTTAGTTTTGAATGACTCATTACTAAGCACTTCCCTGCACAAAACACATTGAGGGAGCTCCTCGTTATTTCTCAAAGTTTGTATGAAAGAGAAACTCATCGCTGTATTGGCTTTTCATGACGATTGAGTTCAGTCAGAACTTGTTGCTAGCATGAGTCAATTTGATGACATCGGTAGTGATGACGAGTGGGAATGACAAGCCCGTGGCTGACAGCGCATCATCTGCTGCTGAACGACAGCGCTGCAGCGTGTGTCGTGGAGTGATCTCCTCCAAGAAAAAAGATCAGGTAAACCCCGAAGCACACGGTCATCTCCCTCTCCCACTCGCGTAGCTGCCAAACTGAGCAGACACCACTGCTAAGCAAAGAGCACACTGAACAGAGACCGCAGTTGCACTTGGCCAAATCAATTTCAGTAATTCATTAAATAATTATAAATTTACTATGACACGTCGCGACCCACCATTAAAACTTCTTGGGGATAGGGTGCAGAGTTTTCACATATGGAAAAATAGCGTGCACAATTTCAACTTCGTTCTACTCAGCCCCAGAATATAAGATATGCATATTATTAGTAGATTTGGATAGAAAACACTCTGAAGTTTCTAGAACTGTTGGAATCATATCTGTAAGTATAACAGAACTTATATAGCAGTCAAAACCCTGAGGACCAACCTATTTTTTTTTTAAGTCATTGTGTGTTCAATGGGTTCTCATGGGCAAACCAGAATTCTAATCACTATCCACGCAGTTTCTACTGCTTCCACTGGATGTCGCCATTGTATGGAAAAAGGTTAAGGTTTTTCATTAGAGAACTGAGAAAGATATTGACCCGGAATTGGAGTGACGTCTTGTATTTATGTTTGAGAGTTGAGCAAGACTTGAAAAGTACCGTGAGTTTGTTGATATCCTGTATTGAAAACAGATTGACCCGTCTTCAATTTGATCGATTATTAACGTTTACAAATACCTACAGTTGTATTACAAAAGTACTTTGAAATGTTTTGGCAAAGTTTAGAGGTAATTTTTTTAGATATTTTGTCGTGACTTTGTGCAAATTGGACGATGCTTTTTCTGGTACAACGGCGCCAAATAAATGGACAATTTGGATATATATGGACGGAATTAATCGAACAAAAGGACCATTTGTGATGTTTATGGGACATATTGGAGTGCCAACAAAAGAATCTCGTCAAAGGTAATGCATGTTTTATATTTTATATTAGCGTTTTGAGTAGCGCCAGCATGGTTGAAATAGGCTACACTCTCTTGTTTACATTGGGCTATCATCAGATAATAGCATCTTATGCTTTCGCCGAAAAGCCTTTTTGAAATCTGACATGTTGGCTGGATTCACAACGAGTGTAGCTTTAATTTGGTATCTTATATGTGTGATTTAATCAAGTTTAATTTTATATCATTTTTTTGAATCTGGCGCTCTACATTTTAACAGGCTGTTGGGACGCAAGCGTCCCGCGATCCCAGAGAGGATATTATCAGGTCCCCGACCAACTTTGGTTCGCGACCCATACTTTAAGAAAGGCTGATATATAGGATGAGCTCATTGTAATGGTTGGAATGGAATTCATGGAACGCTAACAAACACATTCTGTTCCATTTATTCCATTACAGCCGTTACAATGAACTTGTCCTCCAATATCTCTGCCCAGCAGGTAAAGGTGCCTTGAGTTGTGCCTGTGGGTTGTGCCTCACAGGCTGATGTTTATGCAACTCAACCCATTATTTCCCATCAACCAATCAGATTAATATGGCAGACGGAGGGACAGCAAGAACCATTTAGACATTTTTCATGCGGTGCTGTCTAACTGAAGCAACTAAAAAAGATAAGCACATTGCATCTAAAAACACTGATATATTAAGACTATTTGCAAATACTTTTTCGATTTATACAGGCTGATATATAGATTAGCTAGCTACTTTGCTGGTTAGATAGCTTTTCAAATTAGATAACTTAGCTTGCTAGATAGCTAGCCAGCCTATTTTCTCTGAATCAATGAGCTAATAGCAAGCTGTAACTTATCTGGCTGTTTAGATAGCTATATCTTCGCATCTAATTAACACAATACAGGCTCCTCCCAGGTTGGTCAGTGTACTCAGAGACCCTAAAGGCTGGTGGGTCTCAAAGCTAGCAGTTTAATCCGCAGCCTTCGAGGCTGGTATGTGTGCAAGGCTCCCCAGAGGCTGATCAGAGTAAATAGGGGTAATAAAGTTTCCTTGCAGGTTGGTCAGTGTAAATTGCAGCCATAGAGGCTGGTCTATAATAAAGGTTCTTCCCAGACCGGTCAGTGTAAATAGGGTCCTCGGAGGCTGGTCTAATTAAGGTCCCTCCCGGGCTGGTCAGTGTAAATAGCAGCCTCGGAGGCTGGTCTTCAGTGGTGGAAAAAGTACCCAATTGTCATCCTTGAGTAAAAGTAAAGATACCTTAATTAATGGAAGTCACCCAGTAAAATCCTACTTGAGTAAAAGTCTAAAAGTATTTGTAAAAGTAAATGTAGTTGCTAAAAAATACTTAAGTATCAAAGGTAAAAGTATAAATAATTTCAAATTCCTTATATTAAGCAAACCAGATGTCACCATTTTCTTGTTGTTTTAATTTTCTTACGGATGGCCAGAGGCATGCTCCAACACTCAGACATAATTTACAAATGAAGCATGTGTTTAGTGAGTCCGCCAGAGCAGATGCAGTAGGGATGACCAGGGATGTTCTCTTGATAAGTGTGTGAATTAGACATGTTCTGTCCTGCTAAGCATTCAAAATGTAACGTGTACTTTGGTGGTCAGGGAAAATGTATGGAGTAAAAAGTACATAATTTTCTTTAGGAATGTAGTGAACTAAAAGTAAAAGTTGTAAATAGTAAAATAAAGTAAAGATACCCCAAAAAACTACTTAAGTAGCACTTTCAAGTATTTTTACTTAAGTACTTTACACCACTGCTGGTCTTCAATAAAGGTTCCTTGCAGGCTGTTCAGTGTAAATAGGGATAGTAAAGCTTCCTTGCAGGATGTTCAATGGAAATAGGGATAACATTTCCTTACAGGCTGGTCATTGTAAATAGGGGCTTCCGAAGCTGTTCTATAATAAAGCCTTCTCACAGGCTGGTCAGCTAAAATAGGAGCTTTCTGGCTCATACATAATGATGCTTCCTCTCTTTATAAAGCAATGCTTGTTCTACATGAATGATAACACAGTTTCATCGTTTTCATTTGACAATCTACAGGATTAAGAAGTTCTGGCTAGAAACGTTGAGGACTCATTGTACAAGGAACTTGACCAAGGGATAAGAATAATCTCTATCCTCTGTCTTCCACTTGCTTCCTTGGAGAAGGAATTGGTGCATTGGAGGAGAAGATCTAAAGGAGAAAGCTAGATCTTGTCCCTCAATGCATTTTCAGGAAGTAGCGGGTTGAGGACAGAGGAGAGGATGCGAGGAATCGAGTTCATAACAATTGAGAAAGGGCCATGGTGCTATGGACAAGAGAGCTTTCATAGGCATCCCATGTGATCAGATCTTATAATTATAAACAGACAAGATCAAGTCAAGATCAGGATTAAGGATAGAGGTCAATCACTTTGTGAAATGAGGAAAAATTGAAATCTACTTTATATATTTCTCTCTCTCTCTCTCATATCTACACATTTTTAAAGAGTTAGAGTTTCCCGTTCCTGAATGACAGATTGTATTTTTTTTAATCTTGAACATCCTCAAGGCAAAAAGCGATATAATAATAATAAAAAAGAGGGAGTGAGGGCTTATCAAGTAACACATTTTGAAATCGCTGACTTTCAGTATATTGTAGAATTTCGAACAATACAATGTTCACTACCACTTCAGCTTGGAGATAACTCCATCAAAGACATGCTTAACATCCTCCTTTTAGTGCAGATATGTCTCCGTCTTCTAAGAAGTAAAAAAAAAATCACTGTCCGGGCAACTTTCTCTCCTGATATACAAGTATTTTGTGCTGAATATGACAATGATAGCGGCTCGTATACTGATAGAGCCAGTGACTAGGCTGTACACTACTAAGCCTAAAGTGCTGTGAGATTTGTAAGGTGTCAAGTGTCTGATAAAACAGCCACCTTGGCAATCTATCAGCATTGGAAATATAACAGCTCTTATGATACTAACACTATTTACACTGGTACTGATTCTGTTCTTACACAACCAAACAAAGCCAGGTATTGGAGCTTTATTGCATCTTCTTGTCTCTCAAAATGTCAATTTAAAGCCACTATCCTGTTGTAGTAGTATTCTCTGTCTGCAGTATGATATCTATCCCAGTGTCTCGATGGTCCTAGAACCCCAGACCTGTGGCACAGGGATGGACCTTGGCCCGGGTCAAAAGTAATGGGCTATAAAGAGAATTGGGTGCCACATGTGACGCAGGCAGTAACTTGATCAGACTCCTATCTGAGAAACCCAGTGCCTGTCACGCCCTGACCTTAGAGAGCCTTTTTATTTCTCTATTTGGTTAGGTCAGGGTGGGAATTCTAGTTTTCTATTTCTTTGTTGGCCGGGTATGGTTCCCAATCAGAGGCAGCTGTCTATTGTTGTCTCTGATTGGGAATCATACTTAGGCAGCCTGTTTTCCACCCTAGTTTGTGGGATCTTGTTTTTGCATAGTTACTATGTAGCCTGCAGAACGTTATGTTCGTTTATATTTTGTTGTTTTTTAATGTTCATCAATAAAGAAAGATGTACGCTTACCACGCTGCAACTTGGTCTCATTCGTCTAATGACGGACGTAACAGAAGATCCCACCACCAAGTAACCAAGCAGCGTGCCCAGGAGTGGAGGACATCCTGGACCTGGGAGGAGATAATGGCAGGGGACAAGACCCTGCCATGGAAGCAGGCGGAGGCAGCGAGAGAGGAACGGCGATGAGACCAGGAATCAAGGACACGACGCAAGCACGAGAGGCAGCCCCCCCCCCCAAAGAATTCGGGGCGGGCAGACGGATTGGTTGGCGGAGCCGAGGGGTGAACCAGAGCCAGTCAGGGAGTCGAGTGAGGAGCTCGACGCAAGATTCCGGAGAGAAGTGTTGGCGTTGAGAGCGGGCGTGCTGAGGAGCGTGACACCAGTCCGGTGTCATATGCACCAGTTTCACGCATCTGGCCTCCAGTGCGCCACCCCAGTCCGGTCTCTTTCAAGCACTCGCTTTAACTTTTTATGGCTGCAGGGGCAGTATTGAGTAGCTCTGATTAAAGGTGCCCATTTCAAACGGCCTCGTACTCAATTCTTGCTCGTACAATATGCATATTATTATTACTATTGGATAGAAAACACTCTCTAGTTTCTAAAACCGTTTGAATTATATCTGTGAGTCAAACAGAACTCATTTGGCACAAACTTCCTGACCAGGAAGTGGAAAGTCTGAAATCGATGCTCTGTTCTACTTCCTGCCTATACATGGGCATGATACGTATTAGTATACGTGCACTTCATACACCTTCCCCTGGATGTCAAGAGGTGGTGAGAGAAGAAATTTCGTGTTTATCTTGGTCTGAAGTGGAATACAAGCTCTTTGTATGACGTGTCCGCCCATTTCTTGTTTTCTGGAGAGCGCGAAAGGGGACATGGATTTGCCTTCTGTTTAGCTGCCGTTATAGGCGACTACTATCTCCGGCTTTGATTTTATTTGATACATGTGACCATATCATCGTAAAGTATGTTTTTTCAATATAGTTTCATCAGATTATTGAAATTTTTTCGGGAGTTTTGCCGTGTTCCGTTCTCTTCCGTTTGTTGACATGGAGAGCTTTGTGCCACTTGGCAAGTGCGCTTGCTAATTCAAGAGGGAAAATGAACGTTCTAAATCCAAACAACGATTGTTCTTGACAAAGGACACCTTGTCCAACATTCTGATGGAAGATCACCAAAAGTAAGAAACATTTTATGATGCTATTTCATATATCTGTCGTGCATGTGAACTAGTCGCCGGCGCCCAACTTTGGGGTACTCAGCTATACCGAAGCTGGATGTCGTAATGAAGTTATTTTTTAGAATTCTAACACTGCGATTTCATTAAGAACTAATGGATCTATCATTTCCTATACAACATGTATTTTTTAGTTATGTTTATGAATAGCTATTTGGTCAGAATATGTGTGTCAGAAAACGTGTCAGAAAAATATCGTTGCTGTTTACACGTTGTGGAAAAAGTAGCTAAGTTAGCACAATGTGTAACCACTGATTTCAGCTCTAAATATGCACATTTTCGAACAAAACATAAGTGTATGTATAACCTGATGTTATAGGACTGTCATCTGATGAAGAATATCAAGGTTAGTCAAAAAATATATATATTTTACTGGTTTGTTACGATCGCTAACTTTTGCTACTGGGAAATGGCTTGTCTTTCTGGCTATTGTGGTAAGCTAATATAACGCTATATTGTGTTTTCGCTGTAAAACACTTAATAAATCGGAAATATTGGCTGGAATCACAAGATGCCTGTCTTTTATTTGCTGTACACTATGTATTTTTCAGAAATGTTTTATGATGAGTAATTAGGTATTTGACGTTGGTGTCTGTAATTATTATGGCTGCTTTCGGTGCAATTTCTGATTGTAGCTGCAATGTAAACTATGATTTATACCTGAAATATGCACATTTTTCGAACAAAACATAGATTTATTGTATAACATGTTATAAGACTGTCATCTGATGAAGTTGTTTGTTGGTTAGTTTGGTTGGTTCTTGGTTAGTTAGGTTGGCTTTGTGCATGCTACCTGTGCTGTGAAAAATGTCTGTCCTTTTTTTGTATTTGGTGGTGAGCTAACATAAATATATATACGTGCTGTTTTCGCTGTAAAACATTTTAAAAATCGGACATGTTGGCTGGATTCACATGATGTGTACCTTTCATTTGCTGTATTGGACTTGTTAATGTGTGAAAGTTAAATATTTAAAAAAAATATATTTTGAATTTCGCGCCCTGCACTTGAGCTGGCTGTTGTCATAAGTGTACCGACGTCGGGCTTGCAGCCATATTAAGGAGCGTGTGTCCGTTCAGGCACCATGTTATGCGGTTCTACGCGCCGTGTCTCCAGTGCGCCTTCACAGCCCAGTGCGTCCTGTGCCAGCGCCCTGCACTTGCCGGGCTAAATTGAGCATCCAGCCAGGACGCGTTGTGCCAGCTCTAGGCTCCAGACCACCAGTGCGCCTCCATGGCCCAGTATATCCTGCGCCGGCCATACGTACTGTGTGTCCAGTACGTCCTGTGCCTCCTCCCCGCACTCGCCCTGAGGTGCGTGTCATCAGCCCGGTGCCACCTGTACCGGTTCCACGCATCAGGCTTTCAGTGTGCCTCCACAGTCCAGAGCTTCCGGCGACAGTTCCCAGTCCAGAGCTTCCGGCGACAGTCCCCAGTCCAGAGCTTCCGGCGACAGTCCCCAGTCCAGAGTTTCTGGCGACAGTCCCCAGTCCAGAGCTTCCGGGGGCAGTTTCCTGTCCAGAGCTTCCGGCGACAGTTCCCAGTCCAGAGCTTCCGGCGACAGTTCCCAGTCCAGAGC
Source organism: Salvelinus namaycush (assembly GCF_016432855.1). NCBI lineage: Eukaryota > Metazoa > Chordata > Actinopteri > Salmoniformes > Salmonidae > Salvelinus > Salvelinus namaycush. Next base: position 31,680,651 of record NC_052313.1, read on the forward strand.
TTCCGGCGACAGTTTCACAGTCCGGAACCTCCAATGACGGTCCACAGTCCGGAACCTCCAACGACGGTCCACAGTCCGGAACCTCCAACGACGGCCCACAGTCCGGAACCTCCAACGACGGCCCACAGTCCGGAACCTCCAACGACGGTCCAGAGTCTCCGGCGACGGTCCACGGTCCGGTTCCTTCGGCGACGATCTACGGTCCGGAGCCTACGGCGACTATCCACGGTCCGGTTCCACGGAAGCGGAGGGATCAGCAAGCGGAGCGGGGTCTACGCCCCGAACCAGAGCCTCCACCGAGGCTAGATGCCCACCCGGACCCTCACTCATAGAGTCAGGTTTTCCACCCTAGTTTGTGGGATCTTGTTTTTGCATAGTTACTATGTAGCCTGCAGAACGTTACATTAGTTTATATTTTTTATTTTTTTTGGTGTTCATCAATAAAGAAAGATGTATGCTTACCACGCTGCTCCTTGGTCTCATTCACCTAACGACGGACGTAACAGTGCCAGCATTACAAGTGTGGCTGTCCTGTTTCCCTGGCCTTACCACATATCTTACTGTAACATCAACACTGCACAAATAGATGCAAAAAGTAAATAGCATAGTGGGTCAATTTCCACAACAAGTGAAGCGAACTCGTGCACATGCGCAGATACTGTCTGTGACTATGTGAGAGCGAAGTCTTATACCTAGCTCAGCTCAATATCTGTGGTGCTGCTCAAAGCAACCTCATTTCGCTGAGTCTACCTTTAAAGATGCACTCTCTTACTTTTGTATAATTTCAGCCAGGAGTTTTGAAAGTGGTGCTCACAAGCCAAAATGGGTCCCAGTTTTTTGTGTACTACGTCATCCAATTGTGCATGTCGTCATCCCTTTCATGTAATATTTTCGAAATTTTGCAAGTCGTATGACATCATGTAAATTTTGCAATTAATCTGATTTGTTACAAATTGAATTTGTGCAATATGTTACAAATTTGTTGAGCTTAAGATCCCGGAATGTATCTTTAACCTTTATTTAACCAGAAAACTACCCTTCAGGTAAAATAAAACTACTTTGCGTTAAATTTAGGAAATGTATGTATTTGTTGTGTCAAAATTGACACTCAAACAACCACTGTAACATGTTGCTGCACAAGGTCTCATAATAATTAATAATTCAAAGTGTACAGCGAGCCGGTGTAGCTCGACTTACCACGCTGTGGCAGATGTAAACCAACGGAAAGACGTTTTGCTCTGCATCTGAGTATCCAAACCGTATCATGTGAGATAAAATGTGAGAACTGCTTCGTTTGACTAACTTATCCAGTTGAGCTAGAACAGTATGTCAGTTGGGACGCTATCAATTAATGAGATGTCAACAATTGTTTAGTGTTACATTATTCATGTCAGTGCAGTAATAAGTAATGAGACAGGTAAATTGACAAAACTCATCGCTCAAGAGCCCTTTTCCCCTGAGCTTTTCCAAGCTTATAACCTCTAAGACGGTGTCATTTCATCCTGTCCAACCAGACTCCTCCACTTACTAAGACGAGCAGGATCCCCGAACGGAGGAACATTAAGGGGCTCAGAAGGACTGAGGCTCCGTCCCAAATGGCGCCCTATTCCCTATTTAATGCACTACTTTGACGAGGTAGTGTACCAAATTATAGTTGACTATATAAAGAATATAGTATCATTTGGGACTCACATTGAGAGAGAGAGGAGACAAGGCGAGAAAGATGAGGACAAGGTGGCAGGATTGTGTTAGCTGAAGATTAAGGCCATCCAGGCCTTCAGCGTGGTGCGATGATGGATGGACGGCACTCCTTCATCCATCAGAGCCTGTTTACATCACCTTTAAACAGCCACGGCCATGCCAACCCCGCGATCCATCCTCTCCTCTCTCTTAAAGGGGCCAGGACCCTGGTTTGAACCAAGCTTCTACTCACGACTCTGGCTTTACAAATGATAGAGTCATCATTCATTAGGTTGTGGTTGGTGAGGATGCAAAGGAGTTGATGTGTATTCATTCCGTAATTCATTTTTTTAAATTTAACCTTAATTTAACCTTAACCAGGAAGTCGCTATGAGGTTAAATATCTATTTTACAAGTGAGACATTTATGATCTGGTTGGTATATCTGAAGTTGGTATGGTATACACAGTGCATTCAGAAAGTTTTCAGACCCCTTCACTTTTTCCACATTTTGTTAAATTACAGCTTTATTCTAAAATGGATTTTTTTTAAAAAAATGTCCCTCAATCTACCAACAATACCCCAAATGACAAAGCAAAAACATATTTTCATACATTTTTGCAAATGTATTAAAAATAAAAAACTGAAATATCACATTTACATATGTATTCAGACCCTTAACTAAGTACTTTGTTGAATCAACTTTGGCAGAGATTACAGCCTTGAATCTTCTTGGATGTGACACTACAAGCTTGGTACACCTGTATTTGAAGAGTTTCTCAGATTCTTATTTGCAGATCCTCTCAAGCTCTGTCAGGTTGGATAGGGAGCGTCACTGCACAACTATTTTCAGATCCCTCCAGAGATCGGGTTCAAGTCCGGGCTCTGGCTGGGTCACTCAAAGACATTCAGAGACTTGTCAAAATGGCGCAGAAGAGGATGGCTGACGTTTTATATGCCCGTAATCAATTGTGCTTTTTTGAGAAAAAAAATGGCGTTGTTTGTAACTTATTATTTTACGTATTTTGTACATAATGTTGCTGCTACCGTCTCTTATGACTGAAAATAACTTCTGGACATCAGAACTGGGATTACTCACCATGGACTGGAAGAAGATCTTTCCTTTAACGAGTCCGACGAGAAAGAGATACTGCTCTCCCGGGAACAGACCCAGATCCACGACATTTGCATGAAGAAAATATGGAAGACAAAAAGACGCAGATCAGACAGCATTTTGAGAATCCGTAGGCGAGAGAGTAAACTCCCATTGCCATCAATTCTACTTGCTAACATGCAATCATTGGAAAATAAAATGGATGACCTACGATTACGATTATCCTACCAACGGACATTAAGAACTGTAATATCCTATGATTCACGGAGTCGTGGCTGAATGACGACACGGACAATTTAGAGCTGGAGGGTTTTTCAATGCACCAGCAGAACAGAAAAGCTATGTCTGGTAAGACGAGGGCTGAGGGTGTGTGTCTTTTTGTCAATAACAGCTGGTGCGCGATGTCTAATATTAAAGAAGTCTCGAGGTATTGCTCGCCTGAGGTAGAGTACCTTATGATAAGCTGTAGACCACACTATCTACCAAGAGAGTTCTCATATATATTATTCATAGCTGTCTATTTACCACAATAGACCGATGCTGGCACTAAGAGCGCACTCAAACAACTCTGCAAGGCAATAAGCAAACAAGAAAATGCTCACCCAGAAACGGCTCCCTAGTGGCCTGGAACTTTAATGCAGGCAAACTTAAATCGGTTTTACCAAATTTTTACCAGTATGTCCCATGTGCAACCAAAACTCTAGACCACCTTTACTCCACACACAGCGATGCATACAAAGCTCTCCCCCGCCCCCCATTTGGCAAATCTGACCATAATTATATACTCCTGATACCTGCTTACAAGCAAAAACTAAAGCAGGAAGTACCAGTGACTCGTTCAATACAGAAGTGGTCAAATGGCGCAGATGCTACGCTACAGGACTGTTTTGCTAGAACAGACTAGAATATGTTCCAGGATTCATCCAATGTCATTGAGGAGTATACCACCTCAGTCATCGGCTTCATCAATAAGTGCATAGACGACATCGTCCCCACAGTGACCATATGTACATATCCCAACCAGAAGCCATGGATTACAGGCAACATCTGCATCGAGCTAAAGGCTAGAGCTGCCGCTTTCAAGGCCCGGGACACTAATCCTGACACGTATAAGAAATCCCGCTATGCCCTTAGACGAGCCATCAAACAAGCAAAGCGTCAACACAGGATTAAGATTGAATCCTGCTACACCGGCTCTGAAGCTCGTCGGATGTGGCAGGGCTTGAAAATTATTACGGACTACAAAGGGCAAACCAGATGCGAGCTGCCCAGTGACGCGAGCCTACCAGACGAGCTAAATGCCTTTTAATCTCGCTTCGAGGCAAGCAACACTGAAGTGTGCACGAGAGCATCAACTGTGCTGGATGACTGTGTGATAACGCTTTCAGTAGCCGATGTGATCAAGACCTTTAACAGGTCAAAATTCACAAAGCCGCTGTGCCAGATGGATTACCAGGACTTGTACTCAAAGCATGCGGGGACCAACTGGCAAGTGTCTTCACTGACATTTTCATGCTCTCCCTGACTGTGTCTGTAATACCTACATGTTTCAAGCAGACCACCATAGTCCCTATGCCCAAGGAAGCAAAGGTGACCTGCCTTAATTATTACCGCCCCGTAACACTCACATCGGTACACATGAAGTGCTTTGAAGGGTCTTGACTCACATCAACAGCATCCTCCCGGATACCCTAGACCCACTCCAATTCGCATACCGCCCCAACAGATCCACAGATGACACAATCTCAATCGCACTCCACACTGCCCTTTCCCACATGGACAAAAGGAACACCTACGTGAGAATGCTGTTCATTGACTACAGCTCATCATTCAACACCATTGTGACTGCGAACCTCATCACTAAGCTAAGGACCCTGGGACAAAACACCTCCCTCTGCAACTGGATCCTGGACTTCCTGACAGGCTGCCCCCAGGTGGTAAGGGTAGGAAACAACTTGTCTGCCACGCTGATCCTCAACACTGGGGCCTCTCAGGGGTGTGTACTTAGTCCCCTCCTTTACTCCCTGTTCATCTACGACTGTGTGGCCAAACACGATTCCAACACCCTCATTAAGTTTGCTGACAAAAAGTGGTATGCCTGATCACCAACAATGATGATACAGCCTATAGGGAGGAGGTCAGAGAACTGGCAGTGTGGTGCCATGACATCAACCTTTTCTTCAATGTGAGCAAGACAAAGGAGTTGATGGTGGACTACAGGAAAAGGTGGGCTGAACAGGCCCCCAATAACATCAACGAGGATGTAGTGGAGTGTGTCGAGAGTTTCAAGTTCCTTGGTGTCCACATCACCAATGATCTATCATGGTCCAAACACACCAAGACAGTCGTGAAGAGGGCACAAAAAAACCTTTTCCCTCTCAGGAGGCTGAAAAGATTTGGCATGGGTCCTCAGATCCTCAAATCAGATCCTCAAAAGATCTACAGCTGCACCATCAAGAGCATCCTAACCTACAAAAGGGAGGCCGGTGGCATTACCCATATGGTTGATGATATCCTTATTGAAAATGTACGGTCCATTACTAGACGTCCGCAAGTGCTTTTAACTTCTCTAGGGTAGGGGGCAGCATTCGGAATTTTGGATGAAAAGCATGCCCAAATTAAACTGCCTGCTTCTCGGGCCCAGAAGATATGATATGCATATAACTGGTAGATCTAACGTTTCCAAAACTGTTAAAATAGTGTCTGTGAGTATAACAGAACTGATTTGGCAGGCGAAAACCTAAGAAAAATCCATTCAGGAAGTTGTTTTTTGGGGGGGTTTTAGTTTTCTATTCAATGCCATTACAGTATCCATTGACTTAGGACTCAAATTGCAGTTCCTATGCCTTCCACTAGATGTCAACAGTCTTTAGAAATTGTTTCACGCTTGTATTCTGAAAAATGAGGAAGTAAGAGCAGTCTGAATGAGTGGACCCTAAAGTGTCACAGAGCTTTTTCATGCGTGAGACCGAGAGAGTGCCTTTCTTGTTTACATTTTATATTGACGACGTTATTGTCCGGTTGAAATATTATCGATTATTTAGGCTAAAAACAACCTGTGGATTGAATATAAACATCGTTTGACATGTTTCTATGAACTTTACGGATACAATTTGGATATTTTGTCTGCCTGTTTTGACTGCGTTTGAGCCTGTGGATTACTGAAGAAAAAGTGCGAACAAAACTGAGGTTTTTGGATAAAAAGAGACTTTATTGAACAAAAGGAACATTTATTGAGTAAATGAATGTCTGCTGAGTGCAACCATATGAAGATCATCAAAGGTAAAGGATTCATTTTATCTCTATTTCTGACTTGTGTAACTCTTCTACTTGGCTGGTTACTGTTTGTAATGATTTGTCTGCTGGGCTATGTTCTCAAATAATCGTAAGGTATGCTTTCGCCGTAAAGCATTTTTTAAATCTGACTCCGTGGTTGGATTCACAAGAAGTTAATCTTTAAACCTATGTAAAATATGTTTTGTTTTCTGAATTTTTATAATGAGTATTTCTGTATTGAAGTTGGCGCCCAGCAGGTTCACTGGCTGTTGAAGAGGTGGGACGCTAACGTCCCACGTACCCAAGAGAGATTAAAAAAGTTATTTCTGGACCATTTTTTGAAATTTTCTTTTGTCAATTACACATGTATAAGAACTGTCTGAACATACTTTTGTCATATTTGATTATAATTTTTTAATCTTTTTAATTTTACTTTTCCATAAGGCATAGGTTTTGTCCGTTTGCAATATGATTTCATAGGAAGTCAAAAGTCGAAGTCAAAGTCACTTTTTTTTTTTTACCAAATGCATTAAGAAATGTCCAAATGCAATACGAAAGATTTGAAAGTGCCAAATCAGGATGTTATGTCCATTTGCCATGTACGATCATAGGAAGTCGGTTTACAAACCCAAAAGTCAGTGAACTATGTCCAAAAGGCATTTATACTGCCCAAATTAAATATAGCACTATGTTAAGCCATGAATCAACCTAGATTAACTATTTGTCATGTATGATGAGGGAGAAGTGGGACTCTGTTTTTTTGAAAACTGTCCAAAATGACAAGGGGCGCTATTGGATGGGCACGGGTGGGGGGTGCTCCCTACCCAACCGTAGACCCCTTGCTCCCCCTTTTAGGCATTAAAAACCCTTTTTAAAATGTGCTTCTGGTAACACATTCCAATCACCAGGTGCACGGCTGTCCATTTCACAATATGTTTCAATGGGCATTTACCATCACGAATTTGACATGCTCAAAAATACTGCAGAAATGCAAAATTGACTGGCCTGATGAACTCAGGATGGCCGGGCAGTGATAGTGGTTCCTCTCCATCGCTCGTTGTGTTGATTTCATCATGTCCATTTGGTGATGTTTTTTCACTGATGAATCATATTGCAAATGTACTGTTTATTTGCAATATTTTTCAATGGGCATTTACCATCACGAATTTGACATGCTCAAAAAAACTGCAGGTATGCGAAATTGACTGGCCACATGAACTCGGGATGGCGGGCAGTGATTCTGGTTCCTCTCCATCGCTCATTGGTGTTGATTTCAGAATGTCATTTTGGTGATGGTACCTCACTGTTTAAACATATTGCAAATGGACAAAAGTCAGCCAGCAAGTCACCATCCATCAGTCAATTAGATATCATTCTGACACCAAACTGATATAAACTGACAGCACACCCACTTTTTACAACTCGTTTAGAAGCCAACTATCACATATTTCAGAGCAGGCCCAAAATTCACAGCGCCTTCTGTTTAAACCATAATAAAAACATAACACATAGTTACTATCTAGCTGCGGGTCCAGTTCTGACATTATATGTAGGCCAAGCTGAGGTGACCTCGAATCCCAAGTTTCGGCTCGATAGGTCATTTGGAGCCCGAGCAGCGACCATAATTGGTGCTGAAAATCCACTTTTTCCAGGCGTTGCTACGGGGTCCTTGAATGAGCTATCAAACAGAAACGTTGGGGTCCGTCTCTCTGGGCCGAGGCAGTTTCAATGCACCAAGTCTTGCGATTCTGGTACTTTTCTAAATGTCGTTATTTTCGTAATGGTCAAAATGAATTGAAGTTATTGCAAATGTACGAGGCTGTTTCTTGGTCTGAGAAACTTCTAGAGTCACATAACTCACTGTGCACTATCGACCTGAGCTCTGTAACAGGTTTCTAAAGTTTCAGAGCTCTAGGTCTAACGGTTATTTGATAGTTCAAACAAAGGTAACTATTGCAGGCACTGTGTGTCTCTAAGCCCCAAACTGTGTCACTCCATCCTTGCTGTGTGTGTTTTTCTTGGAAATCTGATGGGATGAATGACTGATTTACAGTTCATGAGGGTTGCCTAATCACACATATGAAGTTTTGGAAAGAGCTGACTTTTTTAACCCTTCGAAACAGCCCCTTTGATCCCAATTATGGCACTTCCATTTGGCACAGGAAGCTAAAAGTAAACAAATATCCTCATTGGGGTACACTTTTACAGAATCCTGAGTTTTAAGTCTTTACGTGAAGAACTGACTGATTTACACAGGGTTGAGTGCACTATTTCTCTCAAACTGCAGGTTGGGTATGGCAATACACTTTTAGGGTGATTTTAACCTCTTCCGGTTGCTTCAGGAAGCTTAGAATCGACACAGGTAGACCTCATAGGTGGCCTGGTAGACTGTCATCGAAGACAGGTTCATAAGGCATTCATAACCCACATAGGCTTCAGGTTGAATTTAGAGGAGAAGGCAATGTATTCCTATGGAGATGTCACAGTAAACTGTGAGATGAAAAAAAAAATGTTTTCACTGTTAAGGGTTAATGCCACACGGTCAAGGTTTGCACAGATTGGGAGGACCTCAGGAATGTTCCTGAAGTCGAATTGTGCTTCTAACCCTAACTGTTCTCCCGCTGTCACCCAAAAGCACCTGCAATTTAGGGCCAGGCTTCATTATGGGCCTACTTTTTTCATGGTCGCCGAGCTCAGACCGAGCAAGCTACGGTCAAGCAGGGCATCTCGTTGAACTTGGCCCAGCTAGAGATTATGGTAATGCCATTGCAGGCTCTGTGTGTCTTTAAGCCCCGCACTGTGTCACTCCATCCTTACTCTGTGTGTGAGTGTGTGTGTGTGTGAGAGCTTTTATTTTACATCTGTTGGGAGAAATGACTGATTTACAGTTCATGAGGGTTGCCTAATCACACATATGAAGTTTTGAAAAGATCTGACATTTTTAACACTTCAAAACAGCAACTGTGACACCATTTTAAGGTTGACACAGGAAGCTGAAAGTGAACACATATCCTCCTTGGGGTAGACTCTTATAGAATTTTGAGTTTTAAGTCTTTATGTTAAGAACGGACTTATTTACAAGGGTTGAATGAGTGCGTGTTATTTCATTATTAGTCTGAACACGCTGCAACTGGATCTAACTTTTTGGGAAACATATATTTTTTTTTTAACATCACCAATGGTACATTGTACGATTTCTCTTAAAAACCCAATAATGTTGTGGGTCCATCAGACCCGCGAACATTGGGTGAATAACAAAAACATGAACACCACACAAGGGTAAACCTGTCTGAAGGCTGAGGTAAAGGCTATAGGCTAAATCCTTATTATAGTGATATTTGGAATGTGCTGCATTCGTTGCCTTTCTTTTCCAAGGCTTGGCTTCCCCAGTGAATTTACCCACGCATCGCTACTGGTAGCGTGCCCGCCTATATGTTACTGGATTGCCGCCATTTGCCCGTTCCATGCATATAACCATTCACGATTAATGTTGTTTAACGTGTGCCCAATTTAATGTGTGCATGGAAGTGGTCGCATCTGTTTTAAATGGAATAAGTGTAATGTGGTAAGTAGGATATAGCCAGTTACATTTGTATTAGCCAGATTTAGATTTTATGTTGCCATACACAGGGTGTCGACATGCATGTTTCACCAGCCGTGGGGTCAGCTGAGGTGCCTCATGTGGTATCATCTGTGTGTAGGCCTCACAACCCGACCCTGTTGACAAGGAGCTGTCCTTCCTGTCTCTACCTGATGTGTTCCCTTTGCTGCTGTCCTTTCCTGGAGGAGAGGATGGGCCTTCCCTATCCACCAGTGAGACAATAAAGGGTATCTCTAAAATGTTCAGTTTTGTCACGCAACACAATGCCACAGATGTCTCAATTTTAAGGGGAGCTTGCAATTGGTATGCTGACTGCAGGAATGTCCACCAAAGCTGTTGCCAGCTAATTGAATGTTAATTTTTCTACCATAAGCCACCTCCAAGAATGTTTTAGAGAATTTGGCAGTATGTCCAACCGGCCTCACAACCGCAGACCACGTGTAACCATACCAGTCCAGGACCTCCACATCTGGCTTCTACACCTGCATGATCATCTGAGACCAGTCACCCGGACAGGTGAAGAAACTGTGTGTTTGCAAAACCGAAGACTTTCTGCACAAACTGTCAGAAGCCGTCTCAGGGAAGCTCATCTGCGTGCTCGTCGTCCACACCAGGGTCTTGACCTGACTGCAGTTCGGCATTGTAACCAACTTCAGTGGGCAAATGCTCACCTGCGCTGGCCACTGGAACGCTGGAGTAGTGTGCTCTTTAGGGATGAATCCTGGTTTCAACTGTACCAGGCAGATGGCAGACGTTGTGTGGGCAATCGGTTTGCTGATGTCAATGTTGTGACCAGAGTTCCCCATGGTGGCAGTGAGGTTATGGTATGGGCAGGCATAAGCTACAGACAATGAACACAATTGCATTTTATCGATTGTAATTTAAATGCACAGAGATACCGTGACGAGATCCTGAGGCCCATTGTCGTGCCATTCATCGCCACTGTCACCTTAAGTTTCAGCATGATAATGCACGGCCCCATGTCGCAAGGATCTGTACACAATTCCTGGAAGCTGAAAATGTACCAGTTCTTCCATGGCCTACATACTCACCAGACATATCACCCATGGAATATGCTTGGGATGGTCTGGATTGACATGTACGACAGTGTGTTCCAGTTCCCGCCAATATCCAGCAACTTCGCACAGCCATTGAAGTAGAGTGGGATAATATTCCACAGGCCACAATCAACAGCCTGATCAACTCTATGCGAAGGAGATGTGTTGCGCTACATGAGGCAAATGGTGGTCACACCAGATACTGACTGGCTTTCTGATCCACATCCCTACTTTTTTAAAGGTATCTGTGACCAGCATATCTGTATTCCCAGTCATCTGAAATACATAGATTAGGGCCTAATAAATGTATTTCCTTAACTGTAACTCAGTAAAATATTTGAAAGTGTTGCACGTTAGGCAAACATTTTTGTTCAGCGTAAAAGGCATGAGCTCAGATCGGCTACAAAAGTTAATTTTGTTGCATTAAATTGACCTCTCCACCGTATCTAGCAAGTTAGCTATTCAAAACCAGTGCTCGAATGACATACAATAGCATAATGCCGCAACAGTTTAATCAAACAGAAGCAGAATGTTATAGCTATGTCTATTCTTACCTTATCATCTTTATCAGCTACACTTTGCCCTTATCTACAGTCTCAACCCAAATAACACAGTGCCCTCCGTAATAATTGGTACAGTGGAGCATTTTTTCTTATTTTGGCTCTATACTCCAATAGTTTGGATTTGAAATCAAACAATGACTATGAAGTTCAAGTGCAGACTGTCAGCTTTAATTTGAGGGTATATTCATCCATAATCAGGTGAACCATTTAGAATTTACAGCACTTTTTGTACATATGACCCATTTTAGGGCATCAAAAGTATTGGGACAAATTCACTTATGTTTATTAAAGTAGGAAAAATGTATTTGTTCCCATATTCATAGCATGCAATGACTACATCAAGCTTGTGACTGTCAGAGTCTAGGTGATGTGGGTAAGGCGGAGTCAGGCGCAGGACGCAGAGATGAGTAATAATAGTAATTTACTCAAAAATAATCTTCCAACAAGGAGAACGAAAATCCAGAATCACATAAATGAGACCACTGACAACAATAAACACGCACAAAACCATGATGGCTCCAGGGGGTTAAATAGGGAAATAATTAAAATGTATAATGGGAACCAGGTGTGTACAATACAGACAAAACAAATGGAAAAAGAAATGTAGATCGGTGGAGGCAAGAAAGCTGGTGATGTCAACCGCCGAACGTCGCCCAAACAAGGAGAGGCACCAACTTCGGCGGAAGTCGTGACAGTGACTCTATAAATATGTTCAATGCATTTTCTGTTTGTTTTGGTTGTGTTTCCGATTATTTTGTGCTCAATTGAAATGAATGGTAAATAATGTATTGTGTCATTTTGGAGTCACTTTTATAGTAAATAAGAATATAATATGTTTCTAAATACTTCTACATTAATGTGGATACTACCATAATTATGGATAATCCTGAATGAATCGTGGATATTGATGAGTGAGAAAGTTATAGATGTACAAAAATTATACCCCCAAGACAAGCTGATCTCTCAGCATTACAAAAACAGAGGAGATTAGCATTTTTTGGCGGGTATGATATTTGTGCGTACATAACTTTGTGCGTATAGCACGTAACTATTTCACAAGAGACGCTATTTTTGTTGTATTTATGGTATTTATTTATTTTATTCTCATGTGCCTTAATAACAAACTTGTATGCCATTTGTAAATATAAATGTAAATGTTAAATTACGAGCCTAGTTGGTTTAGCCACGGAAAAAGTTAGGAACCTTACCCCCTAGTCATGATTGGCTGAAATAATGGATGGGCTGGACGTGCTGAGAGATGAGTTCGCATTGGTAGCATGTAGCATGCTTCTGTCTATAACGTGAGCTGCTCGGTATGTGTATATAATCCTTGCTACTGCGGCTTTTTTGAAAGATATAATATTAGCCTTGGAGAACAGCAAAAGTGTTGCTGCTGCTCTCAACAACATTGCTGCCCTACATTTAGCAGGCGCTCTTGACAAAGATCAGTGGGAAAAAGTGTCTGCCCACCGGAGTGACTTGATACAATGTGAGCCAAACAAGCTGCAGAACCAAAACAGAGTTACAGGGGTTCCAGTCTGCCATGAAGCGTGCATCCATGTATACAGGTAAGTCTAGCTACATTTTCAGATATTATACATTTCTATTTTTGTCTGAAAGTTGTTTTCATTGCAAGATAAAGTGTAATGTTCGCTAGCTAGCTAATGTTAGCTTGCTAGCTAACATTACGTGTATGATCTGTGTATTAATATTATTTGTATCTCAGAAAGTCATTTGTATTGCTAGTTATAGCCTAATGTTAGCTAGCTAGCCAACATTTAACATAGTTGGTTTAACTTTAGCTACCTGCAGATTCATACACTACATGACCAAAGTATGTGGACACCAGCTCGTCGAACATATCGTTCCAAAATCATTGGCATTACTATGGAGTTGGTCCCACATTTCCTGCTAAAACTGCCTCCACTCTTCTGGGAAGGCTTTCCACTCAATGTTGGAATGTTGTTGCAGAGACAAGCGCATTAATGAGATTGGGCACTGATGTTGGGCGATTAGGCCTAGCTCACAGTCATTGTTCAAATTCATCCCGAAGGTGTTTGATGGGGTTGAGGTCAGGGCTCTGTGCAAGCCAGTCAAGTTCTTCCACATCAATCTCAACAAATAATTTCTGTATGGACATCGCTTAGTGCACGGGGGCATTGTCATGCTGAAACAGGAAAGGGCCTTCCACAAACTGTTGCCTTAAAGTTGGAAGCATAGAATCGTCTAGAATGTCATTGCATGCTGAAGCATTAAGATTGACCTTCACTGGAACTAAGGCCTAGCCCAAACCATGAAAAACAGCCCCAGACCATTATTCCTCATCTACCAAACTTTACAGTTTGCACTATGCATTGGGGCAGGTCGAGCTGCCAGAAGGTGAAGCATGATTTACCACTCCAGGGAATGCGTTTCCACTACTCCAGAGTCCAATGACTACGAGATTTACACCACTCCAGCCGACTCTTGGCATTGCGCATGGTGATCTTCGGCTTGTGTGTGGAAGCTTGGCCATGGAAACCCATTTCATGAAGCTCCCGACAAACAGTTCTAGTGCTGACGATGCTTCCAGAGGCAGTTTGGAACTCGGTAGTGAGTCTTGCAGCCGAGGACAGACAATGTTTACGCACTTCAGCACTCTGTGTTCCCGTTCTGTGAGCTTGTGTGGCCTACCACTTTGCGGGTGAGCTATTGTTACTCCTAGACGTTTCCACTTCACAATAACAGCACTTGCAGTTGAACGGGGCAGCTCTAGCAGGGCCAAAATTTGACACATTGACTAGTTGGAAAGGTGGCATCCTATGACGGTGTCATGTTGAAAGTCACTGAGCTCTTCAGTAAGGCCATTCTACGGCAAATTTTTGTCTATGGAGATTGCATGGCTGTGTGCTCGATTTTATACACCTGTCAGAAACGGGTGTGGCTTAAATAGCCTAATCGACTAATTGTGTATATAAAGTTTATATCATGCCTAGTGGCTAGCTATGACAATCAGTTTGTATTGCTAGTAGTATGGGTTGGGTTGGGATTGTTCATTGTTTAGCTAGCTAGCTAGCTACATGTTTAAACAAAAGACTCTACTTCACCAGATGATGACATGACCCATCAAGTTAGTCAGGTATGTCTGGGGGTGATTATGGCCATCTATTGTATTTCATGAACATGTGTACATGTCTAGACAACAGTGACCCATCCACGTAGCTGGGGGGTGGTTATAGCATTTCTTTCACATGACACATCAATTTAGGCAAGTGTGTCTGGTTAGGGTTGTGCCGACATGGCCATAGTCGTATTCGTAATCATATCCTTAAATATACATTTTGATAGTCGGATCGAATAATACTCGTGATCAGAAATAACTGAAGTGTTTTAATATGCCTAAACAGATGTTGGCAAAATACCTCCCTGCACGTTCTCACTGCAAAAAAGCTGAAGATTAGGATCAGCGCTTGGAGGGGTGAGTGTGTCTGTGTGTCCTCAATTTGCAGTGGGCAGCCAAGTTCTGTCACTCAGTCAAGAATGCGCATTAGCGTTTCATATTTTTTTCCTACCCTTGCCCTACTTGTTAGATATTATGCACATTGATAGCTTGAGAGCAAATGTCCTCGCGATGTGCTTTATCATAGCACTCGGCAGCAACAATCTAAATGATCAGACCGAAAACATGCAAGGAAAAGTGATCGGTTTAAATTATGAAGCGAGTGGATTTAGAAGTACAGTGTCAATCAGAGCAGCAGGATCAACATCCAGCCCGCCCTTCTCCTTACAGACAGGCAAACTAACCAGTTGAGTTATTCAGACCACGCACATGACTGACTCAAGGAGAGTACAGTATAGTTTAGAAACTGTGACTGACACATGAGAAACATGCTAGCTATTAATTACAAAAAATACTTGGAACATAATCGGATCCAGAAAATTGCCCATCACTGTTATGATACTAGCTTTGTCCGACTACTCGGCACACCCCTAGTATGTGGGTAAGTGTAATCTAATAATTATAAAATATTTATACAATCATTTTACCTGGACACTTTTTATTTTATATTGCTGCTATGCAAATATGCAAATAACCATTTCACTGTTGTCACGACTCCTACCGAAGGTGGCTCCTCTTCCTGTTCGTGCGGCGCTCGGCGGTCGTCGTCACCGGTCTACTAGCTGCCACCGATCCCTTTTCCCTTTTCTGTTGGTTTTGTCTTATTGGTTTCACCCGTTTCTTGTTTAGGTTTTTAGTTGGGCTATTTAAGCCGGTAGGCCCGCCTGCTCTTTGTGCGGGCTTATTCTTCCACTGTGTTTATGTGTTACACCTTCTGTATCGTGTTTATGTGACAAATAAACTTTGTTTTTATTGTATATAGTGTGTATTTATCAGAGAAGGTAATGTGAAGAATTACATGGCCTGCACCAAAGTCAGATAAAGCCAAGGACTAAATACATTTAATTTTTTACTTACTATTGGAGGCTACTACTTTCATGACTTTTAGTTTGAAATCTTTGGTTGTTTAGCACATGGCCTCACCTATTAATCCTAAAAGAGATGGTTGGGGCTAAGGCTTAAGAGGGTGTGAAGATGCTGAATAGGTGTAGACAAAGAACAGCTCTTCAGTAGGTGTACCAAATAATTCAAGGCCCATTTTCTCAAAAGTGGGCTTACATGTTTTTCAACTTTCGAAGCAAAATTACTTTCCTATTGTTCCTCAACTGCAGTGTATGATATACAATTTTGTAGCTTGGAGTCTCTACTTTTATCCAAGGTAAAACACACCATTAAAAATGTTGCTACATAAGAATTAATCGAGGTGGTCGGTCACGTGTCCAGGCAATGTTGTTCTCCACTAAGATTGCTGTTGACTGATGTCACAGCATCTTAGCATGATTTATCCTGACTTTCTGACAATTGTGTAATTCATTAACAACTTAGATATTGAAATGCAAGCAGCAGGGGATGAGACCAGTTACAGAAAGTATTACAATACTAAAACATAAAAAACAACCTTTCAGTCAAGTTAACCTTACCAACATGATTGTAATACAATCATCAGTACTATTCATATTAACCTACTGGACCTCCTTAGCACAAACAAACAAGAACATTAACCAAAGCTTATTCACTTTATTTTTGATATGATGCATCCCTCTCAGTCCAATCCACAAAGATGGCTATAGTAGAGAGAGAGAGGTTACAAGAGAAAAGGGTGGGGGACTAGGTGGTGGTTCAGGTCTCCTGGAGAGTTACCCTCCCTACCCCCACTGCAGGCCTTGGCTCCACTCCCCTCTGTCAGTTCATCGAGAGGTACTGCGGCAGGGAGGACACCTAGGCCTCAACAGAGAAGTGGGAGGAGCAGAGATAGAGGCACTGGAACCAACACAACAGAGGGAGTTGAAGCTGAGAACAGATAGCATACAGTTAATGAAGATTGTGGAGCCAGTACCACCCAGGTTCAGACCCAAACAACCTGTAGGCCTACAGTTGGACAGTACTCAAACAAGTATGGGGACAAGAAGCAGTGAGAGGAGTGGGCAACATGCTTTCGTACATATACAGTACCAGTCAAAATTTGTAGAATAATAGTGAAGATATCAAAACTATGAAATAACATTTGGAATCATGGAGCAACCAAAAAAGTGTTAAACAAATCAAAATACATTTTATATTTGAGATTTGCCTATATGAAAGCTTTGCACAATCTTGGCATTCTCTCAACTAGCTTCAGGAGGGAGTAACCTAGAATCCATTTCAATTAACAGGTGTGCCTTGTTAAAAGTTCATTTGTGGAATTTCTTTCCTTCTTAAAACTATCCGTTGTGTCGTGACAAGGTAGGGCTGGTATACAGAAGATAGCCCTATTTGGTAAAAGACCAAGTCCATATTATGGCAAGAACAGCTCAACTAAGCAAAGATAAAAAGCAAAGAAACCACTACTAAAGGACACCAATAATAAGAAGAGACTTTCTTGCTTGGTCCAAAGAAATACGAGCAATGGACATTAGACCGGTGGAAATCTGTCCTTTGGTCTGATCAGTCCAAATTTAAGATTTTTGGTAAGACTCTGTGATTTATTTAGAATTCAAGGCACACTTAACCAGCATGGCTACCAGAGTATTCTGCAGCGATACGCCATCCCATCTGGTTTGCGCTTAGTGGGACTATCATTTGTTTTTCAACAGGGCAATGACCCAACACACCCCCAGGCTGTGTAAGAGCTATTTGACAAAGAAGGAGTTATGGAATGCTGCATCAGATGACCTGGCCTCAACAATCACCCGACCTCAACCCAATTGAGATGGTTTGGGATGAGTTGGACCGCAGAGTGAAGGAAAAGCAGTCAACAAGTGCTCAGCATATGTGGGAACTCCATCAAATCAAATGTATTTATATAGCCCTTACATCAGCTGATATATCAAAGTGCTGTACAGAAACCCAGCCTAAAACCCCAAACAGCAAGCAATGCAGGTGTAGAAGCATCAAGACTGTTGGAAAAGCATTCCAGGTGAAGCTGGTTGAGAGAATGCCAAGAGTGTGCAAAGCTGTCATCAACGCAAAGGGTGGCTACTTTGAATAATCTATTTTATAATCTATTTTGATTGTTTAACACTTTTTTGATTACTACATGATTCCATACGTGTTATTTAACTTTTACCGAACCTCAACCCCGTATCCGGGATCACCCCCCACCCCCCACACACTGATTAGCATAGCTAGCATAGCTTCACAAGTAGATAGTAGCATCTAAATATCATTAAATCACAAGTCCAAGACACCAGATGAAAGATACAGATCTTGTGAATAAAGCCACCATTTCAGATTTTTAAAATGTTTTACAGGGAAGACAAAATATGTAAATCTATTAGCTAAACACGTTAGCAAAATACACCACTATTCTAACTCCATCAGTTTCTTACTCCTTCAGGTGCTATCACCAATTCGGCTCAACTAAGATATTGATAGCCAATAACCTATAAAAAAAACCATCAGATGACAGTCTGATAACATATTCATGGTATAGGATAGTTTTTGTTAGAAAAAAGTGCATATTTCAGGTAGAAATCACAGTTTACAATTGCACCGACCATCACAAATCGACTAGAATTACTAGATAGAGCAACGTGTATGACCAATTTACTCATCATAAAACATTTCATAAAAATAGACAAAGCATAGCAATGGAAAGACCCAGTTCTTGTGATTTCAGACCATATTTCAGATTTTCTAAGCGTTTTTCAGCGAAAACACAATAAATCGATAAGTTAGCATACTACATGTGCAAACGTTACCAGAGCATCGATTCCAGCCAAAGAGCGCTATAACGTCAACATCGCCAAAAGATATTAATTTTTTCACTAACCTTCTCAGAATTCTTCCGATGACACTCCTGTAACATCATTTTACAACATACATATACAGTTTGTTCGAAAAGGTGCATATTTAGCCATACAAAACCGTGGTTACACAATAAAAATACTAGGAAATCAAGCCTCAATATGTCTGACGTCATCTATCAGAGTGATCTAGTTTAATTGAAAGCTAATCATATACTTGACTAAAAAATACAGGGTTGACAGGAATCGAAAGACAAATTAGTTCTTAATGCAACCGCTGATTTACATTTGTAAAATTATCCTTACTTTTCAATACAGGGTTCGCCAAGTGAAGCTACACCAAACAAAATGGCGAAATATGCGTTTAAAATATTTCGACAGAACAACAATTTATCATATTAAATATTGCTTACTATGAGCTGTTCTTCCATCATATTCTTGGGCAATGTATCCTTTCTATGTTATAAACGTCTTTTGGTCGATAGATGTCCTCTGTCCTTCGAAATATCCACTAACGATCGAACGGGACCCCAAAACGTGTCCAAAGTTTCAGAGTGCACAACAAAGAAATTCCTCAAAATCGCACTAAACGGATATAATTTCCTATAAAACGGTTTAAATTAACTACCTTATGATGTTTCTAAGTCCTATATCGAATTAAATTACAGACGGATACATTTCAAGTTGATAACCGAGCCTGTGAAAATGGCGTCCGGAGGTCCCTTCCTGCGTAAGGGCGAGCGTCGAAAGGGGGGCTACTCTCACTCCTTGGTCTTTTATAACCTCTGAGAGCTACGGAGAAGGCCCATTCCACTTCTCATTGGTTACTGACATCCAGGGGAAGGCGGGTGCAGTTCGTGTCGTTCCATAGGATAGACAGAGACCTTAAAAACTGATCTGAAACCAGAGCTTCGCTCTCAGACCTTTCACTGTCTGTCATGGATTTCGCTGTAGAAAGAGTTCTGGGTCACCCACAGACATCATTCCAACTTTGTATGAAACTAGAAAGTGTTTTCTTTCCAATAGAATTAATAATATGCATATTGTACGAGCAAGAATTGAGTACTAGGCAGTTTAATTTGGAGACGACAAAATGCTAATTCGGAACAGCACCCCCTGTAGTCGCAAGAAGTTAACCTCTAACGAGCCTCAACCCCGGATCCGGGATCACCCCCCACCCCCCCCACACTGATTAGCATCGCTAGCATAGCGTCACAATTAAATAGTAGCATCTAAATATCATTAAATCACAAGTCCAAGCCACCTAATGAAAGATACAGATCTTGTGAATAAAGCCACCATTTCAGATTTTTAAAATGTTTTACAGGGAAGACACAATATGTAAATCTATTAGCTAACCACGTTAGCAAAGGACACGATTTTTTTACTCCCAACAGCTTTTTCCTGCGTCAGTAGCTATCACTAATTCGACTAGATAAAAATATATATAGCCACTAACCAAGAAACAACTTCATAATATGACAGTCTGATAACATATTTATGGTATAGCATAGTTTTTTTTGGGAAAAATGTGCATTTTTCAGGTATAAATCACAGTTCTACATTGCAGCTGCAATCTGAAATAGTGCTGACCCAGCCAGAACAATTACAGAGACCAACGTCATATAACGAATTACTCATCTTAAAACATTTCAGAAAAATACACAGCGTACAGATATTGAAAGCCCAACATCTGGTGAATCCAAACAATATTTCAGATTTATTAAATGTTTTATAACGAAAACAAAATGTAGCGCTAAATTAGCATAGCTATACAAGGCAGATTCGGCTAGGCGCCCACGGTCAGTTCACATGCACAACAGATATGATATAACATCGTAAATTGGGTCTTACTATGGCTGATCTTTCATCAGAATGTTGATCAAAGTGTCCTTTGTCAAGATGAGTCGTTGGTTCCGTTCAGAAATCTTCCTTTCCCACTCCATTTAGCACAGGTACCGGTCGAGTGGCACAGATCTCTCAAATGTAAATAAATTGTGACAACGGAACACCGCAAAACTCCCAAAAAAATTCAAATAATCTGATTAAACTATATTGAAAAAACATACATTACGATGATATGGTCACATGTATCAAACAAAATTCGACACGGAGATAGTTTTCATCCATAACGCCAGCAAAACAGTACACAATCGCAGCTCCAACTCGTGCGAATCAGCAAACCGGAAGTTGTCGGTCACGCCAAAGAAATAGGTCTTATTTCACGTCAGTACCAGATAAACAAAGAATTTCTCCTCTGACGTCCTCTTGACACCCAGAGGAAGGCGAATGAGGTGTGTTTCGGGTCATAGGGGGCACGACCATATATAGGCAGAGCTTTGAAGCCAGCATAACACATCTTGATTTTATGTTCTTGGTCATGGAAAGTGCTGTGAAATGACTTCTGTATCACTCAGAGACAAAATTGAAACGGTTTTAGAAACTAGAGATTGTTTTCTTTCCAATGGTATTATTTATATGCATGTAGTAAGAGCAATAATTGAATAAGAGGCAGTTTAATCTGTTGAGCAAATTATGCTAATGGGAAAATAGCACCCCCTGTATTCTCAAGAAGTTAAATCACAAGTCCAAGACACCAGATGAAAGATACACATCTTGTGAATCCAGCCACCATTTCTGATTTTTAAAATGTTTTACAGGGAAGACACAATATGTATTTCTATTAGCTAACCACGATAGCAAAAGACAACTTTTTTTTCCACCATTTTTTTCCTGCATAGGTAGCTATCACAATTTCGACCAAATAAAGATATAAATAGTCACTAACCAAGAAACAACTTCATCAGATGACAGTCTGATAACATATTTATTGTATAGCATATGTTTTGTTAGAAAAATGTGCATATTTCAGGTATAAATCATAGTTTTACATTGCAGCAACCATCACAACTCTCACCAAAGCAACTAGAATTACTACAGAGACCAACGTGAATTACCTAAATACTCATCATAAAACATTTATGAAAAATACACAGCGTACAGCAAATGAAAGACAAAGATCTTGTGAATCCAGCCAATATTTCAGATTTTTTAAGTGTTTTACAGCGAAAACACAATATAGCATTATATTAGCTTACTACAATAGCCAACCACACAACAGCATTGATTCAAGCCAACAATAGCGATAACGAATAAACCAGCAAAAGATATTACTTTTTTCACTAACCTTCTCAAACTTCTTCAGATGACAGTCCTATAACATCATATTACACAATACATATAGAGTTTGTTCGAAAATGTGCATATTTAGCGGCACAAATCGTGGTTATACAATGAGAATAGTAGCCAAGCTGCCAACAAAATGTCGGGAGAAATATTGAGAGAGGCACCTAATCTAATCCTTAACTAATCATAAACTTGACTAAAAAATACAGGTTGGACAGCAAATGAAAGATACATTAGTTCTTAATGCAACCGCTGTGTTAGATTTTTAAAATTAACGTTACTACGACATACAGCGTGCGTTAACTTCTTATGGCTGCAAGCCCGAAGCCGGGCACAATATGACAACAGCCACTTCAAGTGCAGGGCGCGAAATTCAAAATATATTTTTTTGAAATATTTAACTTTCACACATTAACAAGTCCAATACAGCATTTGAAAGATAAACATCTTGTGAATCCAGCCAACATGTCCGATTTTTAAAATGTTTTACAGCGAAAACACCACGTATATTTATGTTAGCTCACCACCAAATACAAAAAAGGACAGACATTTTTCACAGCACAGGTAGCATGCACAAAACCAACCTAACTAACCAAGAACCAACCAAACTAACCAAGAAACAACTTCATCAGATGACAGTCTTATAACATGTTATTCAATAAATCTATGTTTTGTTCGAAAAATGTGCATATTTGAGCTATAAATCAGTTTTACATTGCAGCTACCATCACAGCTACCGTCAGAAATAGCACCGAAGCAGCCAGAGTAATTACAGACACCAACGACAAATACCTAAATACTCATCATAAAACATTTCTGAAAAATACATGGTGTACAGCAAATGAAAGACAGGCATCTTGTGATTCCAGCCAATATTTCCGATTTCTTAAGTGTTTTACAGCGAAAACACAATATAGCATTATATTAGCTTACCACAATAGCCAAACACACAACCGCATTTATTCACCGCAAAGATAGCATTCGCAAAAACCAGCAACAGATATAAAATTAATTACTAACCTTGACCAACTTCATCAGATGACAGTCTTATAACATATTTATTGTATAGCATAGGTTTTGTTCGAAAATGTGCATATTTAGAGGTACAAATCTTGGTTTTACATTGTGAATACATAGCCAAAATGCACAAAATTCTCCGGATATATTTTGGACAGTCACCTAATCTAATCAAAGAACTCATCATAAACTTTACTAAAAAATACATGTTGGACAGCAAATGAAAGATACACTAGTTCTTAATGCAATCGCTGTGTTAGATTTTTAAAAATAACTTTACCATAACAAACAGCTTACGTTATAGCGAGACAGCGCCCGCAAAAAGGAAGGAAAATAGGACTAAACTTTTTCCACAGAAATACGAAATAACATCATAAATGGTTCTTACTTTTGCTGAGCTTCCACGAGGCCATTTAAATTGGGCACGATTTTTTCCAAAGTGGAAATAGCGCCCCCCTATTGACAAGAAGTTTTAAGGCCTGGTAAGTCCCTCTGGTGCTGACCTCAACACAGAACTGGTTACCGCCATAAGTCCACTGGTAG
Source organism: Salvelinus namaycush (assembly GCF_016432855.1). Taxonomy (NCBI): domain Eukaryota; kingdom Metazoa; phylum Chordata; class Actinopteri; order Salmoniformes; family Salmonidae; genus Salvelinus; species Salvelinus namaycush. The sequence goes on from NC_052313.1 coordinate 31,704,011, forward strand.
AGAAAAGCAACAATGTGCCATCTGAGACTCAGAGTTACCGTAAGCTGCGTATGTTCTCAGGTGTGAAACCCACTCCTAGTGGAGAGTAAGAGTATGACGCATGGGGAGAAACCACCCATTTTCTAAAGGAATGTCAGTGCACCGACAACGTGAAAAAAGAGAATAATAGAAAGTCTTAAAGGGCCTGCTGCTGATATAGTGAGGTTCTTCAAGACAGAAAACCCCCATGCTACAGCGATCGAATACATGAAGGCTCTAGAAACAGCTTTCGGTACCACCGAAAGTGCACCTGATCTCATGGTAACGTTCAGAAACACATTCCAAAGTGAAGGAGAGAAGCTTTCAGCTTACCTGTTGAGACTTGACAAATTGCTGCATGCTGTTTATCGAAAAAGAGGCATTGAGCTGTCAGAGATTAATCGCACTTGCATTGGCCAAGTAGTGAGAGGTGCATCCTCACGTGACATGGTTGCGCTTCGTATTCACATGACCTATAAACTGTGTGAACCACCAACCTTTACTGAACTACTGCAAGAAGTAAGGGAGGAGGAGGACATGATTCAAGACAGGAACACAACAAAGAGTGTTGTGAAGCCATCAGCTGTTGCTCCTGTTGCCACAGTTTGCGAAGAAGCTAGTACCGAGATGGAAGTGCTGAGAAAAGAGATAAAAGGTTTAAAAACTGAAATGACGCGTCTCATGTCTGCTAACGTCACAGCAGCTCAATCTTACACACACAGGTCAGATGTGGCATTTAATTAAAAGCAAAACCAAAATAATAAACAGACACCAGCCGACAGCAAACCCGGAGTGTACTGTTATAGATGTGGAGAAGATGGCCATTTCAAGAGAAACTGTGAAGGTGAAGAAAACTTGAGGAAAGTCAACACACGCCTAATCAAACAAAAGCGGTCTATGGGAAACTACAGAGGGACCCAGTAAAGGAGCGGCCTGACATCCCAATGAAGATACGTTCCACAAGTATGAAGACATGAAAGACATGCTACCTACAGGTGTAGTTGGTCCAAATTCTGTCGTTCCTGTACAGAATGAAGGTATGTAAGCTAAAGCTTTACTAGATAGTTGTTCTCAGATTACTCTACTTTACAGATCCTTTTATGACAAGTACTTGACGCATTTGCCATTGATTTCTATAGGAAACTTAGAGATATGTGGCCTTAGCTCTGATCAGTGGACTTTAGGGTGGTCCTCAGGATGGTTTGTGGGTGTAGCAGAAACCATGGAAGCACTTGTGTTGGTATGTCCGGATCCAGCCATGAAAGGTGACGTGTCTATTCTGGTCGGCACCAATACATCTGTAGTGAAGAGACGTATGACTGCTTGCAAAGAAAAGGAAGGTGAAGGTTTCCTTAGCACACTACAAGTTCATCCTGCTATCAAAGAGGCATATGAGAGGATGATAGAAAGCTCAACTGATGATAACAAGAAGAGAGGAACGGTCTGGTTTGCACAGACAAAACCTGTCACCCTGCCACCTGGTGGGCAGGCGAGAGTTACTGGAATTCCAGTAATTCTACTCAAACCATTCTGGTAGAGAGGCCTGAAGAACACCGGTTCCCCGAAGAACTACTAGTGAGGCCTGAAATCCAGACGGTTGCAGTTGTGTCGTCTAGAAGAATCACTTTTACTGTCAGGAATGTCTCGACAAATTAGATCACCCTGAAACGAGGTACGCCTATTGCTCTTCTGTTTCCTGTAGATGTTGCTCCGGGTGTTCCATTGAAAAGTAAGCAGGATTCATCTGAGAGACTGACGTCTTCTTCATTCATCTTTGGAGATTCTTCAGTGCCTGAGGGATGGAATAAGAAGATATGTGAAAAGATGATGGAACGGAAAGAAGTGTTCTCAACACATGAGTTCGATGTGAATTGTTCAAAGAGTACTCACCACACCATCAGAGTTACTGAAGACAAACCGTTTAGGGAGCGATCTCACCGCTTGGCCCCAACTGATGTTGAAGATGTGAGGAAGTATCTTAATAACTTGAAAAGTTCTGGGATCATATCTGAGTCGAGAAGCCCTTATGCATCTCCTATTGTGGTGGTGAGGGGGAAAAAAGGCACCATACGCATGTGTGTTGATTACAGGACCCTCAACAAGCGCACTGTTCCAGACCAGTACACAGTCCCAAGTGTGGAGGATGCTCTGACATGTTTGAGTGGGAGCAAATGGTTCAGTGTGTTAGATCTCAGAAGCAGATACTATCATCAAATTCCGATGGGCGGTTGGATTTGACCAATTTGAGAAGATGCCACAGGATGTGTCGGGAGCACCTGCAACATTTCAACGTGTCATGGAAAAGACAGTTGGAGACATGAACCTACTCAAAGTTCTTGTTTACCTTGATGACTTTTGTGTTTGGAAGGACACTGGAGGAACATGAGCAGAGGTTACTCAAGGTGTTAGACCGCTTGAAAAGTGAAGGCCTAAAACTGTCCCTTGACAAGTGTCAGTTTTGCCGCACATCTGTCAACTATGTTGGACATATCATATCCCAGAATGGAGTAGCTACAGACCCCTCAAAGATTGAAGCTGTCACCACGTGGCCAAGGCCTGAAACTGTGACTGCTCTGCGTTCTTTCCTAGGATTCTGTGGATATTACAGAAGATTTGTAAAAGACTATTCTAAAGTGAGTTACCCCCTGAATCAGCTCTTATTCGGATATCTTCCCTCTGCCAAGAACGGAAGAAAGTCCAAGGAAGAGAAGAAAGCCTACCTCAACCCCTCAGAACCATTTGGATCAAGGTGGAATGAGAAGTGTGAATTAGCATTCGAGACATTGAAGGAAAGCCTCACAAAAGCTCCTGCGTTGGCTTTTGCTGATCTTCAGTTGCCATACTTTCTACATGTAGATGCTAACCGCGAAGGGTTAGGTGGAGTACTATACCAAGATCAAGGTGAGGGTCTGCGTTCCGTGGCATTAGTGAGTGGAAGCCTGACCGCTTTTGACCACAACTACCCAGCTCACAAGTTAGAGTTTATTGAAGTGGGCCGTGGTTGATAAACTACATGATTACCTGTATGTGGTCAAGTTTGAGGTTAGAACAGACAACAACCCATTGACATATGTCCTCACATCCGCAAAATTCGATGCCACAGGTCATCGTTGGCTAGCTGTGTTGTCTACCTATGACTTTAGTCTCAAGTACAGGCCTGGCAGGCAGAACATAGATGCCGATGCTTTATCTCGCCGCTCTCATCCGCAATCTGCAGTGGAATAAGATTGGAGAGACGTTCCTGCATCTGGTGTCCGAGCCATGTGCCAGATGTCTAATGTTGTTAGAGTAACTCTTGGATCATCTAGTAGAGTGATTTATCAGTAGCGAGCCTCTATGCATGCTGTGCCTCAAGCATACTGTAACCTGAGCGTGCTGAAGTCTCAAATGCCCAGATTGAGCACTATGGAACTTTCTGCATCGCAACAAGAAGACCCTTGTTTGGGAGAGATGTGGGTTGCTCTTAACTTCTTGCCACTATAGGGGGTGCTGTTTTGCATTAGCATAATTTGGTCTACAGATTAAACTGCCTAGTACTCAATTCTTGCTCGTACAATATGCATATTATTGTTATTATTGGATAGAAAACACTCTCTAGTTTCTATAGCCGTTTGAATTATGTCTCTGAGTGGAACAGAACTCATTCTACAGCACTTTTCCTGACAGGGAGTGAGATTTCAGAAATCTTGGCCTCTGGTCCCAGGTCAGTTTTAATGTCCCTGTAAATGCTATGAGGATACAAACACTGCCCACGCCTTCCTCTAGATGTCAGTAAGAGGTGACAATTTGAATGGAGTCGATTGCGCAATCAGGGCCTGTATAAAAGAGCACAAGGCGGAAGTGGCTTTCTTTTCCTGCTGCGCCTGACGCACGATGGACGTCGGACTGGCTCTCTTTCCAAGCTTTGGTTTAGCCACTTATATATCGCCGGTCATGTTTTTACTCGTTATAGGTGTTAAAAACATAATAAGGTAGTTAATTTAAACCGTTTTATAGCAATTTATATCCGTTTAGTGCGATTTTGAGGCATTTCTTTGTGATGCACTTTGAAGCGCCGGGCACGTTTCCAGTACCGGTCGAACGTTAGTGGCCATTTCGACGGACAAGAGGACATCTTTCGACCAAAAGACGATTAGACCGGAGAAAGGATACATTGCCCAAGATTCTGATGGAAGATCAGCTCATGGTAAGAAATATTTAAGATGATAAATTGTTGTTCTGTAGAAAAATGTTAAACGCATATTCCGCCATTTTTTTTGGTATAGCTTCGCTTGGCGAACCCTGTATTGCACAGTAAGGATAATTTTAGAAATGTAATTCAGCGATTGCATTAAGAACTAATTTGTCTTTCGATAGCTGTCCAACTTATATTTTTTTAGTCAAGTTTATGAATAGTTATTCATTAGACAAGATCACTGTCAAAGATGGCGCCCGACATTTTCAGGCCAGTTTTGCTAGTATTCTCATTGTATAACCACGTTTTTTTGTGGCTAAATATGCACATTTTCGAACAAACTCTATATGTATGTTGTAATATGATGTTACAGGAGTGTCATCGGAAGAATTCTGAGAAGGTTAGTGAAAAAATTAATATATTTTGGCGATGATAACGTTATCGCTCTCTTTGGTTTGAATCAATGCTCGGGTAACGTTTGCACATGTGGTATGCTAATATAACGATTTATTGTGTTTTCGCTGTAAAACACTTAGAAAATCTGAAATGTTGTCTGAATTCACGAGATCTGTGTCTTTCCATTGCTGTGAGCTGTGTATTTTTAAGAAATGTTTTATGATGAGTAAATTGGTAATACACGTTGCTCTCTGTAGTAATTCTAGTCGCTTTGGGGAGATTTGTGATGGTGGCTGCAATGGCAAACTATGATTTATACCTGAAATATGCACATTTTTCTAACAAAACCTATGCTATACAATAAATATGTTATCAGACTATCATCTGATGAAGTTTTTTCTTGGTTAGTGGCTATTTATATCTTTATTTGGTCGAATTGGTGATAGCACCTGATGGAGTAAGAAACTGATGGAGTTAGAAAAGTGGTGTCTTTTGCTAACGTGGTTAGCTAATAGATTTACATATTTTGTCTTCCCTGTAAAACATTTTAAAAATATGAAATGGTGGCTTTATTCACAAGATCTGTATCTTTCATTTGGTGTCTTGGACTTGTGATTTAATGATATTTAGATGCTACTATTTAATTGTGACGCTATGCTAGCGATGCTAATCAGTGTGGGGGGGGTGGGGGGTGATCCCGGATCCGGGGTTGAGAGGCGTGAAAAGTTAATAAACATGATATTACCAGGGTGACAAAGACCAAACATCCATTCATCTCTTTGCTCCTGAGAGAGTGGGAGAAGCTAAAGATGGAAGATGGAGTTCTGTACAGGATCACACATCTGCCAAACGAAACTCGTCGTGCTCAGTTACTACTTCCAGAGAAGTTCAGAACTATGGTTCTCAAGTCGCTGCATGATGTCTCAGGTAATTTATTTTTTGACAAGACAAATGGACTTGTCAGAGACCGGTTCTACTGGACACGCATGAAGAAGTAAGTAGAGGAGTACTGTAAGTCCTGTGCTCGCTGTGTACAGAGGAAAACACTTCCAAAGATAGTTGCTCCGCTTGGTCATATGCAAAGTGATGGACCTATGGACCTTGTGTGTATGGATTTCCTGTCCATTGAGCATGACTCAAGTAACACAGAGAATGTCCTGGTCATTACGGTCATTACACGAGATATGCTCAAGCTTTTCCTACGAAGGACCAGAAAGCATCCACTGTCGCCAAAGTATTGTGGGAGAGGTACTTCATCCATTATGGTCTACCCAAGAGGATGCATAGCGATCAAGGTAGAGATTTTGAAAGTCAACTCATCCGTGAGCTACTGAATATGCTTGGGGTGGAGAAGTCAAAGACAACACCATATCATCCTCAGGGAGATCCGCAACCTGAGTGATTCAACCGAACCTTGTTGAACATGCTTGGAACTCTTGGTCCTACACAAAATAACAAATGGAGTCAGTATATTGGGCATCTAACTGTACTCGGGAATGAAGCCACTGGCTACTCGCCCTATTTTTTGATGTTTGGACGTGAAGCTTGATTGCCCGTTGATATCTGTTTTGGAGTCTCGAGTGATAGCTCTTCAGAGAGAACTTACCTTAAGTATGTATCTGATACGAAGAAACAGTTACAGTTATATCCTTCTCACCTAACATCCCATGCTGTTCAGATACTCTGCGTAAGTTAATATCGTGAGAGTCAAATTCGAGCCTGATGAGAGGGTTACATCTGTAAGATCCGTTCTAACAGACACCCATAGACAGAGAAGCTAAAACTACGAAATACATTATGACTTCTGCGGGACAAACCAGAGACTTCTGTCGAACTACTCTCCACAGACGGACGGGCAATTTCAACAGAGAGACAGCAAAGACAAGCACTCGTAAACATGTACATTGCAATTATTTCGAATGAGAGGCCATTCATGTGCAAAATATTCACATTTCCATTAGAAGAGCTGCATGTACGATATTTGATTTCCTTTGTCTCTCCCTTTCCCTCTCTTTTGAATCTGCCATTTGTGTTACAAGCCGTCATATTGGTTTAGTCCACTAGGGACCTTTCATTGCATTGTTAGTAACCAATAACTATACCGTGTGTGTTTATGTATTTCTGTGTGATTATTTAGTCAGTTAGTAAATAAATAATGAAGCCAATTTCTATATCGCTGACTCATCATTTATGCTAGGGTTCGTGTAGATATCGAAGAATTTTGCGACATTCAGAATGATACTGATAAGGTAACAATTAGCAAATGATTGATGGATGACGGCTATGATATTGAGATATTCTGATCAGTATTTGAGTTAATTCGGGAAACGGTAACTCCTTAAATAAACTTTTCCTGTGGTGTACCAGATTACTATGTAATTCATTGTTATATGATTAATTTAATCGCGTAATAATTGAACGTGGTATGAAATTATTTGATGAATAGCCGTCATCGCGTTAATGATCGTCACGACACGACAGGTGCCTTTTGGAAAACTCCAAGCTTTCTGTCATGTCCCTTTTACTGAGGAGTGGCTTCTGTCTGGCCACTCTACCATAAAGGCCTGATTGGTGGAGTTCTGCTGAGATGGTTGTCCCTCTGAAAGTTTCTTCCATCTCCACAGAGGAACTCTGGAGCTCTGTCAGAGTGACTATCAGGTTCTTGGTCACCTCCCTGACCAAGGCCCCTCTCCCCCGATTTCTCAGTTTGGACAGGCAGCCAGCTCTAGGAAGAGTCTTGGTAGTTCCAAACTTCTTCCATTTAAGAATGATGGAGGCCACTGTGTTATTGGGGACCTTCAATGTTTTGGTACCATTCCCCAGATCAGTGCCTTGTCACAATCCTGTCTCGGAGGTCTTCGGATAATTTCTTCCACCTCATGGCTTGGTTTTTGCTCTGACATGCACTGACAACTGTGAAACCTTATATAGACAGATGTGTGCAATTCCAAATCATGTCCAATACAATTGAATTTACCACAGGTGGACTCCAATCAAGTTGTTGAAACATCTCAAGGATGATCAATGGAAACAGGATGCACCTGAGCTCAATTTCGAGTTTCATAGCAAAGGGCCTGAATACTTACGTAAATAGGTACTTCTGTTTTTCATTTTTACAAATTTGCTCACATTAAAAAAAAAAAAAAAGTTTTCGCTTTGTCATTATGGGGTATTGTGTGTAGACTGATAAGGATTTTATTTTATAAATTTTTGAATAAGGCTGTAACTTAACAAATGTGGAAAAAGTCAAAAGGTCTGAATACTTTCCAAATGCATTGAACTGTTCCTACATTTTGTATGTGAAAACTATTTTTAAGACGCATAGGCCTCCTTTAAGTAGGCTATGTAGCGTAGGTCAGCTGACGTAGCCTCGCAAGTCCATCGTAGAATGTGACAACAAAACTGAAGCAAATCGTAAAATCTTGCCAACATGATATAAATATGTTAATTTGGTAACATTGCACATTGTGACGTGATAATCGTAAAAGACTGTCCGCAAAGTCCTTTATTATCACTGAGATAGAGAAGTCTACATCACCCCATATTACAGTACACTCCGTTAGGCCCCATTAACTACCATTAACATACTGTGTCTGTGTGTTGCACATGGAACGGAGACCAGTCAGTTGGCATGCCCAGTCTGTGGGTGTTCTTCCACCACACCGTTTGTCTTGCTCATTGATGGCGACGAGAGTTTTGTGGAGCTCATTATACACACAGTCTTCACACTGGGAGAGAAAAGGAGAGAGGGAGAGAGAACGATAGAAAGGGGAGGGAGAGAGATTGCAGTATGAGCGATCAGGGCATGACAGAAATGATAAGTGAGAGATGAGATAAAGAAAGACCATCCACATCCACCCTAAGTCTGACTGCAGGTGTAGCCTACTTCTCATTGTTGATGATGTCCATTGCTGATCCTCTTCCTCTCCTCTGCCTGCGATTAGTCAAAGATAGACGTCATCTCATCTATGTAGCGAGGGGTGTAGCGGGTAACCTCATCAATAACCTTCTCAAAGTGGGCTCGCACCTGGAGGTGTCACATTGGTAGGAGATGTACACATTATTACACACAACCTCATACTGTACAGAGATAAAGAAAGTTTCCAGTACAATATCATGTTTTTTAAATATTACAATATTGAGAAAAGGGTAAATGTACAAAACAATTATATTTTATACTTACTTTGCATGCGGTTGTACTGTATTTTCAAATGTGTTGGCGGATTACAGGTGGATATCCTTGACCTAGATTTATATATTTGGTTTTTTCGTCACATAATATCTACACTGCCACTACCTTATTGGCTCACAGCAAATCATTTATATTTTTCAAACGCCAATATATTGTCTACTTATTTTAGTCAATTACATAACTACATGTCTAAAGATTACTTTTCCACATTTCCTGCCCTGAGCGATTTCAGTACTTCGAAAAACATAATAATGTAGGGCTTCCCTCATGCCCCTTTTCATGGCGGTGCTAGCAGCCACGTGAATGAGTGCTAGCTAGCTACCAACCAGAACATTAAGCTAGAAAAGACAAACAACACAAACAAACAAACTATACAACTATGAGTCAGGGCCGGCCCAGCCATTAGGCAGGATTAGGCGGCCGTCTATAGCGGAAGATTGACGAGGGCATTATTTTCCGAGGTTAACAGACCAAGACGCACTTCCAACCACACATAACACCTCACATTATTCTGCCCCAAAACAATGTCAACTTCTCTCACTCAGTGGCATATGGGCTATTAAAGTGAATGCTGATGCCGCCCTATTTAAGCAGTGCCCACTTTCCCAAATGCAGGGGCGCAAAATGTGTATCTTGTCCATGCCCAGCGCGCCTCTCCATGGTGCTGTTGGAGAAACGCAGCACTGTGGCAATCCACCAACGCTCTGTCAAATCATGTAACCTATAGGGTAGAAAGAGTATACAGCCTCAATGGCCTTTTCTGTAGCCTACAGGGCGATACAATTTATGACAATGTCATGAGACAGACACTTTTTACATCATGCGTGTTTGCCATCAAATAGCCTAAATGGCACCCTATCAACAAAAAAAGATGCTTCGATGTGACTATGAATAAAATGTTAACAAACACACCATATCTTAAAAACAGGACAGATCCAAGTAAATTGGACACTAGCCTATGGAATGAAATTAGGCTAGTCACGACTGCTGTCCAGGAGTTTCACTCAGTGGGTTAAATTGTGCTGATAATTAGTGAGTTCATTGTACAGTGTCATAAGGGTAATCGAGCAAACACCACATCTTCCATCCTAATCTGACCTTTGAATCTTGGTCCACCAACCTTTCTTGGAAGGGCATTTAAATGCCATCCCTCGGGCTCGCTGTCCCACTTCTTCTGCCACACATCTATCATAATGGCTCTAATCTTGCGTTTAGCCTCACTTACCTCTCCCGGTCATACAGTCTGAACTAATTTGACTGTGTATCAGGGTTCACAAACTGGCGGCCCGCGGGTGGTTTATTTTGTGTTGTATTGTTTGTATATTGTTGTATTTTAAATTTGTGTGACTGTCCTCGTCTATCAGTGTGTCAGTGTTTTGTTACTTGTCGTGTTTTGTGTTTGTGGACCCCAGGAAGAATAGGTGATGCTTCTGAAAAAGCTAATGCGGACCCAAATAAACAAATTAACAGGTAAATTGTATTGTTCGGCCCAACGCAATATTCAGAAAAAACGACCTTTCCACACAAAAAAACGCTGAAGCTAATTTGACCTATGCACAAGGATTTTCAGCATAAGCAGCTAGACTCTTGCTTAAGTAAGGTAGCTTTATTGATCTACTTTACTTCAACAACAGATGTACTCACATTGGATGGGTTGATTACAGTGGAGGTCAGTGCCATTTAAGATGAGGGAGGACAATCTTTTTTTTTTTCATAGTCATGGCCTTATTTCTATTACAGCATATTGGATGACTGTCAATAATATTCCTTTCATCCAGCTCAATGTAACATCGATAGTTTTAGTCAAACAGTTGCAAACAATAGTTTCTATTGGACAAATTCAGGTATGTTTATCCCCGTTTCGTTCCGTTTGCTTCAGTTTAAGATATGTTTTTCAACAGAATCGGTGGAATGAATTCACCCCTGATCACACAGTTCCCTTTCATAGCAGCTATATTGTATTTCTTCTCGCATAAATGCGCTCTCCTCGTCTTACCTTTCCCCTTCGCTTGTGACCAATGCGAAAAAAACATTCCAAGCCAAACCATATCATAACTGCTACACACAGCCTATATCAGTGTTACCATATTAGCTAAAGTAACATCATAGTCAACATATCTAATACAACTAACATGCTAGTAAACCCGCTACAATCAAGCAGTACAGTGTACAGTCAGTAAGCAGTTTAGCAGTTACACCAACGGGCCCCGGTGGCAATAAATTAGTCAAACCAAAAGCTTACCTTGACTTAGAAGAGTTCCAGTGTTATGTTGGATAGTCATAGCCAACTAGCTAACATAACATCCCTTTATTTGAGCCGGGTGTTTGAGTAGGCTAAACTAGCTAGCTGCATTTGCTAGCTAAGTAAGTGAAGTAAAGAAATAAACAAAATATCTCTCTCTCTCTTGCTTCTCCATCATTTTTTTATAAATACATTTCTCTCTCTTTCTCTCTCCTTGAGTCACCTACTCACCACATGTTATGCACTCCAGTGCTATCTAGCTGTAGTTTATGCTTTCAGTACTAGATTAATTCTCTGATCTTTTGATTGCGTGGACAACATGTCAGTTCATGCTGCAAGAGCTCTGATAGGTTGGAGGATATCTTCCGGAAGTTGTCATATATACTGTGTAAGTCTGGAAGGGGGTGAGAAGCATGCACTTCTTATGTTTTGTGTTGAATTTAATGTACCCAGAGGAGGACGGAAGCTAGCTGTCTTCTGGCTACACCATGGTGCTCCCCTACAGAGTGCTGTTGAGGCTACTGTTGACCTTCATTGCTTTAATCCATTTCCTTCCTTCCTCTGAGAAGCCTCCACTGGTTGATCATGATTCAAACCTTCTCTCAAACAGACTAATACTTACTCTAAGAGTACATTTACCCCATTAATGTACTTGTTAATGTAAGCCTGTTCAATGGTCCTAATCTTTATATACAGTGCATTTGGAAAGTATTCAGACTGCATGTCTTTTTCTAAAATTGCTTAAATTGAAGAAGTTTGGAACCACCAAAACTCTTCTTAGAGCTGGCTGCCCGGCCAAACTGAGCAATCAGTGAAGACGTGCCTTGGTCAGGGAGGTGACCAAGAACCCGATGGACACTCTGACAGAGATCCAGATTTCATTTGTGGAGATGGAAGAACTTTCCAGAAGGACAACCGTCTCTGCAGCACTCCACCAATCAGGCCTTTATGTTAGAGTGGCAGACGGAAGCCACTCCTCAGTAAAAGCCACATGACATACCACTTGGAGTTTGCCAAAAGGCACCTAAAGCACGCTCAGACCATGAGATTCAAGATTATCTGGTCTGATGAAACCAAGATTGAACTCTTTGGCCTGAATCTCAAGCGTCACGTCTGGAGGAAACTAGGCACCACTCATCACCTGGCCAATACAATCCCTATGGTGAAGCATGGTGGTGGCAGCTTCATGCTGTGGGGATGTTTTCCAGCGGCAGGGACTGGGAGACTAGTCAAGATCGAGGGAAAGATGAATGGAGCAAAATACAAAGAGATCCTTGATGAAAACATGCTCCAGAGCGCTCTGGACCTCAGAGTGGGACAAAGTTTCACCTTCCAACAAGATAGCGACCCTAAGCACACAGCCAAGACAATGCAGGAGTGGCTTCGGGACAAGTCTTTGAATGTCCTTGAGTGGCCCAGACAGTGCACGGACTTGAACCCGATCGAACATCTCTGGAGAGACCTGAAAATAGCTGTGCAGCGATGCTCCCATCCGACCCATCCATTGTTTATAACAGGAACATAAACCATATATAGCCTCAAAATATGTTCAAAAGCTGTTGACTACCTTGTCTCAATAGGTTTATGTATTAGGCTTGGTCAAATGTAGGTTTAAGGAAGGGTTTCGCATTACACCTAGTCCTGGTGTACTATAAATCATTTTAGTTGGAGATTTTCCATTAATCTGGCTTTTTAGTCCAGGACTAAGCTTAATCTGTCCCCGGGAAAACCTCCCCATAATGTTTAAATGAGTGGAATGGGATGTATTACATGAATAAAACATGTTTACATTACCAGTACATTAATGGGGTAAGAGTAAGAGTATGTATGTTTGTAATCCTAACCAACCCATGCAATGTGAGTACTGAACTAGTCAAAAGTTTGGACACACCTAATTTATGTTTACTATTTTCTACATTGTACAATAATAGTGAAGACATCAAAACTATGAAATAACATGTATGGAATCATGTAGTAACCAGAAAAGTAACCCTACCAACCCTTCCCTAATTGGAGTAATAGACAACAATTTTCAGGCTTTGATGGACACAGTATATTTTATATTAGTTATATTTTTTGTTTTTTGTTTTTGGTCCCACCCTTCAGCTACCCTCAACACCTCACATTTATACTGAACAAACATTTAAACATGCAACAATTTCAAAGATTTTACTGAGTTCATATAAGGAAGTCAGTAAATTTAAATAAATTAATTCGGCCCAAATCTATGGATTTCACATGACTGGGAATAGAGCGTCTTTTAAGAAGGTAGGGGCGTGGATCAGAAAACCAGTTATTATCCTCTTCAATGGCTGTGCGAAGTTGCTGGATATTGCCGGGAACTGGAACAAGCTGTCGTACATGTCGATCCACAGCATCCCAAACATGCTCAATGGGTGACATGGTCATGGAAGAACTGAGACATTTTCAGCTTCTAGTAATTGTGTACATATCCTTGCGAAATGGGGGCAGTGCATTATCATGCTGAAACATGAGGTGATGGTGGTGGATGAATGGGACGACAATGGTCATGGTATCCCTGTGCATTGAAATTGCCATCGATAAAATGCAATTGTGTTCATTGTCCATAGCTTATGCCTGCTCATACCATAAACCCACCGTCACTATTGGGCACTCTGTTCACAATGTTGATATCAGCTAACTGCTCACCCACACAATGCCATACACGTGGTCTGCGGTTATGAGGCTGGTTGAACATACTGCCAAATTATTGAAAACAACGGAGGCAGTTTATGCTTGAGAAATTAACATTCAATTCTCTGACAACAGCTCTGGTGAACATTCCTGCAGTCAGCATGTCAATTGCACGCTGCCTCAAAACTTGAGACATCTGTGGCATTGTGTTGTGTGACAAAAATTCATTTTTTAGAGTAGCCATTTATTGTCTCCAGCACAAGGTGCACATGGTATCTTGGCAAAGGAGAAATGATCACTAACAGGGATGTAAACTAATTTGTGCACACAATTTGAGAGAATTTGTTTTTGCCTATGGAACATTTCTGGGATCTTTTATTTCAGCTCATGAAACATGGGATGAACACTTTAATTGTTGCATTTATATTTTTGTTCAGTGTTTGTATTTTTGTTCAGTGTATCTCTGAAAACCATCCAGTTTTGATTTCTAATTGCCATATACAGTATATCTGTGCTGTGATGTTTCACAAAAATTCTGAACCTTTCTATTCTCATAGTTTATACAGATTATATATGAAAGACAAAAGCTACATTTTCACTTAAAACATATATACGTATATATTTTTATTAATATAGATGGGTTTAATCTATAGCCAAGCTTGTTGATTTTTAACATGAGGGTATCCTGCTATTAACACACTTGTTGAATTATGCAACCAACATGTCAACAACAATAATTAATGAGGCAGTCTAGACAGTGCAAGTGAGTGCAGGTAGACCTTGAGAGCAAATTCTGCGAAGTTTGCAGCCCTGTTTGGATGGAATTGTTGTATGCTAATAGCTTGGAGTATCCTGAGCCATTGTCGAACTGTTGTATTTATTAGAATTGTTTTCAAAACCTTTTAACAATTTTAATGACGGTTGCTAATCAATGTGTCTGAGCACACTCCAGAGCTACAGCGAAAGGGCTGGACCAGCCCCAGGGGGAAAATGTTGCTCTTGTGTCCTTGACTGGGGTGGTGGAGAGCTGACCCAAGTCAAGAGACAGGGTCAGTCTGCTGCTGACAGTTCTGCCCAAACCCCTTCCAATTGACTCCCCTCTGACCATACCTGACCCATTGTGTCTTCTACTTCTAGGTGGGAGACAATATTATTTTTTCTAAAAGTTGGTCCTTTAAAGGCGGTTGTAAATTATGTTAATGCCTGCTACTTTGCTACCCAGTTATGACCAGTTTCTGAAAGGTTGACCCTCATTGTGCTCCTATGCATTTATTTTGCCAGCAATGTAACATTGCTTTTCATAAGGGGAGGGGTGTGTGATAAAGTGGATTTACAGTATGCCCACTCATCACAAACACACACACTGTCTAATCTCCCAATATATTAAAATATATTGTTCTGTTTCCCTTATTTTTCCATTTATTTCTAGAAGCGTTATACTGATCATGAATATATGATAATTTAGCTCCTTTGTTAGCAGTAATCTACATTTTATAGTTCATGCCCAGTTCAGTAGGAAAGATGTTGTATGGAAAGGTATGTTCATATAATCTGTTCCACAGGTTATTTATATCTCTAGCCTATTCAAGAGTGAAATGTTGTTTCGGTGGACAGAATCATGGTAACACTCACAAGCTACAAACTCTATTTCATTCTATTAATTTCCTTTCCTTTGTTCATACTGTCAGGACCCGGTGTGAGAAACAGTCACTTAGTAAACTGAGCCACTAATAGACGGCAGAGCCCAGAAGATGAGGCAGACACAGCAGTACTAGGGACGGTGGTTTAATAAAGTAAAAAGGAAAAGATCTTCAGGCAAAAAATATAAATCCACAACGTCAAAAGTAATTCCAAGAGAAAAAATGTATATCCTCCAAGACACAAGGAAAATCCACAAAGTGGTAAGAACAGCAGGGAAAAAACAAACCTCAAAAGAATAATCAAAAATAAACAAGAACAAAACCAGAGTACCTCAAGAAAATCCAACTAGAGAAACAAATGTTCACAGCATGGCTGGAGCTGGGTGCTAACATACAAACACAGAGCAAAGAACTGAGGTACACTAAGGGTTTAAATACTTTCAAGGGAAATGAGGCACAGGTGCAAATAATAACTGGAACAAGGGAAAAAACAAAAGGGTCAGAAAAGCACAATGGGGCCATCTAGTGACCAAAAACTGAACAATCCTGGCCA
This sequence comes from Salvelinus namaycush, assembly GCF_016432855.1. Taxonomy (NCBI): domain Eukaryota; kingdom Metazoa; phylum Chordata; class Actinopteri; order Salmoniformes; family Salmonidae; genus Salvelinus; species Salvelinus namaycush. The sequence goes on from NC_052313.1 coordinate 31,719,881, forward strand.
AATCCTGACACATACTTCCCGCGTTGCCTGAGCTCCGTTTGTCTGTGTCTGTCATTTTGGTTGTGTGTCATGCGTGTGCTCATTTGAGCACCACTATATGTTACTGGGTTGCTGCGATTCGCTGGTTCCATTCACGTAACCATTCATGATTAATGTTGTTTAACGTGTGCCCAATTAAAAGTGGACATGGAAGTGGTCACGTCTGTTTTAGACAGAATATACAGTATGTGATGTGGTTATTAGGAGTAAGCCAGTTACATTTGTATTCGTCAGATGTTGGTGCTATGTTCCAGGAAGTGTACATTGGGTAAAAAAGTTATCAATTAACTAATCAAACTGTTGTTTTGAGGGTGAAATTTGAACCACAGGATTATGTCATCATGGTAAACTATTTTCATCATCGACTAACCTTGAATTTGCACCTTTGAAACAACGTCAGATCTACAACGTCATATCCACTATCAGAACTAAAAGGCTGGACAGAACCTCCTACTGGAGACTTAATCAATGTACAGCTATCCATTTGTGACCCGATTCAGGAAACTAGGCGTATGTCGCAAGTCACGACTTCACAGGAGAAATGTTAGAACGTAAAACAACATGTTTTGATCAAAATGTGTTTTTTGGCAGAAATGCCTTCTCAAACATGTGAACTTTCATGTGCCTTAATATCAAAATTGTGTGCCATCTGTAAATACAAATAAAATTGTTAAATTACGAGCCTAGTTGGTTTAGCCACAGAAAAAGTGAGCAACCTTCCCGCTAGCCAGGATTGGCTGAGAAAATGAGTGGGCTGGACATGCCGAGAGATAAGTTTGGATTGTTCTACCATATAGCACGCGTCTGTCTATTGGAGCTGGTCAGTATGTTTAGGTAATCGTGTCGAACGCGGCTTTTACATTTTTTTTATTGCGTAGTAAAACGGCATAAACCTAATTTCAAGTTAAAGTGTACTGTTAGCTAGCTAACGGTATGTGTATGCTCTCCACTTTCTGGAGGACCGCGTTTTGAAATCAGTGGAATTCGAGTATGATAGCTAAGGAGATGAGAAAACAACAGTCTGGATTACATCGTCAAACTAAGGCAACCATGCATGGCATCCGACAGGAGATGTGTCCAACCATGATAAATATTGGTAAGATTTTCAGATATTACACTTTTTTTTTTGACAGAAAGTGGTTTCATTTCAAGTGTACTGTTAGCTAGCTAACATTAGCTGGCTGCGTTGCTAGCTAACATTATGTGTTTGATCTTATTCTCTGAATCTCAGACACATTTGATTGACTAGTTATAGCCATAGAACCTGGTTGGTTAGCTACCTGCAGATTCCTGCAGGGTAGTAACGTCATGAGTTGTGATTATGGTCCATTGTTTAGCTAGCTAGTTAGCTACATGTCCTAACAAAAGACTCCACTCTAATTTTTACAAAGTATTTACATTTCAAGTTAAAGTGTTCTGTTAGCTAGCTAACATAAGCTGGCTGGCTCGCTAACTAATGTTACGTCATGCGTTAGGATTCATTGTTTACCTAGCTAGCTATCTAGCTACATTTCTTATCAAAGACTCTCGTCTTAGTGTGCCAGAGCGCAGAATAACTGTTGCATTTTTGAACGCTCAACACCCATTGAATATGTCCGGTGTCAGTAAACATCGACAACAAAACGTAATTCAATTGATGCCAGCTGACAGCTGCACAGTCACCAACGCTCTGGATAACGTGAAAAAGCCTAACCAGCTGTGCTAGGGCAAGTAAAATGGTCAGAGTGGGGTGTTCTCTCAATATGTGTCTGGAAGTAGCTAGCCTATGTTAGCCAGTTAGCTTGGATGCTTGACAGTAGTAGTGAGGTCAGAACTTTCGGAACAACCCTACTTATTGGCCAGAGAGTCCAGTGTGCGCTGTGAATGCGAAACTACAGAGCGATAGGGCGAGTAATGTTCAGTGAGCTGTACTCCATCTCTCTTAGATGTCTGGAAGTAGCTGGCAAGTTAGTACAGAACGGTTGGATCAGCCCTTAATAAAGCGATGGGTGGGGCTAAGGCTTAAGAGGGTGTGAACAATACTGAATGGGTGTAGACAAAGAAGGGCTCTGCAATAGTAGTACCAAAACCTTGAGTTTTCTCAAAAGTGAGTTTACAACTTTCAAAATAGAATTAATTTCCCATTGTTTCCTTAAATACAATGTATGATATACAATTTTGTAGCTCTGAGTCTCTACCTTTATCCAATATAAAAAAACAGAAATTCAAATGGTGCTACAGACAAAATCCAGGTGGTGAGTCACATTTGGTGTCCCATCCAGAGTTTTAACCAAGCCCAACTTTGATATTTGTCACTGACTACTGCCAATGTGCTGTGGTGACAATGATTATAGAGAGATCTCATAATAACTAAATAGATTCACTGTTGCTATCAAAGTCAATCAAACTATACTGTAGGTTTAACAGAGGAAACTAAATTTCACCATGCTTTATAAGTCATACACTACCGGTCAAAAGTTTTATAACACCTACTCATTCAAGAATTTTTTTAAATTTTTAATATTTTCTAAATTGTAGAATAATAGTGAAGACATCAAAACTATGAAATAACACATATGTAATCATGTAGTTACCAAGAAAGTGTTAAACAAATATATTTTATATTTGAGATTCTTCAAATAGCCACCCTTTGCCTTGATGATAGCTTTGCACACTCTTGGCATTCTCTCAACCAGCTTCATGGGGTAGTCATCTGGAATGCATTTCAATTAACAGTTGTGTCATCTTAAAAAGTTAATTTGTGGAATTTCTTTCTTTCTTAATGCATTTTTGTTAATCAGTTGTGTAGTGACAAGGTAGGGGGTTAAAGAAGATAGCCCTATTTGGTAAAAGTCAAAATTATGGCAAGAACAGCTCATACTTTAAGCCATGAAGGTCAATACGGAACATTTCAAGAACTTTTAAAAGTTTCTTCAAGGGCAGTCACAAAAACCACCAAGCGCTATGATGAAACCTGCTCTTATGATGACCGCAGAAAGAATGGAAGACCCCGAGTTAACTCTAATGAACTTGTCCTCTGAAGCAGAGGTATCAGCCTCAGAAATTGCAGCCCAAATAAATGCTTCACAGCATTCAAGTAACAGACACATCTCAACATCAACTGTTCAGGCCTTCATGGTCAAATTGCTAAAAAAAAAAAACTACTAAAGGACACCAATAATAAGAAGAGACTTGCTTGGGCCAAGAAATATAAGCAATGGACTTCCTTGTGCAGTCCTCTACTGAATAGGGTGCGGAGCGTCAGCTTATTCCATCCGATGGAGACTGCCACAGTCCGGAAGGTGAGGGCGTACTCCACAGTGGTCTGGGCACCCTTCCGAACTGGAGTAGTTGCTCATCGCCCTAAACAGAGCCATGGACCTCTCGTATGAACCCAGCTCCTCCTCGTCTCTCCCAGATGGCCGTAGCCCAGTCCAAAGCCCGTCCAGTCAGCAGGGAAATGACTGTGACAACCTTGGACCTCTCAGTGGTGGGGGCTCCCATCTGATGGGCGAAATAGAGGGAGCAATGGACTAGGAAGCCACGGCATTTGGATGAAGTCCTGTCATACTTGTCCAGGAAGGACAGACAGGCGTTGATGACCTGGTCGGACTGCTGGGTAGGCTAGGGAACTGGCTTGCTGGGGCGACTCGTGGTGGGGGGCCCTCCGCTAGTTGGAGGTGAATTCTCCCAGGTGGAGTTGAGGCGGTGGAGGATCTCACCCATAGCCAAACCCAGTTGTACCAGCTGATCGTGGTGTTGCCAGAGTAGGTGTCCCTGTTCGTCAACCGTCAGATGTTTTTCCTTCTGCTGCTTCCATTGTTGCGGGGCAGTATTCTGTAACGAAGAAGCTGGGAGACAAGATGCAGGTGCAGAAGGTGAGTATTTAATGATAAGAAAAAGGCAGATAAACAAAATGGGAGAGGCATACTGCACATGAACACAAACCAATACTGCCTGATGACTGTGACTACAGAGGACTAAATAAAGGGAGAGTAATCAATGTGATGATGAAGTCCAGGTGTGTGTAATGATGGGGAGCAGGTGTGCGTAATGATGATTGCCAGGGCCGGTGGTTAGTAGACTGGCAACTTCGAGAGCCGTAGTAGGTGAGCGGGAATAGGTGTAACAGCTATTAGATGAAGCACAGTGAAATAACACATTCAGTTTTGGTATAAATACAAAATATCTGACATTGTATTCGCATTTGAACTTTTAAATAAAAACGCAGCAATAACACATTTAGATAACAACTAAACCAAAAATATGACATTGTTTTTCCATTGGAATTTGGATGTACTTTTAGATGCTTTAAAGCATATTGATAACATGTTGGGAGTTAAACAAATTTCTGGCTTTACGTTTTGAGTGGGTGAATAAAAGGTTGAAATCTCATTGGTCAAATAATTCACAAACTTCCACGTTGAAATGACGTGGTGTGCCCAGTGGGTATTGAACACTGTGAATAAATATTAATACTTACGCACCTGAACCTTCTGCCTCCTTCTGAATATATGCCCTGAAGACCGCATCGCTATGTTACCTGCTTCACATTGATTATAATAAGCTTGGACTAAACGATAACAGTTATTAAAATGAGTGCCAGAACAGGAGAGGTAATACAGTCAGACAGCCATCTAGTCAGGATTTATATGTCTTTGTCCCATCAAACAAATCATAGTAAGAGCAGAGACATTTCTCTACCTGCTGAAAAATGGGAAAATATTATCACTCTAAATGCTCTACAATAAATCTTTCACACTTGTCAAGTCCACTTTGTTCATGCTGCCATATTTGACCCCTCTCTCTCCATCAGCTGGGACCTGTTTTGTGTCCCAATCCCTATATAGCGTACTACTTTTGAACGGGCTGGGGTCAAAAGTAGTGTACTAATTAGGCAATAGGGTGCCTTTTCGGACTCAGCCCTGCCCTTGTGGTGGACTACTCTAGGAATACAAAATAGGAAGGTCAAGACACTGGCTAAATTTATAACTTACACATTTAAGCCCCTCTTGCACTCAAATAATCCACATGTGCTCACTGTGTACTGACTGAACAAACCCACAAACAGACAGACATGTGGGATTTGACAATGATACCCATGTGTTGGAACCAAAGGAGGTTATGCATGCCTTGAAAAGCAGAACATCAGCATGTCTAACACATGTCTAATACATCTTATTCAAGTTAGAGAATTACTACAAGCACAGCTCCACTGATGAACTAACATGTCATGATGCAGTGGAATCTCTACCAAACGTAGGTTCAAATACTATTTTAAGTATTTTAAATACTTTGCGCTTTTACACTAGTCTGTAGTGTCAAATGGGCAGGGCTAGTAGTTTCTCAACTGTTCTATTGGTCTGTTGAGCCAGGCAAACTCAATCAAGCACAGATTACATTTTGAAATGATTTCAAATAGTATTTGAACTGAGGTCTGTTCTCTTCTCAACCTGCATTAGACGATCACAAATGCACTGTATGATATATACACTATTCTTGACCTATTACACTTAATTGCATATGTAATTGCCTGTCGGTGGTTAAATCTTTGGTTTATCTTCAACAGAGAGATTTCTACAAAATGGCTCATCTGACACTGCTATCTTTGCCTTTTAATCCATGCTATAAAAAAGGGAGTTATGTACTGGGTATCTTACAGACAACTATAAAGGCCAATGTGATACTGATGACATCCTCCAAATGCATTTGACTCGCAATACTTTCACTGTGCAGTCATAACATTACATTGGTGAAGCACAACGAAATAAGATCATTATTTCCCCTTTCAATCTGAGTCAGATTCTTCAGCTCATCAGATCATCTAATGTATATGTAAATATTGCTCTCCTGTTAAAAGCTCTCAGCATGAGTATTCATACAAGGATCATTGCAATGCTCATCACAGCATCACAGCGTCACGCCACCTTATCCCACAGTACATACACTGTATTTAATGCCAGAATAAATAAAGTAGCACATTTCGTCGACAACATGAAAGCAATTTCCTATGCAGTTCCTGTTCCAACTGCATGCAATTGTTGTTGACCAAGTTGAAATCAAAATGAAGTGTATTTTTGTGTCCCAGTAAATCACTTTATTTCTCCAGTGATTAGATACTAATCTAATAGAATCACCCTTTTTTTTGCTGGCTTGTAGTGTATTGAAATGCACATTCTGTTGCAGTCTCCTGCAGAGTATGAGTGTTGGATCTTGCGTCCTAGCCTTGCATAATGAAAGGTGTAGAGACATCTGTTTCCACAGGCAGCAATTAAGTTACTATAAAAGATAAGCAAAACAACTTATAATGAGAAACCAGAATCATACCATAGAAAAAATAAAAAAATAACTCATATCGCTATCTTTGATCACAGAAAACGGACGCAAATGTACCTCCCTTGTATTAGAACACCCAAAGTCTTGTATGGTGCAGTTAATTATCACCAATCAGCCATATGCCCCCCTCAGTTACACTCTTATTATTCTGTTTCTGTTTCTGCTGATTAAAATAGCAAAATTAAACAGAGGATTTAATTGTAGGTGGCAGTATTACCATCAGTGACTGCCTGGTACAAAACAATAGGCTTCTCACATATTTTAGAAACAAAAGCATCGGTCTTCAAGGACAAAATTAAGAGGGAATCAGCCACTCTTGGAGGACAATTGAAACAGACGCCTCACAAGTCGTCAACTGGCAGCTTCATTAAATAGTCGCAAAACACCAGTCTCAAAGTCAACAGTGACGAGGCGACTCCGGAATACTGGCCTTCTAGGTAGAGTTCCTCTGTCCAGTGTCTGTGTTCTTTTGCCCATCTTAATCTTTTATTTTTATTTGCCAGTCTGAGATATTGCTTTTTCTTTGCAACTCTGCCTAGAAGGCCAGTATCCCGGAGTCGCCTTGTCACTGTTGACTTTGAGACTGGTGTTTTGCGGGTACCATTTAATGAAGCTGCCAGTTGAGGACTTGTGAGGTGTCTGTTTCTCAAACTAGACACTCTAGTGTACTTGTCCTCTTGCTCAGTTGTGCACCGGGGCCTCCCACTCCTCTTTCTATTCTGGTTAGAGCCAGTTTGCGCTGTTCTGTGAAGGGAGTAGTACACATCTTTGAACCAGAACTTCAGTTTCTTGACAATTTCTCGCATGGAATAGCCTTCATTTCTCAGATCAAGAATAGGCTGATATTTCAGGTGGCATTTTAAAACAGCTCTTACACTAAAAGGACATGATCATGATTTTCACAAATTCATAGTATTATTCTAACCTCATAGTGTGGATATATATATATAAAACACAGGAAATCTAGTTTTTGATTGCATTAAGGCTTTAACATCTCTGAAGGCGTTATGATTGATGGGTACGTACTGTAGATAGTTATGTTTCTACACTTCAACACACAGATGGTCTGGGTCCAAAATGACCCCCTATTCCCTATAGGGCTCTGTTCAAAAGTCATGCACTACATAGAGAATAGGGTGCTATTTGGGAAGCAACTTTGATGAGGACCTTTTTTTTCAACAAATGCCAAGATAGCAGCCGTGGCTTCTCTTTCACACTCCTGCATTGTCATGTCCAATAGCTCAACTGAGCCACAAACATGAACATGGCTAGACAACTAGGCAGATGTTAGCATGGGTCACCCAGGCCCAGAGAATAAACTACTTTTGACACTGCAATATACTCTGCTTTGTCGCAGTGGCAATAAACTATACAGTGGGTTCACATGCACAAGCACAACATGGAAATTAATATTAAGTAGGAAGGGGTTGATTATTGTGATGATGAACCTTCTTATAAAGATATGATGAAGATATGTTTGCAGTCCAGGAGACGAGATTCGGTCAGGTAGGATGAAGCTACTAATAGTTTTGTCTCGCTTAAAATTGCAATTTGTGACTGCTTGCATGTTGATTATCAGGAAAGCAACCTCAACAACCCACTGTTTGATTGTTGTTTGGCAAAGAATATTTGATTGTTTATCCTTCACGTTTCCAAATTAGTTGGCTTGTTCTAACCTATCTGTCGGGTGTACTAGAAATGCGTTGGATCTCAGGCTTCAGTGATCAAGCTGCTACACGCATAGTAGCCTCTGTGGGGGAGGTTTTGTAGCAGAACTTTAAATTAACTCTATACTATGAAAGAGGATGATTATTGGTAGTTAGTAGTTACAGTACGTTTTGTTGTATGATATAGCTTTGTATTTAATTTATTTTTTTATTTTTTGTGTGTCAATAGAAGGGTGATACTACAAAAGAGAATCTTTTGAAGTAGAAGGGTTTCCCCAAATAACTGCCATGAGGATAACTGCCTGTGAGGTCTCATCTAACCTGTGGGATACCTGAGGTCTCAACTGACCAAATAAACGGATGCAATACTGTTGGCATGGGGGAATGTGAATCAGGGCACGGCCTACGGACTAAACAATGAGGCATGTGTACAACTGAAAATATTGAGTAAATAAGCAGCCTTAATAAAAAAAAATTGTTTTCGATAGGCATGAAAACCACGTATCAACAGGTTCAACCATGATTCTAAGAATAACTACACAAAGAGAAAATAAATATTTACCTAATACAATATAACATACAGCAAGCTGTACATTGTGACTAAAAGAAGAAAAAACTCAGTGAGCTATTTCTACTAGGATAATTGCCCCCAACAAGTGTTTAAAACCTCTCTGGGATATGTGGGACGGTACCATCCCACCTGGCCGGTACCGTCCCATCTGGCCAACATCCAGTGAAAATGCAGAGCGCCAAATTCAAATAAATTACTATAAAAATTAAACTTTCATGAAAGCACACATTCAATATAGCAAATTAAAGCTACACTTGTTGTGAATCCAGCCAACGTGTCAGATTTCAAAAATGCTTTACGGCGAAAGCAAACAATGCTATTATCTGAGGATAGCAACCAAGCAAACAAACACAGACCATCATATTTCAACCCTCCCGGCGTGACACAAAACGCAGAAATAAAGATATAATTCATGCCTTACCTTTGACGAGTTTCTTCTGTTGGCTCTCCAATAGGTACCATAAACATCACAAATGGTCCTTTTGTTCGATTAATTCCGTCGATATATATCCAAAATGTCCATTTATTTGTTTTGTTCGCTAAAGTCCATAATTTATGTCCAAATACCTCCTTTTTGTTCACGTGTTGAGTTCAAAAATCCAAACTCACGACGCGCGGGCAAGTCCAGGCGAAAGTTCAGACGAAAAGTTCAAAAAGTTATATTACAGTTCGTATAAACATCTCAAACGACGTATAGAATCAATCTTTAGGATGTTTTTAACATACATTTTCAATAATGTTCCAACCGGAGATTTCCTTTGTCTTTAGAATTGCAATGGAACGCAGGTCGCTCTCACGTGAGCGCGCGTGATCAGCTCATGAAACTCGGCAGACCTGTTACTCAATCAGCTCTCATTCGCCCCCACTTCACAGTAGAAGCATCAAAGCCTTAGGAAGTGCAATATGACCCCATAGACACTGTATATTCGATAGGCAATGACTTGAAAAACTACAAACCTCAGATTTCCCACTTCCTGATTGGATTTCTTCTCTGGTTTTTCCCTGCCATATGAGTTCTGTTATACTCACAGACATCATTGAAACAGTTTTAGAAACGTCAGAGTGTTTTCTATCCAAATATCCTAATATGCATATATTAGCAACTGGGTCTGAGTAGCAGGCAGTTTACTCTGGGCACCTTATTCATCCAAGCGACTCAATACTGCCCCCAGCCATAAGAAGTTAAATTACTTGGCGTTACCTTCGATTGTAAACTATCATGGTCAAACATATAGATTCAAAGGTTGTAAAGATTGGGAGAGGTCTGTTCGTAATAAAGAGATGCTCTGAAAAAAAAGCAAGTCGTGCATGATCTAGTTTCGTCTTATCTTGATCATTGTCCAGTCTTGTGGTCGAGTGCTGCACGGAAAGACCAAGTTAAGCTGCAGCTGGCCCAGAACAGAGCGGCTCATCTTGCTCTTCATTGTAATCAGAGGGCTGGTATAAATGCTATGTATGCCAGTCTCTCTTGGTTTAGAGTTGAGAGACTGACTGCATCACTTCTTCTTTTTATAAGTCACTTCACTGTCCCCAAACCCAGATCAAATTCAAGAAAGCGTACAATATTATATAGAGCCATTATTGCACAAAACGTTCCATCTTATAAAGCACAAGTGAACAGCAAACCTGGTTTAAAAAAACAGATAAAGCAACACCCCATCTCTCCCCTATTTGATCTAGATAGCTTGTGTGTCAACTCAGCAAAAAAAGAAACATCCTCTCACTGTCAACTGCTTTTTTTTTTTTTAACTTAACATGTGTAAATATTTGAATGAACATAACAACTGAGACATAAACTGAACAAGTTCCACAGACATGTTACTAACAGAAATGGAATAATGTGTCCCTGAACAAAGGGGGGTCAAAATCAAAAGTAACAGTGCGTATCTGGTGTGGCCACCAGCTGCATTAAGTACTGCAGTGCATCTCCTCATGGACTGCACCAGATTTGCCAGTTCTTGCTGTGAGATGGTACCCCACTCTACCACCAAGACACATGCAAGTTCCCGGACATTTCTGGGCAGAATTGCCCTAGCCCTCACCCTCCGATCCAACAGGTCCCAGACATGCTCAATAGGATTGAGCTCCGGGCTCTTTGCTGGCCATGGCAGAACACTGACATTCCTGTCTTGAAGGACATCATGCACAGAACGAGCAGTATGGCTGGTGGCATTGGCATGCTGGAGGGTCATGTCAGGTTGAGCCTGCAGGAAGGGTACCACATTATTGAGGAGGATGTCTTCCCTGTAACGCACAGCGTTGAGATTGCCTGCAATGACAACAAGCTCAAATCAAATCAAATATATGTATATAGCCCTTCTTACATCAGCTAATATCTCAAAGTGCTGTACAGAAACCCAGCCTAAAACCCCAAACAGCAAGCAATGCAGGTGTAGAAGCACGGTGGCTAGGAAAAACTCCCTAGAAAGGCCGAAACCTAGAGAGGAACCAGGCTATGAGGGGTGGCCAGTCCTCTTCTGGCTGTGCCGGGTGGAGATTATAACAGAATATGGCCAAGATATTCAAATGTTCATAAATGACCAGCATGGTCAAATAATAATAATCACAGTAGTTGTCGAGGGTGCAGCAAGTAAGCACCTCAGGAGTAAATGTTAGTTGGCTTTTCATAGCCGATCATTAAGAGTATCTCTACCGCTCCTGCTGTCTCTAGACAGTTGAAAACAGCAGGTCTGGGACAGCTAGCACATCCGGTGAACAGGTCAGGGTTCCATAGCCGCAGGCAGAACAGTTGAAACTGGAGCAGCAGCACGGCCAGGTGGACTGGGGGCAGCAAGGAGTCATCATGCCAGGTAGTCCTGAGGCATGGTCCTAGGGCTTAGGTCCTCCGAGAGAGAGAAAGAAAGAAAGAGAGAATTAGAGAGAGCATACTTAAAGTCACACAGGACACCGGAAAAGACAGGAGAAGTACTCCAGATATAACAAACTGACCCTAGCCCACCGACACATAAACTACTGCAGCATAAATACTGGAGGCTGAGACAGGAGGAGTCAGGAGACACTGTGGCCCCATCCGATGATACCTCCGGACAGGGCCAAACAGGAAGGATATAACCCCACCCACATTGCCAAAGCACAGCCCCCACACCACTAGAGGGATATCTTCAACCACCAACTTACCATCCTGAGACAAGGCCGAGTATAGCCCACAAAGATCTCCGCCACTGCACAACCCAAGGTGGGGCGCCAACCCAGACAGAAAGATCACGTCAGTGACTCAACCCACTCAAGTGACGCACCCCTCCTAGGGACGGCATGAAAGAGCACCAGTAAGCCAGTGACTCAGCCCCTGTAATAGGGTTAGAGGCAGAGAATCCCAGTGGAGAGAGGGGAAACGGCCAGGCAAAGACAGCAAGGGCGGTTCGTTGCTCCAGAGCCTTTCCGTTCACCTTCACACTCCTGGGCCAGACTACACTCAATCATATGACCCACTGAAGAGATGAGTCTTCAGTAAAGACTTAAAGGTTGAGACCGAGTCTGCGTCTCTCACATGGGTAGGCAGACCATTCCATAAAAATGGAGCTCTATAGGACAAAGCCCTGCCTCCAGCTGTTTGCTTAGAAATTCTAGGGACAATTAGGAGGCCTGCGTCTTGTGACCGTAGTGTACGTGTCGGTATGTACGGCAGGACCAAATCGGAAAGATAGGTAGGAGCAAGCCCATGTAATGCTTTGTAGGTTAGCAGTAAAACCTTGAAATCAGCCCTTGCCTTAACAGGAAGCCAGTGTAGGGAGGCTAGCACTGGAGTAATATGATCACATTTTTTGGTTCTAGTCAGGATTCTAGCAGCCATATTAAGCACTAACTGAAGTAGTGCTTTATCCGGGTATCCAGAAAGTAGAGCATTGTAGTAGTCTAACCTAGAAGTAACAAAAGCATGGATACATTTTTATGCATCATTTTTGGACAGAAAGAGTCTGATTTTTGCAATGTTACGTAGATGGAAAAAAGCTGTCCTTGAAACAGTCTTGATATGTTCGTCAAAAGAGAGATCAGGGTCCAGAGTAACGCCGAGGTCCTTCACAGTTTTATTTGAGACGACTGTACAACCATCAAGATTAATTGTCATATTCAACAGAAGATCTCTTTGTTTCTTTGGACCTAGAACAAGCATCTCTGTTTTGTCCGAGTTTAAGAGTAGAAAGTTTGCAGCCATCCACTTCCTTATGTCTGAAACACAGGCTTCTAGCGAGGGCAATTTTGGGGCTTCACCATGTTTCATTGAAATGTACAACTTGTGTGACATCCGCATAGCAGTGAAAGTTAACATTATGTTTTTGAATGACATCCCCAAGAGGTAAAATATATAGTGAAAACAATAGTGGTACTAAAACGGAACCTTGAGGAACACCGGAATTTACAGTTGATTTGTCAGAGGACAAACCATTCACAGGGACAAATTGATATCTTTCCGACAGCTAAGATCGAAACCAGGCCAGAACTTGTCCGTGTCGACCAATTTGGGTTTCCAATCTCTCCAAAAGAATGTGGTGATCGATGGTATCAAAAGCAGCACTAAAGCAGCACTAGGAGCACGAGGACAGATGCAGAGCCTCGGTCTGACGCCATTAAAAGGTAATTTACCACCTTCACAAGTGTAGTCTCAGTGCTATGATGGGGTCTAAACCAGACTGAATCATTTCGTAAACATTGTCTGTCTTCAGGAAGGCAGTGAGATGCTGAACAACAGCTTTTTTTATTTTAGAGAGGAATGGATGATTCGATATAGGCCGATAGTTTTTTATATTTTCTTGGTCAAGTTTTGGCTTTTTCAAGAGAGGCTTTATCCTGATGAGGACCGAGGGCGCTGTTGTCACTTTGGGGAAAAAACGTGCCCAATTTAAACGGCCTCGTACTCAATTCTTGCTCGTACAATATGCATATTATTATTACTATTGGATAGAAAACACTCTCTAGTTTTAAAACCGTTTGAATTATTTCTCTGAGTGAAACAGAACTCGTTCTGCAGCACATTTCCTGACCAGGAAGTGGAATGTCTGAAATCGAGGCTCTCTTCTAAGTCCTGCCTATAAATGGCCATGATAGCTATTAGTATACATGCACGTCATACACCTTCCCCTGGATGTCAAGATGCAGTGAGAGAAGAAAGGAGGTGATTATCTCGGTCTGAGATGGAATACATCCTCTTGGAATGACGTGTCCCCCATTTCATGTTTTCAAGATGGCGCGAAGAGGACAGTGGGATTGCCTTCGGAATAGCTTTTGTTATAGGCGACTACCAACTCCGGCTTTGTTTTTATTTGATACATGTGACAATATCATCGTAAAGTATGTTTTTTTAATATAGTTTTATTAGATTTTTGAAATTTATTCGGGACGTTAGGCGTGTTGCGTTGTGTGCCCTTTGTTCAGAATGGAGAGATTCGCGCTACTTGGCCAGTGTGCTGGCTAATTGAAGAGGGAAAAACGATGTTCTAAATCCAAACAAAGACTGTTCTGGACAAAGGACCCCTTGTCCAACATTCTGATGGAAGATCACCAAAAGTAAGAAACATTTTATGATGCTATTTCATATATCTGTCGAACTGTGTACTAGTAGTTTTGCGCCCAGGTTTTGGGCACTCGGTCGACATAACGTAAGCCTTATGTGGTAATGAAGATATTTTTAGAATTCTAACACTGCGATTGCATTAAGAACTAGTGGATCTATCATTTCCTATACAACATGTATTTTTTTGTAATGTTTATGAATAGCTATTTGGTCAGAATAGGTGAGAGTCTAATAGAAATATCTGCACATTCTGGGAAAAATAAGCTACATTAGCATAATGGATAACCACGGATTTCAGCTCTAAATATGCACATTTTCGAACAAAACATAAGTGTATGTATAACCTGATGTTATAGGACTGTCATCTGAGGAAGGTTTATGAAGGTTAGGGAAAATTAATATCTTTTGCTGGTTTATTCGCTAACACTAACGTGCCTATTGCTATCGCTAACGTGCCTTGATGAATGAATGCGGTTGTGTGTAGGCTATTGTAGTAAGCTAATATAATGCTATATTGTGTTTTCGCTGTAAAACACTTAAAAAATCTGAAATATTGGCTGGATTCACAGATGCTTGTCTTTCATTTGCTGTACATGATGCATTTTTCAGAAATGTTTTATGATGAGTATTTAGGTATTCCACGTTGGTCTTTATAATTACTCTGGCTGCTTCGGTGCTATTTTTGACGGTAGCTGTGATGGTAGCTGCAATGTAAAACTGATTTATACCTCAAATATGCACATTTTTCGAACAAAACATAGATTTATTGTGTATCATGTTATAAGACTGTCATCTGATGAAGTTGTTTCTTGGTTAGTTTGGTTGGTTCTTGGTTAGTTAGGTTGGCTTTGTGCATGCTACCTGTGCTGTGAAAAATGTCTGTCCTTTTTTGTATTTGGTGGTGAGCTAACATAAATATACGTGCTGTTTTCGCTGTAAAACATTTTAAAAATCGGACATGTTGGCTGGATTCACAAGATGTGTACCTTTCATTTGCTGTATTGGACTTGTTAATGTGTGAAAGTTAAATATTTCTAAAAAATATATTTTGAATTTCGCGCTCTGCCTTTTCAGTGGAATGTGGGAGGAGTTCCGCTGGCGGAACGCTTGAGTCAGACAGGTTATTACTGCCAATTTTAGTGAGTTTGATACACATATGGTGGATAGAGAGCCGTTTATTATGTTCAACATAGGAGGGCCAAGCACAGGAAGCAGCTCTCTCAGTAGTTTAGTTGGAATTGGGTCCAGTATGCAGCTTGAAGGTTTAGAGGCCATGAATATTTTCATCATTGTGTCAAGAGATATAGTACTAAAACACTTAAGTGTCTCCCTTGATCCTAGTTCCTGGCAGAGTTGTGCAGACTCAGGACAACTGAGCTTTAGGGAGGAATACGCAGATTTAAAGGGGAGTCCGTAATTTGCTTTCTAATGATCATGATCTTTTCCTCAAAGAAGTTCATGAATTTATCACTGCTGAAGTGAAAGCCATCCTCTCTTGGGGAATGCTGCATTTTAGATAGCTTTGCGACAGTATCAAAAAGACATTTCGGATTGTTCTTATTTTCCTCAATTAAGTTGGAAAAATAGGATGATCGATCAGCAGTGAGGGCTCTTCGATACTGCACGGTACTGTCTTTCTTAATTAATCGGAAGACTTCCAGTTTGGTGTGGCGCCATTTCCGTTCCAATTTTCTGGAAGCTTGCTTCAGAGTTCGGGTATTTTCTGTATACCAGGGAGCTAGTTTCTTATGACAAATGTTTTTAGTTTTTAGGGGTGCAACTGCATCTAGGGTGTTGTGCAAGGTTAAATTGAGTTCCTCAGTTAGGTGGTTAACTGATTTTTGTCCTCTGACGTCCTTGGGTAGGCAGAGGGAGTCTGGAATGGCATCAAGGAATCTTTGTGTTGTCTGAGAGTTTATGGCACAACTTTTGATGCTCCTTGGTTGGGGTCTGAGGAGATTATTTGTTGCGATTGCAAACGTAATAAAATGGTGGTCCGATAGTCCAGGGTTATGAGGAAAAACATTAAGATCCACAACATCTATTCCATGGGACAAAACTAGGTCCAGAGTATGACTGTGGCAGTGAGTAGGTCCAGAGACATGTTGGACAAAACCCACTGAGTCGATGATGGCTCCGAAAGCCTTTTGGAGTGGGTCTGTGGACTTTTCCATGTGAATATTAAAGTCACCAAAAATGTGAATATTATCTGCTATGACTACAAGGTCCGATAGGAATTCAGGGAACTCAGTGAGGAACACTGTATATGGCCCAGGAGGCCTGTAAACAGTAGCTATAAAAAGTGATTGAGTAGGCTGCATATATTTCATGACTAGAAGCTCAAAAGACGAAAACGTCATTTTTTTGTGTAAATTTAAATTTTCTATCGTAAATGTTAGCAACACCTCCGCCTTTGCGGGATGCACGGGGGATATGGTCACTAGTGTAACCAGGAGGTGAGGCCTCATTTAACACAGTAAATTCATCAGGCTTAAGCCATGTTTCAGTCAGGCCAATCACATCAAGATTATGATCAGTGATTAGTTCATTGACTATAATTGCCTTTGAAGTGAAGGATCTAACATTAAGTAGCCCTATTTTGAGATGTGAGGTATCACAATCTCTTTCAATAATGGCAGGAATGGAGGAGGTCTTTATCCTAGTGAGATTGCTAAGGCGAACACCGCCATGTTTAGTTTTGTCCAACCTAGGTCGAGGCACAGACAAGGTCTCAATGGGGATAGCTGAGCTGACTACACTGACTGTGCTAGTGGCAGACTCCACAAGCTGGCAGGCTGGCTAACAGCCTGCTGCCTGGCCTGCACCCTATTTCATTGTGGAGCTAGAGGAGTTAGAGCCCTGTCTATGTTGGTAGATAAGATGAGAGCACCCCTCCAGCTAGGATGGAGTCCGTCACTCCTCAGCAGGCCAGGCTTGGTCCTGTTTGTGGGTGAGTCCCAGAAAGAGGGCCAATTATCTACAAATTCTATCTTTTGGGAGGGGCAGAAAACAGTTTTCAACCAGCGATTGAGTTGTGAGACTCTGCTGTAGAGGTCATCACTCCCCCTAACTGGGAGGGGTCAGAGACAATTACTCGATGCCGACTCATCTTTCTAGCTGATTTACACGCTGAAGCTATGTTGCGCTTGGTGACCTCTGACTGTTTCATCTTAACATCGTTGGTGCCGACGTGGATAACAATATCTCTATACTCTCTACACTCGCCAGTTTTAGCTTTAGCCAGCACCATCTTCAGATTAGCCTCAACGTTGGTAGCTCTGCCCCCTGGTAAACAGTGTATGATCGCTGGATGATTCGTTTTAAGTCTAATACTGCGGGTAATGGAGTCGCCAATGACTAGGGTTTTCAATTTGTCAAAGTTAATGGTGGGAAGCTTCGGCATCTCAGACCCCGTAACGGGAGGAGTAGAGACAAGAGAAGGCTTAGCCTCAGACTCCGACTCGCTGCTAATTTGGAAAACCGGTTGAAAGTTTCTGTCGGCTGAATGAGCGACACCGGTTGAGCATTCCTTCAGCATTTCCCTCCAGAAGCCATGAGAAAGTTGTCCGGCTGCGGGGACTGTGCGAGGGGATTTATACTACTATCTGTACTTACTGGTGGCACAGAGGCTGTTTCATCCTTTCCTACACTGAAATTACCCTTGCCTAACGATTGCGTCTGAAGCTGGGCTTGTAGCACGGCTATCCTCGCCGTAAGGTGATCGTTCTCCTGTATATTATGAATACAGTGGCTGCAATTAGAAGGCATCATGTTAATGTTACTACTTAGCTTCGGATGGTGGAGTTCCTGACGAACCATGTCCAGATAAAGCATCCGGAGTGAAAAAGTTGAATGAAAAAAAAGAGTTGTGAAGGAAAAACAAAAAATATAAACCGTAATTAAAAAGTAAAAACCGTAAAGTTGTCAGGTAGCAAAGTAAGGTTGGCAACAAAACGCACAGCAACACGTAAACAAGTCTCAGTCCGATGATGCTATGACACACCGCCCCAGACCATGACGGACCTTCCACCTCCAAATCGATCCCACTCCAGAGTACAGGCCTTGGTGTAACGCTCATTAATTCTAAGATAAATGCGAATCCGACCATCGCCCCTGGTGAGACAAAACCGCGACTTGTCTGTCATGAGCACTTTTTGCCAGTCCTGTCTGGTCCAGCGACGGTGGGTTTATGCCCATAGGCGATGTTGTTACCGGTGATGTCTGGTGAGGACCTGCCTTAAAACAGGCCTATAAGCCCTGAGTCCAGCCTCTCTCAGCCTATTGAGGACAGTCTGAGCACTGATGGAGGGATTGTGCGTTCCTGGTGTATCTCGGGCAGTTGTTGTTGCTATCCTGTACCTGTCCCGCAGGTGTGATGTTCGGATGTAACGATCCTGTGCAGGGGTTGTTACACGTGGTCTGCCACTGCGAGTTTGATCAGCTGTCCGTTCTGTCTCCCTGTAGCGCTGTCTTAGGTGTCTCACAGTACGGACATTGCAATGTATTGCCCTGGCCACATCTGCAGTCCCCATGCCTCCTTGCAGCATGCCTAAGGCACGTTCACCCAGATGAGCAGGAACCCTTTCTTTTGGTGTTTTTCAGAGTCCGTAGAAAGGCCTCTTTAGTGTCCTAGGTTTTCATAACTTTGACCTTAATTGCCTACCGTCTGTAAGCTGTTAGTGTCTTAACGACCATTCCACAGGTGCATTTTCATTAATTGTTTATGGTTCATTGAACAAGTATGGGAAACAGTGTTAAAAACCCTTTACTATGAAGATATGTGAAGTTATTTGGATTTTTACGTATTATCTTTGAAAGACATGGTCCTGAAAGGGGGACGTTTCTTTTTTTGCTGAGTTTATGTATTGATATATAGGCTTCGTGTGCCTTTTGTAAAAACATATTTTTACATAGATCTGTCCTTTATTAACATTATACACTGCTCAAAAAAATAAAGGGAACACTTAAACAACACAATGTAACTCCAAGTCAATCACACTTCTGTGAAATCAAACTGTCCACTTAGGAAGCAACACTGATTGACAATACATTTCACATGCTGTTGTGCAAATGGAATAGACAAAAGGTGGAAATTATAGGCAATTAGCAAGACACCCCCAAAAAAGGAGTGATTCTGCAGGTGGTGACCACAGACCACTTCTCAGTTCCTATGCTTCCTGGCTGATGTTTTGGTCACTTTTGAATGCTGGCGGTGATCTCACTCTAGTGGTAGCATGAGACGGAGTCTACAACCCACACAAGTGGCTCAGGTAGTGCAGTTCATCCAGGATGGCACATCAATGCGAGCTGTGGCAAAAAGGTTTGCTGTGTCTGTCAGCGTAGTGTCCAGAGCATGGAGGCGCTACCAGGAGACAGGCCAGTACATCAGGAGACGTGGAGGAGGCCGTAGGAGGGCAACAACCCAGCAGCAGGACCGCTACCTCCGCCTTTGTGCAAGGAGGTGCACTGCCAGCGCCCTGCAAAATGACCTCCAGCAGGCCACAAATGTGCATGTGTCTGCTCAAACGGTCAGAAACAGACTCCATGAGGGTGGTATGAGGGCCCGACGTCCACAGGTGGGGGTTGTGCTTACAGCCCAACACCGTGCAGGACGTTTGGCATTTGCCAGAGAACACCAAGATTGGCAAATTCGCCACTGGCGCCCTGTGCTCTTCACAGATGAAAGCAGGTTCACACTGAGCACATGAGCACATGTGACAGACGGGACAGAGTCTGGAGACGGCGTGGAGAACGTTCTGCTGCCTGCAACATCCTCCAGCATGACCGGTTTGGCGATGGGTCAGTCATGGTGTGGGGTGGCATTTCTTTGTGGGGCCGCACAGCCCTCCATGTGCTCGCCAGAGGTAGCCTGACTGCCATTAGGTACCGAGATGAGATCCTCAGACCCCTTGTGAGACCATATGCTGACACATGCACATTTGTGGCCTGCTGGAGGTCATTTTGCATGTCGCTGGCAGTGCACCTCCTTCACAAAGGCGGAGGTAGCGGTCCTGCTGCTGGGTTGTTGCCCTCCTACGGCCTCCTCCACGTCTCCTGATGTACTGGCCTGTCTCCTGGTAGGGCCTCCATGCTCTGGACACTACGCTGACAGACACAGCAAACCTTTTTGCCACAGCTCGCATTGATCTGCCATCCTGGATGAACTGCACTACCTGAGCAACTTGTGTGGGTTGTAGACTCCGTCTCATGCTACCACTAGAGTGAGAGCACCACCAGCATTCAAAAGTGACCAAAACATCAGCCAGGAAGCATAGGAACTGAGAAGTGGTCTGTGGTCACCACCTGCAGAATCACTCCTTTTTTGGGGGTGTCTTGCTAATTGCCTATAATTTCCACCTTTTGTCTATTCCATTTGCACAACAGCATGTGAAATTTATTGTCAATCAGTGTTGCTTCCTAAGTGGACAGTTTGATTTCACAGAAGTGTGATTGACTTGGAGTTACATTGTGTTGTTTAAGTGTTCCCTTTATTTTTTTGAGCAGTGTATAATATGTAATCTTTCATGTTTTGGACCCCAGGAAGAGTATCTGCTGCTTTTGCAACAGCTAATGGGGATCCTAATAAAATACAATAAAAATAGAACAAATACATGGAATCATAAATATTTATATTTTTTTGTTCTCACCACAGTTAGACTTTTTGCTTCCAGGAGGTCCCTTCAAACAATAAATACATGAATCATAATTCTCATTTCCTGCTTTGCGTTAATTGCAATGAGTAAAAAAATCTGAGATTTATATTTAACATGGGTTTCATGCAGAGTGCATGCACGGTGGACAGGATTATCTGGGGTAGATATGTACAGCACGGTCTTTTAGCTGAAATGATCTAGAACATGACTACCCAATGACTCAGAGGTGTTTGATTAATTAGTTAAAGCATACATATTGAGTGTGTGTGGACAAGCTAATCACTTACACATCATCACCCCGGCCTGCACCGCTGGGGCTCTCAACATGCACTGGGATTCCGGAAGAGGAGATTAATATGATGAGAGTTCTAGGTAAAACATTCATTAATGCCACTGCAAGGTGGGAAAAAAACATGTTTGCGTTTGAGTAATTAGCGGACAGAGGATCTTCTATATCCATTGGCGATGCATGAGATTGTGAGCTGCGCGGCCCATGAAAATTAATTTCCCTCACCATGAAACTAATTACAGACACAGGGACAGAGTGTGGGAACTCTGTGTTCTTCTGAGCACATACTGGGAAAGATGGAACTGATCCATATACAGCTATTGGTCTTCTTGACTCATGGTTATTAGAAGAAATTGATTCCAGGCCCAGCCAGTACACATTTGTACTCATTTTATGAAAGTTTGATTATGTACATTTACTTTGTGAGGATGGTATATCTGTTTGCAGTTATGTCCATTTAACAGTAAAGAATCTGGTAACAATTTACATTAACATACATTCTTAACACATACACATTTGATAAAATCAAATCAATTCAAACTTGATTTAAAGTGCATTTAGAATTGCAGCACACTTTACATTAAAACAAAAGTAAAATAACATAGAAAGCAAATCAATCACTAATAAAAAGCCTGGATAAAAAAAGGTTGTTTTTCAAGTGGTTTAAAAACCTCTGTTTTCTTCCCCTCTTACCTGACAGGGCAAGCTCTTCCACAACTGAGGTGCTTTGAACCTTAGCTTACAATTTCTGCGCCTCCGTGGAAATTTTATTAACATAATAAATCAATCCCCATTCAAATCCGTCTGTTTAAGCTGGAGATATGTTTTTTTGCATGGGCTATGTCTCAGTCCACCGATATCGCTCTTCCGCATCTGCGGTGAAAGGTGGCAGAACTTGAGAGGTATTTGTCAGACCATGACATCCCGAAAATTGGTCTTCTCACAAAAATGTATGTAGCATCCGAACGGTTTGGCCAACAAAGTATTATGTATAAGCACTCTATTGAAGTTTGAGACTCTCACGAACACAATGGTGTTCTCCATTTTGCTCTAGGATGCCCACGAGCTTCACAAGACTCCTCTGAAGGTCTCCGGTACCAGTTTTAAAAACTGAATCGAAATATATATAGAGATAGTGTTGTGCCTAAAATAAGGGGATAAATACATGTGAAAAAAATAAAAAATAAAGATTGATCAGGAAACTTTCTTATATCTCTGAGATATAGGACAAACACTCCAGAACAAACTTCATTTTTATTTTTTTAGGGGGGGGCCTACCTGTTGTTCCATGTAATTAATCTGCTATTCAATGCATTTCTATTGGCTAATAGCAGAAATGCCAAATTCATCCCCAAAACATTTTTTTTATATACCTTAAGGGGTTTTAGAATTTATTATTTTATTTTTTTATTGGTATGACCATCTTAAAACAATTCAATATGATAGCTTAGAACCCCCTAAATGTTATATGGATAACACAGGTTAACCTCTCTGGGATATGTGGGACGCTAACGTCCCACTTGGCCAAAAGCCAGTAAAAATGCAGAGCGACAAATTCAAATAAATTACTATCAAAATCAAACTTTCATCAAATCACACGTGAAAGACAACAAATTAAAGCTACACTTGTTGTGAATCCAGCCAACATGTCTGATTTCAAAAAGGATTTACGGCGAAAGCACACCTTGCGATTATGTTAGGTCAGTACATAGCCACAGAAAAACACAGCCATTTTTCCAGCCAAAGAGAGGAGTAACAAAAAGCAGAAATAGAGATAAAATTAATCACTAACCTTTGATGATCTTCATCAGATGACACTCATAGGACTTCATGTTACACACTACATGTATATTTTGTTTGGTAAAGTTCATATTTATATCCAAAAATCTGAGTTTAGGCGGGACGCTACTGTCTCACTTGGCCAAAAGCCAGAGAAAATGCAGAGCGCCAAATTCAAATAAATTACTATAAAAATCAAACTTTCGTTAAATCATACATGAAAGATACCAAATTAAAGATACACTGGTTGTGAATACAGCCAGAATTCAGAATTCAAATAGGCTTTTCGGCGAAAGCAAACGATGCTATTATCTGAGTTAGCACGATAGTAATCAAAGAGAGAGAAGCATATTTCAACCCTGCAGGCGCGACACAAAACACAGAAATAAAAATATAATTCATGCCTTACCTTTGACGAGCTTCTGTTGTTGGCACTCCAATATGTCCCATAAACATCACAAATGGTCCTATTGTTTGATTAATTCCATCGATATATGTCCAAAATGTCCATTTATTTGGTGCGTTTGATCCAGAAAAACACTGGTTCCAACTTGTGAAACGTGACTACAAAATATCTCAAACGTTACCTGTAAACTTTGCTAAAACATTTCAAACTACTTTTGTAATACAACTTTAGGTATTTTTTTACGTGAATAATCGATAAAATTGAAGACGGGATGATCTGTGTTCAATACAGGATTAAAACAAACTGTAGCTAGCTTTCTGGTCACGCGCCTCTAACTAACAGTACACTTCCAGTGACCCTTGTTCAAGATGGCCGTACTTCTTCATTACACAAAGGAAAAAACCTCAACAAATTTCTTAAGACTGTTGACATCCAGTGGAAGCGGTAGGAACTTCAAGAAGGTCAATTAAAAATCTGTATTCCCAATGAAAAATCATTGAAAAGAGAGTGACCTCAAAAAAAGAAAATCTGAATGGTTTGTCCTCTGGGTTTCGCCTGCTAAATAAGTTCTGTTATACTCACATACATGATTCAAACAGTTTTAGAAACTTCAGAGTGTTTTCTATCCAAATATACTAATAACATGCATATCTTATCTTCTGGGGATGAGTAGTTGGCAGTTGAATTTGGGTATGCTTTTCATCCAAATGTGAAAATGCTGCCCCCTATCCTAGAGAATTAAACAAAAAGCTAAGACTTTAAACTAACTCCCCAAGGAAATATAAACATTGACATCCTTATCGAATGATACGTTGTAGTTTCCAACTATGTGGGTATATATGGAACAATGGCTATGTCCCAAATTGCAACCTATTTCCCTACGGGCCCTGGTCAAAAGTAATGCACTATAAGGAATCGGGTGCCATTTGGGACACAGACAGTATCTCCCTGTCGAAAACTAGGAGTAGTTTGAGGTAAGATAGGTCAACCTTATTTGAGTTAATGATGGACAGAAAACAAAATGCAGGAATTTTTTCCATCCTCTGTTTCCAGTGTCCTCTATACTCTGTGTGGACAGATAGACAAATGGCTATTTTATCTCACAGACAAGAAAACACCTAAGCCAGGATACCTATTTTGTTTATGCGAGACACCCATTATATTATAGAAAACAGTGTCCTTTATTTTAGCCTCTATCTCCTGAGAACAAACAATCAACAAGTCTTCCGTCTCTTACAAAATCAGCTCTACTATGTGAATTTCTAAGTATTTTGCTTCACTTACATTTCTCTGCACCTGCTATAACACCTGAAAATCTGTGTATGCGACCATTAAACTTTTATTTGAATGTCATGTCCCTCACTGTGTGTTCCTTGTCCTCTGTCACCTCTTGTTCTTCCGTTTGTACAAGGGTCTCAAACTCACCTTGGACCCACTCTAATTTGCATACTGCCCCAACCCCTCCCACCTGGACAAGAGGAACACCTGCATGAGGATGCTGTTCATTGACTATAGCTTAGTGTTCAAAACCATAGTGCCCTCCACGTTCATCACTAAGCTCAAGACCCTTGGACCGAACACCTCCATCTGCAACTGGATCCTGGACTTCCTGACATGCCGCCCCCTGGTGGTGAGGGTAGGCAACAACACATCCGCCACGTTGACCCTCAACACAGTGGCCCCTCAGGTGTGCGTACTTAGTCCCCTCTTGTACTCCATGTTCACCCACCACTACATTGCCGCTCAAAACTCCAACACCATTCAGTTTGCTGACGACACAGCAGTTGTTGGCCTGATCACCGAAGACGATGAGGCTTCGAAGACGATGAGACGATGAGCCTATAGGGAGGAGGTCAGGAACCTGGCAGTGTGGTGCCAGGACAACAACCTATTCCTCAACATTAGCAAATCAAAGGAGCTGATCGTGGACTACAGGAAACAGAGGGCTGAGTATCACCGTGGTCCACACACACCAATACAGTAGTGAAGAAGGCACGACAACGCCTCAGGAGAATGAAAAGATTTGGCAACAGCCCTCAGAACCTCAAATTTACTGCACCATTGAGACCATCTTGACTAGCTGCATCATTGTTTGGTATGGCAACTGCTTGGCATCCAACAGCAAGGCTCTACAGAGTGTAGTGCGTATGGCCCAGTACATCACTGGGGCCGAGCTACCTGCCATCCAAGACCGGTGTCAGAGGAAAGTCCTAAAATTTGTAAATGACCAGCCACCCAAGTCATAGACTGTTCTCTCTGTTACTGCACGGCAAGTGGTACCGATGCACCGAGCCTGGAACCAACAGGAGCCTGAACAGCTTCTTCCCAAAAGCCATGACTGCTAAATAGTTATTTAAGTTAGTGCAAAAAGGGTCGTTCCAGATAGTTAACTAACTGTTTTGACTGAACACATACACTTCTGCTACTGTCTATCCTGTTGCCTAGTCACTTTATCCCTACCTATTAGTAGATATCTACCTCAATTACCTTGTACCCCTGCACATCGACTCAGTACTGGTACCCCGTGTATATAAGTTATCGTTACTCATTGTATATATTCCTTGTGTTATTACTTTGACATTATTTCACATATTTCTCTCTGCATTGTTTGGAAGGGCCCGTAAGTAAGCATTTCACTGTTAGTCTACACCTGTTGTTTACGTATCATGTGACAAATATGATTTTATTTCATGTCATTTTGCCCAATGGCCATTTCTGAAAAGGTTAATGTCAGAAGGGCAGAACGAGAAATTATGTGAACATGTATTTCCCATAGCACTATAAAAATCCATAACATACAATCTGCTCAAATTTTTGTAAGTCTTTCAAATTTTGAATGTTAAGTCCTTTATCAGACATTTGTTTTTGTTCCAAAACTTCCATGGACACAATATAACGTTTATAAATATTCTGGATACAAGAGGCCCTCCATTTATCATTTGAATTGTATTGAAAATCTAATTGACAGTTGTTAAAGTATGGAGTGTTTTCAGTGCCAACAAATTTCATTTGAATGTATTTTCTTTATTTGTAATGCACGAATTGAATCATTGAATTTATACATTTCTATCCCTATCTAAGGATAGCCTATCCATTCCCTTTTTAATCCTGTTTTTGGGACAAACTGGGTTCAAACCAGGTCTCCTGCATGTCACAAGACTGTGTTAGCCCACTTAGCTAAAGCCTATAGGGATAAGTTCAGGAAGTTAATGTACTGTAAATGATGACACACTGCTTGCTTCATTCTTTAGAGTCTAAGATGTTGGGAGGGGGCGTGCTAAACTGACATATGGAATTGTTTTAAGATGGTCATATTATGGATAATTTTGCATTTAGCTTTTTGAAATGTTAAATGTTTAGGTATAATTGTATTTAAAAAATAATAATAATAATATTGATTTAGGTATTTACTACTAAAGCCCATAGAAATACATTGAAAAACACATTTTATAAATGGCAAAAAGGACAGTAAAAAAATAAATCATAAGAAACAAGGTTTTGAAGTGTCTCAGGACATATATAGTATATATATATTCTTTTTACACATACAGTATTTAACTCATTGTTTTGGGTAGGCACAAAATGACATTCATACTTCCATTAGTTTTAGAAACCGGTACAGGTTACCTTTTAGACGAGTCCCGTGACACTTGTGGGGGTCGTACAGAGAGGACAATCGCTTTCTACTTTACTTTTTTATAGCACTACTAATGTCACTGCATAAAATGTCTTGTTTCCTAGTGTGTACATGTAAGTCAGTATATCTTTAACGATAATAAAAACAGAGCTTGACCAGTCTTGATTAGTCGGCTCTGGAAGCTCATGGATCTTTACACATGTTAATAGCCCCTAACACCTTGTTTATTGTACTCATATCACGCCCCAGTTCAGCTCCGCAGGCAATCTACTCCAAACATTTATTTCGTAAGCCTATAACCTAGTTCATACATTTTAAAAACATTTTAATAAGAATGATAGACTCCATTAACTTTTGTTGTCTATTTTCATACAATCGTCAATTAAAGATCCAATATCAAATCAAACTTCAATTCAAAACATTTTTGAAGTGAATTTAAAATAGCAACACACTTGAAAAATGAAAAAAACAAACATGGCAATAAACAAGATTAAATGTTATCAAAGAACAAAACAAAAAGTTGTCACTGATTAAAGGCCAAGCTAAAACGGTTGGTTGACAAATGTGATTTTAACCCCTCACATAGTTTGGTGTTGGTATTTGGTATTTTATTAGGATCCCCATTAGCTGTTGCAAAAGCCCCATTAGCTGTTCCTGGTGTCCACACAAAACATGAAACATAATACAGAATGACAGAATACAGAACATCATTAGAAAAGAACAGCTCAACTACATACATTGTTAAAAAGGCACACGTGGCCTACATATCAACAGAGGTGAGACCAAGTAAGTCTCAAGTCTTAGCACTCAAGTCCCAAGTCAAGTCCCAAGTCAAGACAGGAAAGTTCGAGTCAAGTCCTAAACTTTGAGTTTCGAGTCCAAAACAAGTCATAATGTGCTCTTCACCAAATGTAACACCATTTCATATTTTTAACAAGAGTAATAGTTAGAATTTTACATTTACACAAATCATGAATGCTTTTAAAAAATATATATATTTATTACTTTCCAAATAAACTTAATATTTCCATGGAAATACATGGGTAGCCATGGGGCGATCGGGGGCGATCGGGGGCGATCGAGGCGCAATCGGGCGATGTAGGCTTGTACACAATCGCCCAAACTTAACACACACACACACACCCTCTCTGTGTATGGTTACAGTAGGCTAACGTATGTCAATGGTTTTAGGAACAGCAGTAACATCAAGCAGGATTTAGGCTACCAACTGCCTAGCCAGTTGTAGCTCAATCTTGAGTGCAATGATCACGTTCCCGCACTGACTGACTGTGTGGAGGCTCATTGCATTAACGTTACGTTAGCCTACATGCTACACTAGCAAAGTTGTAAATTATATAGCTGTCGGCTATATTAGCCATGACTTACCGTTCTTTGTGCAGCTTCAAATGTGGAACAAAGCTGGAAGTTGTTGCGCCTCCGTCTGTCATTTTCTTCCCTCATGTTTTGCAAGTTGCAACCCATTTTTTGTTGATACAGCGTAGTCTTTATATCCAAAAATTATAATTTTGGGTATCATCTTTCCAAGGGCTCCATCTGAATTCACCCGCAGACGTTCCTTTGCACTGTCACGCGCAACTTTTTCTCAGCTGGCACAATTTGATTGGCTGCTGTCCGATTCAAACTGTAATCCGTTAAATGAAGAGTTGATGCGCTGCACACTTTTTTTAATCGCATAATTTTTTATATTTGGGCTTGCATATCAATGCATACACACAAACTATCCAGGTCAAATAGGGGAGAGGCATTGTGTTCGCGAGGTGTTGCTTTATCTGTTTTTTGAAACCAGGTTTGCTGTTTATTTGAGCAATATGAGTTGGAAGGAAGTTCCATGCAAAAGGGGCTCTATATAATACTGTACGTTTTCAAAAAAAAATCTGGATTTGGGGACTATGAAAAGACCCCTGGTGACATGTCTGTTGGGATAAGTATGTGTGTCAGAGCTGTGTGTAAGTTGACTATGCAAACAATTTGGGATTTTCAACACATCAATGTTTCTTATAAAAAGAAGTGATGCAGTCAGTCTCTCCTCAACTCCTAGCCAAGAGAGACTGGCATGCAAAGTATTTATATCAGCCCACAATTAAGAGGAAAACGTGTTGCTCTGTTCTGGGCCAGCAGCAGCTTAACTAGATCTTTCCTTGCAGGACTGGGCCACACGACTGTACAATAATCAAGATTAGACAAAACTAGAGCCTGCAGAACTTTCTTTTTGGAGTGTGGTGTCAAAAAAGCAGAGCATCTCTTTCTTACGGCTAGACCTCTCCCCATCTTTGCAACCATTGAATCTATATGTTTTGATCATGACACTTTACAATTTATCAAGGTAACGCCAAGTAATTTAGTCTCCTCATCTTGTTCAACAGCCACACCATTCATTACCAGATTCAGCTGAGGTCTAGCACTTAAGGAATGATTTGTACAAAATACAATGCTCTTAGTTTTAGATATGTTCAGCCCTGCTTGAAGCTGGTACTACTGCAGTTACTGTCTAGGCCTGGCGAACTGCATTTTCTACCAACAATATGCACAGCGCTTCATAATACTCTGAATTGGAATAAACTGGGTCTCTAATACAGATTCCAATACCTTGCCCCAAACCTCAACAGGGGGCTTGAAATTATATTGATTCGGATGTTTCAGAAAACAATTTAAACGAGCTATGACATGAGAAATGAGTATTTTCATGTGCTGGATCAACAAGCACATCACAGGTGAACAATTGTGTTACTATGCCCTAAACCAACAATGCAGTTCAAGAAATATGGTTAGGAAAATATTTACTAAATAAACCTGTAGTAAAAAATAAAAAGTAAAACAATAAAATAAAAATATCGAGGCTATTTACAGGGGCTAGCAGTACCGAGTCAATGTGTACAGGTTAGTCGAGGTAATTTGTACATGTAGGTAAGGGTAAAGTGACTATGTATAGATAATTAGCAGCAGTGTAAAATAAAAGGGGAAGCTCTTTTTACATTAGCCGATGTCACAAAGTGCATCACCGGGCGGTGATGCAACCGGTCAGGATGATCTCGACGGTGCAGCTGTAGAACTTTTTGAGGATCTGGGGACCCATGCCAAATCTTTTCAGTCTCTTAGGGGAAAATGTGTTGTCGTGCCCTGTTGTCGTGCCCTTCGAGTAATAAAATAGTATATATATTTTAAAAAATAGCCCCCGCTGACACATAGTATACTGTGTCATGAACTACCCGTGAAGTTTAATCAGTAGGAAGAGTAAGCTCACCTTTAATCAGTAGGAAGGACTAAGCTAACCTTTCCTCCTTATTGATCTATCCCTGACAAGCATGGATAGACCAAGAGGGGTGACCCAGTTGTTTTTAAGTGGAGCTCAGCGCTCTGTTATAAAATACAACTAGTGTTAGGACGACAGGGAGGCCCCCTTAATGGAAAAGAGGCTTATACCATGGGATAATCCAGGCCTACAACGCGTGGTGAGAGTTGGCCCGCCCTGTGTGGTCAGTCGAAGATCAACAGGCAATAGCAACCCATGCGTGAGTGAACCTAGTACGTTTGGGAGATAGCCGTACTAGTCACCTTGACATTGTTGGCACCCAATGTGGGGCCCTTAAGTGGGACATTAGCGTCCCACCTCTTCAACAGCCAGTGAAACTGCTGGGCGCCAAATTCAAATACAGAAATACTCATTATAAAAATTATGAAAACAAAACATATTTGACATAGGTTTAAAGATGAACGTCTTGTGAATTCAACCACGGTGTCAGATTTAAAAAATGCTTTACGGCGAAAGCATACCTCACGATTTTTTGAGAACATGGCCCAGCAGACAATTCATTACAAAACAGTAACCAGCCAAATAGAACAAAGTCAGAAATAGAGATAAAATTAATCCATTACCTTTGATGATCTTCATATGGTTGCACTTAGCAGACATTCATTTAGTCAATAAATGTTTATTTTGTTCGATAAAGTCTCTTTAAATACAAAACCTCCGTTTTGTTCGCACGTTTTCTTCAGTAATCCACAGGCTCAAACGCAGTCAAAACAGGAAGACAAAAAAATCAAAATTGTATCCGTAAAGTTCATAGAAACATGTCAAACGATGTTTATATTCAAGCATCATGTTGTTTTTAGCCTAAATAATCGATAATATTTCAACCGGACAATAACGTTGTCAATTTAAAAGGTAAACAAGAATTGCTCTCTCTTTGTCGAGCGCATGAAAAAGCTATGCGACACTTTAGCGTCCAGTCATTCCGAATGCTCTTATTCCCTCATTTCTCAGAATACCAGCCTGAAACTATTTCTAAAGACTATTGACATCTAGTGGAAGGCATAGAAACTGCAGTTTGAGTCCTAAGTCAATGGATACTGTAATGGCATTGAATAGAAAACTACAAAACCAAAAAAATAAATACATCCTGAATTGATTTTTCTCAGGTTTTCGCCTGCCAAATCAGTTCTGTTTTACTCACAGACACTATTTTAACAGTTTTGGAAACTTTAGTGTTTTCTATCCAAATCTACCAGTTATATGCATATCATATCTTCTGGGCCCGAGAAGCAGGCAGTTTAAATTGGGCATGCATTTCATCCAAAATTCCAAATGCTGCCCCCTACCCTAGTGAAGTTAAATAGTTAAACATCTACAAAGTAATCTAAAGTAATTGGTTAGTAGATTAAAGGTGAGGCACCAAACTAAAAGGGCCCTGAGAAATAGAGAAGAAAAGCAGAGGTGCAAGAACTAAAACTCTAAGAACAGAGTCTTAACCAATTAAATCCAATTAGGGACGTCCGGACATTAACCCTTTCACACGTACCATCACACGGGTGTGATCGTTCTACAGTGGTCCCTGAAGCGTACGATCACACCCGTGTGATTAGAACAATCATTTAGAACGCTCGTTTAGAACGGCCAGTTTCGAATGACGCAACAATCAGCATTTGAGCTGGCCACACTTTTTTCAGAAACTATTTACACAAACACAGTCCTTACAAAGTTATGTCCAGAATGTGAGCAGTTTATTTTCGGATGCAATGTTCAGATATTCACAGTAGTATATATAGCATAACACAATCATCCTAACCGGAAAAATGTAGGCTACATTTGTCCAAGCGCTAACTGAGGAAAGATTGACCCAACACAAGCAGTAATATTTTCTAACTCTCGGCTGACATAAACTACAATATGAATTAGCTAATAGCAATTATTATGTATAATTAATCACATTACGGGTGAGCTCACCATTGATCTAAATAATTAGGTAAAACACTTTTGAAATCGAAAGTAATCTGACGATTAGTTTCAGCGCGCAGCCATGCATTTGTTCCTCACAGAAACCGAAGATAACAAGAGAAGACAAGATGAGTTTGGTCTGTTTATAGTATGCATGTTGAAGGGGTGTGTCAATCACTGTCGTTCACATCCCACCCTTCATTTCCGGAAGTCCTCAAAAAATGAGTGAACTCTTACTCACCTCATTTTGTTATAACATCTTTGGTCAAACAGACGATTACGTGAAACCCAGAATGCATTGTATGTCAACAAACATGGCTACACAGCTGGAATTAGCTTAGCTCATCATAATCAGTACAACCTTAAAAAAAGTATTTTACACACATATGTGCCCATTACAATCTGTGCAAGAATCGGAATGCATGATTTGTCACATAGAATTGAAAACATGTGAATAAAACAGTAAATACACAAATAATTGCCACACAAAACATTTTCTGATAGTGATTTATTGAGACAAGTGGCGCGTGCCGGCAGTCAACCACGTACCCTCTCACAATTCAGTGTTGTTGTTTATGTATGTAGATAGTGAGCTAACCTGTAGCATTAGCAATAACTTTCAAAAGGAGACAACTCACAAATGTGGAAATTCTGGAGATTTTGAGTCTGAGTATGAAAGTCAGGAATCAGATTCTGACAGTGAGGAGCTGCCCCCCAACCTTGTAGCCATTGAGAACCCTGAATCTGAGGACCCCTTGTCCACTGACAAAGTCCCAGTTCCATTAGAAGATGCTGGTGGTGATGGTGGCAGACTGACAGTGGATGAGGTACAGGAGTTCTGTGGTAGCTGGAAGGCTGCAAGCCATTTCACCCCTCCTGGCCCTGCTGATTGTGTTGATGAGTCCCAGTCTGGAGTGCAACGCCCCTTGCCATTTCCATCTGAGGCAGAGTGCTTCAAGTTGTTTCTGACAGAGGAGCTGGTGGGAGACATAGTAGAGACCAATCGCTATGCCTTGGAGCTACAGGATAAGAGAGAGCCAGTGTAACGGATGTGAAATGGCTAGCTAGTTAGCG
The DNA here is from genome assembly GCF_016432855.1 of Salvelinus namaycush. NCBI lineage: Eukaryota > Metazoa > Chordata > Actinopteri > Salmoniformes > Salmonidae > Salvelinus > Salvelinus namaycush. The sequence continues at coordinate 31,753,074 of NC_052313.1, forward strand.
GGTACGCGCTAATAGCGTTTCAATCAGTTACGTCACTTGCTCTGAAACCTTGAAGTAGTGGTTCCCCTTGCTCAGCAAGGGCCGCGGCTTTTGTGGAGCGATGGGTAACGATGCTTCGTGGGTGACTGTTGTTGATGTGTGCAGAGGGTCCCTGGTTCGCGCTCGGGTATGGGCGAGGGGACGGACGTGAAGTTATACTGTTACACCAGGAGTGGGGGGACAACTACAATTAGTGAAATGTATACATTCCTGGTGACAGTAAAGGAGAACTCCCTAAGAGAATACTGGAGCAGAGATCCTATGTTTGCAACTCCCTTCTTTGCCACCCTCTTTTCCCAAGACTGCTTTCTAGTTCTGCTGCTATGACTGCATTTCATCATCAACGCTACTGCCATCCTAAATGACCCGTTATACAAAACAAGAGATGTCAACAGCTGGCAGTAAAGTGCCATGACAAACGAGACGTCCATGTCCTCTCCACTGTCCATACAGCAACCATGTCGGCCACAGGGAAGGTGAACCACCTGACGGGAGAGAGAAACAAACCAGACAGAGAAACATCAAACCAGACTGCGTGCTTGACTATTACCTCAAAATGGGGGCAGTTGATAAGGCTGACATGATAAACAGCTTTGTGGAATGAACTCAGAAAACGACCAAGTGGTATATTTTTCCAGGGTAGCGTCAAAATACAACATGCCAATACTTCTGACGCATTTAGCATTGTTTTACAGAGCTAATAGAATAATGTAACTAGCTACATAAGCACGATTGAATATAACACCATAAAAGGTGAGTAACATGAGTAACGTTACCTAGCGTGTCCGCGGTTATAAGGAATATACACAAATATATTATGCTCCATACACACAGTGAGCTACAGTAGAAACGGTAAAACACGACACAGAAACTATTATAACGTAATTAGGCACTTACTTTGATAGAAACTGCAGTCTGGATTTGAAGATGGGTGTCTGTAGTGACGCCTCTAGCACTGAGACACTGTGCCACTTGGGAGTCAAAAGGCCAGGGTAGTTTCAACATACAACACATGCTAATACATCCGTGACGCAATTAGCATTGTTTTCCAGAGCTAATAAGACTGTAGCTAGATACCTAAGCATTGAGTATAACACCATACATGTTATGAAATGAGTAACGTTACATCGCGTGTCCGCGGTTATAAGGAATATACACAAAAACATGATGCTACAGTAGAAACGACATAACACGACATGCAGAAACTATTATAACGTAACAAGGCACTTTGATAGAAATGCACTCATTTCCAAAGTTATTATTGGTAACGAAAACAACTTTGATTGCGATGCAGGCGACAGGTGGAACATATGAACACGTGTATGCAGGACGGCAGATTAGTAAATGTCTGCAGACTTGAACTGCACAAACAATTGAGAAGTGTTTGGGGAATTTTGTCCGGGTCAGAAATGTCAAAAAAATTAATTGGTCAGCAAAAGTAAAAATGACTACTTTTATGTGAATGAATGAGGCGGAACACACCTCATTTCAAACTGTTATTATAAAATAAAAAACTGTTCAGAAAAGAATTTAAAATTGACAAATAAAACAGGCGGCGTGCTTTGGTTTGAGGGCAGCGCAGATTAAATGTACTGTTACATAACAATCACATTCTGAAATTGGAGAGAACGTTCTAACATCACGTGCATAAAACAACTCACGCTGGGGGGACCGTTAGAGATATTTGGAACTCACGCATGAAAGGGTTAACATTAGATTGGTGAACAGTTCAGTTTTGAGGATATACGTACAAGGTTCACTCCTGCCATCCAGGACCTCTGTACCAAGCGGTGTCAGAGGAAGGCCCTAAAAATTGTCAGACTCCAGCCATCCTAGTCATCGACTGTTCTCTCTGCTACCGCACGGCAAGCGGTACCGGAGCGCCAAATCTAGGTCCAAGAGGCTTCTAAACAGCTTCTACCCCCAAGCCATAAGACTCCTGAACATCTAATCAAATGGCTACCCAGACTATTTGCATTGCTTTCCCCCTTCTACGCTGCTGCAACTCTGTTATTATCTATGCATAGACAATTTAATAACTCTACCTACATATTACCTCAATTACCTCAACACCGGTGCACATTGACTCTGTACTGGTACCCCCTGTATATAGGCTTGCTATTCTTATTTTACTGCTGCTCTTTAGTTATTTGTTATTCTTTTCTCTTACTATTTTTTGGTATTTTGTTAATAAGGGCTTGTAAGTAAGCATTTCACTGTAAGTTGAAATCTGTTGTATTTGGTGCATGTGACAAATAACATTTGATTTGATATACTGTAGACCTAAAGTAACTGGTCTAAGGACAGCCAACTTGAGATATACCAGGTAGTGGAAAAAGTGATTAAAAGGAATTAGTTGTGAAAAGAAGCCTCTTAATCTTAGGAAAAAATTATCAAAATAGCACATGGTTCAAATTAAGTGTCAGTATTTCCAGAGACCTTAAACACATTTTAGGAATATCGGAAGATATGCCAGGAACAGTAAAAGGATTGTTAATGAATGAATGTAACGGCAGTCTAGCTCTTCCTCCTCCTCGGACGAGGAGAGGAGAGAAGGATCGGAGGACCAATGTGCAGCGTGGTAATTTTCCATGAAATAATTAACACAAAGACAAGATACTGACAAACTAATACAAAACAACAAACGACCGTGAAGATACAAACGAAAGTGCAATACACAAGCTACTAACGTTAGACATAGACACTATACAAAATAGCAAACGAACTAACCGTCACAGTCCTTGCTGGTGCAGAGAAAACACAAAGACAGGAAACAACCACCCACAATCCCCAACACAAAACAAGCCACCTATATATGATTCTCAATCAGGGACAACGATTGACAGCTGTCTCTGATTGAGAACCATATTAGGCTGAACACAGAAACAGACGAACTAGACACACAACATAGAATTCCCACCCAGCTCACGTCCTGACCAACACTAAACAAGCAAAACACATAAGAACTCTGGTCAGGACGTTACAGTACCCCCCCCCCCCCCCCCTGAGGTGCGGACTCCGAACGCACCCCTAAAACTCAAGGGGAGGGTCTGGGTGGGCATCTGTCCGCGGTGGCGGCTCCGGCGGTGGACGAGGACAACACTCCACCACTGTCTTTGTCCCCCTCCTTAGCGTCCTTTGAGTGGCGACCCTCGCCCACGACCTTGGCCTAAGAATCCTCCCCAAGGCCCCCACATGATTTAGGAGGTAGCTCAGGACAGAGAGGTAGCTCAGGACAGAGAGGTAGCTCAGGACAGAGAGGTAGCTCAGGACAGAGAGGCAGCTCAGGACAGAGAGGCAGCTCAGGACAGAGAGGCAGCTCCGGACAGAGAGGCAGCTCCGGACTGAGTGGCAGCTCCGGACTGAGTGGCAGCTCCGGACTGAGTGGCAGCTCATGACTGTAGGGCGGCTCACGACTGTAGGGCGGCTCACGACTGTAGGGCGGCTCACGACTGTAGGGCGGCTCACGACTGTAGGGCGGCTCACGACTGGAGGGCGGCTCATGACTGGCTGGCGGCTCATGACTGGCTGGCGGCTCTGGCGGCTCCTGACTGGCTGGCGGCTCTGGCGGCTCCTGACTGGCTGGCGGCTCTGGCGACTCCTGACTGGCTGGCGGCTCTGGCGGCTCCTGACTGGCTGGCGGCTCTGGCGGCTCCTGACTGGCTGGCCGCTCTGGCGGCTCCTGACTGGCTGGCCGCTCTGGCGGCTCCTGACTGACGGACGGCTCTAGCGGCTCCTGGCAGACGGACGGCTCAGATGGCGCTGGGCAGACGGACGGCTCAGATGGCACTGGGCAGACGGATGGCTCAGATGGCGCTGGGCAGACGGATGGCTCAGATGGCGCTGGGCAGACGGATGGCTCAGACGGCGCTGGGCAGACGGATGGCTCAGACGGCGCTGGGCAGGCAGGCGGCTCAGACGGCGCTGGGCAGACGAGCAGTGCAGGCGGCGTTGGGCAGACGGCCAACTCTGACCTGCTGAGGCGCACAGTAGGCCTGGTGCGTGGTGCCGGAACTGGTGGTACCGGACTGGAGACACGCACCTCAGGGCGAGTGCGGGGAGCAGGAACAGGGCACACTGGACTCTCAAAGCGCACTATAGGCCTGGTGCGTGGTACCGGCACTGGTGGTACCGGGCTGAGGGCACGCACCTCAGGGCGAGTGCGGGGAGAAGGAACAGTGCGTACAGGGCTCTGGAGACGCACAGGAGGCTTGATGCGTGGTGCCGGAACTGGAGGCACTGGGCTGGAGACACGCACCACAGAGAGAGTGCGTGGAGGAGGAACAGGGCTCTGGAGACGCACTGGAAGCCTGGTGTAGGCACTGGTGGTACTGGGCTGGGGCGGGAAGGTGGCGCCGGATATACCGGACCGTGCAGGCGTACTGGCTCCCTTGAGCACTGAGCCTGCCCAACCTTACCTGGTTGCATGCTCCCCGTAGCCCGTCCAGTGCGGGGAGGTGGAATAACCCGCACTGGGCTGTGTTTGCGAACCGGGGACACCATACGTAAGGCTGGTGCCATGTACACCGGCCCGAGGAGACGTACTGGAGGCCAGATATGTTGAGCCGGCTTCATGGCACTTGGCTCAATGGCCAATCTAGCCCGCCCAGTGCGGGGTGGTGGAATAACCCGCACCGGGCTATGCACACGTACAGGAGACACCGTGCGCTCTTCCGCATAACACGGTGTCTGCCCGTACTCCCGCTCTCCACGGTAAGCATGGGAAGTGGGCACAGGTTTCCTACCTACCTTCGCCACACTACCCTTTAGCCCCCCCCCCCAACCCCAAAGAAATTTTGGGGGTCTCTTCACGGGCTTCCAGCCACGCTTCCGTGCTGCCTCCTCATACCACCGCTCCTGGGCTTTAGCTGCCTCCATCTCTTCCCGAGAGCGGCGATATTCTCCAATGTGAGCCCAGTGTCCTTTACCCTCCAGAATTTCCTCCCATGTCCAGGATTCCTGTGTAGTGGGCCGCTGCTGCTCGTACTCACGCTGCTTGGTCCGAGTTTGGTGGGTGGTTCTGTAATGGCAGTCTAGCTCTTCCTCCTCCTCGGACGAGGAGAGGAGAGAAGGATCGGAGGACCAATGTGCAGCGTGGTAATTTTCCATGAATTTAATTAACACAAAGACAAGATACTGACAAACTAATACAAAACAACAAACGACCGTGAAGATACAAACGAAAGTGCAATACACAAGCTACTAACGTTAGACATAGACACTATGACAAAATAACAAACGAACTAACCGTCACAGTCCTTGCTGGTGCAGACAAAACACAAAGACAGGAAACAACCACCCACAATCCCCAACACAAAACAAGCCACCTATATATGATTCTCAATCAGGGACAACGATTGACAGCTGTCTCTGATTGAGAACCATATTAGGCTGAACACAGAAACAGACAAACTAGACACACAACATAGAATTCCCACCCAGCTCACGTCCTGAACAACACTAAACAAGCAAAACACATAAGAACTCTGGTCAGGACGTTACAATGAAGTAATTAACTGTGATATATTGATTATTTAATGGGAGAATCGAAAGGAGGACAATTCTACTGGAACCTGATTAAATCAATCAAATAAAATGTTATTGGTCACATACACATATCTATCAGATGTTACTGTGGGTGTAGCGAAATGCGTATGTTCCTGTCTCCAACAGTGCAGTAGTATCTAACAATTCAAGACAAAAGCATAGGCTGGTAATAACCAGAGCCCCTACTTCAGGCTGAAAAACTGGGTGGTCTGGTTCCTAAACATATTTTTATCTTTATTGTACCTTTATAGGCAAGTCAGTTAAGAACAAATTCTTATTATCAATGACGGCCTAGGAACAGTGGGTTAACTGCCTGTTCAAGGGCAGAACGGCAGATTGTACCTTGTCAGCTCGGGGATGCAAACTTGCAGCCTTTCGGTTACTAGTCCAACGCTCTAACCACTAAGCTACCTTGCCACACCAATGTGGAGAAGGTAAGGAAACTTAGATAAAATAATTAATACCTCTCACATGATGGATAGTAAGTATGACTCCGCCTTGAGTATACAGACGTGTGAACATGTGAATCCAGAGGATGTCATGGACGTAGCACCCGCAATAGTGACACAAGAAGACCATACATTTAGTTTACACTATGAGAGGGGAATACCTAGTGCAGTATATGGGTATAGTAATTTAACAAGGTCTCACAGTGTTTGAATGATGAATGACGGTCACTGGGGGAGAGACGGGAGCAAGCAGCATTGCAGTGTTGCCTTTAACATCAATGGAAAGTGTTGTAGGTTTTATCCTCTTATGACTTCAGATCCAAGGGGGCAAATGGAAATGAGGAGGAGTGACATACATGTGAGTGAACTGGAGTCAAGCGGGGAAGCCACAGAGGAAAAGAGGAAATAAAAGGAGAGGGATCAGCTCCTAAGATAAATCCCACCATTGTGCTCCTAGACATAAACGGAAGCATAGGAGGTTGTTTCAAACACAGGAGGTTGTTTGCAGCTGAATTGGGGAGGACAGGTTCTTGGTAATGGCTGGAGCGAAATGAGTGGAATGGTAACAAAACATCAAACAGATGGTTTCCATGTGTTTAATGAATTCCTTTTGCTCTGTTCCAGCCATTGTTATGAGCCATCCTCCTCTCAGCAGCCTCCACTTTCGCCAACCTTTAATAAGGATCACTCTGGCAGTAGGCAACATCTGCGGAGAACACACTCAAGCCATTTTTAACGCAGCCCATGGGCACCTGAATCATGCAGGAGGTTTAGCACAAGAGTACGCCCAAAGACAGCCTCAGGAACCCACTACCTCTAGTGTAGCATATTATACAAATAATGATGCCCATGACAGAAGGAAACGTCCCAGGTGCAGACGAGGTGGAAATGGGGGACCCTCCAAGACCACCGAGACGTCCGGACATTCCTTTACCCTCTGAAGAAGAAAGGGAGGAAGAGAGGGATGGTGGAGAGGAGAAACTAACAGATTCAGATGAGGAAATCTGGGAAATCTACCCCATATAGGAGCACTTAATAACAGCTCAAGGACTAACTCTCCCCCTTAAGAACTCTATAATGGAAGTGTCACATGATGCTATGTCACAAGAACTGAGGAGAAAATGTAAAATTAACTAAAATAATAAACTGAAAAGACAAGACGAGTTAGAATTTCAGAGGCTGAAGAATGGTTGATTCTCTGCCAAATCAATGGTAAGTTTCGGTATTCCTCAAGGTTAGGACCGCTATGGCTTTCACTACATATGCTACCTCTTGGTGATGTCATTCAGGAAAACACAAAGTCAACTTTCACGGCTATGCAGACAGCACACAGCTGTACAGTACATTTCGATGAAACATGGTGAAGCCCCAAAATGGCCTACCCTGGAAGCCTGCGTTTCAGACATAAGGAAGTGGATGGCGGCAAATGTTTTACTTTTAACATTGGACAAAACAGAGATGCTAATTCTACATCCTGTTCTCTCTTTTGATAAACATATGACATATATTTTAAGAGCAGCCTTCTTCATTCTTATTCCTCCCTTAAGATTTGTGTGTATTAGGTAGTTTTGGGGAATTGTTAGATATTACTGAACTGTCAGCACAAGCATTTCGTTACATTCGCATTAACATCTGCTAACCATGTGTATGTGACCAATACAATTTGATTTGATAGCTCGGTTTGCTGATCCATGGAATGTTTTGCCGATCCATGTCAGAGATGCAAACTTGGTCTCAGCCTTTAAGTCTTTACTGAAGACTAATCTCTTCAGTAGGTCCTATGATTGAGTGTAGTTTGGCCCAGGGGTGCAAAGTTGAACGGCGTATCCCTCTGGTGGTGGGGGGGGGGGCTATGCTTTGACAAAGTGGGTGGGGTTATATCCTGCTTGGTGGTTCCTGTTCAGGGGTATCGTCGACAGGGCCACGGTGTCAATGCTGCAATAGTCTTTGTGCCAGGGGGCTAGTGTCAGTCTGTCCTATATGGTGTATTTCTCCTGTCCTATCTGCTGTCCTGTGTGATCTTAAGTATGCTCCCTCCTCTCTCTTGCTCTCTCTCTCTCCTTACGGAGGACTTGAGCCCTACGACCATGGCGACTCCTGGCTGTCCCCATCCCCAGTCCACCTGGTTGTGCTACTGATCCAGTTTAAGCTGTTCAGCCTATGGCCATGGAACCCTGACTTGTTCACCAGACCTGCTACCTTATCTCAGTCCCACTGTTTCATATCTCTCTCTCTCTCTCTCTCTCTCTCTCTCTCTCGACCTCTCTCTCTCGACCTCTCTCTCTCGACCTCTCTCTCTCTCGACCTCTCTCTCTCGACCTCTCTCTCTCGACCTCTCTCTCTCGACCTCTGAATGCTTGGCTATGAAAATCCAACTGACATTTATTCCTGAGGTGCTGACATGTTGCACCCTCTATAACCAGTGTGATTATTATTTGACACTGCTGGTCATCTATGAACATTTGAACATCAGAGCCTGGACAGCATACACAATCATCCATACCGGAAAATGAAGGATCATTTTTTTTTAACTAGGCAAGTCAGTTAAGAACAAATTCTTATTTACAATGACAGCCTAGGATCACAACGTTGACTGCCTTGTTCAGGGGCAGAACAACAGATGTTTACCTTGTCATCTCAAGGGTTCGATCTCACAACCTTTCGGTTACTGGCCCAACGCTCTAACCACTAGGGTACCTGCCGCCCTAACATTAGTCCTAGCGCTAACTGAGGAAATATTGATGTAACACAAGCGGTCATAATTGTTTAACTCTCAGCTGACAGAAACCCCAATATGAATTAGCTAATAGCAATTACTATTCATAATTCATCACATCATGGGTGAGCTCAACATTGATCGAAATAACTGAGTAAACACTTTCTAGAAATTAAAAGTAATCCGACGATAACTTGTTTGTGCAGAATGGTTACGAAGTAGCTAAAGGGAAGCAGATGGCTAACCGATATTTGTGGTTAAAAATAGCTAAGTTGCTAATGGACCTGCAACATTAAAAAATACATCAAAAAGCACGTGAAAGAAGGAGAGTACTGGCAACCGGTAATACAAGTCCTAGACATTAATACGGTTTTGTGTGAAAAACTAGGAATACAGTGCAGAAATAACCTGGTAGTGAAAAAGCAGTATATATCAGCACTCCAATGTAAACCGTATGAACGAACCTAAAGCATAAGTAACATTGCCTCTGTGGGCAGAGGTTGTGAATGTGAAGGGATCAGTAATTGTAAGAAGGGAACACACTGACATATGGCCCGGAAGAGCCTTAGCACTTCTAGAGTTAGCAAGGGACGGCAAAACTAGCATGGTGCCTGAGGGTTTGAAGTGACGCCAAGCTGGTGATTGTGGTGATTGTGCCACCTGCCCCAGGACACCGTTGTGGTATAATGAGTCCTGGGACAGAAAGGCCAAACAAGCATACATTTTTTTTTTAGGGGATGGATCAGCTTTAATATTGCTTATAGATTGTTGCTTCCATCATTGTAATTGTCTGCATAATTTCCAAACCCCATATTTTTTTTTGGGGGGGGGGGTAAATTATATATATATATATATATATATATATATATATATACACACACACTACCGTTCAAAAGTTTGAGGTCACTTCGAAATTCCCTTGTTTTTTAAAGAAAATCAATTTTCTTGTCCATTAAAATAACATCAAATTGATCAGAAATACAGTGTAGACATTGTTAATGTTCTAAATGACAATTGTAGCTGGAAACTGCATATTTCTTATGGAATATCTACATTGGCGTACAGAGGCCCATTATCAGCAACCATCCGTCCTGTGTCCCAATGGCACGTTGTGTTAGCTAATCCAAGTTTATAGTTTTAAAAGGCTAATTGATCATTAGAAAACCCTTTTGCAATTATGTTAGCACAGCTGAAAACTGTTTTTCTCATTAAAGAAGCAATACAAAGGGCCTTCTTTAGACTAGTTGAGTATCTGGAGCATCAGCATTTGTGGGTTCGACTACAGGCTCAAAATGGCCAGAAACAAAGAACTTTCTTCTGAAACTCATCAGTCTATTCTTGTTCTGAGAAATGAAGGCTATTCCATGCGAGAAATTGTCAAGAAACTGAAGTTCTGGTTCAAAGATGTGTACTACTCCCTTCACAGAACAGCATAAACTGGCTCTAACCTGAATAGAAAGAGGAGTGGGAGGCCCCGGTGCACAACTGAACAAGCGGACAAGTACATTAGAGTGTCTAGTTTGAGAAACAGACGCATCACAAGTCCTCAACTGGCAGTTTCATTAAATAGTACCCGCAAAACACCAGTCTCAATGGCAACAGTGAAGAGACGACTTCGGGATGCTGGCCTTCTAGGCAGAGTTCCTCTGTCCAGTGTCTGTGTTCTTTTGCCCATCTTAATCTTTTATTTTTATTGGCCTGTCTGAAATATGGCTTTTTCTTTGCAACTCTGCCTAGAAGGCCAGCATCCCGGAGTTTCCTCTTCACTGTTGTCGTTGTGACTGGTGTTTTGCGGGTACTATTTAATGAAGCTGACAGTTTTCGGTGATCAGGCCTACCATTATTGTGCCGTCTGCAAAATTAATGATGATGTTGGAGTCGTACCTGGCCACGCAGTCATGGGTTAACAGGGAGTACAGGAGGGGGCTGAGCATGCACCCCTGAGGGGCTTCAGTGTTGAGGATCAGAGGCAGATGTGTTGCTACCTACCCTCACCACCTGGGGCGGCCGGTCAGGAAGTCCAGGATCCAGTTGCAGAGGGAGGTGTTTAGTCCCAGGATCCTTAGCTACGTATGTGATGAGCTTTGATAGTACTATGGTGTTGAACGCTGAGCTGTAGTCAATGAAGAGCACTCTCACATTGGTGTTCCTTTGGTCCAGGTGGGAAAGTGCAGTGTGAGGTGCAATAGAGATTGCAACATCTGTGGATCTGTTTTGGCGGTATGCAAATCAAGGCATTTTCTTTATTTTTTATATTTTCTACATTGTAGAATAATAGTGAAGACATCAAAACTTTGAAATAACACATATGGAATTGTGTAGTAACCAAAAAAGTGTTCAACAAATCAAAATATATTTTATCTTTGAGATTCTTCAAAGTAGACACCCTTTGCTTTGATGACAGCTTTGCACACTCTCGGAATTCTCTCAACTAGCTTCATGAGGTAGTCACCTGGAATGCATTTCAATTAACAGTTGTGAATTGTTAATTTGTGGAATTTCTTTCCTTTATTAATGTGTTTGAGCAAATAATTTGTGTTGTGACAAGGTAGGGTGATATACAGAAGATAGCCCTATTTGGTAAAAGACCAAGTCTATATTATGACAAGAACAGCAAAGAGAGACGCCTATCCGTTTCTTTTAGAGATGAAGGTCAGTCAATCCGGAAAATTTCAAGAACTTCGAAAGTTTCTTCAAGTGTAGTCGTAAAAACACTATGACGAAACTGGTTCTCATGACGACCACCACAGGAAAGGCAGACCCAGAGTACCTCAGAAATTGAAGCCCAAATAAATGCTTGAGTTCAAATAACAGACAAACCTCAACATCAACTGTTCAGAGGAGACTGCGTGAATCAGGCCTTCATGTTCGAAATGCTGCAAAGAAACCACTACTAAAGGACACCAATGAGAAGAAGCGATGTGCTTGGGCCAAGAAACATGAACAATGGACATTAGACCAGTGGAAATCTGTCATTTGGTCTGATGAGTCTAAATGTGAGATGTTTGGTTCCAAATGCTGTCTTTGTGAGATGCAGAGTAGGTGAATTGATGATCGCTGCATGTGTGGTTCCCAACGTGAAGCATGGAGGAGGAGGTGTGATAGTGTGGGGGTGTTTTGCTGGTGACACTGTCTGTGACTTATTTAGATTTCAAGGCACACATTCTGCAGTGATATGCCATCCCATTTGGTCTGCGCTCAGTGGGACTAATTGTTTTTCAACAGGACAATGAACCAAAACACACCTCCAGGCTGTGTAAGGGCTATTCGACCAAGAAGGAGCAGCTTGGTGACCTAGATGCCAGAGAGAGGGCACACATAACAGTACCCCCTTCCCGGCGTAAGGCTCCAGCCACATTATGCCGATCAAGTAGACGATCCCGGGAATCAGGAGCGGACTGGTCACCTCTGCTAGGGCGCGGGAACCTGTCGATCCCGCTGAGGCACGGGAGCATAATGACATAGGGCCCCAGAGAGAGAGAGTATATGTGACAGTACCCCTTCCCCGGTGCGGTCGGCTCCAGCCGCAGGACGCCAACCACAGGGACGATCCCGGGGATCCGGAGCGGACCGGTCACTTCCGTTGAGGTGCAGAAACCTGACAAAATGGCTGAGGAGTGAGAGCCTAATGAGCCGGCTGAGACCTCCCTGGTTGCCTCGGTCGAGGCACGGGAACCTGTTCACCCAGCTGAGTCATGGGAGCCTATCGAACGCGCTGATGCATGGGAGCATACAAACCCTCTGACGCCTCCCAGGTAACTCCGGCTCCAATACCCGGACCCGACCTCACTACCGACATCACCTCACAACACAAACAAAAGAAACACTCCCTGATGCTTCCCTTTGTTGAGTTGTCATTCTGTAACGATGTACGCTGAGAGTCGGGAAGCAAGTTCAGGGAGTGGATACATTGATTCAATAAACGAATACAACAAGAAACATGAACAGCGCACTAACATGGTACAGAAACAATGACGACTGGGGAAGAAGCCAAAAGGAGTGACATAAAGGGCAGGTAATCAAGAAGGTGATGGAGTCCAGGTAAGTGTCATTATTCACAGATGTGCGTAACGCTGGTGACAGGTGTGTCCATAACGAGCAGCCTGGTGACCTAGAGGCCGGAGAGGGAGCACACATGATAGCCCCAAAATTGTGGCTCCAAAACATTTCCGCAGATAAACATAGCATGTGTTAACATGTTATTAACGCGTAAACTTTCACATCCTTACCTAAAACAAATTCAAACATATAGAATTCAAATACAATTTATGTTGGCACGGAAATCATTCCATACTATAGACTACATGGCACTTGTGGAAGGATACAGATAGTAACAGGTCAGATAAACTGACTGACAGTGATGGACTACTTCTTATTATCCCTGATCAATATGGACCGTTACACACATTGTAAAAAGCTATATGTTGTATTGACAATGCTATTTGCGAAGTCCAAACCTGACTGAACAAGAGACGCATCTCTAACATCCGTGGTAATTTAGCTTCACAGTATGACAGAGGATTTGTGTTTTAATAAGCAGCAGTTTTGTTAACTTCTTATGGCTGCAAGGGGCAGTATTGAGTAGCCAGTTAAATGGTGCCCATTTCAAACGGACTCGTATTCAATTCTTGCTCGTACAATATGCATATTATTATTACTATTGGATAGAAAACACTCTCTAGTTTCTAAAACCGTTTGAATTATTTCTCTGAGTGAAACAGAACTCATTCTGCAGCACATTTCCTGACCAGGAAGTGGAATGTCAGAAATCGATGCTCTGTTCAGCTTCCTGCCTATACATGGGCATGATACGTAAGAGTCTACGTACACTTCATACACCTTCCCCTGGTTGTCAAGAGGCGGTGAGAGAAGAAATTTCGTGTTTATCTTGGTCTGAGGTGGAATTAAAGCTCTTTGTATGACGTGACCGTCCATTTCCTGTTTCTGGAGCGCGCGAAAGGGGACATGGATTTGCCTTCTGTTTAGCTGTCGTTATGGACGACTAACATCTCCGGTTTAGATTTTATTTGATACATGTGACCATATCATCGTAAAGTATGTTTTTTCAATATAGTTTAATCAGATTATTGAAATTTTTTCGGGAGTTTTGCCGTGTTCCGTTCTCTGACTTTGTTGACGTTGGAGAGATCCGTGCCACTTGGCAAGAGCCCATGCTAAATCAAGAGGGAAATTTGCCGTTCCAGATCCAAACAACGACTGTTCTGGACAAAGGACACCTTGTCCAACATTCTGACGGAAGATCACCAAAAGTAAGAAACATTTTATGATGCTATTTCTAATATCTGTCGTGCATGTGAACTGGTCGTCGGCGCCCAAGTGTTTCTGGCTATTGTGGCTACGCTAATATAACGCTACATTTTGTTTTCGCTGTAAAACATTTAATAAATCGGAAATATTGTCTGGAATCACAAGATGCCTGTCTTTCAATTGCTGTACACTATGTATTTTTCAGAAATGTTTTATGATGAGTAATTAGGTATTTGACGTTGGTGTCTGTAAATATTATGGCTGCTTTCGGTGCAATTTCTGATTGTAGCTGAAATGTAAACTATGATTTATACCTGAAATATGCAAATTTTTCGAACAAAACATATGCTATACAATAAATATGTTATCAGACTGTCATCTGATGAAGTTGTTTCTTGGTTAGTGGCTATTTATATCTTTATTTGGTCGAATTTGTGATAGCTACTGATGGAGTAAAAAACTGGTGGAGTAAAAAAGTGGTGTCTTTTGCTAACGTGGTTAGCTAATAGATTTACATATTTTGTCTTCCCTGTAAAACATTTTAAAAATCGGACATGTTGGCTGGATTCACAAGATGTGTACCATCAAATAAAGATATAAATAGCCACTAACCAAGAAACAACTTCATCAGATGACAGTCTGATAACATATTTATTGTATAGCATATGTTTTGTTAGAAAAATGTGCATATTTCAGGTATAAATCATAGTTTACATTGCAGCTACAATCAGAAATTGCACCGAAAGCAGCCATAAAACTTACAGACACCAACGTCAAATACCTAAATACTCATCATAAAACATTTCTGAAAAATCGATGGTGTACAGCAAATGAAAGACAAAGATCTTGTGAATCCAGCCAATATTTCCGATTTTTTAAGTGTTTTACAGCGAAAACACAATATAGCATTATATTAGCTTACTACAATAGCCTACCACACTACCGCATTCATTCATCAAGGCACGTTAGCGATAGCAATAGGCACGTTAGCGATAGCGAATAAACCAGCAAAAGATATATAATTTGACTAACCTTTAACCTGTTAGGCGGGCTGTCCTGATATCGGTACAACTGTGACAACATCCAACTCAATTGTAGGGCGCGAAATTCAAAATCTATTTTTTTAAAATATTTAACTTTCACACATTAACAAGTCCAATACAGCATTTGAAAGATAAACATCTTGTCAATCCAGCCAACATGTCCGATTTTTTAAATGTTTTACAGAGAAAACACCACATATATTTATGTTAGCTCACCACCAAATAAAAAAGTGGACAGACACGTATGATTATGATTATGATGTATGAATTATGATTCAAGTAGCATGCACAAGCCAACCGAAATAACCTAGAACCAACCTAAAGAACCTAGAAAAAACTACCTCAGATGACAGTCCTATAACATGTTACACAATAAATCTATGTTTTGTTCATAAAATGTGCATATTTTAGCTATAAATCAGTTTTACATTACTGCTCCCATCATTGCTACAGCATAGCTACAGTCTGAAATCACACGGGAGTAGCCAGAGAAAATACAGACACCAACGTCAACTACTAATTACACCTCATAAAACATTTCAGAAAAACATATGGTGGATAGCTAATGAAAGACAAATATCGTGTGAATAGAGCCAATATTTCCGATTTTTGAAGTGTTTTACAGCGAAAACACAATATATCGTTATATTAGCTTACAACATTAGCTAGCATACGGCAGCATTGATTCTAGTCAAGCGCTAGCATAGCACAGTTCGACAGATATATGAAAAAGCATCCCAAATTGGGTCCTTATCTTTGTTGATATTCCATCAGAATGTTGTAACGGGGTCCATTGTCCAGTACAGTCTTTAGTTGGGTTCCAGAACGAAATATTTCCCTCTTTGGTTAGCAAGCACAACGGCCGTGCGGCGCTAATCTGTCTTTCTTCAAAAAATTCTTCCAAAGCATCACGTCTAAAGTCCAGAATAAATTGCAATAATATAATTAAAGTATATTGAAAAAACATACTTTAGGATGATTTTGTGACATGTATCAAATAATATCGTAGGCAGAGGTCATATTCATCTTAAACGAGCATATTCCAGGAGCCGAGTCCAGGTTCTGACTCGCGCCCGGAATTTTTTTTTAACTGCGTAGGTCTCACAAGAAGTTGTGGTGTTCAGCCCCTGAAAGAGATATTCGACTCCTTTCTTCTCTCACTTCCGCATTACACCCAGATGAAGGCGTGTGACGTGTTTCTACGGTCCTAAGTGACATGACCTTATATAGACAAGGTCTTAAAGAGAGACATAGCATTTTGGAAATCTCAATTCTGGATAGGAAATGGGCTGTAAAAATAGTTCTGTTCAACTTAGAGAAATAATTCAAACGTTTTTAGAAACTATAGACTGTTTTCTATCCAATAATAGTAAATATATACATATTGGAAGATCAAAAAATTCTTAAGAGGCCGTTTGAAAATGTGCGCATATTTTCCAGTTTTTTCAATATTCACCCTGCAGCCTGAAGAAGTTTTAAGCTTCATCAGATGACAGTCCTATAACATCAGGTTATACATACACTTATGTTTTGTTCGAAAATGTGCATATTTAGAGCTGAAATCAGTGGTTATACATTGTGCTAACGTAGCATCTTTTTCCCACAACGTCCGGATATTTTTCTGACACTTTTTCTGACACACATATTCTGACCAAATAACTATTCATAAACATAACTAAAAAATACATGTTGTATAGGAAATGATAGATACACTAGTTCTTAATGCAATCGCCATGTTAGAATTCTAAAAATAACTTCATTACGATATGCAGTTTACGTTATGGCGAGAGCGTGCCCAAAACCTGGCCGCAACCTACTAGTTCACATGTACGACAGATATATGAAATAACATCATAAAATGGGTCCTACTTTTGCTGATCTTCCATCAGAATGTTGTACAAGGGGTCCTTTGTCCAGAACAATCGTTGTTTGGTTTTAGAACGGCCTTTTTCCCTCTCGATTTAGCAAGCACACTTGCCAAGTGGCGCGAATCTCTCCATCGTCAACAAACTCAGAGAACGGAACACGGCAAAACTCCCGAAAAAATTTCAATAATCTGATTAAACTATATTGAAAAAACATACTTTACGATGATATTGTCACATGTATCAAATAAAATCAAAGCCGGAGATATTAGTCGTCCATAACGACAGCTTATCAGAAGGCAAATCCAGGTTCCTTCTCGCGCTCTCCAGAAAACAGGAAACTGGTGACACGTCATGCCAAGAGCTATTATTCGACCCCAGATCAAGTTACACACTCAATTTCTTCTCTCACTGCTTGTCGACATCTAGTGGAAGACGTATGAAGTGCATCTAAACTAATAAATATCAAGGACTTTAATAGGCAGGCCTTAGAACAGTGCATCGATTTCAGATTTTCCACTTCCTGTCAGGAAGTTTGCTGCAAAGGAGTTCTGTTTTACTCACAGATATAATTCAAACGGTTTTAGAAACTAGAGAGTGTTTTCTATCCAATAGTAATATGCATATTGTACGAGCAAGAATTGAGTACGAGGCCGTTTAAATTGTGCACGATTTTCCCCCAAAGTGAAAACAGCGCCCTCTGTCCTCAACAGGTTAAGTGTGGCAAAGAAAGACGCAGCAAAGCAGCAACAGGTTCAACATAGAGCAGCACAACTTGCCCTTAACTGCACATACATAACCAACATCAACAACATACATCCCAGTCTTTCCTGTTGAGGGTTGATGAAAGAGGAACTGCTTTTATTTTGTTTTTTATAAGAAATGGAACTCATGGAATGGTGGGGACTGTTAGGGGACACACACACACTCTAACACACACATCATGTTTGTTGTATTGTTTTCTACACTACATGACAAAAAGTATGTTGACACCTGCTTGTCGAACATCTCATTCCAAAATCATGGGCTTTAAAATATAGAGTTGGTCCCCCCTTTGCTTCTATTACAGCTGCCACTCTTCTGGGAAGGCTTTCCGCTAGAAGTTAGAACATTGCTGCAGGGTCTTCCTTTCATTCAGCCACAAGATCATTGGTGAGGTCAGGCACTGAAGTTGGGCGACTAGGCCTGGCTCGCAGTCGGCATTTCAATTCATCCCAACGGTGTTCGATGGGGTTGAGGTCAGGGCTCTGTGAAGGCCAGTCAAGTTCTTCAATATCGATCTTGACTAACCATTTCTGTATGGACCGCGCTTTGTGAACGGTGGCATTGTTAGGCTGAAACAGGAAGGTCCTTCCCCAAACTGTTGGAAAAACAGAATCGTCTAGAATAGCATTGTATGCTGTAGCATTAAAATTGACCTTCCCTAGAAATAAGGGTTGGCAGGTAGCCTAGTGGTTAGAGCGTTGGGCTAGTAACTGAAAGGTTGCTGGATTGAATCCCCGAGCTAACAAGGTGAAAATCTGGCGTTCTGCCCCTGAACAAGGCAGTTAACCCACTGTTTGGGGGAGCCTGGGGGCACTCACAGATGCCATTTAGATATTGCCACCCATAACCGAATAACTTTTGTGCTTTCAAAGAAGGATAAATAATACATGTGTTTGAATAAAAGCAGATGGTCGGTAAGTAGACTTGAAAAGGGTGAACCAAATCAAATGCACACATCTAATACTCTTAACACATCGCATAAAACTGGAGAAGCCCCCGTCTATGTCCTCCCAAGGGAGGAGAGGAGGGGGAGGAAGTGTGTAGGGGGACATCATTGTAAGTAAGAATTTGTTCTTAACTGCCTTGCCTATTTAAATAAAGGTTAAATAAAAGGGGCCTAGCCCAAACCATGAAAAACATCCCCAGACCTTTATTCCTCCTCCACCAAACTTTACAGTTGGCACTATGCATTCAGCAGGTAGTGTTCTCCTGGCACCTGCCAAACACAGAATGGTGAAGCGTGATTCATCACTCCAAAGAACCTGTTTCCACTGCTCCAGAGTCCAATGGCAACGAGCTTTACACCACTCCAGCCGACGCTTGGCATTGCGTATGGTGATCTTAGGCATGTGTGCAGCTGTTCGGCAATGGAAACACATTTCATGAAGCTCCCGACGAACAGTTCTTGTGCTGACGTTGGGAATTCAACAAACTTCTGGCTTTACGTTTAGGGTAAGTGAATAAAGGTTGAAACTCACGTCTCAACCAAATATTACACAAATGTCCATGTTGAAATGACGTGGTGTGTCCAGTGGTTATTGAACACTGTGAATAAATATTAAAATGTATGCACCTGAACCTTCTGCCTCCCGAATATCTGCCCTTAAGACAGCATCTCTACGTTACATGCTTCACATTGACTATAATAAGCTTGGACTGAACGATAACAGTTATTAAAATTTGTGCCAGAACAGGAGAGGTAATACAGTCAGACAGCCATCTAGTCAGGATCTTCCACTTCTTTGTCCCATCAAACAAAACAAAGTAAGGGCAGAGATATTTCTCTATCTGCTGACAAAGGGGAAAAGATTATCACTCTAAATGCTCTGCAATAAATCTTTCACACTTGTCAAGTCCACTTTGTTCATGCTGCCATATTTGACCCCTCTCTCTCCATCAGCTGGGACCTGTTTTGTGTCCCAATCCCTATATAGTGCACTACTTTTGACCACAGCCTATATGGCTCAAGTCAAAAGTAGCGTATTATATAGGCAATAGGGTGCCATTTCGGACTCAGCCCTTGGTGGACTACTCTGGGAATAAAAAATAGGAAGGTCAAGACACTGGCTAAATTTATAACTTACACATTTAAGCCCCTCATGCCCTCAAATCATCCACACATGCTCACTGTGTACTGACTGAACAAACCCACAAACAGACAGACATGTGGGATTTGACAATGATACCCATGTGTTGGAACCAAAGGAGGTTATGCATGCCTTGAAAAGCAGAACATCAAAATGTCTAACACATTTCTAACACATCCTTTTTAAATGAGAGAATTACTACAAGCACAGATCCACTGATGAACTAACCTAGGTTCAAATACTATTTGAAATATTTGAAATACTTTGAGCATTTGCACTAGTCTGCCTGGAGTGTCAAATGGGCAGGCCTTGCAGTTTCTCAACTGTTCTATTGGTCTATTGAACCAGGCAATCTAAATCAACCACAGATGAAGTATTCATCGGATCTGTTCTCTTCTCAACCTGCGTTACATGATCACAAATGCACTGTATTATATACACTGCTCAAAAAAATAAAGGGAACACTTAAACAACACAATGTAACTCCAAGTCAATCACACTTCTGTGAAATCAAACTGTCCACTTAGGAAGCAACACTGATTGACAATCAATTTCACATGCTGTTGTGCAAATGGAATAGACAACAGGTGGAAATTATAGGCAATTAGCAAGACACCCCCAATAAAGGAGTGGTTCTGCAGGTGGTGACCACAGACCACTTCTCAGTTCCTATGCTTCCTGGCTGATGTTTTGGTCACTTTTGAATGCTGGCGGTGCTTTCACTCTAGTGGTAGCATGAGACGGAGTCTACAACCCACACAAGTGGCTCAGGTAGTGCAGCTCATCCAGGATGGCACATCAATGCGAGCTGTGGCAAGAAGGTTTACTGTGTCTGTCAGCGTAGTGTCCAGAGCATGGAGGCGCTACCAGGAGACAGGCCAGTACATTAGGAGACGTGGAGGAGGCCGTAGGAGTGCAACAACCCAGCAGCAGGACCGCTATCTCTGCCTTTATGCAAGGAGGAGCAGGAGGAGCACTGCCAGAGCCCTGCAAAATGACCTCCAGCAGGCCACAAATGTGCATGTGTCTGCTCAAACGGTCAGAAACAGACTCCATGAGGGTGGTATGAGGGCCCGACGTCCACAGGTGGGGGTTGTGCTTACAGCCCAATACCGTGCAGGACGTTTGGCATTTGCCAGGGAACACCAAGGTTGGCAAATTCGCCACTGGCGCCCTGTGCTCTTCACAGATGTAAGCAGGTTCACACTGAGCACATGTGACAGACGTGACAGAGTCTGGAGACGCCGTGGAGAACGTTCTGCTGCCTGCAACATCCTCCAGCATGACCGGTTTGGCGGTGGGTCAGTCATGGTGTGGGGTGGCATTTCTTTGGGGGGCCGCACAGCCCTCCATGTGCTCGCCAGAGGTAGCCTGACTGCCATTAGGTACCGAGATGAGATCCTCAGACCCCTTGTGAGACCATATGCTGGTGCGGTTGGCCCTGGGTTCCTCCTAATGCAAGACAATGCTAGACCTCATGTGGCTGGAGTGTGTCAGCAGTTCCTGCAAGAGGAAGGCATTGATGCCATGGACTGGCCCGCCCGTTCCCCAGACCTGAATCCAATTGAGCACATCTGGGACATCATGTCTCGCTCCATCCACCAACGCCACGTTGCACCACAGACTGTCCAGGAGTTCGCGGATGCGTTTGTCCAGGTCTGGGAGGAGATCCCTCAGGAGACCATCCGCCACCTCATCAGGAGCATGCCCAGGCGTTGTAGGGAGGTCATACAGGCACGCGGAGGCCACACACACTACTGAGCCTCATTTTGACTTGTTTTAAGGACATTACATCAAAGTTGGATCAGCCTGTAGTGTGGTTTTCCACTTTAATTTTGAGACTCCAAATCCAAATCCAGACCTCCATGGGTTGATAAATTTGATTTCCATTGATAATATTTTGTGTGATTTTGTTGTCAGCACCTTCAACTATGTAAAGAAAAAAGTATTTAATAAGAATATTTCATTCATTCAGATCTAGGATGTGTTATTTTAGTGTTCCCTTTCTTTTTTGGAGCATACATTTACATTTACATTTAAGTCATTTAGCAGACGCTCTTATCCAGAGCGACTTACAAATTGGTGCATTCACCTTATGACATCCAGTGGAACAGCCACTTTACAATAGTGCATCTAAATCTTTTAAGGGGGGGGGGGGGGGGGGGGGTCAGAAGGATTGCTTTATCCTATCCTAGGTATTCCTTAAAGAGGTGGGGTTTCAGGTGTCTCCGGAAGGTGGTGATTGACTCCGCTGTCCTGGCGTCGTGAGGGAGTTTGTTCCACCATTGGGGTGCTAGAGCAGCGAACAGTTTTGACTGGGCTGAGCGGGAACTGTACTTCCTCAGTGGTAGGGAGGCGAGCAGGCCAGAGGTGGATGAACGCAGTGCCCTTGTTTGGGTGTAGGGCCTGATCAGAGCCTGAAGGTACTGAGGTGCCGTTCCCCTCACAGCTCCGTAGGCAAGCACCATGGTCTTGTAGCGGATGCGAGCTTCAACTGGAAGCCAGTGGAGAGAGCGGAGGAGCGGGGTGACGTGAGAGAACTTGGGAAGGTTGAACACCAGACGGGCTGCGGCGTTCTGGATGAGTTGTAGGGGTTTAATGGCACAGGCAGGGAGCCCAGCCAACAGCGAGTTGCAGTAATCCAGACGGGAGATGACAAGTGCCTGGATTAGGACCTGCGCCGCTTCCTGTGTGAGGCAGGGTCGTACTCTGCGGATGTTGTATAGCATGAACCTACAGGCACGGGCCACCGCCTTGATGTTAGTTGAGAACGACAGGGTGTTGTCCAGGATCACGCCAAGGTTCTTAGCGCTCTGGGAGGAGGACACAATGGAGTTGTCAACCGTGATGGCGAGATCATGGAACGGGCAGTCCTTCCCCGGGAGGAAGAGCAGCTCCGTCTTGCCGAGGTTCAGCTTGAGGTGGTGATCCGTCATCCACACTGATATGTCTGCCAGACATGCAGAGATGCGATTCGCCACCTGGTCATCAGAAGGGGGAAAGGAGAAGATTAATTGTGTGTCGTCTGCATAGCAATGATAGGAGAGACCATGTGAGGTTATGACAGAGCCAAGTGACTTGGTGTATAGCGAGAATAGGAGAGGGCCTAGAACAGAGCCCCGGGGGACACAAGTGGTGAGAGCGCGTGGTGAGGAGACAGATTCTCGCCACGCCACCTGGTAGGAGCGACCTGTCAGGTAGGACGCAATCCAAGCGTGGGCCGCGCCGGAGATGCCCAACTCAGAGGGTGGAGAGGAGGATCTGATGGTTCACAGTATCGAAGGCAGCCGATAGGTCTAGAAGGATGAGAGCAGAGGAGAGAGAGTTAGCTTTAGCAGTGCGGAGCGCCTCCGTGATACAGAGAAGAGCAGTCTCAGTTGAATGACTAGTCTTGAAACCTGACTGATTTGGATCAAGAAGGTCATTCTGAGAGAGATAGCAGGAGAGCTGGCCAAGGACGGCACGTTCAAGAGTTTTGGAGAGAAAAGAAAGAAGGGATACTGGTCTGTAGTTGTTGACATCGGAGGGATCGAGTGTAGGTTTTTTCAGAAGGGGTGCAACTCTCGCTCTCTTGAAGACGGAAGGGACGTAGCCAGCGGTCAAGGATGAGTTGATGAGCGAGGTGAGGTAAGGGAGAAGGTCTCCGGAAATGGTCTGGAGAAGAGAGGAGGGGATAGGGTCAAGCGGGCAGGTTGTTGGGCGGCCGGCCGTCACAAGACGCGAGATTTCATCTGGAGAGAGAGGGGAGAAAGAGGTCAGAGCACAGGGTAGGGCAGTGTGAGCACAACCAGCGGTGTCGTTTGACTTAGCAAACGAGGATCGGATGTCGTCGACCTTCTTTTCAAAATGGTTGACGAAGTCATCTGCAGAGAGGGAGGAGGGGGTGGGGGGGGGAGGGGGAGGAGGATTCAGGAGGGAGGAGAAGGTGGCAAAGAGCTTCCTAGGGTTAGAGGCAGATGCTTGGAATTTAGAGTGGTAGAAAGTGGCTTTAGCAGCAGAGACAGAAGAGGAAAATGTAGAGAGGAGGGAGTGAAAGGATGCCAGGTCCGCAGGGAGGCGAGTTTTCCTCCATTTCCGCTCGGCTGCCCGGAGCCCTGTTCTGTGAGCTCGCAATGAGTCGTCGAGCCACGGAGCGGGAGGGGAGGACCGAGCCGGCCTGGAGGATAGGGGGCATAGAGAGTCAAAGGATGCAGAAAGGGAGGAGAGGAGGGTTGAGGAGGCAGAATCAGGAGATAGGTTGGAGAAGGTTTGAGCAGAGGGAAGAGATGATAGGATGGAAGAGGAGAGAGTAGCGGGGGAGAGAGAGCGAAGGTTGGGACGGCGCGATACCATCCGAGTAGGGGCAGTGTGGGAAGTGTTGGATGAGAGCGAGAGGGAAAAGGATACAAGGTAGTGGTCGGAGACTTGGAGGGGAGTTGCAATGAGGTTAGTGGAAGAACAGCATCTAGTAAAGATGAGGTCAAGCGTATTGCCTGCCTTGTGAGTAGGGGGGGAAGGTGAGAGGGTGAGGTCAAAAGAGGAGAGGAGTGGAAAGAAGGAGGCAGAGAGGAATGAGTCAAAGGTAGACGTGGGGAGGTTAAAGTCACCCAGAACTGTGAGAGGTGAGCCGTCCTCAGGAAAGGAGCTTATCAAGGCATCAAGCTCATTGATGAACTCTCCGAGGGAACCTGGAGGGCGATAAATGATAAGGATGTTAAGCTTGAAAGGGCTGGTAACTGTGACAGCATGGAATTCAAAGGAGGCGATAGACAGATGGGTAAGGGGAGAAAGAGAGAATGACCACTTGGGAGAGATGAGGATCCCGGTGCCACCACCCCGCTGACCAGAAGCTCTCGGGGTGTGCGAGAACACGTGGGCAGACGAAGAGAGAGCAGTAGGAGTAGCAGTGTTATCTGTGGTGATCCATGTTTCCGTCAGTGCCAAGAAGTCGAGGGACTGGAGGGAAGCATGGGCTGAGATGAACTCTGCCTTGTTGGCCGCAGATCGGCAGTTCCAGAGGCTACCGGAGACCTGGAACTCCACGTGGGTTGTGCGGGCTGGGACCACCAGGTTAGGGTGGCCGCGGCCACGCGGTGTGAAGCGTTTGTATGGTCTGTGCAGAGAGGAGAGAACAGGGATAGACAGACACATAGTTGACAGGCTACAGAAGAGGCTACGCTAATGCAAAGGAGATTGGAATGACAAGTGGACTACACGTCTCGAATGTTCAGAAAGTTAAGCTTACGTTGCAAAAATCTTATTGACTAAAATGATTAAAATGATACAGTACTGCTGAAGTAGGCTGGCTAGCAGTGGCTGCGTTGTTGACTTTGTTTGAAAGTGTAGCTGGCTAGGTAACCTCGATAGCTGGCTAGGTAACCTCGGTAACTGGCCAGATAATTAGTCTAACTACACAATTGTCCTAGATACAAGGACAGCAAAGACAACTATGTAGCTAGCTAACACTAGCCAGCTAACACTACACTAATCAAATCGTTCCGTTGTAATGTAATAGTTTCTACAGTGCTGCTATTCGGTAGAAGTTGGCTAGCTAGCAGTGTTAGCAGTGTTAGCAGTGTTGACTAGCAGTATTGACTAGGTAGGGGAACGGCAGCGCGGCGGACGAAAATAGCTGGCTAGCTAACCGAAAATTACTCTAGACTCCACAGTTATCTTAGATACAAGGACAGCAAAGACAACTGTGTAGCTAGCTAACACTACACTAATCAAGTCGTTCCGTTGTTCCGTTGAATGTAATAGATTCTACAGTGCTGCTATTCGGTGGCTAGCTGGCTAGCTAGCAGTGTTGATTACGTTACGTTAAAAGGACGAAAATAGCTGGCTAGCTAACCTAGAAAATCGCTCTAAACTACACAATTATCTTTGATACAAAGACGGCTATGTAACTAGCTAAGATCAAACAAATCAAACCGTTGTACTGTAATGAAATGAAGTGAAATGTGATACTACCTGTGGAGCGAAGCGGAATGCGACCGGGTTGTTGAATGCGGAAGTGCGGAATGAGCAGTGTATATATATATATATATCTTCAATAGAGAGATTTCTACAAAATGACTAATCTGACACATCTATCTTTGCTGTTTAATCCATGCTATTAAAAATGGACTCATTTACTGTGTATCTTACAGACAACTATAAAGGCCCATGTGATACTGATGATATACTCCAAATGCATGTGCCAATGCAGACAAGCAGCACTTTAATTGTGCAGTCATACCATTACATTTGTGAAGCACAACGAAATAAGATCATTATTTCCAATTTCAATCTGAGTCAGATTCTTCAGATCATTAGCATTTCTAATGTATATGTAAATATTGTTCTCCTGTTCAAAGCTCTCAGCATGAATATTCATACAAGGATCATTGCAATTCTCATCACAGCATCACAGCCACCATATCCCAACAGTACATATACTGTATTTAATGCCAGAGGAAACCAAGTAGCACATTTTGTCAACAACATTCAAGCAATTTCCTATCAAGTTCCTGTTCCAACTGCATGCGATTGTTGTTGACCAAGTTGAAATCAAAATAAAGCGTATTTTTGTGTCCCAGTAATTCACTTTATTTCTCCAGTGATTAGATACTAATCTAATAGAATCACCCTAATTTTTGCT
The DNA here is from genome assembly GCF_016432855.1 of Salvelinus namaycush. NCBI lineage: Eukaryota > Metazoa > Chordata > Actinopteri > Salmoniformes > Salmonidae > Salvelinus > Salvelinus namaycush. The sequence continues at coordinate 31,779,472 of NC_052313.1, forward strand.
GGCTCGTAGTGTATTGAAATGCACATTCTGCTGCAGTCTCCTGCAGAGTATGAGTGTTGGATCGTGCGTCCTAGCCTTGAATAATGAAATGTGCAGAGACATATGAAATTAAATTATTATAAAAGGTAAACAAAACAACTTACAATGAGAAACCACATTCATCCCATAGAAAACATGAAACAAGAACTCATGTTGCTATCTTTGATCTCAGAAAACAGACCTAAATCTACCTTGTTGTGAAAATTCAGTACTGAGAGAGATTTGGTCATTTCTTCAAACAATCATTTTTATTCAACTTTGATTAATTATTGCAATAATGAGGCCGGTCGACTCCCTTGAGTGTTGGACCGAGTAACCTAACATTTACACAAATGCAGAGTACTATATATAGCTGACACTAACAATGCTCAGTTATGGTTGGTTTAACCCCCCTCATGTAGAACAAGGAGCATCATAAACCACTCTGGGTTTATCCTGTCGTTATCTGCAGGTGGGTGTTGTCTTAACCCCTCTCTGGCTTAGTTTCCCAGATGCAAGGATGATTTAGAGACAATGAGGAATTGCTCTTAGCTCCTCCTGGCTATGTCACTCCTGTGTTCCAATGGCACGTTGTGTTAGCTAATCCAAGTTTATCATTTTAAAAGGCTAATTGATCATTAGAAAACCATTCTGCAATTAGGATAGCACAACTGAAAACTGTTGTTCTGATTAAAGCAGTAAAACTAGCCTTCTTTAGACTAGTTGAGTATCTGGAGCATCAGCATGTGTGGGTTCGATTACAGGCTCAAAATGGCCAGAAACAAAGCACTTTCTTCTGAAACTCGTCAGTCTATTCTTGTTCTGAGAAATGAAGGCTATTCCATGTGAGAAATTGCCAAAAAACTGAAGATCTTGTTCAACGATGTGTACTACTCCCTTCACAGAACAGAGCAAACTGGCTCTAACCAGAAAGAGGTGTGGGAGGCACCGGTGCACAACTGAGCAAGAGGACAAGTGCATTAGAGTGTCTAGTTTCAGGAACAGACGCCCCACAAGTCCTCAACTGGCAGCTTCATTAAATAGTAGCCGCAGAACATCAGTCTCAACGTCAACAGTGGCGAGGCGACTCCGGGATGCTGGACTTCTAAAATCTATTAAATTGTTAGATTTTTCTCATCAAGCTACACACAATAGCCCATGATGACAAAGCAAAAACAGGTTTTTAGAACTTTTTGCACGTAAAAAACTCCCAAGAAATGAAATATTACATTTCATACGGGGTAATGCGGTCGGCATTTGATTGTGAGGTATTCTAGGTTGGGTGAACAAAAGGAGTGGATTTCCATTACGTTACCACAATCACACCAAGTAGTTTATCATGAAACATACACCTCCTCCGTCTTCTTCCCGTAGAGTTCTTTATTCCCATCTAAAACAATATATTGAAAACCTAGCTGGCTCTCTGGGGACAGTATATCCGGAAAGAGCCATGATTCCAGAGTATGTTACAGTCCCTGATGTCTCTGGAAGGAGATCCTCACCTTTAGTTTGTTTACTTTATTGTCCAGCGACTGAACATTAAAGAGTAATATACTCGGAAGCGGTGGATGGTGTGCAGTCCTCCTGAGTCGGACTAAAAGTCCACTCCGAATACCTCTTCTCCGCCGGCGCCATCTTGGAGCAGCCTCCAAGAACTTCAATCACATTGGAAAGTATGTACAAAAGATCTAATTCAGGAAAGTTATATTCCTGTTCGAAATGCAGGTGAGTTACGCCCTCTCTGATTTCCAAAATGTATTTCCGGCTGTACAGTGCCTTCGGAAAGTATTCAGACCCATTGCCTTTTTTTCACATTTTGATACGTTACAGTCTTATTAAAAAAGCCTTACTTTTTCTCCTCATCAATCTACACACAATACCCCATCATGACAAAGCATAAATAGGTTTATAGAAATGTTTGCAAATGTTTAAAATATTTTTAAAAGATGCCTTACTTACATAAGCAATCAGACCCTTTGCTACCAGACTCAAAATTGAGCTCAGGTGCATCCTGTATCCATTGATCATCCTTGAGATGTTTCCACAACTTGATTTGAGTCCAACTGTGGTAAATTCAATTGATTGGACATGATTTGGAAGGCCACACACCTGTCTATTTAAGGTCCCACAGTTGTCAGTGCATGTCAGAGCAAAAACCAAGCCATGAGGTTGAAGGAATTCAGAGACAGGATTGTGTCGAGGCACAGATCTGGGGAAGGGTACGAAAGATTTCTGCAGCATTGAATGTCCCCAACACCACAGAGGCTTCTATTCTTAACCTGTTGAGGACAGAGGGCGCTGTTTTCACTTTGGGGGAAAATCGTGCCCAATTTAAACGGCCTCGTACTCAATTCTTGCTCGTACAATATGCATATTATTATTACTATTGGATAGAAAACACTCTCTAGTTTCTAAAACCGTTTGAATTATATCTGTGAGTAAAACAGAACTCATTTTGCAGCAAACTTCCTGACAGGAAGTGGAAAATCTGAAATCGATGCTCTGTTCTAGGGCCTGCCTATAAATGTCCTTGATATTTATTAGTATACATGCACTTCATACGTCTTCCACTAGATGTCGACAGGCAGTGAGAGAAGAAATGGAGTGTATAACTTGATCTGGGGTCGAATAAAAGCTCTTGGCATGACGTGACCCCAATTTCCTGTTTCCTGGAACGCGCGAGAAGGGACCTGGTATTGCCTTCTGAAAAGCTGTCGTTATAGACGACTAATATCTCCGGCTTTGATTTTATTTGATAAATGTGACAATATCATCGTAAAGTATGTTTTTTCAATATAGTTTTATCATATTATTGAAATTTATTCGGGACGTTAGGCGTGTTGCGTTGTGTGCCTTTGTTCAGGAAGGAGAGCTTCGCGCTACTTTGCTAGCTTTCCGTGCTAATTGACTGGAGAAGAGGACATTCTAAAACCAAACAACGATTGTTCTGGACAAAGGACCCCTTGTACAACATTCTGATGGAAGATCATCAAAAGTAGGACCCATTTTATGATGCTATTTCATATATCTGTCGAACATGTGAAATAGTAGTTTGCGCCCAGATTTTGGGCACTCTCTCGCTATAACTAAGCTGGATGTCGTAATGAAGTTATTTTTAGAATTCTAACACTTCTATCATTTCCTATACAACATGTATTTTCTAGTAACGTTTATGAATAGTTATTTGGTCAGAATAGTTGAGTGTCATAAAAATATCCGCACATTCTGGGAAAAAGATGCTACGTTAGCATAATGTATAACCACTGATTTCAGCTCTAAATATGCACATTTTCGAACAAAACATAAGTGTATGTATAACCTGATGTTATAGGACTGTCATCTGATGAAGGTTTATGAAGGTTAGTGAAAATTAATATATTTTGCTGGTTTATTCGCTATCGCTAACGTGCCTATTATAGGCTATTGTAGTAAGCTAATATAATGCTATATTGTGTTTTCGCTGTAAAACACTTAAAAAATCGGAAATATTGGCTGGATTCACAAGATGTTTGTCTTTAATTTACTGTACACCATCGATTTTTCAGAAATGTTTTATGATGAGTATTTAGGTATTTGACGTTGGTGTCTGTAATTACTCTGGCTGCTTCGGTGCTATTTCTGATGGTAGCTGTGATGGTAGCTGCAATGTAAAACTGATTTATACCTCAAATATGCACATTTTTTGAACAAAACAGATTTATTGTATAACATGTTATAAGACTGTCATCTGATGAAGTTGTTTCTTGGTTAGTTTGGTTGGTTCTTGGTTAGTTAGGTTGGCTTTGTGCATGCTACCTGTGCTGTGAAAAATGTCTGTCCTTTTTTGTATTTGGTGGTGAGCTAACATAAATATATGTGGTGTTTTCGCTGTAAAACATTTTAAAAATCGGACATGTTGACTGGATTCACAAGATGTGTATCTTTCATTTGCTGTATTGGACTTGTTAATGTGTGAAAGTTAAGTATTTCTCAAAAATATTTTTTTAATTACGCTCTCTGCCTTTTCAGTGGAATGTGGGAGGAGTTCCGCTAGCAGAACCCCGGTGCCAGACAGGTTAAATGGAATACGTTTTGAACCACCAAGACTCTGGCCACCTGGCCAAACTCAACAATCGGGGGAGAAGGATCTTCATCAGGGAGGTGACCAAGAACCCGATGTTAACTCTGACAGAGCTTCAGAGTTCCTCTGTGGAGATAGGAGAACCTTCCAGAAGGACAACCATCTCTGTAGCATTCCACCAATGAGGCCTTTATGGTAGAGTGGCCAGACGGAAGCCACTCCTCAGTAAAAAGCTCATGAAAGCCCACTTGGAGATTGCCAAAACTCACCTAAATGACTCTCAGACCATGAGAACAAAATTCTCTGAAACCAAGATTGAACACTTTGGCCTGAATTCCAAGCGTCACATCTGGATGAAACCTGACACCATCCGTACGGTGAAGCATTGTGGTGGCAGCATCATGCTGTGGGGATATTTTCAATTGGCAGGCACTGGGAGACTAGTCAGGATCGAGGGAAAGGTGAATAGAGCAAAGTACTGAGAGATACTTGATGAAAACCTGTTCCACAGTGCTCAGGACCTCAGACTGGGGTGAAGGTTCACCTTCCAAAAGGACAACGACCCTAAGGACACAGCAAAGGCAACTCGGGAGTGGCTTCGGGACAAGTCTCTGAATGTCCTTGAGTGTCCCAGCCAGAGCCTGGACTTGAACCCGATCTAACATCTCTGGAGACCTGAAAATAGCTGTGCAGCGATGCTCCCCATCCAGCCTGACATAGCTTTGAGAGGATCTGCAGAGAAGAATGAGAGAAACACTCCAAATACAGGTGCGCAAAGCTTGTAGCATCATACACAAGAAGACTCGTGGCTGTAATCGCTGCCAAAGATGCTTTAAATAAAGTACTGAGTAAAGGGTCTGAATACTTATGAATGTGATATTTCAGTTTTTTATGTTTTATACAATTGTTACAATTTCTAAAAACCTGTTTTTGCTTTGTCATTATGGGGTGTTGTGTAGATTGATGAGGGGAAAAAAAACATGTTAATCCAGTTTAGAACGAGACTGTAATGTAACAAATTGTGGAAAAAGTCAAGGGGTATGAATACTTTCCAAATGTTGCTTTGGAGTCTGAAACTGTTTTTGTGTTTTTTTGTGAACCCCATGAAGAGTAGTTGCTATTTCTATAAAAGAAAATAAACAAATAAACAAATGTCTAGTCGAGATTACTCCTATTTGTTACTTCTGTAAAATTATTTTTGTAAATTAATCTAACATTTTGTGCTTGGGTGCACATGTAGCACATGGGGATGTGTGAAACGTACTCCTCAGCCTGAGGTGTCCGGCAAGCGTAGTCTAATTAGCAAGCTTTTGAGGTGGCGTGATTGGTTATGTGTTTGGGAAGCAGAGGTCCCGAATTCGAGCCAGGTATGGGCCGAATAGTGAAAAAGTGGTACTCGCTAAGCAAGCTGCGTGACGTCCTTTACAGTGGTGCCTAGTGACTCCGGTCTACACTTGCGCTCAGCTCAACGCTGGGGTTGCTGTTGAGTAAGTTTGAAGGGTGAATGTAGCTTATGGGGATGTGTGAAACTTACTCCTCAGCCTGAAGTGTCTCTCTTGCGTGCCTCCATCGCTTGCATTTGAGGTGGCGCGATTGGCTAAGACGTTTGAGGGAGGATGGTCAGGTATGTTTGTGAGGCAGAGGTTTGCGCCATGTATGGGCTGCCTCAGGAGGAAATGGTTCTCGCTAAGCAAGCAGCGTGACGTCCTTTACACACACATCCCTTAAACATAAAACGGAATCATGATCAATCATACATGAAATCAAAGGAACAGGTGTTGTCCATCTAGAGTTTGCTTGTTCCTTCCCTCCTTTCTTCCTCCTTTCTTACCCATTTCCCTCTCCTCCTTTCTTCCCCCTTTCTTCACCATTTCCCACTCCACCTTTCTTCCCCCTTTCCCTCTCCTCCTTTCTTCCTCCTTTCTTCCCCATTTCCCACTCCTCCTTTCTTCCCCATTTCCCACTCCTCCTTTCTTCCTCCTTTCCCTCTCCTCCTTTCTTCCTCCACCATTTCCCACTCCTCCTTTCTTCCCCATTTCCCACTTCTCCTTTCTTCCCTCTTTCCCACTTCTCCTTTCTTCCCCCTTTCCCACTTCTCCTTTCTTCCCCCTTTCCCACTTTTCCTTTCCTCCCTTCTTCCCACTCTTCCATCCCCTCCCATTCCCAAACCTCTGTTTCCTCACAGGGATCAGGAATAAAAAGGTGTTCTTTAACCTGATCCCAGTATAATCCCACGGGACTGCATCTGCGTCAGGTCAAAAGTAGTGCACTATATATGGAATAGGGTGCCATGTCGCACGCAATATGCAGTCTGGTCAGATATACTTAATCCGCTGTGTTTAGTGTTGTTGTTCAAGTACAGAGAAAAAATGGCCAATGTCGAAAAATGTATATTATTATGCGACTTTCTCTTTACATGAAAGGTTAGAGGAACTAAAAGGACAAATGTTAGGTGAATTTACGTAAAGTATGTTTCGTATGACTCTGAGGCCACGCTGAATCGTCAGGGCTTTCATCAAACAGCCATCCATGTGCTATCCATGTGAACTTAACAATATTCTATGAACACACATGTAGGTGAATTTTTTTGTATTTTATAATGCAGGTGTTACTTATTGTAAGTCTGCATAAAGTGATTTACATATTAATTTGTCTTTGTTGCAGACATCATCATGAAAAGAGTCTGATCTACATCTTTCCTTCTCCCTGGAAATAAATAGATTACACCTCTAATCAATCAAACCTACGACCCATTGCGAGCGCATTAGGAAGCTGCATTGCAAGAGTAGATCTTATTTAATTAGGCCATAATCCTTTCAAGTTTATTTCTACGTCACTGTGGTGCGAAAACATCTCTGGGACTAGCATGGACTCAAGGTTTAAGTCATTAAGAAAATCAGGTCAACTTCTCTGGTTGAGAAGAAAAGCTAAATAAGCCCTGAGTTGTGTCTCCTTTAGTTTTTTAAATTAGTAGTTCACTAAACATATATATACAGTACCAGACAAAAGTTTGGACACACCTAGTCATTCAAGGGTTTTTCTTTATTTTTACTATTTTCTTCCTTGTAGAATTATAGTGAATCAAATCAAAATAAATGTTATTTGTCACATGCACCAAATACCACATGGCACCGATACAGATGGCAGCTTCACTTCTAGTCCTGAGGAAACTGCAGTATTTATTTTTTTAATGCATTTTAAGTATGCTCTCTCTAATTCTCTCCTTCTCTCTTTCTTTCTCTCTCTCGGAGGACCTGAGCCCTAGGACCATGCGTCAGGACTACCGGGCATGATGACTCCTTGCTGTCCCCAGTCCAACCGGCCTTGCTGCTGTTCCAGTTTCAACTGTTCTGCCTGCGGCTGTGGAACCCTGACCTGTCCACCGGACGTGCTACCTGTCCCAGACCTGCTGTTTTCAACTCTCTAGAGACCGCAGTAGCGGTAGAGATACTCTTAATGATCGGCTATGAAAAGCCAACTGACATTTACTCCTGATTATTATTTGACCATGCTGGTCATTTATGAACATTTGAACATCTTGGCCATGTTCTGTTATAATCTCCACCCCGGCACAGCCAGAAGAGGCCACCCTTCATAGCCTGGTTCCTCTCTAGGTTTCTTCCTAGGTTTTGGCCTTTCTAGGGAGTTTTTCCTAGCCACCGTGCTTCTACACCTGCATTGCTTGCTGTTTGGGGTTTTAGGCTGGGTTTCTGTACAGCACTTCGAGATATTAGCTGATGTACGAAGGGCTACATAAAATAAACTTGATTTGATTTTTTATAACATTGTTAGCCCAGAAAACCTTACGTTTTATTACATACAACTGTGAAGAACTATTGAATATCAGAGAAACGTCAACTTAACATCACAACCAGCACTACGACCAGGAATACAACTTTCCCAAAGCGGCTCCTTTGTCTGCACCTCCCAGGGCACTTGAACTGATTCGAGGCCGACCCAAAACGCCGCCGCCGGAGGAGAAGTTGACGGAGCCGTCTTCCAGTGAGGCTTCAGATGCATGAACACCACTCACTGCTCCCGAGTATATTACTCGCTAATGTCCAGTCCTTAGTTAACCTTTCATTGATACCCATCCCGGATCCGGGAATATCCACATCAAAAAAGCTGACTAGCATAGCCTAGCCTAACGCGACAGGGATATCATATAATATATATTCATGAAATCACAAGTCCAATACAGCAAATGAAAGATAAACATCTTGTGAATCCAGCCATCATTTCCGATTTTTAAAATGTTTTACAGCAAAAACACAATGTATATCTATTAGCTAACCACAATAGCCAAACACACAACCGCATATTTTCACCATGTTTCCACCGCATAGGTAGCTTTCACAAAACCGACAAAATAGAGATAAAATGAATCACTAACCTTGAACAACTTCATCAGATGACAGTCTTATAACATGTTATACAATACATTTATGTTTTGTTCGAAAATGTGCATATTTGAGGTATAAATCATAGTTTTACATTGCAGCTACCATCACAAATAGCACCAAAGCAGCCAGAATAATTACAGAGAGCAAACTGAAATACCTAAATACTCATCATAAAACATTTATGAAAAATACATGGTGTACAGCAAATGAAAGATAAACATCTTGTGAATCCAGCCAATATTTCCAATTTTTTTAAGTGTTTTACAGCAAAAACACAATATATATTTCTATTAGCTCACTACAGTAGCCAAACACACAACGCAATTTACTCCCCGCCAAAATAGCTTGCACAAAACCGACAAAATAGAGATAAAATTAATCACTAACCTTGAACAACTTCATCAGATGACAGTCTTATAACATCATGTTATACAATACATTTATGTTTTGTTCGAAAATGTGCATATTTAGAGCTGCAAATCGTGGTCATACATTGTGAATACGTAGCAACAATTCCCCAGAATGTCCGGAGATATTTTGGACACTCACCTAATCTGACCAAGAACTCATCATAAACTTTAAATAAAAATACTTGTTGTATGGCAAATGAAAGATACACTGGTTCTTAATGCAACCGCTGTGTTAGATTTTTAAAAATAACTTTACCACAACATACAGCTTGGGTTATTGTGAGACAGCGCTCACCAACACGGCGGAGAATAGGAGTCAACATATTACACAGAAATACGAAATAACATCATAAATGTTGTCTTACTTTTGCTGAGCTTCCATCAGAATGTTGTGCAAGGAGTCCTATTTCCAGAATAAATCGTTGTTTGGTTTTAGAATGTCCATTTTTCTGTTGAATTAGCAAACTTGGCTAGCCATGTGGCGCTAACATGCTCATCTTCTCTTAGCGCATGGAACGAAAAATTCCAAAATTCCCAATAAACGTTGAATAAACTGATACAACTCGGTTGAAAAATCCTACTTTATGTTTTTCTCATATGTATCAAATAAAATCAGAGCCGGAGATATTCGCTGTGTATACCGAACGCTTTTCAGAAGACAATGTCGAGGTCCCCCGCGCGTCGTCGAAAACAAACAAAATACCGGACCTGTCACTCCAAAAGCTCTTACTCGGCCTCAGATCAAGCTAGACACCCCATTCAACCTTCCACTGCCTGTTGACATCTAGTGGAAGGCGTATGAAGTGCATACATATTGATAAATAAAAGCCAGTTGAATAGGCAGGCCCTGAAACAGAGCCTCATTTTCAGATTTTTCACTTCCTGTATGGAAGTTTGCTGCCAAATGAGTTCTGTTTTACTCACAGATATAATTCAAACAGTTTTAGAAACTTCAGTGTTTTCTATCCAATAGTAATAATAATATGCATATTGTATGATCTAGAACAGAGTACGAGGCCTTTTAATTTGGGCACGATTTTTTCCAAAGTGAAAACAGCGCCCCCCTATTGACAAGAAGTTAAAAGTTGACGTAATCTGAGCAAGAGTTGGTTTCCAAAGAGATATCCGGGTGTCACGCCCTGACCATAGAGAGCCTTTTTATTCTCTATTTTGGTTAGTTTGGGGTGTGACTAGGGTGGGTGATCTAGTGCATTTATTTCTGTTGGCCTGGTATGGTTCCCAATCAGCGGCAGCTGTTTATCGTTGTCTCTGATTGGGGATCATATTTAGGCAGCCATTTCCCCACTGGTTTTTGTGGGATCTTGTTTGTGTTGATGCCTGTGAGCTCTACAGAACGTCATGTTTCGTTGCTCTTTATTGTTTTTGTGAGTTTCCTTTATTAAACATGTGGAACCCAAATGACGCTGCAGTTGTCTGAGTATATTTCCGGTTTCATGGAAACATGGCTAGCTGGGGACATACTGTCGGAGTCCACAGAGCCAACGAGATTCAGTGCATGGTGCCTCTAGGAATAAACAACTCTCCGATAAGAAGAATGGCAGAGGTTTACAGTTGAAGTCGGAAGTTTACATACACCTTACTCAAATACATTTAAACTAAATATGTCACAATTCCCGACATTTAATCCTTGTACAAAATTCCCTGTCTTAGGTCAGTTAGGATCACCACTTTATTTTAAGAATGTGAAATGTGCAGAAAAATAGTAGAGATATTATGGCAAAACTCAAATAAGCTGTTACGAATCCCTTTCGCTCTACAGTCTACAGATGGCAACGAGACCCGTAACATAACTCATGCAAATTATAACAGTGAAAAAGTAACAGTGAGAACAAATAACCACAGACAACTTAAATCTATCGTCAAACACTCATGGTTTATTTGGTAAACACACAGTAAAGGGGGGGCAGGAAAAGGGGCTGAGCTGGACCCAAGGAAAGAAACAAATAGCCAAAAACACCCCTAAGCTAGACTAGCCTACTTCAGTTAACCAAAAATACAACAGGTGGTCCGCCCAGTTCTTAGTGTATTTAGACAAAGTATTCCTACGGGTAATGTATGCCCATAGGCGACTTGTCTTGGTACCCCCTTTTCCACCATCAAACAAACAGTCAAACACCATAACAAAACAAAACTCACAGGATAATGGACAAAGTGAAACATAGTTTCAAAAACAAGAGCTCTACAGAGATTGCATGACAGAGAGATCGAGCTACAGAGAAAACAACTGACTGGGTTTTTAAACCAAGGGAAAGGGGATGTGATAGGGTAAAAGAAAATGGGCAGGTGTCTTCTGATTAGCGAATGATTGGGGACTGATTATTGCCACCTGTGAGGGGAGAAGGAGAGAAAAGAAATACACACACAGGATACACACCCACAGGATACCTGTATCCGTAACATAAGCAAAAAGAAACGACAGTCCATCATTACTTAAAGACATACGGAAAATGTCAAGAACTTTGAAAGTTTCTTCAAGTGCAGTCGCAAACACAAACAAGCGCAATGATCAAACTTGCACTCACAAGGACCGCAACAGGAAAGGAAGACCCAGAGTCATCCTACCAAGCAGAAGATAAGTTCTATAGAGTTACAAGTCTCAGAAATTGCAGCCAAAGTAAATGCTTCACAGAGTTCAAGAAAACAGACAGATCTCAACATCAACTGTTCAGAGGAGCATGTTGATGTTGGCTTTCATGGTCAAATTGCTGCAAAGTAATCTAAAGGACACCAATAAGAAGACGAGACTTGCTTGGGCCAAGAAATATGACAAAGGATATTAGACCGGTGGTAATCTGTCCTTTGGTCTGATGAGTCCAAATTTGATATTTTTGGTTCCAACCGCCGTGTCTTTGTGAGATGCAGAGTAGTTGAACGGATTGCCACATGCATGGTTCCCACCATAAAGCATGGAGGAGGTGTGATTATGCTTTGCTGGTGACACTGTCAGTGATTTATTTAGAAGTCAAGGCACAATTACCAGCATGGCTACCACAACATTCTGCAGCGATACGCCATCCCATCTGGTTTGCGCTTATTGTGACTATCAAGGAGAGTGATGGAGTGCTGCATCAGATGACCTGGCCTCCACAATCATCCAACCTCAAAACAATTGAGATGGTTTGGTATGAGTTGGACCGCAGAGTAAAGGAAAAGCAGAGTGCATAGCTAAGGTGTTGAGAAATCATTGAAGCTGGTTGAGAGAATGCCAGGAGTGTGCAAAGCTCTGCAAAGGGTGGATACTAAAATATATTTGGATTTTTTAAACACTTTTTTTGGTTACTACATGATTCCATGTGTGTTATTTCATAGTTCATAGTATCACTGCACCTAGACTGCACTCAATGAGCTGTATATGGCCATACGCAAACAGGAAAACGCTCATTCAGAGGCGGTGCTCCTAGTTGCCGGGAACGTTTTTGGTTACTACATGATTCCATGTGTTATTTCATAGTTTTGATGTCTTCACTATTATTCTGGTAAAATAAAGAAAAACCCTTGAATGAGTAGGTGTGTCCAAACTTTTGACTGGTACTGTAAATACAAAATGATTCATATTGTTCTGAATGGAGGTTAGTAAGTCTTAAAACCTCTAGACAATACAGCAAGAGTAGAGTTATTAGTGGACTGACTAGTTGATTTCTTAATAATATGCTCACCTAAAACGACATGAATACTTACTGACCATTATTTCAGAGGGAGAACTACAAAAATGATGGCGATATGACTATAAGATTAACCTATGCCAAAACAGAATTACTGGTTTCACATCTGTGGTTATTCAAATCAGAAAGGAAAAAAATGGGAAGAGCGGCATTAGAGTAGACAGTCACAACAACCTGAATGCTGGGGTTGTTTTGAATGAGATGTTTCTATGCTTACTGCTTAATACAAAATAATATGGAATTAAAATTGTACAATTTGTAATGCAAATAGCAATAATATTAATGCATTGCTTTCTAGTACGACCCACTTGGCCCATATAAACATGGACTTAATGTTGAATAATGGTTTGGAATTGCATCAGCTCACCTCTATGAATACACAAAGTGCTGAATGTTTTTATTGCTATATACAGTACCTTGCAAAGTATTCACCCCCTTGGCATTTTTCCTATTTTGTAACATTACAACCTGTAATTTAATGGACATACACAAAATAGTCCAAATTGGTGTAGTGAAATGAAAAAAATAACTTGTTTCAAAAAATTCAAAAAATAATAAACGGAAAAGTGGTGCGTGCATATGTATTTACCCCCTTTGCTATGAAGTCCCTAAATACGATCTGGTGCAACCAATTACTTTCAGAAGTAATTTAATTAGTTAAATAAAGTCCACCTGTGTGCAATCTAAGTGTCACATGATCTGTCACATGATCTCAGTATATATACACCTGTTCTGAAAGGCCCCAGAGTCTGCAACACCACTAAGCAGGGGCACCACCAAGCATACGGCACCATGAAGACCAAGGAGCTCTCCAAACAGGTCAGGGACAAAGTTGTAGAGAAGTACAGATCAGGGTTATAAAAAATATCAGAAACTTTGAACATCCCACGGAGCACCATTAAATCCATTATAAAAAAATTGAAAGAATATGACACCACAATAAACCTGCCAAGAGAGGGCCGCCCACCAAAACTCACAAACCAGGCAAGGAGGGCATTAATCAGAGAGGAAACAAAGAGACCAAAGATAACCCTGAAGGAGTTGCAAAGCTCCACAGCGGAGATTGGAGTAGGACCACTTTAAGGTGTACACTCCACAGAGCTGGGTTTTATGGAAGAGTGACCAGGAAAAAATAAGCAAACATGTTTGGTGTTCGCCAAAAGGCATGTGGGAGACTCCCCAAACATATGGAAGAAGGTACTCTGGTCAGATGAGACAAACATTTAGCTTTTTGGCCATCAAGGAAAACGCTATGTCTGGCGCAAACCCAACACCTCTCATCACCCCGAGAACACCATCCCCACAGTGAAGCATGGTGGTGGCAGCATCATGCTGTGGGGATGTTTTTCATCGGCAGGGACTGAGAAACTGGCCAGGAATGATGGATGGCGCTAAATACAGGGAAATTCTTGGGGGAAACCTGTTTCAGTCTTCCAGAGATTTGAGACTGGGATGGAGGTTCACCTTCCAGCAGGACAATGACCCTAATCATACTGCTAAAGCAACACTCACGTGGTTTAAGGGGAAACATTTAAATGTCTTGGAATGGCCTAGTCAAAGCCCAGACCTCAATCCAATTGAGAATCTGTGGTATGACTTAAAGATTGCTGTACACCAGTGGAACCAATCCAACTTGAAGGAGCTGGAGCAGTTTTGCCTTGAAGAATGGGCAAAAATCCCAGTGGCTAGATGTGCCAAGCTTATAGAGACATTCCCCAAGAGACTTGCAGCTGTAATTGCTGCAAAAGGTGGCTCTACAGAGTATTGACCTTGGGGGGTTGAATAGTTATGCACACTCAGGTTTTCTGTTTTTTTTGTCTTATTTCTTGTTTGTTGCACAATACAAAATATGTAGCATCTTTAATTCATACTTACATACATACGATACAACCCCCCAAAAAATCTATTTTAATTCCAGGTTGTAAGGCAACAAAATAGGAAAAATTCCGAGGGGGCTGAATTCTTTCGCAAGCCACTGTATATGAAACATAATTCGCAATTATTTTCACGCTTCATTTTGTCAAATCTATTCAAAAAAATTGTTTGTGATTTTAATTGCAAGACCTTTTCAAGTGTGATCATTGCACTCTTATAGCCAATTTATGCTTGCTCTGGGTATGCGATCCGGGGAGTCCGTATAGAGGGTGTGACGCAATTGCAGAGCCTCCGGAGGTTGCTGAGGCCAAATCGAGCTCCGTATTGCATGGCCGTGCACCTCCCAAATGTAACAATGCAGAGGGTATCGTATAGCTCGTATAACTCTGCATTGACATGATTGGTAGGCGATAGGTGGGGGCGGGAGGCCCTGTGTGAAAGCAACCTCACTTTGTCGAGAACTTCCTTCACAACAGCTTTACTCCGCGAAGCACAATAAGTATGAATCCTCTGACTTCTGTACAGCAACTGCAGAAGACAGATGGACCATGTAGAGCCTTTTCCAACATAAAACAAAAAATAAATTGCAATCAACGTTTTGCTATATTTTTTAGGAAAGTAAGGTAGAAATGAATAACAATCAAGTTAATACAAATGTTAAACAGGCTGATGCACACAGATTCCACTAATTTTAAAAATGTTATGTGTTACCCATGATCATCAGCATGAAAGAGACATAAATGGAACTAGACAGAATATAGTATAGAAGATTGAGTGTGCGTCTCACTCCTGAATAGTACCATATTCCCTTTAAAGTGTACTATTTTTGACCAGAGGCCTTGGTGAAAAGTAGTGCACAATAAAGGGAATAGGGTACCATTTTGGAAAACACAGTGGTGCCTCCTTTCAGCCCTCCTCAGCAGGTCTTCTGATGTAGTTGTGTCTGAATAAGACATGCATCCCAGAGACATAGACCCACTGGCTTTAGAGGACTCACCCTGTCAAGGAAATTATCATTGAGACAGGGGGTAGAGAAATATTTGATTGTCTTCAGACCCCTGCTCCGAGACTATTCCAGACTCCCTAATCCACCACTTTCTTATGTTCAACTCCACTCCTTCTATCCCCATCCCCACAATCTCTATTTCTTTTCACTCTATTATTTTGGACTTACTTTATCACATAACACATTTTCACAAAGAACAGTAGTTATTAAGACTGAGTTTTCCCACTTAGGGAAAGGTTAGAGATAGAACAAACACTCCTGAGGAGCCTGCGGCCTGCATGAATCGCTAGCTCCAACACCTGATTGTTTTCGGCTACTTTAGACTAGGCTCCTAGGCTGTATCAGACGGAATGTTTCATATTATTATTAAGGAGATGTTTCTGGCGATGGTAATATCTGGCTGGCTGGTACATTAGTTCGTCTGGACCACTTTGAGAAATAAGCAGCAATGGAATAGTGAAACATCAATTAGGGATTTACCAGGCTGTTCTTCTCCACCCCAGAGCCTCATTTTTTTTGGTCTGTACAGAATACATTTGAATAGGAAGCTTGCTAATGAGCCTTAATGAAGACTTCGCCATCGGACTATGTTGGTTGGCTGTAGTGTTGCCCTACTTAGGCCTCATGTGAGGAGTCAGCCTCTGGGAACAGGTGATCCATGTATGGCCATGGGTTACAAGTGTCCCTGGACAGGCAGGGTTTAACCTTGACTCTTTCAACATGTGGTGCTATGAAATTAATGCCATGCAGAGATTCCAATTAAACTAAGCAAATTCAATGTTTTTTTCTCCTTTCTCCATGTTGTTTTGAGTTTTTGTCCTAAATTTAACCTTAACAGAATCCTTACAGTTGATGTAAGAAGGATTGTCACAGTGTTTAGACAATACATCTTGATTTTGTTGAGTTGAAAACCTCATAGATATATATGCATTTTTACGTAAAAGTGTTACATGTGAGAAGTGCGCTAGCCGTATTGCTAAACCACATTACTCCTGACCTGCAGAGAGAGAGGTGAGGATATCTCAAAGATGTTATCTTACATTTGGAGTAGAGCTGAGTTTAATCAAATCCTGAAGCAATCAATGTACTACCCTCGATGGGCACTCTCCTTGCCCTTGGAACTGAAAGGAGTGTTCTGAAATTATGCCACCGGCAGAAAAAGTCACTTCTGATACATCATAGTGGTTGAATGAGATTAAGCCTCCTCAACCACGGCCCATTGGGGTATCAAATGTTGCCAAGCATATCTCCCATCGACCAATTAACCAGAGATTGTCTAGAATCACCTTTTGATTTCAAAGGACTTGTTTCTCATTACAAATCTATTCTTTCTTATCCAAGACCTCTGGAAAGGTTGACCAGAAAGCACTGTTGTAATAGAATAATACCTTCTCTTTTGCTGATTTAGTACACAACCTGACACACACAACCACAGTTGTTATGGATATTTACCCAGGGCTTAGGGTTAGTAACATTAGAACATCTGGCAAACTAGGTTGGCAGAGTAGGTAAAGGAAACACTTCTGTAACGGCCGTCGTATGAAGAAGGTGTGGACCAAAGCGCAGCGTGGGAAGTGTTCATGATTATTTATCAAAAAAACTGAACACTGAGACAAAATAACAAAATGTAACAACACGAAACAGTTCTGTCTGGTGAAGACACAAAAACAGAAAACAACTACCCACAAAGCATCGGTGGGGAAAAACTACCTAAGTGTCACGTTCCTGACCTGTGTTCTGTTAGTTTTTGTATGTGTTAGTTGGTCAGGACGTGAGTTTGGGTGGGCAGTCTATGTTTTCTGTTTCTATGTTGGTTAATGGGTACCTAATATGGCTCTCAATTAGAGGCAGGTGTGTGTCGTTTCCTCTGATTGAGAGTCATATTAAGGTAGGTGTTTTCACACTGTTTGTTGTGGGTGGTTGTCTCCTGTGTCAGTGTCTGTATGTTACGCCACACGGGACTGTTCTCGGTATGTTTGTTCGTTCGGTTTTTGTGTAGTCAGTTTTCCTGTTATTGCGTTCTTCGTGTTTCATGTAAGTTCGTCGTCCAGGTCTGTCTTCATCGTTTATTTGTTTTGTTAATTATTCAAGTGTAGTTCGTTTTTTCGTCTTGTTTAATAAATCATGTCATTTCACAACGCTGCGCCTTGGTTCAATCCATGCTCCTCCTCTTCGGATGAAGAGGAAGAGGAGAACCGTTACAGAACCACCCACCGATCCAGAACCAAGCAGCGTGAGTTCGAGCAGCGGCCAAGAGATCAGGACTCATGGACTTGGGAGGAAGTATTAGAGGGAGAAGGACACTGGGCGCACATTGGGGAATATCGCTGCGCTCATGAGGAGATGGAAGCAGCGCGAGCCCAGGAGCAGTGGTATGAGGAGGCAGCAAAGAGACGTGGCTGGAAACCGGAGAATGAAGCTCAAAACCGGATTTATGAAGGTAAGCGGCTAGCACGGAAGCCCGTGAAGAAACCCCAAAAATGTATTGGGGGGGGGCTAAGAGGTAGTGGGCCAAGGGCAGGTAGGAGACCTGCGCCCACTTCCCAGGCTAACCGTGGAGAGCGGGAGTACGGGCAGACGCCGTGTTACGCAGTAGAGCGCACGGTGTCTCCTGTACGTGTGCATAGCCCGGTGCGGGTTATTCCACCTCCCCGCACTGGTAGGGCTAGATTGGGCATTGAGCCAGGTGCCATGATGCCGGCTCAACGCGTCTGGTCTCCAGTGCGTCTCCTCGGGCCGGCATACATGGCACCAGCCTTACGCATGGTGTCCCCGGTTCGCCTACATAGCCCGGTGCGGGTTATTCCACCTCCCCGCACTGGTCGGGCGACGGGGAGCATTCAACCAGGTAAGGTTGGGCAGGCTCAATGCTCAAGGGAGCCAGTACGCTTGCACGGTCCGGTATTTCCGGCGCTACCTCCCCGCCCCAGCCCAGTACCACCAGTGCCTACACTACGCACCAGGCTTCCAGTGCGTCTCCAGAGCCCTGTTCCTCCTCCACGCACTCTCCCTATGGTGCGTGTCTCCAGCCCAGTGCCTCCAGTTCCGGCACCACGCACTAAGCCACCTGTGCGTCTCCAGAGCCCTGTACACACTGTTCCTTCTCCCCGTACTCGTCCTGATGTGCGTGCCCTCAGCCCGGTGCCACCAGTGCCGGTACCACGCACCAGGCAAATAGTACGCTTTGAGAGTCCAGTGTGCCCTGTCCCTGCTCCCCGCACTAGGCTTGAAGTGCGTGTCTCCAGTCCGGTGCCTCCAGTTCCGGTACCACGCACCAGGCCTACAGTGCGTCTCAGCCGGCCAGAGTCTGCCGTCTGCCCAACGGCGCCTGAACTGTCCGTCTGCCAAGTGCCGCATGAACTGCCCGTCTGTATTGAGCCTTCAAAGCCGCCCGTCTGCCATGAGCCTACAGAGCCTTCCGCCAGACAGGAGCCGCTAGAGCCTTCCGCCAGACAGGAGCCGCTAGAGCCTTCCGCCAGACAGGAGCAGCCAAAGCCTTCCGCCAGACAGGATCAGTCTGAGCCATCCGTCTCCGCAGCGCCATCTGAGCCATCCGTCTCCGCAGCGCCATCTGAGCCATCCGTCTCCGCAGCGCCATCTGAGCCATCCGTCTCCTCAGCGCCATCTGAGCCATCCGTCTCCCCAGCGCCGTCTGAGCCATCCGTCTGTCCCGAGCCGTCAGAGCCGTTAGTCAGTCAGGAGCCGCTAGAGCCATTCGTCAGTCAGGATCTGCCAGAGCCGCCAACCAGACAGGATCTGCCAGAGCCGCCAACCAGACAGGATCTGCCAGAGCCGCCAACCAGACAGGATCTGCCAGAGCCGTCAGTGAGCCATGAGCGTCAAGAGCCGCCAGTGAGCCATGAGCGTCCAGAGCCGTCAGCCAGCCATGAGCGTCCAGAGCCGTCAGCCAGCCATGAGCGTCCAGAGCCGTCAGCCAGCCATGAGCGTCCAGAGCCGTCAGCCAGCCATGAGCGTCCAGAGCCGTCAGCCAGCCATGAGCGTCCAGAGCCGTCAGCCAGCCCGGAGCTGCCAGTAATCCGGAACTGGCCCTCAGTCCAGAGCTGTCTCTCTGTCCGGAGCTGCCTTTCAGTCCGGAGTTGCCCCTCTATCCTGAGCTATCTCTCTATCCTGAGCTACCTCTCTATCTCGACCTACCTCGCTGTCCTGAGCTACCTTGTCTTGGTGTTGCCCCTTATATTAGGTGGGTGGAGAGAGAGGGTGGTCATTCTAAGGGGGAGATGTAAGCTGGGATTGACTATGGTGGGGTGGGGACCTCGCCCTGAGCCTGAGCCACCACCGTGGTCAGATGCCCACCCAGACCCTCCCCTAGACTTTGTGCTGGTGCGCCCGGAGTTCGCACCTTAAGGGGGGGGGTTATGTCACGTTCCTGACCTGTTTTCTGTTAGTTTTTGTATGTGTTAGTTGGTCAGGACGTGAGTTTGGGTGGGCAGTCTATGTTTTCTGTTTCTATGTTGGTTAATGGGTACCTAATATGGCTCTCAATTAGAGGCAGGTGTGTGTCGTTTCCTCTGATTGAGAGTCATATTAAGGTAGGTGTTTTCACACTGTTTGTTGTGGGTGGTTGTCTCCTGTGTCAGTGTCTGTATGTTACGCCACACGGGACTGTTCTCGGTATGTTTGTTCGTTCGGTTTTTGTGTAGTCAGTTTTCCTGTTATTGCGTTCTTCGTGTTTCATGTAAGTTCGTCGTCCAGGTCTGTCTTCATCGTTTATTTGTTTTGTTAATTATTCAAGTGTAGTTCGTTTTTTCGTCTTGTTTAATAAATCATGTCATTTCACAACGCTGCGCCTTGGTTCAATCCATGCTCCTCCTCTTCGGATGAAGAGGAGGAGGAACACCGTTACACTAAGTATGGTTCTCAATCAGAGACAATGATGACAGCTGCCTCTGATTGAGAACCACACCCGGCCGAACACAAAGAAATGCAAAACATAGAAAATTAATATAGAATGCCCACCCAAATCACACCCTGACCAAACCAAAATAGAGACATAAAAAGCTCTCTACGGTCAGGGCGTGACAACTTCATGTTTAGTTGTAGACATTTAAACCAACACAGCTCCACTGTATACACCCAACTATACACCCAAATATACACTAATCTATTATTAAAGGGTTTGTCTATTTGCCACATTTATTTGGGATGTGAATACATTTCTGGGGAAGACACAATACATAAGATCTAACTAAATATCCATTTAACTAATAACCAAATATCCATTGAACTGATCTGAACCTGGATTAAAAGATGATTTGAGAATAACAATCCACACCATGTAATCTCTTTTGCTCTCTCTCTCCCTCTCTCCCTCCCCACCTCCCTCCGTCACACACGTATACACACACGCGCACATACACACACGGTCAGGACAAACTCTAACAATTGGAGAAAAAAACAACAACCTTTGATTAGGATTTATTTCTGAGGAGATTAAACATACATTATTTAAAATCACTTAAGTATGATTAGTCTGGGGTATTCCTGAAAGGGATCTAGCCGGACACATGATCTTCCTATTTTCAATTACATTTGTCAGTCTTTCATCCTCACTAATCCCTGAAATCCCTGGACCTTGTTCTCTCATAGAATATATTTTAGCTAGGCTACTTCATTTATTAATATTACAGTCAGTTATATTTTGAGACCAGACGGGTTTCTTAGATCTCCCAAAACCACATTTGTGACAATCGCATTGTTTTGGAGCTTTATGAGCTCTTCCGTCTGTTGACAAACTAGACAGGGAATGTTGTCTGATGCCCGAAAACTAGGACAGGTGATAGACTGTTGTCTATTCTGTTCTTTAGAACTGCAGCAATGCTGCCTCTCTGCATCTGCTATTGTACTGTATCTATCTCTTTGAGACTCAAGAGCCCTACAAACAAAATTAAATACCCCATTGCTTAGTGATACAAAGTCCCTGAAAGCATTTCCCCAACCCCACGTTTTATGCAAAATCAGAATTATAACAGCTAATCTCACCACTGCAGTCTCATTCCTATTTCATATTCAGCCTTCACATTTACCAACATGACTTTGTGGATCTCTTTAACCTTTGGCACTAGGCTAAAGCAATGGCACTACTTCACCCTGAAATGCTGCTCTGCTCTGAATGGCTCCTGGCTGAAGTAACTAGGTGTGATAACTTTTGCCTGGAAGATACAGTCTGGCTAGTGGACTCTGTCTTGGTTAACATTAGCATCACAATGAGCTATGCTTTGGGGCGCTGAAGCACTGTATAGGTGTAGGATTTTAATTTGAGCCAGTTTGCTATTGCAGGAAAATAATCCTGCAGTAACAGGAACTGTGAATTATTATCTGGATTATAGGAACCAAAAATATTTTCCAATCATTTAGTTCTGAAGATAGTTTTTTTCCGGTCTGTTACACCGTTCCGACCAGCAAAATAAAGTTCTGAACCGGGTCAAACTAAAAGAAAGTACCGATTTATATCATTACTGTCACGATCGTCTTCGTGAGAGAGAGTGGACCAAGGCGCAGCGCGTGAAAAATACATCTTCTTTAATGAAGGAAAAAACAACCACTTACAAAATGAACAAAACAAATGATCGTGAAGCTAAACAGAACTAAGTGCACACATGCAACATAGAACATAGACATAGACAACTACCCACAAAAGCCTACTGCCTATGGCTGCCTTAAATATGGCTCCCAATCAGAGACAATGAATGACAGCTGTCTCTGATTGAGAACCAATCTAGGCAGCCATAGACATAACTAGACAACTACACTCTACTCTGCCCCATACACATACAACACCCCTAGACACTACAAAACACATACATTCCCCATGTCACACCCTGACCTAACTAAAAAACATAAAGAAAACAAAGAATACTAAGGCCAGGGCGTGACAGTACCCCCCCCCCCCCAAAGGTGCGGACTCCGACCGCACAACCTGAAATAGAAAGGGGAGGGTCCGGGGTGGGCCCCATCATGGCGGCGGCTCGGGTGCGGGACGTGGCCCCCACTCCACCATTGTCAATACCCGCTTTGGTAGCCTCCTCCAAATGGCCACCCTCCAAATTAACCCCACCGGACTAAGGGGCAGCACCGGACTGAGGGGCAGCACCGGACTGAGGGGCAGCTCCGGACTGAGGGGCAGCTCCGGACTGAGGGGCAGCTCCGGACTGAGGGGCAGCTCCGGACTGAGGGGCAGCTCCGGGTTGGCTGGCGGATCCTGGCTGGCTGGCTCTGGCGGATCCTGGCTGGCTGGCTCTGGCGGATCCTGGCTGGCTGGCTCTGGCGGATCCTGGCTGGATGATGGCTCAATGCTGGATGGCGGCTCTGGCTGGTCATGGCTGGATGACGGCTCTGGCTGGTCATGGCTGGATGACGGCTCTGGCCGGTCATGGCTGGATGACGGCTCTGGCCGGTCATGGCTGGATGACGGCTCTGGCCGGTCATGGCTGGATGACGGCTCTGGCCGGTCATGGCTGGATGACGGCTCTGGCTGGTCATGGCTCGCTGACGGCTCTGGCTGGTCATGGCTCGCTGACGGCTCTGGCTGGTCATGGCTCGCTGACGGCTCTGGCTGGTCATGGCTCGCTGACGGCTCTGGCTGGTCATGGCTCGCTGACGGCTCTGGCTGGTCATGGCTCGCTGACGGCTCTGGCTGGTCATGGCTCGCGGAAGGCTCTGGCTGATCCTGTCTGGCGGAAGGCTCTGGCTGATCCTGTCTGGCGGAAGGCTCTGGCTGATCCTGTCTGGCGGAAGGCTCTGGCTGATCCTGTCTGGCGGAAGGCTCTGGCTGATCCTGTCTGGCGGAAGGCTCTGGCTGATCCTGTCTGGCGGAAGGCTCTAGCGGCTCCTGTCTGGCGGAAGGCTCTAGCGGCTCCTGTCTGGCGGAAGGCTCTAGCGGCTCCTGTCTGGCGGAAGGCTCTAGCGGCTCCTGTCTGGCGGACGGCTCTGAAGGCTCATGGCAGACGGGCGGCTTTGCAGGCTCATGGCAGACGGGCGGCTTTGAAGGCTCAGTACAGACGGGCAGTTCATGCGGCGTTGGGCAGACGGGCAGTTCAGGCGCCGTTGGGCAGACGGGCAGTTCAGGCGCCGTTGGGCAGACGGGCAGTTCAGGCGCCGCTGGGCAGACAGGCAGTTCAGGCGCCGCTGGGCAGACGGCAGACTCTGGCCGGCTGAGATGCACTGTAGGCCTGGTGCGTGGTACCGGAACTGGAGGTACCGGGCTAAAGACACGCACCTTCAGGCTAGTGCGGGGAACAACAACAGGGCACACTGGACTCTCAAAGCGTACTATAGGCCTGGTGCGTGGTATAAGCACTGGTGGTACTGGGCTGGGCGGGGAGATGGCGCCGGAAATACCGGACCGTGCAGGCGTACTGGCTCCCTTGAGCACTGAGCCTGCCCAACCTTACCTGGTTGTATACTCCCCGTCGCCCGACCAGTGCGGGGAGGTGGAATAACCCGCAACGGGCTATGTAGGCGAACCGGGGACACCATGCGTAAGGCTGGTGCCATGTAAGCCGGCCCGAGGAGACGCACTGGTGGCCAGATATGTAGGGCCGGCTTCATGACATCCGGCTCAATACTCAATCTAGCCCTGCCAGTGCGGGGAGGTGGAATAACCCGCACCGGGCTATGCACACGTACAGGAGACACCATGCGCTCTACTGCGTAACACGGTGTCTGCCCGTACTCTCGCTCTCCACGGTAAGTACAAGGAGTAGGCGCAGGTCTCCTACCTGACTTCGCCACTCTCCCTTTTAGGCCCCCCCCAAGAAATTTTTGGGGTTTACTCACAGGCTTCCTTGCTAGTCGCGTACCCTCATAACTCCGGTTCCTCTCTCCGGTTGCCTCTGCTCTCCTAATCGCCTCCAGCTGTTCCCATGGGAGGCGATCTCTTCCAGCTCGGATCTCCTCCCATGTGTAGCAACCCTTGCCGTCCAAAACATCCTCCCATGTCCACGAGTCCTGGTTTCTTTGCCGCTGTTGTTGGTTCCTCT
The DNA here is from genome assembly GCF_016432855.1 of Salvelinus namaycush. Taxonomy (NCBI): domain Eukaryota; kingdom Metazoa; phylum Chordata; class Actinopteri; order Salmoniformes; family Salmonidae; genus Salvelinus; species Salvelinus namaycush. The sequence goes on from NC_052313.1 coordinate 31,803,926, forward strand.
CACGCTGCTTGATCCATGGTTGGTGGGTAGTTCTGTCACGATCGTCTTCGTGAGAGAGAGTGGACCAAGGCGCAGCGCGTGAAAAATACATCTTCTTTAATGAAGGAAAAAACAACCACTTACAAAATGAACAAAACAAACGATCGTGAAGCTAAACAGAACTAAGTGCACACATGCAACATAGAACATAGACAACTACCCACAAAAGCCTACTGCCTATGGCTGCCTTAAATATGGCTCCCAATCAGAGACAATGAATGACAGCTGTCTCTGATTGAGAACCAATCTAGGCAGCCATAGACATAACTAGACAACTACACTCTACTCTGCCCCATACACATACAACACCCCTAGACACTACAAAACACATACATTCCCCATGTCACACCCTGACCTAACTAAAAAACATAAAGAAAACAAAGAATACTAAGGCCAGGGCGTGACAATTACTTTCTGTTCCTTTTTAAACAGTTCAAATATTTATATATTTTTCATTTTGCTCGACATTAAATTACTTCACCAGTCAGTGCGATAGAGAATCTTGTTGTTGAGCGGGAAAGATATAGTTGTTTGCATGCGTGATTGACAGACAAAAGAGATGGTGAAGAGAGCAAGAGAGGGTGGAGGGAGGAGGCTTTGCTTGAAAAGCTGGGCATCCTGTTATGACATACATTATCTGAAAGGCCCACATAATTATACTTCCGGAGGGGAGGCTTTTATGGAGGAACTTTGAAATGTTTTGAACTTCAGAGGGTTGGATTAACGTTGGACCAGAGCCAGGTAGCTACTTAGCAACCTTGTGTGTGCAGAGCAACACCAGAATTAAAAACGTGCTTACCTTTTTGTAGTTTATAAATCCAATGTGAAACATGATAACTATAGAATACTTAACTAGCCTTGAAATAGTTAATGCATAGGGAATGAAAAAATCTCTCCCTAATTTCTGAATCACGTTTGTAACGTCAGTAGGCTACAACACCCTATGCTTTAGAGGGTGAGGGGCAGGTTGCCTGCACATGCGCACACACGGGAAAAGATTTTCAGCTGGCAGGCAGACACTTGAATATGTTTCTGATTGACAAAGTAAGGGCTTTACATAGGCACTTTATTTGTTTTTTTGTGAGACTGGAAAAATATTCCCAGACTGTAAAAGAAAGTTATTAAGCAGATCCTATGCTTTTTTTTAAACAGTTCTGTTCCGGAACAGTGTCGATCACTTTCATTCCCGGTTCTGATTCTGTTACTTGAAAAATTTGTTTTTTTAGATGGTTTTTGGTTGTGTTCCCTGAACTCGTTCCGACCCCTGAGTATAATTACAATTAATGGTAATTTTTGTGTTGGTTGATACTTTTTTAGTATTAAAGTCTGACATTTCAAAGTGGAAATTACAAACTACAGAAACCTCAAATACACTACAAATTGTATATTTCCTGGATTGCAGGAAAGTTCTCCTGCAACAGGGTGATCAAATTAAGATCTTACATCTGTATGTGCCCACACTGTCTATGTCCTACCCTGTATCCTTCCCTTGCAATTCACAATCTGCTGGTTTGTTGTTGCTTCCCTTATCCATGACAAATACACAAAGGAAATGTATGCACATGTGTGCTTTCTACAAAGAAAAGTGGGATGGTAATGGATTTCACACATACTGTGATCCATTACAAACATTTTTGAATTAGCAGGTACCATCTCTACAATACATCTAAATGCAAGGCAGCAAAAATATAAGGAATTCTCTTTTCATTTTCAGCGGCTGGCACAACATCTCTCTGTTGGAACCACATGCATACGATGCATAGATTATCAACATCAAAGGCTGTGTCCTAGTTTGTAAAATGTAGTATAAAAACATTTCTACATCATTAGTTATATTCAAATATTTTGCAAATCTTTGTTCTTATTCAATAAATATTTCTATATTCTCATAATTACTCTCGAAAGTGAATGTAAGTTCTGTCTAACACCAACAAAAAAAGTATAATAATTGGCCCATATATAAGATACATTTTTGTTGTGGACTATGGTTAGCAAATCCTTAGTATTCTCAACAACAACACAAAACATATATAATTTTCATGAAAAGGAGATCTGTAAAACAGTGATAGAGGGCTTAAGAATAACACACACTGATGCTGATGTGCATCTCATTCCCTGCCATACATACTGAATATGTCACGTTCTGACCTTAGTTCTTTTGTTATTTCTTTCTTTTAGTATGGTCAGGGCGTGAGTTGGCTGGGTTATCTATGTTTGTTTTTCTATGTTGGGTTTTTCGTTTGGCCTGATATGGTTCTCAATCAGAGGCAGGTGTTAGTCGTTGTCTCTGATTGGGAACCATATTTAGGGAGCCTGTTTTCTATTGTGTTTTGTGGGTGGTTATTTTCCGTGCCAGTGTTTGTTCCAAACGGAACTGTTTCGGTTTGTATTTCACGTATTGTTTTGTTTCTGTGTTCGTTATTAAAGAGCATGAACACGTACCACGCTGCGCATTGGTCCTCCGATCCTTATTACTACTCCTCCTCAGATGAGGAGGAGGACAGCCGTTACAAAATATGTCATTAAGAGCACTGATAAAAGCTGGATTAATGCAGTATGTGGAATGAAATAATTTTTTTCAGTTTCCACTGGTCTGGAGAAAAAGACTGGACAGTAATTACAACCAATGTCGTTTTCTGGACAGTTAAACTCATGAAACTACTGAAGAACTGATCCATGCCACACTTGAGTGAATACACTTACACAAGCACATTTCCCCTAGTTTGGGACCCTTTTAAAATTAAAATCGTATGCTATGATGGTGGGTTTAAACACCGTTCTCAATTTGTCTGGTTAAATAATGTGATTCTGTTGAGAGAGATCTATGCTAGGAAGAGATTAGCAATGACCCGTTAAAACATTTGTTGAATTTAATTCACCCAAGCCTGATTCTAACCATTGATTTTTGTCTTGGAGTGACAGTGGCTGCTCAGGCTATTAGCACTGGATTCCTAAAATGTAAATGTGGTAAATTTGCTCATATAGCCAAATCGGATTATTACTGCGACCCATTACAAATTGTTCTCACCCCTTTGAGTTGGCCAGAGAGATATACGTAATCATGAGTAACCTAACCTAACTTCACTTTATTTAATTGTGTAATTTAGTTCTTTCCATTTAAGGTATTACATGTCATACAGTTTGGGGTTTCACATGCTTTTCAGGGGTCATCAGAGCGGGTCTTTTCTAACATCTCAAACCACAATCTCCCCATCTGGCTGATGAAAACACATTTTGTTAAGAGACCTTTTCACCTTCTCCTGCTCTGTAATGCAGACTTTGAGCTAAAAGTGACTGAATTTCCCACCAAGAATGTAGGGGCTGCCCACACCAGGATGTTGTCATGTTGTCCTTGGGGACATAGCCTGTCATTTAGCGCATCCCTGAGGAAAGGGTCACAGAGGTTACATAGGTGGGCCCGGCATCATGTTATATCATTAGTCAGATGTATGTGTGTTACCGTCCTTTGGGTCTTGTCCTTTGTTTCCCACATGGTCTCTGTTGTCATTTAAGAAAGGTATGGCTCATTCAACCAGAATGTTTTAAACAACCCTTGTGCTTTGTTTCACACATTGTGTCTTGTACTGTAATAGATAAAAAGAAAGGGTTAATTGGATCAGAATGTTTTCACCAACCCGATCTTGGGACAAGACTACAATACAATTTTGACAACTGCTTTCAAACCAAATGTTATACCTGTAAGTCTAGTGTAGATCTGCTAACTAGACATGAGATGAAAGCTATTTGATATTTGCACACTTTGGAAATTAGTTGAAAACCCTTATGTCGGTTATTCTGACATTTGTCTTCAGGATTGAATGATGTTGCATTTTATTTTATGGTTTTGTATATCTGCTACCTTTCTTGTTTCATTTTCTCCTGTCTTTTTCACCAAGCTGCATGGTCACGGGTCATCTGAGGCACCGGGCTCCGCTGTCCGTCTCTGCCCATCAGATCTCTGTCATAATGTCTCCATGGCATTCAGTGCAGCAACAGAATTCACAGATGAAACACTCCTTTGATGGGCGAGCTAGCCTTTTGAGCCCATGCTCTCTTTAAAACGCCACTGCTACTGTGGGAATTCACTGGGCTGGGAACTGGCAATGTAAAAAGATAAAAATGTTGTATTGTCACACACACCGGATAGGTGCAGAGAAATGTGTTGTATTACAGGGTCAGCCATAGTGGTACAGCAACCCTGGAGCAAATTAGAGCAAAGTGCCTTGCTCAAGGGCATATCAACAGATCTTTTATCTTGTCGGCTTGTGCTGGCACCTAGCTTTCAAGGAACAAACGTGCACGTCATCTTGAGAGCACAACACTTGACCAAGCAAGATAGTCTGGACCTCTATTTTAAGATACTGTGTGCTGTGGCCATTTGGGGAACTGCAACAGAAGCTGTTCAATCTGTAATACATACCGCTTGCCACCTAGTAACGGCATGTTCAGTACATACTTGTTTCTTCAATCATATTGCAAAGCTGTTTCTCACAGAGCCCTGAATGTTGCAATGGTGTTTCCCTACATTTTGTTGGAGCATCACGTGCTCATATCTGTCTTTACTTGACAAAATGGGTAGATTTGCAAAACGATGTGTCCATTGGCACCTGTACACATTGACAGAATGACAGTAGGAGAGACTTCAACTCATTGTATAGTCCTACACAGGAATTGTCCTTGGCAGTTGTTTTCTCATTGTACTGTAAGCACACAGAGATCAAGACGTGTTACGCAATTGACATTCAAGACACATTGTGAATATGAAGGGCACTTCTAAATCCAAACTATCTGAATAAATGCGTTTCACACACACACAAGTAGGTTTTTTCAGCCTCTTTCAGAACAACTATTCAGGTTGATGTGAAGTGTGTTCAGATTAATTTACTTCAACAGTGAATTATGCATCATTGAGAGTACTCTCAATGTATTTGTAGATTCATAGATTGACTTTCCCTTACAGAAAAAACACATGATTTCACATGTGGAAATTCAAATCAAATGTATTTATATAGCCCTTCTTACATCAGCTGATATCTCAAAGTGCTGTACAGAAACCCTGCCTAAAACCCCAAACAGCGAGCAATGCAGGTGTAGAAGCACGGTGGCTAGAAAAAACTCCCTAGAAAGGCCAAAACCTAGGAAGCAACCTAGAGAGGAACCAGGCTATGAGGGGTGGCTAGTCCTCTTCTGGCTGTGCCGGGTGGAAATTATAACAGAACATGGCCAATATGTTCAAATGTTCATAAATGACCAGCATGGTCAAATAATAATAATCACAGTAGTTGTCGATGGTGCAACAAGTCAGCACCTCTGGAGTAAATGTCAGTTGGCTTTTCATAGCCGATCATTAAGAGTATCTCTACCGCTCCTGCTGTCTCTAGAGAAAATCACATGATTTCAAGTAAAATTTCACATGTTTTGGAACACTTGACATGTGATCACATGTTGCTTTACACGGTGCCACATTAACTTGCAAGCAAAAATGTTTTTGGAACAATTCATATTATCACATGTGAAATGTATGTTTTTTCCGTAAAGGTTTTTACGAGCTGTGATTTGCATTGATCGCACTTTATACATAGATGCAGTGAAACATTTCTTATATAATGTTATACAGGTAAATACCTAAAAAAAGAAAACACTTGAGTAAATGAGGGATACAAAGTATATTGAAAGTAGGTGCTTTCACACAGGTGTGGTTCCTGAGCAATTCCTGAGCAATTAACTTCCAATCACACGTAGGTTCATGTATAAAAATGCTGGGCAGGCCAAGTTCACCATTATTTTGGCTACCATGGCTATGCCCCCGTAGCTTGACAATGCTCCCATCCACAGGGCAAGTGTGGTCACTGATTAGTTTGATGAGCATGAAAACGATGTAAACCATATGCCATGGCGGTATGTCACCAGATCTCAACACAATTGAACACTGATTGGAGATTCTGGATTGGCGCCTGAGACAGCGTTTTCCACCTCCGTCAACAAAACACTGAAATTATTGAATTTCTCGCGGAAGAATGGTGTCACATCCCTCCAATAGAGTTCCAGACACTTGTAGAATCTTTGCAAAGGTGCAATGAAGCTGTTCTGGCTCGTGGTGGCCCAACGCCCTATTAACCTCTAATTCCTCCCAAACCCGGATCCGGGAGCACCCCCAACAGTAAAAAAGCTGACTAGCATAGCCTAGCATAGCGTCACAAGTAAATACTAGCATCTAAATATCATTAAATCACAAGTCCAAGACACCAGATGAAAGATACACTTCTTGTGAATCCAGCCATCATTTCTGATTTTTAAAATGTTTTACAGGGAAGACACAATATGTAAATCTATTAGCTAACCACGTTAGCAAAAGACACCACTTTTTTTACTCCACCAGTTTTTTACTCCATCAGTAGCTATCACAAATTCGACCAAATAAAGATATCTTCTTATGGCTGCAGCCCGACGTCGGTACACTTATGACAACAGCCAGCTCAAGTGCAGAGCGCGAAATTCAAAATATATTTTTTTTAAATATTTAACTTTCACACATTAACAAGTCCAATACAGCATATGAAAGGTACACATCTTGTGAATCCAGCCAACATGTCCGATTTTTAAAATGTTTTACAGCGAAAACACCACGTATATTTATGTTAGCTCACCACCAAATACAAAAGAGGACAGACATTTTTCACAGCACAGGTAGCATGCACAAAGCCAATCTAACTAACCAAGAACCAACCAAACTAACCAACACACAACTTCATCAGATGACAGTCTTATAACATGTTATACAATAAATCTATGTTTTGTTCGAAAAATGTGCATATTTCAGGTATAAATCATAGTTTACATTGCAGCTACAATCAGAAATTGCACCGAAAGCAGACAGAAAAATTACAGACACCAACGCCAAATACCTAAATACTCATCATAAAACATTTCTGAAAAATACATAGTGTACAGCAATTGAAAGACAGGCATCTTGTGATTCCAGACAATATTTCCGATTTTATCAAGTGTTTTACAGCGAAAACACAATATAGCGTTATATTAGCTTAGCACAATAGCCAGAAAGACAAGCCATTTCCCAGTAGCAAAAGTAAGCGATCGTAACAAACAAGCAAAAGATATATAATTTTTGACTAACCTTGATTTTCTTCCTCAGATGACAGTCCTATAACATCAGGTTATACATACACTTATGTTTTGTTCGAAAATGTGCATATTTAGAGCTGAAATCAATGGTTACACCGTGTGCTAACTTAGCTACTTTTTCCCACTACGTCCGGATTTTTCCTGACACTTTTTCTGACACACATATTCTGACCAAATAGCTATTCATAAACATAACTAAAAAATACATGTTGTATAGGAAATGATAGATCCATTAGTTCTTAATGAAATCGCAGTGTTAGAATTCTAAAAAATAACTTCATTACGATATGCAGCTTCGGTATAGCTAGAGTACCCAAACGTTGGCCGCCCACGACTAGTACAACATGTTCGACAGATATATGAAATAGCATCATAAAATGTTTCTTACTTTTGCTGATCTTTCATCAGAATGTTGGACAAGGTGTCCTTTGTCCAGAACAGTCGTTGTTTGGAATTAGAACGGACACTTTCCCTCTTCATTTAGCACGCGCGATTGCCAAGTGGCACGGATCTCTCCATGTCAACAAACGGAAGAGAACGGAACACGGCAAAACTCCCGAAAAAATTTCAATAATCTGATTAAACTATATTGAAAAAACATACTTTACGATGATATGGTCACATGTATCAAATAAAATCAAAGCCGGAGATTTTAGTCGTCCATAACGGCAGCTAAACAGAAGGCAAATCCATGTCTCTCTTCGCGCCTGCCTGAAAACAGGAAATGGAGGATACGTCATTCCATGAGCTGTAATTCGAGTCCAGATCAAGTTACACAGTCCATTTCTTCTCTCACTCCTTGTCGACATCTAGTGGAAGACGTATGAAGTGCATCTAAACTAATAAATAACAAGGGATTTAATAGGCAGCCCCTGGAACAGAGCCTCAATTTCAGACTTTCCACTTCCTGTCAGGAAGTTTGCTGCAGAATGAGTTCTGTTTCACTCACAGATATAATTCAAACGGTTTTAGAAACTAGAGAGTGTTTTCTATCCAATAGTAATAATAATATGCATATTGTACGAGCAAGAATTGAGTACGAGGCCGTTTGAAATGGGCACCTTTTATCTGGCTACTTAATACTGCCCCTGCAGCCCAAACAGGATATAAATAGCCACTAACCAAGAAACAACTTCATCAGATGACAGTCTGATAACATATTTATTGTATAGCATATGTTTTGTTAGAAAAATGTGCATATTTCAGGTATAAATCATAGTTTACCATTGCAGCCACCATCACAACTCTCACCAAAGCGACTAGAATAACTACAGAGAGCAACGTGTATTACCTAATTACTCATCATAAAACATTTCTTAAAAATACACAGCGTACAGCAAATGAAAGACACAGATCTTGTGAATCCAGCCAATATTTCAGATTTTCTAAGTGTTTTACAGCGAAAACAGAATATAGCGTTATATTAGCTTACCACAATAGCAAACATTACAACAGCATTGATTCAAGCCAAGCATAGCGATAACGTATAAACCACCAAAATATATTAATTTTTTCACTAACCTTCTCAGAATTCTTCAGATGACAGTCCTGTAACATCATATTACACAATGCATATAGAGTTTGTTCGAAAATGTGCATATTTAGCGGCACAAATCGTGGTTATACAATGAGAAAAGTTGCCAAGCTGCCAACAAAATGTCGGGCGCCATCTTGGAGAGGCACCTATTCTAATCAATAAATAATCATAAACTTGACTAAAAAATACAGGGTGGACAGCAAATGAAAGACAAATTAGTTCTTAATGCAATCGCTTTGTTACATTTTTAAAATTAACGTTACTGCGCAATACAGCGTGCGCTAAAGCAAGGCTACACTGAAATTAATGGCGGCTTATGCATTTAACATTTTTCAACAGAACAACAATTTATCAGCATAAATAGTTCTTACTTTTTGATGAACTCCCATCAGAATCTTGGGAAAGGTGTCCTTTGTCCAGAACAATCATCTTTTGGTTGAAAGATGTCCTCTTGTCCTGTCGAAATTGCCCCTAACGTTAGCCATGTGCCGGAAAGGTGTCCAACTCTTGAAAGCGCGTCACAAAGAAATGCCAGAAAATCGCAATAAACTGATATAAATTGCTATAAGTCGGTTTAAATTAACAACCTTATGATGTCTTTAACACCTATAACGAATAAAAACATGACCGGAGATATAGAACTACTAAAACGAAAGCGTTTGCAGGACGCCATTGTGATGTCTTCTTGCGCCAGGCGCACCGTTGAAAAGGACGGTACTTCCGTTCCACGGTCTTATATAAGGTCCCAGATTGCGCAATCCACTCCATTCAAATTCTCCCCGCTTACTGACATCTAGAGGAAGACGTATGCAGTGCATGTAGCCCGATGGCTTACATGGGGACTTATAAACTGACCTCAGAACAGGGACCTCGATTTCTGAAATCTCACTCCCTGACAGGAAATGTGCTGCAGAATGAGTTCTGTTTCACTCAGAGAAATAATTCAAACGATTTTAGAAACTAGAGAGTGTTTTCTATCCAATAGTAATAATAATATGCATATTGTACGAGCAAGAATTGAGTACGAGGCAGTTTAATTTGGGAACTCATTTTTACAAAGTCGAAATAGCACCCCCCATAGGTTAAGACACTTTATGTAGGAGTTTCCTTTAATTTGGCAGTTACCTGTCTATTCTTATAGAAGTTTATAGCACATTATCAATGTAGGTACAGTTGAAGTCGGAAGTTTACATACACTTAGGTTGGAGTCATTAAAACTTGTTTTTAACCACTCCACTAATTTCTGGTTAGTCGGTGAGGACATCTACTTTGTGCATGGTCAGAAGTTACATACACTAAGTTGACTCTGCCTTTAAACTTAACTTGGAAAATTCCAGAAAATTATGTCATGGCTTTAGAAGCTTCTGATAGGCTCATTGACATCACCCGAGTCATTTGGAGGTGTACCTGTGGATGTATTTCAAGACCTACCTTCAAAGTCAGTGCCTCTTTGCTTGACATCATGAGAAAATCAAAAGAAATCAGCCAAGACATCAGAAAAATAAATGTAGACCTCCACAAGTCTGGTTCATTCTTGGGAGCAATTTCCTGAAGGCCTGAAGGTACCACGCACATCTGTACAAACAATAGTACGCAATTTAAACACCATGGGACCATGCAGGTATCATACCGCTCAGGAAGGAGACACGTATTGTCTCCTAGAAATGAATGTACTTTGGTGCAAAAAGTGCAAATCAATCCCAGAACAACAGTAAAAGACCTTGTGAAGATGCTGGAGGATACAGGTTTAAAAGTATCTATATCCACAGTAAAACAAGTACTATATCGACATAACCTGAAAGGTTGCTCAGCAAAGAAGAAGCCACTGCTCCAAAACCGCCATGAAAAGCCAGACTATGGGTTGCAACTGAACATGGGGACAAATATCGTACTTTTTGAGAAACGTCCTCTGGTCTGATGAAACAAAACTACAACTGTTTGGCCATAATGACCATTGTTATGTTTGGAGGAAAAAAGCTGACGTTTGCAAGCCGAAGAACATCATCCCAACCATCAGTACGGGGGTGGCAGCATCATGTTGTGGGGGAGCTTTGCTGCAGGAGGGTCTGGTGCACTTTACAAAATAGATGACATCATGAACTAGGACAATTATGTGGATATATTGAAGCAACATCTCAAGACATCAGTCAAGAAGTTAAAGCTTGGTCACAAATGGGTCTTCCAAATGGACAATGGCCCCAAGCATACTTCCAAAGTTGTGGCAAAATGGCTTCATGACAACATAGTCAAGGTATTGGAGTGGCCATCACAAAGCCCTGACCTCAGTCCCATAGAAAATGTGTGGGCAGAACTGAAAAAGCGTGTGCGAGCAAGGAGGCCTACAAATCTGACTCAGTTACACCAGCTCTGTCAGGAGGAATGGGCCAAAGTTCACCCAACTTATTGTGGGAAGCTTGTGGAAGGCTACAGGAAATGTTTGACCCAAGTTAAACAATTTAAAGTCAATGCTACCAAATACTAATTGAGTGCATGTAAACTTCTGACCCACTGGGAATGTGATGAAATAAATATAAGCTGAAATAAATCATTCTCTTTACTATTGTTCTGACATTTCACATTCTTAGAATAAAGTGGTGTTTGACCTAAGACAGGGAATTTTTACGATGATTAAATGTCAGGAATTGTGAAAAACTGAGTTTAAATGTATTTGGCTAAGGTGTATGTAAACTTCCGACTTCAACTGTATATAGTGCTATGGAACAGTACAATAAAGTAACAAGGCACAGGAGGTTGTGAACTGTAAATATGTTCAATAATAACATACATCATGCTTTATGGCAGAGCATGCATTTGACTATTATAAAATAATTAGCTCGATCCACATCTTTCCAACGGAGGCAGAGCAGACAGAACAGACCCCATTGCCTGTAGTAATAGGCACACATTAGGCAACAGACCCAGTGCCTATTGTGTTACGCACATATGACAAACATCCACCTGTATGGCAAAGATTATTAAAGGTATAATTATGCATATCAAATACCACAGACGGAACAATTACAACAGACAGGCTTCAGGCAGACCTGAACAGATGGTTTAGCCATTTCAGCAAAGTAAGTAATAAAAACACTGTCAAAAGTTGCGTGCCAAATGCACCCTGTTCCCTGTATAGCACGCTTCTTTTGAACAGGGCCCATAGGGAAGGGAATAAGCTGCCATTTGGGATGCATCCTGGTGCAAATTATTTCCCTGTTTTTAAGAACTATTCAAACTGCTTGAATTATTCGCACTAGGTCTTAAAAATGCTAATTCCTAAACATGTGGAGGTTATTTTTTCTTTATGTCTACGCCCTGTTCATATGGTAATTCCACACACATGCTCATGTGTGTACATATTACCCATAGGAGAATACAGGGACTAGCTACAGTGCATTCGGAAAGTATTTAGATCCCTTGAGTTTTTCCACATTTTGTTACATTACAGCCGTATTTTAAAATGAAAAAAAAAAGTTTTTTCCCTCATCAATCTACACACAATACCCAAAACAAATCAATAACAGTTTTTTTCCCATTAAATTTATAATAAATACAAACATGAAATATCACATTTACGTAAGTATTCAGACCCTTTACTCAGTACTTTGTACAAGCACCTTTGGCAGCGATTACAGCCTTGAGTCTTCTTGGGTATGACGCTACAAGCTTGGCAAACCTGTATTTGGGGAGTTTCTCCCATTCTTCTTTGCATATCCTCTCAAGCTCTGTCAGGTTGGATGGGGAGCATTGCTGCACAGCTATATTCAGGTCCCTCCAGAGATGTTTGATCGGGTTCAAGTCGGGGCTCTGGCTGGGCCACTCAAGGACATTCAGAGAATCATCCCGAATCCACTCCTGCGTTGACTTGGCTGTGTGCTCTGGATCGTTGTCCTGTTGGAAGGTGAACCTTCCCCCCGGTCTGAGGTCCTGAGCACTCTGGAGTAGGTTTATATCAAGAATGTATCTGTACTTTGCTCCGTTAATCTTTCCCTCGATCTTGACTAGACTCCCAGTCACATCCCCACAGCATGATGCTGCCACCACCATGCTTCACCATAGGATTGGTGCCAAGTTTCCTCCAGATGTGACGCTTGGCATTCAGGCAAAAGAATATCCTGTTTCTCATGGTCTGAGACAGCGGGCTGTCGTGTGCCTTTTACTTTGGAGAGACTTTCGTCTGGCCACTGCCATGAAGGCCTGATTGGTAGAGTGGCCAGAGATTGCTGCAGAGATGGTTGTCCTTCTCCACACAGGAACTCTGGAGCTCTGTCAGAGTGACCATCAGGTTCTTGGGTAGCTCCCTGACCGAGGCCCTTCTCCCCCGATTGCTCAGTTTGGCCAGGCGGCCAGCTCTAGGAGGAGTCTTAGTGGTTCCAAGCATTTAAGAATGATGGAGGCCACTGTGTTCTTGTGAACCTTCAATCCTGCAGACATTTTTTGGTACCCTTCCCCAGATCTGTGCCTCGACACAATCCTGTCTCTGAGCTCCACGGACAATTCCTTCGACCACATGGCTTGGTTTTTGCTCTGACATGCGCTGTCAACTGTTTTACCTTTCCAAAAAAAATGAATGATTGAATACATTTTTGAATAAGGCTGTAATGTAACAAAATGTGGAAAAAGTCAAGGGGTCAGAATTGTTTACGAAGGCACTGTAGATGTACTGAGACAGGGTTTAATGTATTGGCTTTGTGGGCATAACAATGCATCATGCCATGCCACTGGAGGTCATGTGGGATTGTCCTGAGGTCAATTAGCTACTGGCAGAGTTCAACATGGCATCCTATTTACTACATAGTGCATTACTTTAAACAAGAAACCTATTGGCCCTGGTCAAATGTAATGCACTAGTAATGCACTACATAGTGAATAAGGTGCCATTTCAGAAGCAGTTACTGAGTCACTCAGATGAGGATGAGACCCTGTGCGTGCGTGTGTGTGTCCGATAGTGTGTGTGTGTGCATGTGTGTGTGCCTCGTAGGGGACACTGACTCACCTTGCTGCCAGGAAGCCACATGTAAATTAATCTGACAAAACATTTCACATTCAAAGCTGGTGCTCATAGTCTTACCCATGGCACCAATGACACCAGGGTCATTTCAACATTCAATAGTAGGTACAGTTGAAGTCTGAAGTTTACATACACCTTAGCCAAATACATTTAAACTCAGTTTTTCACAATTCCTGACATTTAATCCTAGTAAAAATTCCCTGTTTTAGGTCAGTTAGGATCACCACTTTATTTTAAGATTGAGAAATGTCAGAATAATAGTAGAGAGAATGATTTATTTCAGCTTTCATTTATTTCATCACAATCCCAGTTGGTCAGAAGTTTACATACACTCAATTAGTATTTGGTAGCATTGCCATTAAATTGTTTAACTTGGGTCAAACATTTCGGGTTGCCTTCCACAAGCTTCCTACAATAAGTTGGTTGAATTATTGCCCATTCCTCCTGACAAAGCTGGTGTAACTGAGTTAGGTTTGTAGGCCTCCTTGCTCGCACATGCTTTTTCAGTTCTGCCCACAAATGTTCTATAGGATTGAGGTCAGGGCTTTGTGATGGCCAGTCCAATACCTTGACTTTCTTGTCCTGAAGCCATTTTGCCACAACTTTGGAAGTGTGATTGGGGTCATTGTCCATTTGGAAGACCCATTTGCGACTAAGCTTTAGCTTCTTGACTGATGTCTTGAGATGCTGCTTCAAAATATACACATGCTTTTCCTTGCTCATGATGCCATCTATTTTGTGAAGTGCACCAGTCCCACCTGCAGCAAAGCAACATCACAACATGATGCTGCCACCCCCGTGCTTGATGGTTGGGATGGTGTTCTTCAGCTTGCAAGCATCCCCCTTTTTCCTCCAAACATAACAATGGTCATTATGGCCAAACAGTTCTATGTTTGTACGATATTTGTCCCCATGTTCAGTTGAAAACAGTAGTCTGTATTTTTTATGGCGGTTTTGGAGCAGTGGCTTCTTCTTTGCTGAGCAGCCTTTCAGGTTTTGTCGATATAGGACTCGTTTTACTGTGTTTATTGATACTTTTGCACCTGTTTCCTCCAGCATCATCACAAGGTCCTTTGCTGATGTTCTGGGATTGATTTGCACTTTTTGCACCAAAGTACTTTCATCTCTAGGAGACAGAACGCATCTCCTTCCTGAGCGGTATGATGGCTCAAGTTCCCATGGTGTTTATACTTGCGTACTATTGTTTGTACAGATGAACGTGGTACCTTCAGGCATTTGGAAATTGCTCCCAAGGATGAACCAGACTTGTGGAGGTCTACAATTTTTTTATGATGTCTTGGCTTATTTCTTTTGATTGTCCCATGATGTCAAGCAAAGAGGCACTGAGTTTGAAGGTAGGCCTTGAAATACATCCACAGGTACACTTCCAAATGACTCAAGTGATGTCAATGAGCCTATAAGAAGCTTTTAAAGCCCTGACATCATTTTCTGGAATTTTCCAAGTTGTTTAAAGACACAGTCAACTTAGTGTATGTAAACTTCTGACCCACTGGAATTGTGATACAGTGAATTATAAGTGAAATCATCTGTCTGCTAACAATTTTTGGAAAAATTGCTTGTCATGCACAAAGTAGATGTCCTCACCGACTTGCCAAAACTATAGTTTGTTAACAAGAAATATGTGGAGTGGTTAAAAAACGAGTTTTAATGACTCCAACCTAAGTGTATGTAAACTTCTGACGTATCTGCCATGACTGGAAAACACAGCACAGTAATGCATAAAAGTTCTGAGTGTAGAAGTTCTTTCTAAAGTAATTTCTGTTGGATAATAAGAGTTAATGAGAATGGGAATAATAGAGCGTGCCTGTGCATATTGCATATCTAGTATGTGTGATATAATTTCTTGTTACGTAGGGTTAGGGTTAGGGCTAACCCTAATCCTAACCTTAGTATTTAATTGAGTTGGTGTACTTACAGGACGGTGTGTATTCTGGTGGAAAAAAGAAGGGAAGTGTCTTTTTTGATCATCCATCATGCATAAAAACACACACACACACACAAACACACACACATTTGTTTTACTATCCTTATGGGGACCAAACAATTGTTCAAAGACACAACCACACACGCGCTCAGACACACACACACACACCACTCACACGCCCACCCCTACACACGCACAGGCAGGGAAAGGTTGACCTCTCCTTTTTGGAGAGATGGGATCAGACAGATGATCTCTGTAGGGTGTAAGGGTGGACCCATAACACTGTTCAATACTGCCCCCTGGTGGGAGAGCAAAGGTCTCAAAGGACAAAGAGAAATACAGAAGAGACACACCACACACGCACACACAGAGAAGTGCACAAGCCGAATTAAGACGTTGCTATGAGTAAAACATGTATAAATCAAAGCTTCAATTGCAAGTTATATTCAAGTGCTGGCCATGTTTCATTTTTTTATGTCATAGAGAAAAGTAACCTCTACGGCTCTCACACGGCACAGCCTGTCCTTCACATCTTATCCTAGAGACACTGACCAATGTGTTATCATCATCTGATGATACTTATGTGAATGAAGTACTTGATGGTTGTAATTTTCATGCTGTGTTTAGTAGCATTATCCAGAAAATCCCTTTGAGACATATTTTAACATCTCACCATTACAAAGCTGCTGAATGTTATGACGCACCGAACGCATCTCGAAGCGAGAATACATTTTGGGTCTAAAGTGAAGTGTGTCATTCAAGGATGCTGCAGCCCACCCAATGATTCAGCCACACCATACTGTACATGGTTTTCCTGGAGGAGAGGAGCAACAGTAATGGTGGGAAAATGTGTGGTACACTCTGTTTTCATTCCATGTTGTGTTACAAAGGAATCTCTCTCTGTCTCTCTTGCCTTCAGTCTATATCTCTGTCTATCTCTTTGTCTTTATCTCTCTCTCTCTTTCTCT
Organism: Salvelinus namaycush; assembly: GCF_016432855.1. NCBI lineage: Eukaryota > Metazoa > Chordata > Actinopteri > Salmoniformes > Salmonidae > Salvelinus > Salvelinus namaycush. Next base: position 31,820,566 of record NC_052313.1, read on the forward strand.
CTGTCTCTCCGCCTCTCTCTGTTTAAAAACACACTATTCTAGGAGTCAGCTTCAACAGTGCTCTGACCAAAATTGATGGTAAGCTATTTAATCCTCTGACTCTCCCCTAAACATACCCACAAAGCTGACATTTATGGATTCAATCCCATAAGAAGTACATACATCAAAAATATGGGTGATAGACAATCAGCATATTTTATGAAATTATACTAATAACTGTTTGGATAAATGTTCATGATAGCACAGTCAACATTAGTTAATCTGAATATATGCACACATACGCAACCCACCCACGCACGAACACACACACGCACACACTGTCACATTCACATGGGGAGAGCCTTAGAGGTTATTTCACTTGGGTTTAAGGTCAACTCATGCGTTTTCATATCCGGATTTAATCTGTAGGTAAGCCTGTCAAATCAACTACTGCCATGTAGTATGGCAAAATAGACTGTGTACTCATTGTGAATACAAAGCTAACATGTTATTCAGACGGTAGATCATGACGGACTGTGTGGGTGTGAATACATGCGTGCGTGTGTTCATGGATGCGTTTGTGTGTGAGTGAGAGCATGCGTGTGTTATTTTTACTGTTTTAAGTGGTTGACCTGTACCAAATCAGTTCCATTACCGTCAGTGGTAAAATATCCTCTTCCTGAACATGGTTACGGAGAGAGCAGAGATCCAGGCACCAAACAGTGGCACGACCCACATAATGGTCCAACCCCTCTGAGAATACACCCCTGCCGTCATATTAAAACCGACTTTCCACGGCTCCCCCATTCTGACCCTTCACTGGGAGAATAGAGTAGAGACTAGAGAATAGAGACTCCACCATGCCATCAGGGCAAGGTGGGGGGATAGATAGAAAGAGGAGGGAGAATGGAGTGATGGGAATAGAGAGAGAGGGGATGGAGTGATGGAACGAGAGAGAGGATGGAAGGAGAGAGATGAGAGCGAGAGGATGGAAGGAGAGAAATGAAAGGGAGAGGATGGAAGGAGAGGGACGAGAGGGAGAGGATGGAAGGAGAGGGATGAGAGAGAAGATGGAAGGAGAGGGATGAGAGAGAAGATGGAAGGAGAGGGATGAGAGAGAGGATGGAAGGAGAGGGATGAGAGAGAGGATGGAAGGAGAGGGATGAGAGAGCGGATGGAAGGAGAGGGATGAGAGAAAGAGGATGGAAGGAGAGGGATGAGAGAGAAAGGATGGAAGGAGAGGGATGAGATAGACAGGGATAAGAGAGAGGATGGAGAGAGAGGATGTAAGGAGCGGGATGAGAGAGAGATGATGGAAGGTGAGGCATGAGATAGTGGATGGAAGGAGAGGGATGAGAGCGAGAGGATGGAGGGAGGGAGGGAGGTGAAGAGATAGGACAGGGGGCTGGCTTGATGAGAGAGAATTTCCTGTCACTGTCACCATGGGAAACAGTGGTAGCTACAGCAGTAATCTTCTCAGACACAGGGATTTAGAAATTCAAAACCAAACCCCATTTCACTTCCACTTGCTTGCTGTCTGCCTTACTAATATCAGGTTCTGTGGAGGACAATCTCTCTGTCTCTGTCTCTCTCTGTCTCTCTCTGTCTCTCTCTGTCTCTCTCTCTCTCTCTCTCTCTCTCTCATTTTGTTTTGTTGGAGAAGCACAGACCAAACACAGGCACCTAAACCTCTACCAATAAATACTTTTAAAGGTAATTGTGGCTTCCAGCCCAGACCACTAATTGTGTTACTCTGCCCACCAGCGAGCTGAGAATTACAGTGCAGGCAGGTAGTTCCAACGATGGGCAGTTTTATTTGATTTAGGTATTTCAATAGTTTGGCCTGAAGTATAATTCATGTATTTTGCAACAGTTAAATTAGAATACATGTATTTTGTATTTTCTAATACAAAAATAAACTTACAGAGCAAGCTGTGTGACATCGACTCAGTACTGGTACCCCGTGTATCTAGCCAAGTATTCGTTACTCATTAAGTTTAATCCTTGTGTTATTATTGTAAAAAAATGGTTGTTCTTTTTTACTTTCTGCATTGTTGGGAAGGGCCCTTAAGTAAGCAATTCACTGGTAGTCTACACCTATTGCTTAAGAAGCATATGACGAATACAATTTGATTTGATTGATTTGATTTGACAATAACAGGAGACCCGATAAGAGAGAGGGAAAATATAGGGATAAGGGGGGAAGAATGACACAATATGTTGATTGGTTTTCCTGGAACTGATAGGCTTAATAGAGATCTGAGTGTGAGAGAAAATGCGAAACCAGGGGATGGTCATGAAATCTTAATGGTCAGTCACACACAGAGGGGATAATTGCCATGTTCTGCTGGCTTCACACCCACTACCATTCCATTTTGTTGTGAATTCCCATCTCTGGAACTGCATGGAGTAATCATCAGCCTAGTGTTTTTTTAGGAGGTAGATAAGCTTTAATATTGCTGATATATTGTAGCTTCCATCAATGTAATTGCCTGCCTCATTTCCAATCCCCCATATATATATTTTTAAATATATATATATATATGTGTATATATATACACTGCTCAAAAAAATAAAGGGAACACTTAAACAACACAATGTAACTCCAAGTCAATCACACTTCTGTGAAATCAAACTGTCCACTTAGGAAGCTACACTGATTGACAATACATTTCACATGCTGTTGTGCAAATGGAATAGACAAAAGGTGGAAATTATAGGCAATTAGCAAGACACCCCCAATAAAGGAGTGGTTCTGCAGATGGTGACCACAGACCACTTCTCAGTTCCTATGTTTCCTGGCTGATGTTTTGGTCACTTTTGAATGCTGGCGGTGCTTTCACTCTAGTGGTAGCATGAGACGGAGTCTACAACCCACACAAGTGGCTCAGGTAGTGCAGCTCATCCAGGATGGCACATCAATGCGAGCTGTGGCAAGAAGGTTTGCTGTGTCTGTCAGCGTAGTGTCCAGAGCATGGAGGTGCTACCAGGAGACAGGCTAGTACATCAGGAGACGTGGAGGAGGCGGTAGGTGGGCAACAACCCAGCAGCAGGACCGCTACCTCCGCCATTTCTAATGACCGGTCATTTTTGTACGGGAACACGACAGGTGTACAAAAGTTCAATAAAACACCCAAAATGTTATGAAAATCATCAAAAAGTATTGTGTGTGTTCAGATGCCCTGTGTGGACAAAGTAATTTAATATTATGACAATCATATTAAATGAACTACATTTTTCAGAGAGAATATCGGTCCAATTTGACCGGAACACAGCAGGAGGGATAACACCTTATTGGTTACTACATGATTCTATATGTGATATTTCATAGTATTGAGGACTTCACTATTGTTCAACAATGTAAAAAAAGTACAATTAAAGAAAAACCCTTGAATGAGTAGTTGTGTCCAAACTTTTGACTGATACTGTGTATATGTACAGTTGAAGTCGGAAGTTTACATACACATTAGCCAAATACATTTAAACTCAGTTTTTCACAATTCCTGACATTTAATCCTAGTAAAAATTACCTGTCTTAGGTCAGTTAGGATCACCACTTTATTTTAAGAATGTGAAATGTCAGAATAAAAGTACAGAGAATGATTTATTTCAGCTTTTATTTCTTTCGTCATATTCCCAGTGGGTCAGAAGTTTACGTGCATACACTCAATTAGTATTTGGTAGCAATGCCTTTAAATTGTTTAACTTGGATCAAACATTCCGTGTAGCCTTCCACAAGCTTCCCACAATAAGTTGGGCCCATTCCTCCTGACAGAGCTGGTGTAACTGAGTTAGGTTTCTAGGCCTCCTTGATCACACACACTTTTTCAGTTCTGCCCACAAATGTTCTATGGGATTGAGGTCATGGCTTTGTGATGGCCACTCCAATATCTTGACTTTATTGTCCTTAAGCCATTTTGCCACAACTTTGGAAGTATGCTTGGGGTCATTGTCCATTTGGAAGACACATTTTTGCCCACACTTTAACTTCATGACTGATGTCTTGAGATGTTGCTTCAATATATCCACATAATTTTCCTGCCTCATGATGCCATCTATTTTGTGAAGTGCACCAGTCCCTCCTGCAGCAAAGCACCCCCACAACATGATGCTGCCACCCCCGTGCTTCACGGTTGGGATTGTGTTCTTCGGCTTGCAAGCCTCCCCTTTTTTCGTCCCAACATAACGACGGTCATTATGGTCAGACAATTCTATTTTTGTTTCATCAGACCAGAGGACATTTGTCCAAAAAGAACAATCTTTGTCCCCATGTCCAGTTGCAAACCATAGTCTGGCTTTTTTATGGCGGTTTTGGAGTAGTGGCTTCTTCCTTGCTGAGCGGCCTTTCAGGTTATTTTTTATTAATTTATTTCACGTTTATTTAACCAGGTAGGCCAGTTGAGAACAAGTTCTCATTTACAACTGCGACCTGGCCAAGATAAAGCAAAGCAGTGCGACAAAAACAACACAGAGTTACACATAAACAAACGTACAGTCAATAACACAATAGAAAATCTATGTACAGTGTGTGCAAATGTAGAAGAGTAGGGAGGTAATGCAATAAATAGGCCATCGAGGCGAAATAATTACAATTTAGCATTAACACTGGAGTGATAGATGTGCAGATGATGAAATGCAAGTAGAGATACTGGGGTGCAAAAGAGCAAGAGGGTAAGAAATAATATGGGGATGAGGTAGATTGGGTGTGCTATTTACAGATTGGCTGTGTACAGTACAGGTACAGTGAGCTGCTGTGACAGCTGTTGCTTAATGTTAGAAAGTAAGATATAAGACTCCAGCACAGATTAATTTTGCAATCCGATCCAGTCATTGGCAGCAGAGAACTGGAAGGAAAGGCGGCCAAAGTAAGTGTTGGCTTTGGGGACGACCAGTGAATTTTATCTGCCGGAGCGTGTGCTACGGGTGGGTATTGCTATGGTGACCAGTGAGCTGAGATAAGGCGGGGCTTTACCAAGCAAATACTTATAGATGACCTGGAGGCAATGGGTTTGGCGACGAATATGTAGTGAGGGCCAGCCAACGAGAGCATACAGGTCACAGTGGTGGGTAGTATATGGGACTTTGGTGACAAAACGGATGGCACTTTGATAGACTACATCCAGTTTCCTGAGTAGAGTGTTGGAGGCTATTTTGTAAATGACATCGCCAAAGTCAAGGATCGGTAGGATTGTCAGTTTTACGACGGTATGTTTGGCAGCATGAGTGAAGGAGGCTTTGTTGTGAAACAGGAAGCCGATTCTAGATTTAATTTTGGATTGGAGATGCTTAATGTGAGTCTGGAAGGAGAGTTTACAGTCTAACCAGACACCTAGGTATTTGTAGTTGTGCACATATTCTAAGTCAGAACCATCCAGAGTGGTGATGCTAGTCGGGCGGGAGGGTGCAGGCAGCAATTGATTGAAGAGCATGCACTTAGTTATACTAGCATTTAAAAGCAGCTGGAGGCCACGGAATGAGTGTTGTATGGCGTTGAAGCACATTTGTTAGCTCAGTGTCCACGTTTGGAGGTTTAACTCAGTGTCCAGAGTAGGGCCAGATGTATACAGAATGGTGTCGTCTGCGTAGAGGTGGATCAGAGAATCACCAGCAGCAAGAGCGACATCATTGATATGTACAGAGAAAAGAGTCGGCCTGAGAATTGAACCCTGTGGCACCCCCATAGAGACTGCCAGATGTCCGGACAACAGGCCCTCCGATTTGACACACTGAACTCTATCTGAGAAGAAGTTGGTGAACCAGGCGAGGTAGTCATTTGAGAAAACAAGGCTATTGAGTCGGCAGATAAGAATGTTGTGATTGACAGAGTCGAAAGCCTTGGCCAGGTCGTTGAATATGGCTACACAGTTCTGTCTTTTATCGATGGCGGTTATGATATCGTTTAGGACCTCGAGCATGGCTGAGGTGCACCCATGACCAGCTCCGAAACCAGATTGCATAGTGGAGAAAGTACGGTGGGATTCGAAATGATCGGTGATCTGTTTGATAACTTGGCTTTCGAAGATTTTAGAAAGGCAGGGCAGGATGGATATAGTGCTATAACAGTTTGGGTCTAGAGTGTCTCCCTCTTTGAAGAGGGGGATGGCCACGGCAGCTTTCCAATCTTTGGAGGTCTCAGATGATTCGAAAGAGAGGTTGAATAGGCTAATAATAGGGGTTGCAACAATTTTGGCAGAAAATTTTAGAAAGAGAGTTTCCAGATTGTCTAGCCCAGCTGATTTGTAGGGATCCAGATTTTGCAACTCTTTCAGAACATCAGCTGTCTGGATTTGGGTGAAGGAGAAGCAGGGGGGGCTTGGGCAAGTTGCTGAGATGTTGGCTGGGGTAGGGGTAGCCAGGTGAAAGCATGGCCAGCTGTAGAAAAATGCTTATTGAAACTATCGATTATCATAGATTTATTTGTGTTGACAGTGTTTTCCTATCCTTAGTGCAGTGGCAGCTGGGAGGAGGTACTCTTATTCTCCATGGACTTTAGTGTCCCAAATCTTTTGGGAATTAGTGCTACAGGATGCAAATTTCTGTTTGAAAAATCTAGTCTTAGCTTTCCTAAATTACTTAGTATATTGGTTCCTGACTTCCCTGAAAAGTTGCATATCGCGGGGGCTATTCGATGCTATAGCAGAACGCCACAGGATGTTGGGGTGAACCAAGGGCTATATCTGTTCTTAGTTCTACATTTTCTGAATGGGGCATTATTTAAGATGGTGAGGAAAGCACTTTAGAAGAGCAACCAGGCATCCTCTACTGACGGGATGAAGTCAATATCCTTCCAGGATACCCGGGCCAGGTCGATTAGAAAGGCCTGCTCACTGAAGTGTTTTAGGGAGCGTTTGACAGTGATGAGGGGTGGTCGTTTGACCCCGGACCCATTACGCACGCAGGCAATGAGGCAGTGATCACAAAGATCCTGGTTGAAGACAGCAGAGATGTATTTAGAGGGCAAGTTGGTCAGGATGACATCTAAGAGGGTGCCCACGGTTATGGATTAGGGTAGTACCTGGTAGGTTCCTTGATCATTTGTGTGAGATTGAGGGCATCTAGCTTAGATTGTAGGATGGCCGGGGTGTTAAGCATGTCCCAGTTTAGGTCACCTAACAGTACGATCTCTGAAGATAGATGGGAGGTGATCAATTCACATATTGTGTCCAGGGCACAGCGCTGGGCTGAAAGGGGTCTATAACACACGGCAACGGTGAGAGACTTGTTTCTGGGAAGGTGGATCTTTTAAAGTAGAAGCTGGAATTGTTTGGGCACAGACCTGGATAGTATGACGGAACTCTGCAGGCTATGTCTGCAGAAGATTGCAACTCCGCCCCCGTTGGCAGTTCTATCTTGTCAGAAAATGTTATAGTTAAGGATGAAAATTTCAGGATTTTTGGTGGCCTTCCTAAGCCAGGATTCAGAAACGGCTAGGACATCCGGGTTGGCGTAGTGTGCTAAAGCAGTGAATAGAACAAACTTAGGGAGGAGGCTTCTAATGTTAATTAAGGATTAGGGGTGGAGTTTACACTTTTGGGGAAAATCGTTCAAAATTTAAAACGGCCTCCTACTCAATTCTTGCTCGTACAATATGCATATTATTATTAATATTGGATAGAAAACACTCTCTAGTTTCTAAAACAGTTCTAATTATTTCTCTAAGTGAAACAGAACTCTTTTTACAGCCAATTTCCTATCCGGAAGTGAGATTTCCAAAATCGAGGTCTCTCTTCAAGAGCTTGTCTATAAAAGGGCATGTCACTTATGACTGTAGAAACACGCCATACGCCTTCCCCTGGGTGTCATGCGGAAATGAGAGCAGAAATGAGGTGATTATCTCGTTCAGGGGTTGAATACAACCTCTTTGATTGAGAGGACCGCCATTTATTTTTTGTTGGGAGGCGCGAATTTGGACCTGGTATCGCCTCCTGGAAAACCGTCGTTATTGATGAATATGATCTCCGGCTTCGATTTTATTCGATACATGTCACAATATCATCCTAAAGTATGTTTTTTCAATATAGTTTAATTATATTATTGAAATTTATTCTGGACTTTAGACGTGATGCGACGCAAGAATTTTGTCAAGATGGAGAGGTTAGCGTCGCACTGCCAGTGTGCTTGCTAATTCAAGAGGGAAATCGTTCGTTCTGGATCGAAATAAAGACGTTTCTGAACAAAGGACCCCTTGGAGAACATTCTGATGGAAGATCAACAAAGATAAGGACCCAATTTGGGATGCTTTTTCATATATCTGTCGAACTGTGCTATGCTACCGTTCGACTAGAATCAATGCTGCTGTGTGCTAGCTAATGTAGTAAGCTAATATAACGATATATTGTGTTTTCGCTGTAAAACACTTAGAAAATCGGAAATATTAGCTATATTCACAAGATCTTTGTCTTTCATTTGCTATCCACCATATATTTTTCTGAAATGTTTTATGATGTGTAATTAGGTAGTTGACGTTGGTGTCTATTTACTCTGGCTGCTCCCGTGCTATTTCTGACTGTAGCTATGATGGTAGCTATGATGGTAGCAGTAATGTAAAACTGATTTATAGCTCAAATATGCACATTTTTTTGAACAAAACATAGATTTATTGTGTAACATGTTATAGGACTGTCATCTGAGGGAGTTGTTTCTAGGTTAGTTAGGTTGGTTCTAGGTTAGTTAGGTTGGCTTTGTGCATGCTACCTGCATGCTACCGGTGCTGTGAAAAATGTCTGTCTGTCTTTTGTATTTGGTGGTGAGCTAACATAAATATACGTGGTGTTTTCGCTGTAAAACATTTTAAAAATCGGAAATATTGGCTATATTCACAAGATCTTTGTCTTTCATTTGCTATCCACCATATATTTTTCTGAAATGTTTTATGATGTGTAATTAGGTAGTTGACGTTGGTGTCTGTATTTACTCTGGCTACTCCCGTGCTATTTCTGACTGTAGCTATGATGGTAGCAGTAATGTAAAACTGATTTATAGCTCAAATATGCACATTTTTTGAACAAAACATAGATTTATTGTGTAACATGTTATAGGACTGTCATCTGAGGGAGTTGTTTCTAGGTTAGCTAGGTTGGTTCTAGGTTAGTTAGGTTGGCTTTGTGCATGCTACCTGCATGCTACCGGTGCTGTGAAAAATCTGTCCTCTTTTGTATTTGGTGGTGAGCTAACATAAATATACGTGGTGTTTTTGCTGTAATACATTTAAAAAATCGGACATGTTTTCTGGATTCACAAGATGTTTATCTTTCAAATGCTGTATTGGACTTGTTAATGTGTGAAAGTTAAATATTTCAAAAAAAAATTTTTTTGAATTTCCCGCTCTGCCTTTTCAGTGGAATGTGGGAGGAGTTCTGCTAGCGGAACCGCTATCCTAGACAGGTTAACATGCATGAAACCAAGGCTTTTACGGTTACAGAAGTCAACAAATGAGAGCGCATGGGGAATGGGAGTGATGCTGGGGGCTGCAGGGCCTGGGTTAACCTCTACATCACCAGAGGAAAAGAGGAGGAGTAGGATAAGGGTACGGCTAAAGGCTATACGAACTGGTCGTCTAGTGCGTTCGGAAAAGAGAGTAAAAGGAGAACATAGAATAGATTCAAGGCATAATGTACAGACAAGTGTATGGTACGATGTGAGTACAGTAGAGGTAAACCTAGGCATTGAGTGACGATGAGAGAGGTTTTGTCTCTAGAGGCACCATTTAAGCCAGGTGAGGTCACCGCATGTGTGGGGGGGTGGAACAAAAGGGCTAGCTAAGGCATATTGAGCAGGGCTGGAGGCTCTACAGTGAAATAAGACAATAATCACGAACCAAAACAGCAGTACACATAGCATATTGACATTAGGGAGAGGCATGTGTAGCTGAGTGATCATAGGGTCCAGTGAGTAGCTAGGCGAGCTGGAGACACGGCAATTCAGACAGCTAGCAGGACGGGGCTAGCAGCCGAGCAGATTGGCCTCTGGGGGATGTCGCAAGGGAAGAGCCTGTAGAAACCCACTCGGACGATTACGTCGGAAGACCAGTCGTGATGGATAGGCGGGGATAGGTGGATAGGTGGCAGTAAAGTGGTCAAGGCCAATTGGCAAAAGAGGTATTGTAGCCCAGGAATTGGCTGATGGATCACTGAGGCTAGCCGGGAAATGGGCCTAGCTCGAGGTTAGCTCCAGGTTAACTGGTGCTTGCTTCGGGACAAAGACGTTAGCCAGGAGTAGCCACTCGAAAAGCAGCTAGCTAGCTGCGATGATCCGGTGTAAAGGTTCAGAGCTTGCAGTAGGAATCCGGAGATGTGGTAGGGAAAAAGCAGTCCGATATGCTCTGGGTTGAAATCGCGCTGTACAGACTGGCAGGAATTGACCGGGCTGAGGCTGGCTGTGGCCGGTTTAACGGTGATGACCTCTAGCAGTGGCTAACTGACTACCAGCTTGTAGCTAGTTAGCTGGCTAGCTTCTGATGGGGGTTCCGGTTCTAAAGTATAAAACATATCAGATCCGTACCACAATGGGTGAGGCGGGTTTGCAGGAGAGTATGTTCAGTCTGTAGCTGGAAATTGAGATTAAAAATATAAAAAATATGTACGAAATATATACGAAGAAAACAATATATACACGGGACGGGACAAGACAAAAACAGACATCCAACTGCTAAGCCATCTTGGAATGTTTCATGTAATGTCGATGTAGGACTCGTTTTACTGTGGATATAGATACTTTTGCACCTGTTTCCTCCAGCATCTTCACAAGGTCCTTTGCTGTTGCTCTGGGATTGATTTGCACTTTGCACACCAAAGTACGTTCATCTCTAGGAGACAGAACGCGTCTCCTTCCTGAGCGGTATGACAACTGCGTGGTCGCATCCGGTGAAACATCTGGTGAAATTGCAGAGCGCAAAATTCAAACTACAGTATTATAAATATTTAACTTTCATAAAATCACAAGTGTAATACAGTGATCCCTCGCCACTTCGCGGTTCACTTATCGCGGATTCGCTATTTCGCGGATTTTCATAATGCATTTTTTTTTTTTTTTTGGTGCATTGTGCTCTGCATTCTGATTCGCTAAAAACTCAAAGCGCTCAATCTGGATTGGTTCAAAAACTGTTTCATCCCGGAGGTCAAGTGTTATTTGAGAGGAAAGGGACTGAACTTTAAAGTGCTTCTGCTCCTTGACAACGCCGGAGGTCACGGTAATGATTTGGCATATGATGGTGTGCAAATCGAATTTCTGCCGCCAAACACTACATCCCTGATTCAGCCCATGGACCAAGGAGTCATCCGTGCTTTCAAGGCTCTCTATACGCGCAACACCCTGCAACATCTTGTTGACGCTATGGACTCGGATCAAGATTTCTCACTGAAGGACTACTGGCGTGGATACACCATCGCATCGTGTCTCCAAAACATTCAGAGGGCCATTCAGGAAATGAAAACGGAAACTCTGAAGGCCTGCTGGAAAAAACTATGGCCAGAGGCAGTGCAAAACGCAACCGGAGGCTCGCTTGACGAGGTCCACCACTCTGCCGTAGAAACAGCTGTGAATCTGGCTAAACAGATTGGAGGAGACGGCTTTAATGACATGAGTCCGGATGACATAAACGCCCTGATTGATGGAGACGCACAGCCGCTGACCGATGCAGAGCTGGCAGAAATGACAAAGCCACAAAGCGACGATGAAAGAGAAGAGGGAGAAGAGGACACGAGAGATGAGGAGGAAGGACTAACGCTTGGTCGCTTAGCAACCATGGTGCGAATGGCCACTGAACTTAAGCGAGTAGCTGAGGAATGGGACCCTTTGATGAGCCGTTCATTACAGTTCTCCAACGTAATCGATGGTGGCATGACGGTGTACAAGGATCTTTTTGCAAAGAAGAAAAAAGAGCGACAACAGCTGCCTATCACTATGTTCTTCTCCCGAACAAACACACCTGCACCGCGGGCTTCAGAAGAAGAGAACACTGCAGAGCGCAGTCAGGATGCAGCGGCCCAGTCTGAAGAGCAGTGAAACGGCCTACACGTGAGTCACTGTATTTGTATACATGTAATAGTTGCTAATTGTAAAAAAAAAAAAAGTTTTCTATTTCGCGGATTTCACTTATCGCGGGTCATTTTCGGAACGTAACCCCCGCGATAAACGAGGGATTACTGTACATCAAAATAAAGCTTAACTTCTTGTTAATCCAGCCGCTGTGTCAGATTTCAAAAAGGCTTTACGGCGAAAGCAAACCATGCGATTATCTGAGGACAGCGCCCTGCATACAAACACATGAAAAACATATTTCAACCAAGCAGGTGCGACACGAAAGTCATTAATAGCAATATAAAAAATGCCTTACCTTTGATGATCTTCTTCTGCTGGCACTCCAAAAGGTCCCAGTTACATCACAAATGGTCCTTTTGTTCGATAATGTCCTTCTTTATATCCATAAAAACTCAGTTTAGCTGGCGCTCTTCAGTCAACAATCCACCCAGTTTCCCTCAATCAAAATGCATACAAAATGAATCCCAAACGTAACTAATAAACTTTTCCAAACAAGTCAAACACCGTTCATAATCAAACCTTAGGTACCCTAATAAGCAAATAAACGATCACATTTAAGACGGGGAATCGTTATTGTCTTTACCGGAGAAAAATACCAAAGAAAGAGCTCTCTTCCACGCGCTTGGAAGCACTACAGCCAAAATGGGAGCCACCTAGAAAAAACGGAAAACCAGCCTGAAACTCTTTCTAAAGATTGTTGACATCTATTGGAAGCTCTAGGAACTGCAATCTGGGAGGACTTGGTCTTATAATTAAAGTGATAGCCAATTTCTTTTGATTTTCCCCTGATATCAAGAAAAGAGACACTGCGTTTGAAGGTAGGCCTTGAAATACCTCCAATCAGAAGCTTCTAAAGCCATGACATAATTTTCTGGAATTTTCCAAGTTGTTTAAAGGCACAGTCAACTTAGTGTATGCAAACTTCTGACCCACTGGAATTGTGATACAGTGAATTATAACTGAAATAATCTGTCTGTAAACAATTGTTGGAAAAATGACTTGTGTCATGCGCAAAGTAGATGTCCTAACTGACTTGCCAAAACTATAGTTTGTTCACAAGAAATTTGTGGAGTGGTTGAAAAACGAGTTTTAATGACTCCTTTATTTTTTCCGCTAACCCTACCACCCTTCCCCTAATTAAAGTAAAATAATGAACAACAACACGTAGGCTTCTACTTCTAGCTTATACACAACATGTTCTTTTTACGGACAGAATCTATTTTACAATAATTCTATTTTGTATCAGGAATCAAGGTAAGACCCATATACAGACTGTCGAAGTAACAATGTTTATTGTAGCAACAGGGGCAGGCAAAGACAGGTCAAGGCAGGCAGGGGTCGAAGATCCAGGGTAAGGAAAAGGTACGGGACGGCAGGCGGACTCAGGGTCAGGCAGAGTTCAGTAATCCAGAGATGGAGCAATGGTACAGGATGACAGGCAGACTCAGGGTCAGAGACAGGCAGAGTTCAGTAATCCAGAGGAGGAGCAAAGGTACAGGACGGCAGGCAGGCTCAGGGTCAGGCAGAGAGGTCAGGCTGGCGGGTACAGGGTCAGGACATGCAAAGGTCAAAAACCAGAAGGATGAGCAAAGAGAGGCTGGGAAACAATAGGAACTGACAGGACAAACGCTGGTTAGCTTGAACGAACAAGAAGAACTGGCAACAGACAGAGAACACAGGTATAAATACACAGGGGATAATTGGGAAGAGGGGTGACACCTGGCAGGGGGTGGAGACAAGCACAAGTACAGGTGAAACAGATCAGGGTGTGACAATTTTGTATGTTCTTAGACCTTACTCTACCCTCAACGTCTCCCATTAATTACTGACGTCCATCCATATTGATTTATTTTTTACATATATTTTTCAACTGTGCTGTGATGCTTCACAAAAGTTTGAACCTTTCTATTCTCATATTTTCTATAGATTGTAAATTAAAGGTACATTTTTTTTGCTGAAAGTATCATTATCTTATTGATCAATTGACTATGACTTTTCAAATCACCCAGTATTGCTATCTGCAGCGTTAGCTCCAGGTAAATGTTACAAATCTTCAGCCCTTTCTGGACCTGTGACCAAAAACAAGCGACATATGGACTGTACAAAATGTTATATTCTCCTTCAATCATTTCACATTTCCACAAACTTCAAAGTATTTCCTTTCAAATGGTATCAAGAATATGCATATCATTGCTTCAGGTCCTGAGCTACCGTCAGTTATATTTGGGTTTGTCGTTTTAGGCGAAAATTGAAAAAAAGGGTTGGATCCTTTTAACCAATTTTGGTCTTTAATGCAGGGCCGACAGACAAGTTCCTTACATTTTCCTCCTTCCACTTGTCTCTTCCATTTTTGCGGTAATGCTGCAATTTAGTTGGTTGAAATTTTGGGTAGAGCAGACATTTCCATATATTTTTGTTAGCTGCATGTGTGACATAACTCCAAAAATCCTACTTATGATATCCTTTATTTTCATCTGTATTCATTTTTTTATCAATTAGTATATTTGATTTCAACCACAATTATCACATTTTAGGGAATACCCAAATGCAGACAGTGTCAAAGTAACACAACCTTAGTACAAAAGTTTAGTCAGGGCAGGCAGAGGTCAATAATCCAGTGTGGTGGAAAAAGCAATAGCCTTGGTCTTCGGACCCGACAGAGAGTACAGTCGTCCCCGGGGTGGACTGGTGCCTGGGAGAAGGTAAATCCCGCAGTCATAGGGTCGGTGCGGCGGAAGCGAAGTGACCCGGGCTTTACTGAACAACTCCCGGAGATCATGGTACTCCACGAGATTGGCGGAGAGGTCCGGGGCAATTTCCGAGTCCACAGGAAGACGTCCTGGGGCAGGCTGCCCTGACTTCACACAATGGGTGTGGCAGAACGGGCTCCACCCCATAATGGCACCATCAGTCCAGTCTGTGATGGGATTGTGTTGCTGGAGCCAAGGGAATCCCAATACCACGGGAACCTGAGGAGATCTAATTAGCATAAATTGGATTGCCTAGCTGTGGTTCCCTGACATGTGTAGGTTGATGGGAGTGGTATTGTGAGTGACCCGGCCTATAGAGCGCTCTAACATCCATGGGAATGGAGAGTGGCTGAGTGGGGGGGCCCAGGTCGGACGCCAGGGTAGCGTCCAAAAAACTCTCATCGGCCCCAGAGTCGATGAGTACCCAGAGAGATTTTGACTGGTTCCCCCACAGCAGGATGGCATGTAAAGGGGTGTGAGTAAGGGGAGAGGAAATGTTCTCCATAAGGCCCACCAAGTACTAGTCCCTTCTTGATGAGCCTGCTTTTTTTGGGCAGGTAGCTACAAAATGTCCCATAGCTCCACAATATAGAGCTCTGGGTGTGGAGTCGGTGTCAATCTAGCACTGCCCAGGTGCCTGAACTCCAAAGGAGGCGACTCGGCAGCCCTCTGTGATTACCGATAGAACTCGGGTGACGTTGGGTTCACTCGAACATGTAGACTTCGGGGGTCCCCGGGATTCTTCGGAGGCGAGGTGGGATTCAAGGGTGAACGAGGGCAACAGGGCACAGACTCCCTCTCCCTCCTACGCTCTCGAAGCCGCCCATTATTCCGGAAGGTCAAGGTTATGAGGGAGTCAAGTTCCACGGGCAGCTCCCGTGCTGCAAGCTCATCTTTGACCACCTCCGATAATCATTAAAGGAACATGTTGAACAATGCTTCCGTGTTCCAGGCACTCTCAGCCTCCAACGTGCAAAAATCCACTGCGTAATCTGCCACACTATATGAGTATTGATGTAGCTGGGGCAGCTTACGAGCAGCCTCTCTCCCGGACAATGCAGCATCAAACAGCTTCCGAACTTCCATCACAAACTCCTCTAGATTGAGGCAGACGACGGACTGTTGCTCCAACACCGCCGTAGCCCAGAAGAGTGCCCTCCCAGACATCAGCGTTATGATGTATGCTATCCTCGAGCGGTCTGAGGGGAACGATGAAGGCTGCAGCTCGAAAATGAGGGAGCACTGGGAGAGAAAAGCCAGGCAGGTTCCAGAATCTCCAGCGTAGCTCTCCGGGGGAGGTAAGCAGAGTTATTGGGACACTGTGTTAGGCTGGGACATTGCGGGTGTGATCCGCTGCCCAGTGGGGAATCCTCGGAATTGCCCCAGCAAAGTCTTGAATGCCTGGTCATGGCATTTTGCCAGCGTATGGAGTCCCTCCATAAGACATTGCAGTAACTCCTCGTGTTGTCCAATGGTGGCTCCATGCAGGTAGACAGATTGTGGAGCTGGTCTGAGTCTGCTGGGTTGGTCATGGCCAGTTCGTACTATCATGTTTTAGAGAAGTGTAGAAGTAACAAAAGTGTATTACTAGAACACGGTCAAGGGCAGGCAGAGATCAGAGTCTAAAAGGTACTGAACGGCAGGTAGCCTCATGGTCAGGGCATGCAGAGGTAAATAAATCCAGTGTGGTGGGGAGAGGTACAGGATGACAGGCAGGCTCAGGGTCAGGGCAGGCAGAATGGTCAAAACCAGGAAAACTAGCAAACAGGAACTAGAAACAGACAGGCGCATGGGGGAAATGCTGGTAGGCTTGACAAACAAACACCAGATCAGGGTGTGACAACAATATTTGTTGTATTATTTGTTTTGTCTTTCTGGTGGATTACACTGAAATTGCAACCAACTTTCTTTGGCTTGTTTCAAAAATAATGGAGATTATTTAGTTTTCAAATAACTGAAAGTGAGAGGTTGTAATCTGAATAAAGGGGTGAGACATTCTTACTAATTTGCTAGAGAACCAGTTCAGATTTAACCTCTCTTGGGTACGTGAGACGTTAGCGTCCCACCTCTTCAACAGCCAGTGAAACTGCTGGGCGCCAAATTCAAATACAGAAATACTCATGATAAAAATTCAGAAAACAAAACATATTTTACATAGGTTTAAAGATTAACTTCTTGTGAATCCAACCACGGTGTCAGATTTTAAAAATGCTGTACGGCGAAAGCATACCTTACGAATATTTGAGAACATAGCCCACTAGATAAATCATTACAAACAGTAATCAGCCAAGTAGAACAGTTACACAAATCAGAAAGAGATAAAATGAATCCCTTACATTTGATGATCTTTATATGGTTGCACTCAGCAGACATTAATTTACTCAATAAATATTCCTTTTGTTCGATAAAGTCTCTTTATATCCAAAAACCTCAGTTTTGTTTGCGCGTTTTCTTCAGTAATCCACAGGCTCAAACGCATTCAAAACAGGAAGACAAAAAAATCCAAATTGTATCCATAAAGTTCATAGAAACATGTCAAACGATGTATAAATTCATTCCTCAGGTTGTTTTTAGCCTAAATAATCGATAATATTTCAACCGGACAATAACGTTGTCAATTTAAAAGGTAAACAAGAAACGCACTCTCTCGGTCTCGCGCATGAAAAAGCTCTGTGACACTTTAGGGACCACTCATTCAGACTGCTCTTACTTCCTAATTTTTTCAGAATACACACCTGTAACAAATTCTAAAGACTGTTGACATCTAGTGGAAGGCATAAAAACTGCAATTTGAGTCCTAAGTCAATGGATACTGTAATGGCATTGAATAGAAAACTAAAAAAAAAAAAAAAAAAAAGACTTCCTGAATGGATTTTTCTCAGGTTTTCGCATGCCAAATCAGTTCTGTTATACTCACAGACACTTTTTTAACAGTTTTGGAAACTTTAGAGTGTTTTCTATCCAAATGATATGCATATCATATCTTCTGGGCCCGAGAAGCAGGCAGTTTAATTTGGGCATGCATTACATCCAAAACTCCGAATGCTGCCCCCTACCCTAGAGAAGTTAAGTAAAACTTTCGTATGACTGACGCCTTTTGTGAGAGGTCTAACGCTTTAATATTTAATCATTTCTGCCCCCCGGATTTATAATCTTTATATAAATAGGCCTTTTTAATTTTGTCTGACTTACCATTCCAAATAAAATGGAACATGTTTTGCTCATGTAACTTAAAAAACAAGTTACTAGGTGTAGGCAAGACCAGAAGCAAATAGGTAAACTGGGATATGACTTTTTTTTTCACGAATAGACAGGAATTTTCCTTTCCATGTCAGCAAGATCTTATCTATTTTTGCTAACTTTCTATAAGAATGTATTGGAGTGAGATCATTTCTTTCTTTCGGGATATGTGTATCGAGCATGTCCACATCCCCTTCAGACCATTTTATTGGTAAATGTAAAAGTTATATTTTTTTGTGATCCAATAATATGAAAATATATTTCAGTCCAGAGAGGTTAGAAAAAACATCTAGATCCTCTATGAGGCTGTGGAGGGATCCAAATGATGGAATCAACAGTGTACAATCATCAACCTAGTGTTTATGTGACAATGGAAAATGACAAATATTATCATTGAGCAATGATAGACAGTTTAACTACCTCTCAAACCTATAATAAGGTATTGTTAAATATACACAGAACGCAAAAAATATAAACGCAACATGCAACAATTTCAATGAGTTACAATTCATATAAGGAAATCAGTCAATTGAAATAAATTCATTAACCCTAATCTATAGATTTCAGCTGACTGGGAATACAGATATGCATCTGTTGATCACAGATACCTTAAAAAAGGTAGGAGTGTGGATCAGAAAGCCAGTCAGTATCTGGTGTGACCACCATTTGCATCGTGCAACGTGACACATCTCCTTCGCATGTGGTTAGATTGTGGCCTGTGAAATGTTGTCCCACTCCTCTTCAATGGCTGAATGAAGTTGCTAGATATTGGTGAGAACTGGAACACGCTGTCGTAGATGCCGACCCAGAGCATCCCAAACATGCTCAATGGGTGACATGTCTGGTGAGTATTCAGGCCATGGAAGAACTGGGACATCTTCAGATTCCAGGAATTGGGTATAGATCCTTGCGACATGGGACTATTAATTATCATGCTAAAATATGAGGTGATGGCAGTGGATGAATGGCATTGCAATGAGCCTCAGGATCTCGTCAAGGTATCTCTGTGCATTCAAATTGCCATCGATAAAATACAATTGTCCGCAGCTTATGCCTGCACATACCATAATAACTAACCCCACTGCCACCATGGGGCACTCTGTTCACAACGTTAACATCAGCAAACCGCTCACACAACGCCATAAATGCTGTCTGCCATCTGCCCGGTACAGTTGAAACAGAGATTCATCGACGATGAGCACACTTCTCCAGTATGCCAGTGGCAATCGAAGGGACATTTGCCCACTGAAGTCGGTTACGAGACCAAACTGCAGTCAGGTCAAGACCCTGGTGAGAACGACAAGCACGCAGATGAGCTTCCCTGAGATGGTTTCTGACAGTTTGTGCAGAAATGTTTTGGTTGTTCAATCACACAGTTTTATCAGCTGTCCTGGTGGCTCGTCTCAGACCATCCCGCAGGTGAAGAAGCCAGATGTGGAGGTCTGGGCTAGCATGGCTACACTTGGTCTGAGGTTGTGAGGCAGGTTGGACCATCCAGGCTGAAACATCTATGGCATTGTATTGTGTGTCAAACTGCACATTTATGAGTGGCCTTTTACTGTCCCCTGTGTAATTATCATGCTAGTTAATCAGCTTCTTGATATGCCACACCTGTCAGGTGGATTGATTATCTTGGCAAAGGAGAAAATGCTCACTAACAGGGTTATAAACAAATTTCTGCAGAAAATCTGAGAGAAATAAGGTATTTGTGCATCGGAAACATTTCTGGAATCTTTTATTTCAGCTCATGAAACATGAGACCAACACTTCACATATTGCGTTTTTATTTTTGTTAAAGTATATTTGTATTTCTAGGAATTTAACAATTTGTTTTCATTGTAACTATACAGCTCCTTTAACTGCGGTTTAGACAGAGGTAATGATTAGAATTGCAAGTCATCTCCCGTGGGGGGTTGTTGCGGTGGTAGAGGTAGGTACAGTAATTGAAAGATACCTGAAGAACCCCATAGTATGCTCTGCCATGCACGGTCTGGAACCCCCCCACCCCACCACCACCCCTGTACAGACCCTACTTTGAATTCATCTCAATGATTTGATTTCTTCAAATGCCAACGCTGTTGGAAATGAAATATTTGTCCAGGGCCTGAATTATGGGGGAAGACCCTCCCATGAATCTCATTCAGCACCTCTGTGGCCTTCAGCATGGTAATATCCATATCTCTTCAATTTCCTCCAATAAATAATGAGATGATGCCCTTGGAAATGCAGGATGGATGGCTCAAATGGGGTAATATATTTGTTGGGACCAAAAGGCAAAGGAAAAGAGGAGAGAGAGAGCTTGGCTGGCTAAGATAGCTTGTCCCCAGGCAATAAACATAGGATCTTAACCTGTGTTCTTATGTTAACCTACCTGTGTATTCTAAAACAGCCATAATTAATACCACATAGACTTTCTTCTGTTTTAATTATAAACCTGGTGTGCTAGGTTTGCTAAATCATACAGTCACCAGAGAGGGTAGATTGCTGCTCCCTTGGGTATTTACATTGTTTCTCCTCCTGACTCCATCTAATTAGAGTAAAACCACCACCGCTCCTTCCCTTTCTCCTTAATCAATAGACCCATCACAGCCTTGCCTTGACCACTCCAGCTGGCCTTACTGCTCTACGCAACACCATTTTGTGTTACAAAATGGAACCCTATTCCCTATTTAGTTCACTGCTTAAGCTCAGGTATAGCTCTAAATAGGGACTAGAGTGCCATTTGGGGCACATCACGGCTCTAGCCCTGGCCCCAGCTCCACACCATCACATCAGCAATAACAAAAATAATGAAGTTTGAAGGAGGTTGTGTAGAAGTAGGTCAGCTAGAGCCAGCCCCTTTCTCTTTCTTTCTAACCTGGAGCCTAGGGCTGAGCTAACTTAATGATGTACTGTAGCGTACACCAGGCACCAGGCGTCAGCCACGCACACATGCAGTCAGGCGGGCAAGAAGAGCTGCTTCCTCCAGATCCCACTGCTAATAGAGGAGCCTCTCTCTCAGACACTCCCTGACATCTCTCTCTTCCTTTCTCTGTCGCTCTCTCTCTCTCCCTCTCTCTCAATTAAATTCAATGGGCTTTATTGGCATGGGAAATATATGTTTACATTGCCAAAGCAATGTAACAATCAGTTATGAGTGAGCCCTTAGTCAGGTCTGCCTTCAATAGAAAGTCTATGTTCACTGAGTCTTTCCTTAATTTTGGGTCAGTCACAGTGGTCAGGTATTTTGACACTGTGTACTCTCTGTTTAGGGCCAAATAGCATTCCAGTTTGCTCTGGTTAATTCTTTCCAATATGACAAAGTAATTATCCTTTGTTTTCTCATGATTTGGTTGGGTCTAATTGTGTTGCTGTCCTGGCGCTATGCAGAGTCTGTTTGTGTTTGTGAACACCAGCTTACTGAGGGGACTCTTCTCTAGGTTCATCTCTCTGTAGGTGATGGCTTTGTTTTGGAAGATTTGGGAATCGCTTCCTTTTAGGTGGTTGTAGATTTTAACGTCTCTTTTCTGGATTTGATCAGTAGTGGGTATTGTCCAAATTCTGCTCTTCGAGCATTATTTGGTGTTTTAGGTTGCATACGGAGGATGTTTTTGCAGAATTCTGCATGCAGTCTCAATTTGGTGTTTGGCCCATTTTATGAATTATTGGTTGGTGAGCGGACCCCAGACCGTGACTCACAACCATAAAGGGCAATGGGTTCTATAACTGATTCAAATATTTTTTAACCAGATCATAATAGGATTTTATGTTCTTATTGATGGCATAGAAGGCCCGTCTTGCCTTGTCTCTACGATCATTCACAGCTTTGTGGAAGTTACCTGTGGTGCTGATGTTTAGGCCGAGATAGGTAGAGTTTTTTGTGTGCTCTAGGGAAACGGTGTCTAGATGGAATTTGTATTTGTGGTCATGGCAACTGGACCTTTTTTGGAAGAGCATTATTTTTGTCTTACTGAGATTCACTGTCAGGGCCCAGGTCTACCCTTCCATGCTATATCACATCTGGCCGTGATTGGGAGTCCCAAAGGGCAGCTCACAATTGGCCCAGCGTCGTCTAGTTTTGGCCGGGGTAGGCCGTCATTGTAAATAAGAATTTGTTCATAACTGACTTGCTTAGTTAAATAAAGGTTACATTTAAAAAATATATATTTTGTGTCACTGGCCTACACAAAATGCCCAATAATTTCAAAGTGGATTTAAAAAAAAATGTGTACAACTTAATAGAAAATTAAAAGCTGAAATACATATTACACAATACATATTCAATACACAATATATATTCAACCCCTTTGTTATGACAAGCCTAAATAAGTTCAGGAGTAAACATTTGCTTAAGAAGTCACATAATAAGTTGCATGGACTCACTCTGTGTACAATAATAGAGTTTAACATTTGAATGACTACCTCATATTTGTACACCACACATACAATTATTTGTAAGGTCCCTCAGTCATGCAGTGAATTTCAAACACAGTTTAACCGAAAAGACCAGGGAGGCTTTCCAATGCCTCGCAAAGAAAGGCACATATTGTAGATTGGTTAAAAAAAGCAGACATTAAATATCCCTTTGAGCATGGTGAAGTTATTCATTACACTTTGGATGGTGTATCAATACACCCAGTCACTACAAAGATATTGGCGTTGTTCCTAACTCAGTTGCCGGAGATGAAGGAAACCACTCAGGGATTTCACTATGAGGCCAATGGTGACTAAAACAGTTGGAGTTTATTGGCTGTGACAGGAGAAAACTGAGGAGGATGGATCAACAACATTGTAGTTACTCCACAATACTAACCTAAATGTCAGCGTGAAAAGAAGGAAGCCTGTATATAACAAAAAATATTCCAAAACATTCATCCTGTTTGCAATAAGTCACTAAAGTAAAACTGCAAAAAAATGTAGCAATGAAATTAACTTGTCCTGAATATTGGTTATGTTTGGGGCAAATCCAACACATCACTGAGTACCACACTTCATATTTTCAAGCATGGTGGTGGCTGCATCATGTTATAGTAATGTTTGTCATCTACAAGGACTAGGGAGTTTTTATTCATAAAACAAATGGAATAGAGCTAAGCACAGGCCAAATCCTAGATGAGAACCTGGTTCAGTCTACTTTCCAACAGACAATGGGTGTCACGACTTCCGCCGAAGTCGGTCCCTCTCCTTGTTCGGCCGGTGTTTGGCGGTCGACGTCACAGGCCTTCTAGCCATCACTGATCCATTTTTAATTTTCCATTGGTTTTGTCTTGTCTTCCTTCACACCTGGTTCCAATCCAATCAATTACATGTTGTGCATTTAACCCTCTGTTTCCCCTCATGTCCTTGTCGGAGATTGTTTGATTGTATGTGATGTGCATGTATTATCTTGGTGTGCGACGGGTTTTGTACCCACTTTTGTTATTTTGTACATTTTGGTTTTTGGAGTTTTATCAGCATTTATTTAACAACTACGTTTTACAAAGTTCGTTCTCCTGTGCCTGACTTCCCTGCCACAAACACGCACCTGTTACAATGGGAGACAAATTCACCTTTCAGCAGGACAATAACCTAAAACACAAGGACAAATATACACTGAAGTTGATACCAAGACGACATTGAATGTTCCTGAGTGGCCTAGTTACACTTTTGACTTAAATCGGTTTGAAAATCTCTGTCAAGACTTGAAAATGGCAATGATCAACAACCAACTTGACAGAGCTTGAAGAATGTTTTAAAGATCAGTGTGCAAATATTGTACAATCCAGGTGTGAAAAGCTCTTAGACTTACCCAGAAAGACTCACAGTTGTAATCGCAGCCAAAGAAGATTCTAACATTGACTAAGGGGTGTGAATACTTATGTAAATGAGATATTTCTGTATTTCATGTTCAATAAATTAGCAAACAATTCCAAAAACATGTTTTCACTTTGTCATTATGGGGTATTGTGTGTAGATGGGTGATACAAAAATCTAGTCAATCTTTTTTGAATTCAGGTTTTTGAATACTTTCTGAAGGCACTTTTTGAAGAGGGTGGGACTCAAGCTGCATCCCTGTCCCACCCTGCCAATTTTAACCACACAGTTGTTGTTAGTGTACAAAGATTTTATAATGTTGCATGTTTTTTCCCCAACACTACTTTCCTTCAATTTATATAGCAGATCCTCATGCTAGATTGAGTCAACATATTTTTTTACATCAATAAAGCATTAGAAGACTGCTTTTATTTTGGTTTGTTTGTTTGTCAATTAGGGTGTGCAGGGTCAATACGTGGTCTGCCATACATACATTTGTTAAAAGCCAATTTGACATTTTCTAAGGACATCCTTTTCACTGAGGAAATGTAGGAGTTTGCTGTTAATGGCGATACAGACGATTTTCCTGAGGTTGCTTTTGACGCATATCCCACGATAGTTACTGGGGTCAAATGTATATCTCTCTCGCTCTCACTCTCTGTCTCTCCATTGTTTACGCACCCTGCCTGGCCTTATCTGTCTATTCTCTCCCCACAATCATTTAATCTTCCTCTGCGCAATCTGCAAGCAGCATTGGTTAAATCAACCTATAGGTGTCAAGGATTCTCTTCATTGACCTCAATATCAACTTGTATACCCTTGTCCTCTGCTTTTGTATAATCTTCTTAGGGCTGCAATCCCGTTAACGGGATCGATATGACAACAGCCAGTGAAAGTGCAGGGCGCCAAATTCAAACGGACATCTCATAATTAAAATCCCTCAAGTATACAAGTATTTCACACCATTTTAAAGATACACTTCTTGTTAATCCCACCACCGTGTCCGATTTCAAAAAGGCTTTACAGCGAAAGCACCACAAATGATTATGTTAGGTCACCACCAAATTACAGAAAAATACAGCCATTTTCCCAGTCAAAGACAGATTTCACAAAAAGCAGAAAGAGATAAAATGAATCACTAACCTTTGATGATCTTCAACAGATGACACTCATAGGACTTCGTGTTACACAATACATATATGTTTTGTTCGATAACGTTCATATTTATATCCAAAAACCTCTTTTTATATTGGCGCCATGTTCAGAAATGCCTCCAGAATATCCGGAGAAATTGCAGAGAAACCACATCAAATACTCATCATAAACTTTGATGAAAGATACATGTTTTACATAGAATTAAAGATAAACGTGTTCTTAATGCAACCGCTGTGTCAGCTTTCAAAAAAGCTTTACGGCAAAAGCAAGATATTCAATAATCTGACAACCGCATTCAGCCACAAAAGCAAGCCATACAGTTACCCGCTAAATTGTGGAGTCAACAAAAGTCATAAATAGCATTATAAATCTTCACTTACCTTTGCTGATCTTTGTCGGAATGCACTCCCAGGACTCCCACTTCCACAATACATTTTTGTTTTGTTCGGTAATGTCCATCATTTATGTCCAAATAGCTACTTTTGTTAGCGCATTTGGTAAACAAATCCAACGTCACGAAGCGCGTTCACTAAAAGCAGACGAAATGTCAAAAAGTTCCGTAACAGTCAGTAGAAACATGTCAAACAATGTATTGAATCAATCTTTAGGATGTTTTTAACATAAATCTTCAATAATGTTCCAACCGTAGAATTCCTTCGTCTTCAGAAATGCGATAGAACAGAGCAGAGCTCGCTCTCACATGAATGCGCATGGTCAGAGCATGGTCAGCTCATGGCAGACCTTTCTCATTCCCCTCTCCTTCGGCCCCACTTCACAGTAGAAGCATCAGACAAGGTTCTAAAGACTGTTGACATCTAGTGGAAGCCGTAGGAAGTGCAAACTGACCCATATCCCACTGTGTATTCGATAGGTGATGAGTTGAAAACCTACAAACCTCATTTCCCACTTCCTGGTAGGATTTTCTTCTCAGGTTTTTGCCTGTCATATGAGTTCTGTTATACTCACAGACATCATTCAAACAGTTTTAGAAACTTCAGAGTGTTTTCTATCCAATACTAATAGTAATATGCATATATTAACAACTGGGACTGAGGAGCAGGCAGTTTACTCTGGGCACCTCTCGGCACCTTTTCATCCAAGCTACTCAATACTGCCGCTGCAGTCATAAGAAGATAACATATGATAAGTCACACGAACACTCACAAACCACAATCTTAATGTATAACTATAGCTAGAATAGCTATAACAAGAATAGCTAGATAAAAGTTGAACACTTACAGATGCAGTCATTGCATTATATAAACAATGTACACTGTAAATACATTTATTGTAGTTTTTGCAGTAAGATACTGGCAGCACAGTAGGTTATTGTAGATGTACAGCAAAATAATGGCAGTACAGTAGCCCATAAATTAGTGTAGATTTGTAAAAAATATGGTATGGTACTGGATTCTATGGGGTACACCACTCTCACTATCAGCTGAAACAAATATAGACTCTTACAAGGCACACCTCAAAATATGGTAATGAGTCAGATTCTTCACCCGACTGCAACATTTTCCCACAATGCACCATAATTCACATTATGCTGCTGTAAACATAGAGCAAAACAGGTAATACAGTACTTTACTGTAAAATTGTATTGTAAAATTACAGCATTTCACATGATTGTAGAGGAATTCCATTGGGCCCCATAATGCATTACAGTTGCCAACTGCAACTTTTTAGATTTTTTTTACAGAAATGTGTTACAGGGATAGCAAAAGTCACTGCTTGGATCTTAATAACATCCCTCAAAAATCTATTTACATTTCTCATCCAGCAAGGCAGGAAGATGCGGGTCAATCAAGCTCCTGATGTTATGTGATTCTCCAAGCAACAAACAGAATTGAGCCACATTCCATACCTATCCTTCTATCAGCAATCACCAGTTGGGTGTTTCAGATCACTTGGGCTTAGATAGTGTAATATATATTGAGATTTGGAATGAGTATGAATATCATAGTGATATTATTCCCCGGGGTTTTAGATACAGTAGTTCAACTGCTCTATAGAATTGTAGAGAAGGTCATGTTTGTAGAATTTCCCTGTATATTTTGCTTCAGTGTGACCAAAAAAAATCTGATTTGGTGGTTATCAATCTACTGTAACATGTGAAATGTCATGCGCACCCTCAAATGTAAAGATGCTTTTGATAGTAGCTTTCACAGTGCGCAATCATACTTTCCAGGCATTCACAACCCACACCTTGCGTACTCTCTGTTGTGTAATGGCCCAGTGAGTCTACCTGGTGTAGTAAAGGGAATCGCGCACCTATTAAAAGCCAGGGCCAACTGTGTCTCTCCACAGGAGCGCCATTTGCAGGTAATCATTGTAGTACTGTGAGTGACTCACCCTTTTCTAAATCCATTATTTTGTCTTCCATGAGCTCCTAATCGAAAGACCAACCCCGTCCTGAAACCTTGTCTATGGACACATCAATGTCAAAAATAATTAAACATGATGGTTAAATAATGTCTCAACCAGTTAAAAAGAAGACATCTAGATTCTCTTAAAAATAAAGGTGTAAGTTATATTCAGAAGGTTCTTGATAGCGATGCCAGAAAGGAACATTTTAGGGTTTCTAAAGAACCCTAAATGGAATGGTTCTTTGAAGAACCATACAAAAATCCAAAACAAGAAATGTTTCGGTCATCCAGGACTGGAATTGAATAGCCTTGCTGTAGGGTTTTAAGCAGTATTTGCATATTTCTCAGGGTGCCTTTTGAGTGAGTTTTAGAGTTACCAGCACCAACTATGATTGTGATTGTGCCATTGACAGACATGGTTGTTGCATTCATACATACAAGTGAGATCCTAAGTGAATATGACGTCATTCAAATGCAACTTTTTAAGACAATACATACTATTTCAAAAGGCATTTTGAGGGCCTAGTTTAACCCTAATACCGTGACCTGCAAGTCACCGTATAATGCCTTGTAAAATGATGTGTAATTCCTGTTGGAATCCAGCCAGAGTGGAAATATCCAACATTTTGAATTTTTATTCACCCGCAATCTGCATTCAGAATGATTGCCAGGGTTGGGAGGACTAAGATATGAGACTACCTTAGACATCTAAACTGCAACAACCAATTCAGTAATAGATTGGAATAGTTTAGAAAAATATGTTTTTATATTTGAGTAGCATAAGGTTAATTAATCAATCAATGTACCAAGCATACCGTCAATATTGAAACAAACAATATAAAAATAAAAAAAAAGGTAAATAGAGCATGCTGGGAAATATGATAATGGCCGTGGTTTTGGTTCAACTCTGGTTATTATTAACGCCAACATTCAGTTTTTTTACACCACTTTATTTTAAGAATGTGAAATGTCAGAATAATAGTAGAGAATGATTTATTTCAGCTTTTATTTATTTCATCACGTTCCCAGTGGGTCAGAAGTTTATATACACTGAATTAGTATTTGGTAGCATTGGCTTTAAATTGTTTAATTTGGGTAAAACGTTTCGGGGAGCCTTCCACAAGCTTCTCACAATAAGTTGGGTGAATTTTGGCCCATTCCTCCTGACAGAGCTGGTGTAACTGAGTCAGGTCTGTAGGCCTCCTTGCTCGCACACGCTTTTTCAGTTCTGCCCACACATTTTCTATAGGATTGAGGTCAGGGCTTTGTGATGGCAACTCCAATACCTTGACTTTGGTATCCTTAAGCCATTTTGCCACAATTTTGGAAGTGTGCTTGGGGTCATTGTCCATTTGCGACCAAGCTTTAAGTTATTGACTGATGTCTTGAGATGTTGCTTCAATATATCCACATAATTTGCCTGCGTCGTGATGCCATCTATTTTGTGAAGTGCACCAGTCCCTTCTGCAGCAAAGCTCCCCCACAACATGATGCTGCCACCCTCTTGCTTCACGGTTGGGATGGTGTTCTTTGGCTTGGAAGCCTCCCCCTTTTTGTAGTGTCTAGGGGGTTTTGGTAGAGTTTATGGGGTTGTGTTCAGTGTAGGTGTCTAGGTATGTCTATGGTTGCCTGAGTGGTTCTCAATCAGAGACAGCTGTCTATCGTTGTCTCTGATTGGGAGCAATATTTAAGGCAGCCATAGACATTAGACTGGTTGTGGGTAATTGTCTATGTCTAAACGTTAGTAGCTTGTGTCTGCACTTTAGTTTTGTAGCTTCACGGTCGTTTTTTGTTAGTTTGTAAAAGTGTTTCGTTTCGTGTTCATCGTCGTCAATAAAAGGGAAGATGTATTAGTATAATGCTGCGCCAAGGTCCTCTCTTCCACAGAAAGACAATCGTGACATTAAAGCGGTATTGGCGCAATGGCTTCGTTGCTGAGCGGACTTTCAGGTTATGTCGATATAGGACTCGTTTTACTGTGGATATAGATACTGTTGTTCTGGGATTGATTTGCACTTTTCCTGAGCGGAATGACGGCTGCATGGTCCAATGGTGTTTATACTTGCATGCTATTGTTTGTACATATGAACGTGGTACCTTCAGGTGTTTGGAAATTGCTCCCAAGGATGAACCAGACTTGTGAAGGTGTACAATTTTTATTCTGAGGTCTTGGCTGATTTCTTTAGATTTTCCCATGATGTCAAGCAAAGACGCACTGACTTTGAAGGTAGGCCTTGAAATACATCCACAGGTACACCTCCAATTGACTAAAATGAGAAGGTTTAGAAGCTTTTCTGGAATTTTCTAAGCTGTTTAAAGGCACAGTCAACTTAGTGTATGTAAACTTCTGACCCACCGGAATTGTGATACAGTGAATTAATGATAAATTAAATAATCTGTCTGTAAACAATTGTTGGAAAAATTACTTGTGTCATGCACAAAGTAGATGTCCTAACCGACTTGCAAAAACTATAGTTTGTTCACAAGACATGTGTGGAGTGGTTGAAAAACAAGTTTTTATGACTCCAACTTAATTGTATGTAAACTTCCGACTTCAACTGTATCAATGTGCTGCGGTGTGGGCAGAAAGCAGTGGACACTGTGGCAACCACTCAAATGCAATGAAGTGTTACGTTGTGCCCAAAATGGCACTATATTCCCTATATAGTGCACTACTTTTGACCAGAGCCCGACGCCCTGGTCAAACGTAATGCACTATATAGGGAATCGATGTGCCCTTGAGAAAGGAACTTAACCGTAATTGCTCCTATAAGTCGCTCTGGATAAGAGCGTCTGCTAAATGACTAACATGACAATGTAATAGGGTGCCATTTGAGAAGCAGGGTGCCATTTGGGACGCAGGGTGCCATTTGGGACTTATACTTGGTCCTTCTCTGAGCAGAAATAGAGAGAATGAGAGTGGTATCAGATCACCACATGGCAACCATACTGTCACTGCTGTATTGCCATCTCTCTGGCCATCCTTGATCTGATGACAGTCTCCCACAGGCATCATTAGGACACAGTCCACATTCCCTTGCCTTCCTCCCACTAAGCCTCATCACTTCATTTACAGCTCTCTCTCCATCTCTGATCGCTGGGCACCAAATCCTCAATTACTCCCTCTATTCACCAATTTGCTACTGGACCCAAATCTCTCTTTTATCCATGTCCTCTGTCTCACACACACATTAAAATGTCTTATGCTTTGATTGATATAAGTATGTAACGCCAGAAGAAGAAAAAATGTCAGAGAAGTTACAACATGGTATCAGAGAATCCTTATTACAGAGACAGGCTTTTAACTGCTCAAGGCAATAATTGGTACCCCACTGCAGAGGTTTTGTAGAAGATTACTTCTGAAGAAGATGTAGAGAACTCAACATCTGTCTAGCATCATGCTGGTTGTGACTACTATTGTTTTTGTCCCCTAAACCTACTTTTACGTCTGCGTAAGTCAATGTACAGTACCAGTCAAAAGTTTGGACACACCTACTCATTCAATGGTTTTTCTTTATTTTTACTATTTTCTTAATTGTAAAATAATAGTGAAGACATCAAAACTATGAAATAACATATGAAATCATGTAGTACCCAAAAAAGTGTTTAACAAATAAAAATATATTTAATATGAGATTATTCAAAGTAGCCACCATTTGCCTTGATGACAGCTTTGCACACTCTTGGCATTATCTCAACCAACATCACCTGAAATGCTTTTCAATTACTCTTGGCAATAGGGGGTGCTATTTGCACTTTGTAATAATTTCGTTCCCAAATTAAACTGCCTCGTACTCAATTCTTGCTCATACAATATGCATATTATTATTACTATTGGATAGAAAACACTCTAGTTTCTAAAACCGTTTGAATTATTTCTCTGAGTGAAACAGAACTCATTCTGCAGCACATTTCCTGTCAGGGAGTGAGATTTCAGAAATCGAGGTCCCTGTTCTGAGGTCAGTTTATAAGTCCCCATGTAAGCCATCGGGCTACATGCACTGCATACGCCTTCCTCTAGATGTCAGTAAGCGGGGAGAATTTGAATTGAGTGGATTGCGCAATCTGGGGCCCTATATAAGACCGTGGAACGGAAGTACCGTTCTTTTCAACTGGGCGCCTGGCGCATCAGGGACATCACAATGGCCTCCTGCAAAGCTTTCGTTTTAGCAGTTCTGTATCTCCGGTCATGTTTTTATTCGTTATAGTTGTTAAAGACATCATAAAGTAGTTAATTTAAACCGATTTATAGCAGTTTATATCAGTTTATTGCGATTTTCCTGGATTTCTTTGTGATGCGCTTTCACGAGTTGGACACCTCTCCAGTGGGTGGCTAACGTTAGCGGCTATTTCGACAGGACAAGAGGACATCTTTCAACCAAAAGACGATTGTTCTGGAGAAAGGACACCTTGCCCAAGATTCTGATGGAAGCTCAGCTAATAGTAAGCAGTCTTTATGCTGTTAATTCGTATTTATGTTGACAAATGTCAAATAATAATTCCGCCATGAATTATGGTGCGGTCTCGCTTTAGCGCACGCTGTATTGCGCAGTAACGTTAATTTTAAAAATCTAACACAGCGATTGCATTAAGAACTAATTTATCTTTCATTTGCTGTTCAATCTGTATTTTTTAGTCAAGTTTATGAATAGTTTTCGATTAGATTAGGTGCCTCTCCAAGATGGCGCCGGACAGATTGCTTGAAGTTTTGGCCACTAATCACATTGTATAACCACGATTTGTGCCGCTAAATATGCACATTTTCGAACAAACTCTATATGCATTGTGTAATATGATGTTATAGGACTGTCATCTGAAGAATTCTGAGAAGGTTAGTGAAAAAATTAATATATTTTGGTGGTTTATACGTTATCGCTATGTTTGGCTTGAATTAATGCTGTTGTGATGTTTGCTATTGTGGTAAGCTAATATAACGCTATATCGTGTTTTCGCTGTAAAACACTTAGAAAATCTGAAATATTGTCTGGATTCACAAGATCTGTGTCTTTCATTTACTGTACGCTGTGTATTTTTAAGAAATGTTTTATGATGAGTAATTAGGTAATACACGTTGCTCTCTGTAGTTATTCTAGTCGCTTTGGTGAGAGTTGTGATGGTGGCTGCAATGGTAAACTATGATTTATACCTGAAATATGCACATTTTTCTAACAAAACATATGCTATACAATAAATATGTTATCAGACTGTCATCTGATGAAGTTGTTTCTTGGTTAGTGGCTATTTATATCTTATTTGGTCGAATGTGTGATAGCTACTGATGGAGTAAAAAACTTGTGGAGTAAAAAAGTGGTGTCTTTTGCTAACGTGGTTAGCTAATAGATTTACATATTGTGTCTTCCCTGTAAAACATTTTAAAAATCAGAAATGATGGCTGGATTCACAAGATGTGTATCTTTCATCTGGTGTCTTGGACTTGTGATTTAATGATATTTAGATGCTAGTATTTACTTGTGACGCTATGCTAGGCTATGCTAGTCAGCTTTTTTACTGATGGGGGTGCTCCCGGATCCGGGTTTGGGAGGAATTAGAGGTTAACAGGTGTTCTGTGTTAAAAGTTAATTTGTGGAATGTCTTTCCTTCTTAACGTGTTTGAGCCAATCTGTTGTGTTGTGACAAGGTAGGGGTGGTATACAGAAGATAGCCCTATTTGGTAAAAGTCCATATTACGGCAAGAACAGCTCAAATAAGCAAAGAGAAACGACAGTCCATCATTACTTTAAGACATGAAGGTCAGTCAAAACGGACATTTTCAAGAACTTTGAAAGTGTCTTTAAGTGCAGTCGCAAAAACCATCAAGCGCTATGATGAAACTGGCTCTCATGAGGACCGCCACAGTAAAGGAAGACACAGAGTTACTTCTGCTGCAGAGGATAAGTTCATTAGAGTTATCTGCACCACAGATCGCAGCCCAAATAAATGCTTCATAGAGTTCAAGTAATAAACACATCGCAATATCAACTGTTAAGAGGAGACTGCATGAATCGGGCCTTCATGGTCAAATTACGGCACAGAAACCACTAAAGGACACGAATAATAAGAAGAGTCTTGCTTGGGTTAAGAAACACGAGCAATGGATATTAGACCGGTGGAAGTCTGTCCTCTGGTCTGATGAGTCCATATTTGCATTTTTTTGCTTCCAGCCGCCATGTCTTTGTGAGGCACAGAGTAGTAGGTGTGTGGTTCCCACCGTGAAGCACGGAGGAGGAGGTGTGATGGTGTGGCGGTGCTATGTTGGTGACACTGTCAGTGATTTATTTAGATTTCAAAGCACACTTAACCAGCATGGCTACCACAGCATTCTGCAGCGATATGCCATTCCATCTGGTTTGCGCTTGTTGGGACTATCATTTGTTTTTCAACAATTGAGATGGTTTGGGATGAGTTGGACTGCAGTGTGAAGGAAAATCAGCCATTTGGTGCTCAGCATATGTGGGAACTCCTTCAAGAATGCCAAGAATGAGCAATACTGTCATCAAGACAAATGGTGGCTACTTTGAAGAATTTCAATTATAAAATGTAATTTGAATTGTTTAACTCTTTTTTTTTTTGGGTACTACTTGAGTCCATATGTTATTTCTTAATTTTGATGTCTTCATTATTATTCCACATGTAGATAATTTTTAAATTAAAGAAAAACCCTTGTTTGAATGGGTTTATCCAAACTTTTGACAGGTACTGTATGTCTGAGTGATTGATTAATAATTTGTTATGAACACATTTCTCAATATCTCAATAGTGTTGTTTTAATGATTGGAAACCATGCTTTTTTAAAATGAGCACGTGATTAATTAGTACCCTCACTGGCGACCTGTCATTCAGGGCTCCTATTTTGAGCCCCACATTTTTTGAATGTTATTTTGTCACATATCAGTGATATGTGACAATGTAGACATGTAAAGAAAAAATACATATCATTGAGTTTATAAGCTGTATACAAACATGGTCTCTTTTTTATATTCTTGAGTAAGGCAGGTCCAAAATGCAGGTGTTTCAGCCTAGCTGTCACAATTTGTGTG
The DNA here is from genome assembly GCF_016432855.1 of Salvelinus namaycush. Lineage (NCBI taxonomy): Eukaryota > Metazoa > Chordata > Actinopteri > Salmoniformes > Salmonidae > Salvelinus > Salvelinus namaycush. Next base: position 31,854,907 of record NC_052313.1, read on the forward strand.
TATCGGTGGCAGGGAAGTCAGGGGCAGAAGAATTAAACTTGGTAAAATTGAGTAATTTAATAAAACAAAACATAACTCCAAAACCATAAATACAAATGAAACAAATTGGGCACGAGGACCCGTTGCGTACCAAATACAAACAACACGACACTGAACATAAAACAATCTCTGACAAAGACATGATGGGAAACAGAGGGTTAAATACACAACAGGTAATGAATGTGATTGAAACCAGGTGTGTAGGAAGATGAGACAAAACCAATGGAAAATGAAAAATGGATCAATGATGGCTAGAATACCGGTGACATCTACCGCCGAGCACCACCCGAACAAGGAGAGGCATCGACTTCGGCAAAAGTCGTGACAGTACCCCCCCCGACACGCGGCTCCAGCAGCGCGTTGACACAGGCCTCGGGGACGACCCGGAGGGCGAGGCGCAGGTCGATCCGGATGGAGACGGTGGAATTATCTCATTATGGAAGGATCTAACACGTCCTTCACCGGAACCCAGCTTCTCTCCTCCGGACCGTACCCCGCCCAGTCCACGAGGTACTGAAGGCCCCTCGCCCGACGTCTCAAGTCCAAAATGGATCGAACGGAGTACGCCGGGACCCCCTCGATGTCCAGAGGGGGTGGAGGAACATCCCGCACTTCAGCCTCCTGGAGCGGGCCAGCCACCACCGGCCTGAGGAGAGACACATGGAACGAGGGGTTAATATGGTAATTAGTGGGTAGCTGTAACCTATAACATACCTCGTTCACTCTCCTCAGGACTTTAAACGGCCCCACAAACCGCTGACCCAGCTTCCGGCAGGGCAGGCGGAGGGGCAGGTTTCAGGTCGAGAGCCAGACCCTGTCCCCTGGTGCGAACACCGGGGACTCACTGCGGTGACGGTCTACGCCAACTTTCTGGCGCAGTATGGCGCGCTGGAGGTGAACGTGGGTGGCCTCCCGGGTGGCCTCCCAGGTTTCCTCCGCGCGCCGGAACCAATTGTCCACCGCAGGAGCTTCGGTCTGACTCTGATGCCATGGAGCCAGAACCGGCTGATACCCTAATACACATTGAAAGGTTAGTGGAGGAGTGGCGTAGTGAATTCTGGGCCATCTCTGCCCAGGGCATGAATTTCGCCCACTCCTCCGGCCGGTCCTGGCAATAAGACCGCAGAAACCTACCCACATCCTGGTTAACTCTCTCCACCTGCCCATTACTCTCGGGGTGAAAACCTGAGGTAAGACTGACCGAGACCCCCAGACATTCCATGAATGCCTTCCAGACCCCTGGTGTGAACTGAACAAAAAAGAAACTTGAGGAGACGGGTGAAATGGAGGGCTGAATGTACCCCTGACGCAGGGATTCAGAGACATTTGACTCCATAGCCACCGTCTCCGCTTGCGACAGGGGATACACGTGACTCCTGGGAAATGCAGCGTCTACCAGCGGATCTATCGCACAATTCCCCCCCGTCCATGGGGTGGTAATTGAGTCGCCTTCTTTTTACAGAAGGCGAGAGCCAAATCGGCATATTCTGGGGGAATGCTCACGGTGGAGACCTGGTCTGGACTTTCCACCGTAGTAGCACCAACGGAAACCCCTAAACACCTACCTGAACACTCTCGGGACCACCCCGTGAGAACCCTCTGTGGCCACGAAACAGTAGGGTTATGACAAGCTAACCAGGGTAGGCCCAGCACCACGGAATACGCAGGAGAATCAATAAGAAAAATACAAATATTTTCCTTGTGACCCCCCTGCGTTACCATACTCAAAGGAGAGGTGGCCTCCCTGATAAACCCTGACCCTAATGATCAACTATCTAAAGCATGAACGGGGAAAGGCATATTCACAGGAACAATGGGGATCCCTAAACTATGAGCTAATCCTTTGTTAATGAAATTCCCAGCCGCGCCTGAATCTACTAGCGCCTTATGCTGGGAATGCGGGGAAAATTCAGGAAATGTAACAGAGACAAACATATGTGCAACAGAGGGCTCTGGATGATAATGGTGCCTACTCACCTGGGGTGACGCCAGAGTGCCCTGCCTGCCACCTCGATACCCAGAGGAACCAACCCGGCACAGACCAGCAGTGTGACCTCTGTGGCCACATATGGTGCACGAGCGGGAACCCCCTCTGTTCTCCCTGTGCATCACACCTCCCAGCTCCATAGGTATCGGAGAGGGTGTGCGGGAGGATGGAACAACTAAACCCCGATCTGGACATCTGCGAGTAGCCAGCAGGTTGTCCAGCCGGATGGACAGGTCCACCAGCTGGTTGAAAGTGAGGGTGGTGTCTCTGCAAGCCAGCTGCCGACGGACGTCCTCACGTAGACTACAGTAGTAATGGTCGATCAAGGCCCGGTTGCTCCATCCAGCTCCAGCAGCCAGGGTCCTAAACTCCAGTGCAAACTCCTGGGCGCTCCTCGTCTCCTGCCTTAGATGGTAGAGGCATTCACCCGCCGCTCTGCCCTCAGGTGGGTGGTCGAATACTGTCCGGAAACGCTGCTTCTCCCCTCCACACACAGCGCTGGCCCACTCCAGGGCTTTCCCGGTGAGGCATGAGACGAGGGCGAAACTCTTCTCACGGTCCGATGGAGCTGGGTGGACTGTGGCCAGGTACAGGCTTAGTTGGAGGAGGAACCCCTGGCAGCCGGCAGCATCTCCGTTGTATCCCTGTGGCATGGATAGCTGGATCCTGCTAGGTTCAGTTGGGGAAAAGGGCGTTCAGGGGAGACCCCGGTTGTGCTGGTGGAGGCGCTGGGAAAACTCCCTGTGTCTCCCAGCGGTCCATATTCTGGACAACGCGATCCATGGCAGCGCTCAGTTTGTAAATCATCTCTGTTTGTTCCATGACGCGCTCCTCCACCTCCATGGCCGGGGTACCTTCTCCTGCTGACTTCTTTGTTGGTCAGAGATTCTGTCACAATTTGTGTGTATAGGTGGCAGGGAAGTCAGGCGCAGGAGAATTAAACTTGGTAAAATGGAGTAATTTAATAAAACAAAACATAATTCCGAAACCATAAATACAAATGAAACAAATTGGGTACGAGGACCCGTCGCGCACCAAATACAAACAACACGACACTGAACATAAAACAATCTCTGACAAAGACATGATGGGAAACAGAGGGTTAAATACACAACAGGTAATGAATGGGATTGAAACCAGGTGTGTAGGAAGATGAGACAAAACCAATGGAAAATGAAAAATGGATCAATGATGGCTAGAAGACCGGTGACGTCGACCGCCGAGCACCACCCGAACAAGGAGAGGCATCGACTTCGGAAGAAGTCGTGACACTAGCTCAGTGCTTTCTGTGGTGGTGTAGCAATCCATCAGAAAATACGGAGCATTGCGCCATGATTGGCATAGTGCTCTGTCACTCATGAGGACACTACGTCACCGCCAAGTCTAATACCCTGACCACCGCTCGCCTCGATTGTGAGAGAGTTGCAAAATAAATGTAGAAATCTATATTATTCAATCATTGCACCCACACTGCTCGCACGCGCCAATGAGCATCTGCGTTGCCAAGGGCTAAAATAGAAGTCAGTTCTATTTGTGAAGTCCTGCCTCTCCAATCTCCTCATTGGTTTATAGAAGCAGGTACCCATGTGCCATCTCCTCATTGGTTATACCCAAATGGGTGACTGAAAGACAAATTAGGTCGGTGGCGGTAATGCACCTAATTTACGAAAGTAGCCAATCGCAATATAAAGTCCGGAGAAGAAAAAGCCTGGAAGGAGGAGAGATGACTAGAAACGATTCAGTTGACCGTTTTACGTGTGGATTAATTGTCGCACATATTAGCTAGCAAGTGCAAGCTAGCTAGCTAAATTGCCATAAATGTTTAATGTTTTTTGACTTGTCCCCAAATTATTGTAGTTGGTTCAGAGTTTGTTTTGATATTTTAACCTGCGTGTTGTGATCGCGTTTAGTGTGGGGGGACAAAATAAATGTATGCACAATGGTGCACGCGTGCAGCCGGTTTGGGTTCCGTGTAAGGGTAGACCTCGAAAATTCTAGCCACTTGGGTGCTGCCATAGAGTTACATTAGAAGTTCCCATCCAAAAAGGCTCAAGGTCATTGGCCACAGATAAAATCACGTCAAATCACGTTATATGTACAGTAGCTTTGATTGGACTGATCATGTCAACACCATACTTTCAAAATCTTGGCTAAAAGTCATCATCATGAATAAAGTCGACAATCTACTAGCAAATCCTTTTTAATCCTTGTCATATGAAGAGAAATAATGAAGAGAAATTATAGATAAACGTATCGGTGTTCATCGACCATTAGACAAATAATTACACAACAAGTTGGAAATCGCAAATTCAACAATGAGTGATATGGAAGGAATCAGTGACAGTGGCTGTGGCGTCCCAAATCTGGAATTAAGGGGCTCTTTTCCAAGCTTAAAATTATAAATATTCAACATTGGCCAACCTGTCAATGAAGCATGATCTGCGCCGCACTCAAAACAACTGTTAACTCGGAACTGCGAAAACTTGACTTCAGTGAGTTCAAGACAACTGGGAAGTCGGGAATAAATTAGCTCCAACTGGGAAAATATGTTTTGAATGGTCATCCAACTCAGAATTGCAGATCTGGCCTCTTTCTAGAGCTATGACCTGAAGATCAATGACGTCATCATGATTCAACCTTGTTTTTTTCCGAATTCCCAGTAGTTTTGAAAGCACCATAATCCAGAGAATGCCAGACCTTGATTAAAAAAAAATCCCACAAAGGACCGCAGCGCCACCTTCCTGTTCAAGTGAACACAGTACAACAAGGTGAGTCCAAAAATGTATTGTACGCTGCTGTATAAATGATGTAATATGCCAGGGAGATATGTATACTCTAGCTAAGAAAGTAATCTGTTGTGTAGTAAGATGCTAGTAGCCCATGTGCCTCACCCTAATAATTTAGTCTATTTACCCATCATATTTTGGCCTACTGTTCTGACTTGGTGGTGCACATGTAGCCTATAACCTGTTTTAGAGAAATGTAATCATCAAATATTGTAAGAGCTTTCATTGTCTGCAATTATGCCCCCTTTATTAATCCTATGGTTCTGACTTGGTGTACAGAGAGAACACTGTAAGAACGGCCAATGTTCTGAATTCTGTTGCTGTACATTTCAAAAGTGCTAAACAAATAACTTTATTGACTACGTCTTTCCTAGCTCCCTCATTAATGTCTTAATCGAAATTACAGATTGCCTCTTATCCGCTTGTCGTCCCCTTATGTCATAGTTTGTACATCTCAATTTTCCATTAGAAACAACATTTGTTTAAGCAATCCAGTCATGTCAGCTATGTTTTTTTAAGCCAGTAAATGAGGCTGAATTAACTGTTTCGCTGCCAGACAAGGCTCTTCTGATAGCCAGGTGTAGCAGTGGTAAGATGTTGGGACTGCTGTTGGGACAGCTTTATGTTGGCCCTAACAGTTTGTGGGCACAGTTTGTCACCGCAATAGTGCAATTCATGTGTTGTGTAGTGGCTTTGCTGGCATGCATCACACATTTATGTATTTGCCCCACCAAGATTTACATGCTAAAATCGCCACTGAGTACCCTGCCTACAGTCTTAGAAGTAAAGTTGCCTGCAAGAACATTTTGAATAAACATTGTAGACACGCCTATGAGATTATAGGCGTGGTTTATTGGAGGAATGACTTTAAGGTAGTTCATTTTTGTCACTTGTTAGCATAAATGCTATTTCTGTTCATGATGGTATGTTTGTGCACTGCATTCTTAATTATTCTTTAAATATGTATGTATATGCATATTCCAATATGATATGAACATAGCTGACTATATACAGTAGTAAATGTGTAACTATTCCAACTTTTAGATTTGCATAGGCTCTTGAGGAACTCATTCAGCTCTTTTAAATATGAGTTATCAATGGTGTGGAAATTATAAATTACAACAGAAATCTTTAATAAAGAATAGTGCACTATTGTGAGGGGAATTCTGTTTCATAAAAAAGTTAAATGTAGCCATGAGCACATCCTGGCCCTAGAAATTATTACACTGTGTTTATTTCAGCATAAGAGATGCCTGCAAGAAAAAAACATAATTTTTACACATATTATCCACAATGATAGATAATTATCTGAAGATGTTATCTTACTCATCTGAGCTCTTGTTGTGTATTTGGCTGGCCAGGTAATGTGGGTACTCTGAGGTACAGTCTTTCATTTTCAACACAATTACTTATTTTTTAAGTCACATCCCTCCAGATTAAAAACAACATTACTGAATGCTCTTTCCTCCTCCTTCACAGAGAGAAAACCGTTCGGAAAAGAAAAACCCACAGGGTGCCAATTGTTTTAACGGAGAATATTGGTGATTCCAAGCTGCCCATTTGGGCCAAGATTTCCATTTCCCATTTCCTTTTCCTCTAATTTGTCAGCAAATCACTTCACTTACGGCCAGCAAGTAATGGGGAGTCCTAAGCAACCTTTTTTATGAGCAGTGCATGTCATTGAGTAGTAGTGTTCAAGCAGTGAATGTCGTTGAGTAGTAGTGTTTGAGCAGTGCATGTCATTGAGTTCGTTATAGTTGTGTTTTCAATGATATGTTAACATGAGGTTTCCAAATGTGCTCCAAAATATTTTGTAGATATGCCCCATATCTTGTTTTACTATGAACTCAACACATGGATGTGTCTATCCAAAAACTTGGCATCAGAAATTGGTATCATACAAACCCTGTGAAAGTCATTACACAACAACAAAAATGACATAAATGGTGCCTCGTGTGAGGATAATAATTTACAATGGTGGGTAGCTAAAAGCCTATTCTTATCTCCATCATGTCATCATGGGAGATCAGATGTATTATTTGCTGAATGGTAAACCATGAACTGAAGGTAGTACAATACCCTGTATAAATCCAAAATGACACTCTATTCCCTATATAGTCCCTATTGGCCCTGGTCAAAATAGATGCATTATATAGGCAATAGGTTGCCATTTGGGACAGAGCCTTTCTGTTCAAAGTGCTTTAATTGGCCTCCAACATCTAACAGATAGGTGATTCATTTATATTAGGGGGCCATTTCAATGGTTTTTATCATGCCTCATTTTCTGAGACTGATTAATGTGAGAATGTTGAAATGAAACACCTCTTGGTGGTAATAATGGTTTGTCCCATGGCCAGTCTTCTTCGGCACATAGAATTTCAGATACCTTCCCAAATGGCGCTCTATTCACTATATAGTGCACTACCTTTGAGCAGAGCCTTATGGGACCTGGACAAAAGTAATGCACTATATAGAGAATAGGGTGCCATTTGGGACTTAAGACAACGTCACAGTCTGATTCAAGGTCAGCCGCAGACTTTCTTGCAGCAGTGGGTTGAAGGGAATAATCTTTTGATCCAATGTTTTCGCTGTCTTCTTTCTCCATCTTTTTACACTGTCTTACATGCCTACCCTAGCAAATGTCTGTTATTATTGATGCCCTTGAGAAGGACAAAGTTCTTGAAAAACTTTTCAAAACACTTTCAATAACAGAGATGAACCTGGGTCGTTGATGACCTTAATAATTTCTAGTTCCATGTGTGTTGTGCATAGCACAACAATAGAAAATAACAGAGAACAGTATTGACTGTATGTTTGTTTATTCCATGTGTAACTCTGTGTTGTTGTTTGTGTCGCACTGCTTTGCTTTATCTTGGCCAGGTCGCAGTTGTAAATTAGAACTTGTTCGCAACTGGCCTACCTGGTTAAATGAAGGTGAAATAAAAATAAAGAAATACATGTTAGCTGCCGTAGTGAATGACTGTGAATGACTGTTTTTCTGACACACAACAACACACAACATTCCTATTAATAGGACCTGAAGAACAGTAATATCCTATGTTTCAGTCGTGGCTGAACAAGAACATGGATAATATACATTTAGCTTGTTTTTCTATGCATTGGCAGGACAGAACGGCAGCGTCGGGTAAGCTCAAGGAAGGAGGTGTATGTCTCTTTGTTAACAACTGGTGAGCGATCTCTAATATTAATGATGTCTCGAGGTTCTGCTCACCTGAGTTAAAATACCTCATGATCAGCTGTACACCATTCTATTTACCAAGAGTTTTCATCTATATTTTTTGTAGCTGTCTATTTACCACCACAAACGGATGCTGGCACTAATCTCACACTCAGCGAGCTGTATAGGGCCAGAAATGAACAAGAAAATAGTCATCCAGAGGCGGCGCTCTTAGTGAACAGTGATTTTAATGCAGGAAAACTGAAATCCGTCTTAGATCATTTTTAACAGCATGTCACGGGTGCAACTAGAGGTGAAAAAAATAACTAGATCACCACTACTACACACACAGATAAGCATACACAGCTCTCCCTTACCCTCCATTTGGAAAATCTGACCATAACGCAAACCTCCTGAATGTCCCATTTACGGGCAACATCCGCACTAAGCTATAGGCTGGTGCTACCGCTTTCAAGGAGTGGGATACTAATCTGGACGCTTTTAAGAAATCCTGCTATGCCCTCCGATGAACCATCATACAGACAAAGCGTCAATACAGGATTAAGATCGAATCCTACTACACGTTCATCTGATGTGGCAGGGCTTGCAAAGTATCATGGAATACAAATGGAAACACAACCGCGAGCTGCCCAGCCTACCAGATGAGCTAAATAACTTTTATGCTTGCTTCAAGGCAAGCAACACTGAATCATGCATGAGAGCACCAGCTGTTCTGGATGACTGTGTGATCACGCCCTCCGGAGCCAAGACCTTTAAATATGTTAACAATCACAAGGCCGCAGGGCCGGACAGATTACCAGGACGCGTACTCAGACCTGGTGGGAAGTGTTTTCACTGAGATGTTCAACCTCTTCCTAACCCAGTCTATAATACCTACATGTTTCAAGCAGACCACCATAGTCCCTGTGCCCAAGAACACCAAGGTAAGCTGTCTAAATGCCTATGGCCCCGTAACACTTACACATGTAGGCATGCAATTCTTTGAAAGGCTGCTCTTGGCTCACATCAACACCATCATCCCAGACACTCTAGACCGATTTCAATTCACATACCACCCCAATTGCACTCCACACTGTCCTTTCCCACCTTAACAAGAAGAACACCAACACAATCTCATTTTTCCACCTAAACAAGAGCAACACCTATGTGAGAATGCTATTCTTTGACAACAGCTTAGCAGGATCCTGGGACTGAACACCTCCCTCTGGAACTGGATCCTGGACTTCCTGATGAGCCACCCTCAGCTGGTGAGGGTAGGAAATAACACATCCGCCACGATGACCCTCAGCACAGGGCCCCCTCAGGGATGCGTGCTTAGTTCCCTCCTATATTCTTTGTTCACCCACGACTGCGTGGCCACGCACAACTCCAACACTCTCGTTGAGTTTGCCAATGACACGATGGTGGTAGCAGGACAAAGGAACTGATCGTTGAATACAGGAAACGGAGGGCCGAGCACGTAGTGGGAGTGCAATGATTGAATAACATGTATGTGTAAATGTATTCTGCGGTGTGGTCAGCATGTAAGTTTTGACTTGGGAACAGGAGAAGAGAGCATTTATTTATTTCAGCATCTTGAGAAAAATGTGACTGCGAAGTTAGATAATGTCTGTAGAGGTGCAATTTTTATCAGCATCATAAAAGCTGATTTTATTTCAACCACATAAAATATGCCTATGCATCCAAGCCTAACTGAAATCTTATTAAAAACATGTTGGGTCGTTTTGACAGCTTTCTATTTCCTTACAACCGGTCAAACTGATGTCATATGGACATTTTGCACGGAAAATATTTCCTCTTTTCTTTTAGTTATTGCATTTCATTTTCATACTGGTCCTTAACCGTCTTTGCTCCGTGAAAGAAGCAGAGATGACAGAGATAACATTACCCAATGTCAACTAGACTGAATCATTAATTATATCATTTATGACATTATTCTGGTGGGCAAGAGTTTATTTAGTCTTCTAGGGCAACATATAATGACAGAATAGAAGCTGTATGTACAGTGTCTAATTATAGACAACTTGACTAAAGAAATAGCCCACCAAAATGCACAATGTCTGGAACCAACAGGACCCTGAACAGCTTTTACCCCCAAGGCATAAGACTGCTAAATAGTTAGTTAAATAGCTACCTGGACTATTGACCCTTTTTTGTCTGATTACATATGCTTCTGCTTCTGTTTATTATGTGTCACTTTATTCCTAATTATATGTATACAGCGCATTCGGAAAGTATTCAGACCCCTTCCCTTTTTCGACATTTAGTTTCGTTACAGCCTCATTCTAAAATGGATTCAATTATTATCTTTTCTCATCAATCTACACACAATACCACAAAATGACAAAGTGAAAACCGTCTTTAAAAAAAACAAAAATACCTTATTTACATAAGTATTCAGACCCTTTGCTATGATACTCGAAATTGAACTCAGGTGTATCCTGTTTCTATTGAACATCCTTGAGATGTTTCTAAAGCTTGATTGGAGTCCACCTGTGGTAAATTAAATTGATTGGACATTATTTAATCAAATCAAACTGTATTTGTCACATGCGCCGAATACAACATGTGTAGACCTTACTTTGAAATGTTTACATACAAGCCCTAAACCAACAATGCAGTTCAAGAAATAGAGTTATTAAATAAAATAAAGCTTAAAATAAAATAAAATTTAACACAATAAAATAACAATAACGAGGCTATATACAAGGGGGTACCGGTACCGAGTCAATGTGCGGGGGTACAGGTTAGTCGAGGTAATTTGTACATGTAGGTAAGGGTAAAGTGACTATGCATAGATAATAAACAGCGAGTAGCAGCAGTGTAAAAACAAAGGGAAGGGGGTCAATATAAATAGTCCAGGTGGCCATTTGATTAATTGTTCAGCAGTCTTATGGCTTGGGGGTACTGTAGAAGCTGTTAAGGAGCCTTTTGATCCTAGACTTGGCGCTCCGGTACCAGAAAGGCACAAACTTCTTGTTTCGAGAAGTATTCTCCCCCCATCCTTCCTCACCCTCCATATCTCTCACCACCACCCCATCCCTCCCTCCTACCTCCAGGCACCCCATTGTTGTGTGATTAACTTCCAATGAGCAGCGGGGGAGCTTACATTCCTATTACCCAGGTTTGATGGCAGGAACAAAAACACTTCTTAATCACCAATCACGACCAGGAGGAAAAGCACTCAAGACCAGCTTGCCAGCCTCTGAAATATGTGTCGTGTGCTGCCAGCGTCTTAGGAGGAGAGTGTTGGTACGCTCTTATTCTGCTAAAGCTTCTCTCAACACACTTACTCTTTTAGCAGTTGCTCAAATCATTTTTCTCCCTTGTTGCCATGGTGCTTTGCAATACAAAAGCATATTTTTAAGCGAGGCATGTGGAATATTCAATTGATGTCATTCCTGTAGATGTAGAGGCCCATTTTGATTGGCCACTTAGTACGCTATTATTTGGAAATATGTTGTATATTTGAAGAGCTGGGTTTGAAATGTTAAAAGGTTGTTGAAGAACTGTTGATGGAGATGTGTGTAACCTTCACTTTTCCCTACACCCTAGCATCAAAGAGGATTTGTGTTCGAAGATCTTGAATTGTGCTGTCAGATTGATTTTAGCGCCTACCACATTATGTCCTACCTCTGTTCACTCTGTCGCAAGGGGCCTTCCTCGCAAGGCCTTCCTCTGTTACTCTTTTTCTATCACTCCATCCCTCTTTCTCTCAAAAGAAGCCTCCCACTGGGCACAGACGTCAGTTCAACGTCTTGGTTTGATTTCAATATGAAATCAAAGAAACATTTCACCATGTCATTGGATTCAGTTTAAACATTGGATAAAAAAAATTACGAAATGCCCAACCAGTTTTCCATGTTGATTCAACGTCAACACATAGCTTTTTGGGGTTTAAATGACATGGAAACAACGTTGATTTAACCAGGTTTTGCTCAATGGGCTGTGACACTGTTTGAATTAGATGAACCTTGGATTCAATGCACCATACATAGAGTACTCAACATTCAAGGCTGTTTCACAGAGGATGATGGTAAAAAAATAAGGGACGTTTAAGTTGTGGTATGTGCAAAGAATTATCAGACTGGAATTGCATAGTATCTATACAGAATAGTGTCTAACTGTTGTCTGTACTTAACGTATTACCCAGTGGGGAACCATCAAGGCCTTCTTTTCCCAAATAATTGTTGTATTTTTTTAAATATAAATGTTGATTTCTATTTCATGTTTTCAATAATAATTCATTGATATCCTGATTATATTCTTCTTTCAATGACATTCTGATTTAATCACTTCAATTTGTGTTGGAAAGGATTAAAACTGAGGAAAAAGCAATATCCAATCAGGATGTTTCTTTGGTGGTCTCTAGGGAAAGTAATATAACTAGATATCTCACCATTTGCTAGGCCATTAGAAGCTTGATAGAAGGCATCTGCCATTTAACTGTATTAGAGCAAAATTTCAGAGTCAAAGTGGAATCAACCAATCACATTTTGACTTGTAATGCGTGGGACCATTTTTAGAAAAAAAAATGGTTTATGCATGTGAGACATTGTTGCATTTGAACTTCAGATCACTGGTTACTTTGTGTGCTGAACATGATAACAATGTTTGCAATGGGAGGTACTAGTTGTATATTCAATATAACCTTTGGCATTTTTATGAAGCGGAGATCCTCAGGGTTCTTAGAGAGATTGCATATTTGTTCTGTGTTGGAAAATAAGTCAAGCAAAGTTATAATAAATAAATAAAGATAAAGAGTGTCAAGAACATCTTTGGATATTTATCACATTTGAGTCACCCATGTTTAATTTAGTCAATTTAATTGTCACGTTCTGACCTGTATTTCCTTTGTTTTTGAATTTATTTAGTATGGTCAGGGCGTGAGTTGGGGTGGGCAGTCTATGTTTGTTTATCTATGTTTTTCTATTTCTGTGTTTGGCCTGATATGGTTCTCAATCAGAGGCAGGTGTTAGTCATTGTCTCTGATTGGGAACCATATTTAGGTAGCCTGTTTTGTGTTGGGTTTTGTGGGTGGTTGTTTGTTTTCTGTCTTTGTGTGTCTGCACCAGACAGTACTGTTTCGTTTTTTTCACATTTGTTGTTTTTGTATTTTGAGTGTTCACCTTCATTAAACAAGATGAACAATTACCACGCTGCACCTTGGTCCTCTTCTTCTCCTCCAGACGACAACCGTTACATTAATCACAGAAATTGATACCTGAACTGTCAAACATGTCTGGTTCCAAATGGCTCCATTCCCTATATACTGTAGTGTATACATTTGACCAGAGACCTATCAGGGGGTTGCATTTGGGATGCAGACATTGTGTGTGTATGATACTGATTTCTTGTGATAAGTAAGTTATTCAACCCGAAGGTGATTTTTATTTTTTATTTTTTTTATTTCACCTTTATTTAACCAGGTAGGCAAGTTGAGAACAAGTTCTCATTTACAATTGCAACCTGGCCAAGATAAAGCAAAGCAGTTCGACACATACAACAACACAGAGTTACACATGGAGTAAAACAAACATACAGTCAATAATACAGTAGAAAAATAAGTCTATATACAATGTGAGCAAGTGAGGTGAGATAAGGGAGGTGAAGGCAAAAAAAAGGCCATGGTGGCGAAGTAAATACAATATAGGAAGTAAAACACTGGAATGGTTGATTTGCAGTGGAAGAATGTGCAAAGTAGAGATAGAAATAATGGGGTGCAAAGGAGCAAAATAAATAAATAAATACAGTAGGGAAAGAGGTAGTTGTTTGGGCTAAATTGTAGATGGGCTATGTACAGGTGCAGTAATCTGTGAGCTGCTCTGACAGCTGGTGCTTAAAGCTAGTGAGGGAGATAAGTGTTTCCAGTTTCAGGGATTTTTGTAGTTCGTTCCAGGCAGCAGAGAACTGTAAGGAGAGGCGGCCAAAGGAAGAATTGGTTTTGGGGGTGACCAGAGAGATATACCTGCTGGAGCGCGTGCTACAGGTGGGTGCTGCTATGGTCACCAGCGAGCTCAGATAAGGGGGGACTTTACCTAGCAGGGTATTGTAGATGACCTGGAGCCAGTGGGTTTGGCGACGAGTATGAAGCGAGGGCCCGCCAACGAGAGCGTACAGGTCGCAGTGGTGGGTAGTATATGGGGCTTTGGTGACAAAACGGATGGCACTGTGATAAACTGCATCCAATTTATTGAGTAGGGTATTGGAGGCTATTTTGTATACGACATCACCGAAGTCGAGGATTGGTAGGATGGTCAGTTTTACAAGGGTATGTTTGGCAGCATGAGTGAAGGATGCTTTGTTGCGGAATAAGAAGCCAATTCTAGATTTAACTTTGGATTGGAGATGTTTGATGTGAGTCTGGAAGGAGAGTTTACAGTCTAACCAGACACCTAGGTATTTGTAGTTGTCCACATATTCTAAGTCAGAGCCGTCCAGAGTAGTGATGTTGGACAGGCGGGCAGGTGCAGGCAGCGATCGGTTGAAGAGCATGCATTTAGTTTTACTTGTATTTAAGAGCAATTGGAGGCCACGGAAGGAGAGTTGTATGGCATTGAAGCTCGCCTGGAGGGTTGTTAACACAGTGTCCAAAGAAGGGCCAGAAGTATACAGAATGGTGTCGTCTGCGTAGAGGTGGATCAGAGACTCACCAGCAGCAAAAGCGACATCATTGATGTATACAGAGAAGAGATTCGGTCCAAGAATTGAACCCTGTGGTACCCCAATAGACAACAGACCCTCCGATTTGAAACACTGAACTCTATCAGAGAAGTAGTTGGTGGACCAGGCGAGGCAATCATTTGAGAAACCAAGGCTGTCGAGTCTGCCGATGAGGATGTGGTGATTGGCCAGGTCAATGAAAACGGCTGCACAGTATTGTTTCTTATCGATGGCGGTTAAGATATCGTTTAGGACCTTGAGCGTGGCTGAGGTGCACCCATGACCAGCTCTGAAACCAGATTGCATAGCGGAGAAGGTGTGGTAGGATTCGAAATGGTCGGTAATCTGTTTGTTGACTTGGCTTTCGAAGACCTTAGAAAGGCAGGGAAGAATAGATATAGGTCTGTAGCAGTTTGGGTCAAGAGTGTCCCCCCCTTTGAAGAGGGGGATGACCGCAGCTGCTTTCCAATCTTTGGGTATCTCAGACGACACGAAAGAGAGGTTGAACAGGCTCGTAATAGGGGTGGCAACAATTTCAGCAGATAATTTTAGAACGAAAGGGTCCAGATTATCTAGCCCGGCTGATTTGTAGGGGTCCAGATTTTGCAGCTCTTTCAGAACATCAGCTGACTGGATTTGGGAGAAGGAGAAATTGGGAAGGCTTGGGCGAGTAGCTGTGGGGTGTGCAGTGCTGTTGACCGGGGTAGGGGTAGCCAGGTGGAAAGCATGGCCAGCCGTAGAAAAATGCTTATTGAAATTCTCAATTATAGTGGATTTATCGGTGGTGACAGTGTTTCCTATCTTCAGTGCAGTGGGCAGCTGAGAGGAGATGTTCTTATTCTCCATGAACTTTACAGTGTCCCAGAACTTTTTTGAGTTTGTGTTGCAGGAAGCAAATTTCTGCTTGAAAAAGCTAGTCTTGGCTTTTCTAACTCACGTGGGCTGTTCGATGCTAATGCAGAACGCCATAGGATGTTTTTGTGTTGGTTAAGGGCAGTCAGGTCTGGAGAGAACCAAGGGCTATATCTGTTCCTGGTTCTAAATTTCTTGAATGGGGCATGCTTATTTAAGATGGTGAGGAAGGCATTTAAAAAAAATAACCAGGCATCCTCTACTGACGGGATGAGATCAATATCCTTCCAGGATACCCCGGCCAGGTCGATTAGAAAGGCCTTCTCGCTGAAGTGTTTCAGGGAGCGTTTGACAGTGATGAGTGGAGGTCGTTTGACCGCTGACCCATTACGGATGCAGGTAATGAGGCAGTGATCGCTGAGATCTTGGTTGAAAACAGCAGAGGTGTATTTAGAGGGCAAGTTGGTTAGGATGATATCTATGAGGGTGCCCGTGTTTACGGCTTTGGGGTGGTACCTGGTAGGTTCATTGATAATTTGTGTGAGATTGAGGGCATCAAGCTTAGATTGTAGGATGGCTGGGGTGTTAAGCATGTTCCAGTTTAGGTCGCCTAGCAGCACGGGCTCTGAAGATAGATGGGGGGCAATCAGTTCACATATGGTGTCCAGAGCACAGCTGGGGGCAGAGGGTGGTCTATAGCAGGCGGCAACGGTGAGAGACTTGTTTTTAGAGAGGTGGATTTTTATAAGTATAAGTTCAAATTGTTTGGGTATAGACCTGGATAGTAGGACAGAACTCTGCAGGCTATCTTTGCAGTAGATTGCAACACCGCCCCCTTTGGCCGTTCTATCTTGTCTGAAAATGTTGTAGTTAGGGATGAAAATGTCAGCATTTTTGGTGGTCTTCCTAAGCCAGGATTCAGACACGGCTAGAACATCCGGGTTGGCAGAGTGTGCTAAAGCAGTGAATAAAACAAACTTAGGGAGGAGGCTTCTAATGTTAACATGCATGAAACCAAGGCTATTATGGTTACAGAAGTCATCAAAAGAGAGCGCATGGGGAATAGGAGTGGAGCTAGGCACTGCAGGGCCTGGATTCACCTCTACATCACCAGAGGAACAGAGGAGGAGTAGGATAAGGGTACGGCTAAAAGCTATGAGAATTGGTCGTCTAGAACGTCTAGAACAGAGAGTAAAAGGAAGTTTCTGGGGGCGATAAAATAGCTTCAAGGAATAATGTACAGACAAAGGTATGGTAGGATGTGAATACAGTGGAGGTAAACCTAGGTATTGAGTGATGATGAGAGAGATATTGTCTCTAGAAACATTATTGAAACCAGGTGATGTCATCGCATATGTGGGTGGTCGAACTGAAAGGTTGGATAAGGTATAGTGAGCAGGGCTAGAGGCTCTACAGTGAAATAAGCCAATAAACACTAACCAAAACAGCAATGGACAAGGCATATTGACATTAAGGAGAGGCATGCTTAGTTGAGTGATCATAAGGGAGAGGTTGGTTGGGGTCACGGCGATTCAGACAGCTAGCCGGGCCATCGGTAGCAAGCTAGCATAGGATGGAGGTCTGTTTTTAGCCAACTGGTTTTAGCGTATCCGTCGGTAGATTAGTGGGGTTCCGTGTGGTAGAGGGGATCAATCCAATTGGCAAAATAGATATACAGTAGTTATAGTGACCCAAGAAAGAATTGTCCGATAGACTTATTCAGAAAGCAGCCGATAAGACAGCTAACGATTAGCGGGCCACAGATGGGCATTCAGGTAACGTCGCAACGGAGGTGCCAGTTGGATACCTCCCTCGGGCAGATAACGTCGGTAGTCCAGTCGTGAAAGCCCGATGGGGCTCCGCATTGGCAGTAAAATGGGTCCAGATAGGTGATTGTAACCCAGGAGTGGCTGATGGAACTCTTCAGCTGGCTAGCTCCGGAATAATTGATGTTTGCTCCGGGATCGACGTAAGCCAATAGTCACACGGGTAGCAGCTAGCTAGCTGCGAAATCCAGGTGTAAATGTCCAGAGCTTGCGGTTGAAATCCGGGGATATGGAGAAAAATAGGTCCGGTATGTTCTGGTCTGAGTCGCGTTGTACAAAAGTGGCGATAGATTTTCGAGCTAAAGGAATAGCTGAAGACCACAAACCGTGGTTAGCTGAAATACTAACGTTAGCCAGTAAACTGGCTAGCTTCTGGGTAGCTTCTGGTTAGCTTCTGGTTAGATTCTGGTTAGCTTCTGGCTAGCTTCTATTGTGGATTTTCAGATTTGAGGTAAATAATACATTTTTTTTTTAATTGGTGAGGCGGGTTGCAGGAAAGTGTTTTAAAGTTGAGTTTTTGGAAAAGAAAAATATATAAAAGATATGCGAAGAAAGGTGTAAATATATATATATATACGGGACACGACAAGACGAGGACAAAGGACGTCTGACTGCTATGCCATCTTGGATGCTAATGCTCCTTGGACGGCAGCAGTATGGTGTTAAAGCTGAACAAGTAGCTCATACTGCCACCACAATCTAATATGTTACATCTGTGACTTACTCACATGTCAAGATACAAGTAATAGCATGTAGCAAACTGGACAACAGCCAATGCTTTACAATTGAGGGTTAATTAAAAAGGTAATTGGAACCAAGGTTTTGGTATTTTTAGAATCAGATAAGGGTATTTGTTTGGGTAATAAAATTAGAACATTAAAAGTTTGTTTGCCATCTAATTAATTATCAATTTCTCATGGCTTTGTTAATATGTAATTATTTCTCTATACAGATGATGTCAATATGTTTCAATACAGTATATGGCAAACCATATATGTTAATCCAAATAAGAGGATCAATTCAGTTTGAGAATATTTAATTACAATATTTAATGAAAATCATAATGTATGAATTGAGTACAAGCTCGGTAATGAATCACTTTCCACGCAAATTTTATGCCAATTTCTTTTCAGTTTGAATAAACCCTAATTGTGTACATTAGTGAAAGTCAATGCCTTAATAGTTAATGAATCCTGGATAATCCCACAGCAATCAATTTAGATCAAAATTGCTTTTCTCCAAAGGTAGACAAAGAAAGAGAGAGAGAGGGGGGGTTCAGCAAACTCATCCACAGTGCTACACCATAATAATACCTATTATTATATGCAGGGGCTTTGTTGAACTCCAGGATGGGAAATTACTTTATTTACATCTAATAGTTCCAACGAACCACCAGGTGCAAGGGTTAGATCGGCAGGGCTCATTACTCTGTATATAGCATTGCATCAAGCAGGAAACCTTGGTCCAATAACAGCCTTAATCTGAAGCAAATTAATACCACACAATGTGGCAGCTATATACACTGACAAAAAATACAAACGCAACATGTTGGTCCCATGTTTCAAGAGCTGAAATAAAATATCCTAGAATTTTTCCAAACGCACAAAAAAAGCTTATTTCACTCAAATGATTTGTAAAAATATGTTTACGTTAGTGATTTTTTTCTGTTGCCAAGATAATCCATCCACCTGACAGGTGTGGCATATCAAGAAGCTGATTAAATATAATGATCATTACATAGGTGCACCTTGTGCTGGGGACAATAAAAGGGCACTCTAAAATGTGCAGTTTTGTCACACAACACAATGCCACAGATGTTTCAAGCTTTGTGGGAGCGTGCAATTGCCACGCTGACTGCAGGAATGTCCATCAGATCTGTTGCTAGAGAATTGCATATAAATTTCTCTACCATACCCTGTCCAACCGGCCTCACAACCACAGCCCACGTGTAACCACGCCAGCCCAGTACCTCCACATCCGGCTTCTTCACCTGTGGGATTGTCTGAGACCAGCCACCTGGACAGCTGATGAAACTGAGGAGTATTTATGTCTGTAATAAAGCAGAGCCGTAACCAGGGTTTGAGGTATTTGGAGAACAGCAATGATGATCCTTGTCTGCTGTCAGGGCTGTTACGGTGGCTATATTACCACCACACCGGCAGTCATGATTGCAGTCAAATTCCACATCACCGTTTGGTAACGGTAACTAAGCTTCTGCAAAACTGCACAGCTGATGATCATTAGTAGCTTACCAAACTTGCTAACTGCCCGTCGCTAATGGCCTGGTACTCAGCACTCTATTGTCCATCTAATCACTCTGACATCATTGCAAATGCTATTGAAAATCAAAACAAACACTTCATGAGAGTCCTTGAGCTCATGTTACGCAACATTTCTATAGGCTATGCAATTGTGTGAGAAAACAGAGTTTTGATGGCCTTTATTAAAAAGAGGAGGATCGCATCAACTTTCTTTAGGATTACTATGTTTAATTTTCAACTTTCCTAATATTAAGCACATTGCTTCACTTTACAACAGGAGTAGCCTACCGGGCTGGCATGAAAATGAACCGCGGGAAAAGCGTCCTCCGTTTGCTATTTAAGTGCATACGGCTTACGTATTTTTTCCCCCTGCTACTGTTCCGGTAGGTGCATGATAATGGTCCAATCTAAATCAAAACTAATTTCACACATGTATTATTTAGAATATGTAAATACAAGATTAAATCGTGAATAGTCTGATGGTTGACAATATTATCACTTGTGAATGATATATTATCATTTGTGAATGATGCCCAGCGTGTGCAGTCTAAGGCAAGAAACATGCATTTTTTTCTCTACTTTTTCTAGTCATAGTAGCACAAATCATGTAGCTTAGCACATAGGCCTATATTTTTTGACAAGGTTTGTATCATAACTAAAGTGGCCAAATAACTCAAAAAGTAGCCTGGAGGCCTAGGACCCCTGGCACACAGTTGGAGAGCACATAGCCTAAAGAGCCTAGTGAAACGTCTTTATATAAGCTAAGTCAATGCACAATTGAGTTTTGACTGGCCATTATTTAAAAGAGGATCCCAGCTTTTTTGTGTGGCTATATTTACTGCTCAATTCATAAAAAGAATCACATTAATCAGCTTTAAAACCAGTGGAGCCTACCTGGCATACATATGCAGCGTTTCAGTTTCATGTTTGGGGAAGCTAATTTTCCCCATCAAAATGCACCTTTATAATAAAGCATTCCATGCATCATCGCATTTACAGACTTTTTTTTTTACAGAAGTTTTATTAAGTGTTCTTGTTTTTCAAATCAACCAACAAAACACATTCCACATTCACAGATGTGACAGACTTAAAAAAAAATAATATATATATACTGTATATACACATATCATACATACATACACATACACACACATATACACATATATATATACAAAGCATTTACAGACTTAAGTAAGATAGCCTATATTAATAATGTGATGAGTAGATTGGATAGTCATAATTTAGGCTAATAATATAACTCAATCACAGTTCGCAAAAAAAGATTGTTCAATGCATGGCTGAGCGTGTATAGAGTAGAGTAGGCCTAGGCCATAGGCTATATCAGATATGTTTCTTCTTTCTTTGTATGGGAAAAATGTTGCCTTTTATAAACACAATTCATGCAATTTTACTACACTTTATATGACTGAGGACATTAGCAGAATATTTTTTGATACACAAATTACAGTGTAGCCTACTCAGCTGACACTGACAAACAGATGGGTAAAAACAAAGTTGTCCATATAATAGGCATACGAGAAGGGGAGACACAAATAGAATATGAAGTCCATCTAAACTGGAGGAGGAAATTATTGGCAAAAAACAAGTAGCACTAAGTAGCACTGACATAACAATGATAAATAGTGAATGTGCGGTGTGGAAGAACTTGACTGGCCTGCACAGAGCCCTGACCTCAGCCCCATCAAACACCTTTGGGATGAATTGGAACGCCGACTGCGATCCAGGCCTAATCGCCCAACATCAGTGCCCAACCTCACTACTGCTCTTGTGGCTGAACGGAAGCAAGTCCCTGCAGCAATGTTCCAACATCTAGATTGGAGGCTGTTATAGCAGCAAAGGGGGGACCAACTCTATGTTAATTCCAATGATTTTGGAATGAGATGCTCGACAAGCAGTTGTTCACCTATTTTTGGCCATGTAGTGAATCTATAAGCAACTATTTACCAGTTGTGCACTCATTCTCTGAGAGTCGGTTTTTGTTTGTTTGGGGGATGCGACAAGCGAAGAGTTGCGTGACGGTTTTGTACTGATGTACTGACTTTAAAATGTTCTTGTACAAACTTGTTTTTAATATTGTACATTTTGCTCCTGTTGCCCTGATGTGTCTTAACTATTTGCATATTGTCCGTTTTTGTGATCCTTTTAAACCCCATTTGTCATTATAGATTACAGACAGCGCCATATGTGTGTAACACTTACAGTATATTTCAACATAACTACCCCCAAAAAACAACGTTTTGAGGTGTTTATGCACATAATGACTTGTTTTGATAAATTAGTTGATGACTTAATTTCATTAGAAACATCAACTTTATTCCTTCAGGCTATCTGCATAATGTGATTAACATCCCATTTTGTTTTGATAATTGTTTCACTCATTAACATTTGCATAATGAGTGTCCATATTGTGCAAGGACCCCCTTCCTTCCCCCTACCTACTGGGGCTTTCCGGGAAGTGTCAATATTAATTTTAATACATAACTCATGACAAGAAAGAATAAAACCACGTTTTAAAATAAGTTATGTGTAGATGTTTCAAATGATGATCAGATCAATAAAGCATTTCTTTGGGTCAGCCTAGAAGCTTCATTGAGTTTGATCTTCGTGGGGGGCAGGGTATTCCGTCTTTGCAGCAAGTTAACCTTAGAGGAGTTTTTTAAATAGTTGTTTTTCTTTTGAGTTTTTAGTTGAGGGATTAGTTTAACACACTGCATAGCATAATATCTCAAAAATACCATATTCTGGAATATTGATTGATGGATGGAAAGATGGATGGATTGACGGACAGATGGATGTACTGTACAATGAATTGGTTCTTCATTAAAACATCAACACAGACATTGCACTCACTCTTAATTGACCACATATTCAAAAGCAGAGCAGATGGACATGTCTTTGTTACAACCTTGTAATAAGTGGAACACTAACCAGGAACCAATTAGGCCTCCCCACAGTAATATGACTGTTATTGTCTAGGAGCCAACTAACGACACCCTTTCTCCAGCAGGCTGTGTCACAGGAACAGGACTAATTGCAAAAGCCAGTTTCAATGTTACCATCTACATATTTGCAACTGGAGAACTGGAGGAAGTTGGTCAACTTACTGGGATTTCACAGGTTTAAGCATATATTAATTTTCCATAGCTATTTTGGTATAATAAGTCATCTTATGTTGTAGTGAAATTGAATTGAGCAGACGAAATCAATTAGCAATGAAAGCTAATGTAGGATGGCTAACTAGTAGGCTACATGAGGTAACCAAACATACAAGATTAAAAATAGAAAACTGAAGTCTCATCTAGTTAAAAGGTAGGTCATGTGTATGGTACTACACTAACTAACGTAAATGTAATCTGTTGTTACAATCATTACCAAGTCACAATATCAAGTGAAATCACTGCAATCCTTAACAAAGAGCTGCAATCAGTCTTCGAATGGGTGGCAATCAATAAGATAGTCCTAAATATATAAAACAACTAAAAGCATTCTATTTGGGACAAATCACTCGCTAAACCCTAAACCTCCTCTAAATATTGTTATGAATGTGGAAATTGAGCAAATTGAGGATGCTAAACTGATTAGCGTAACCCTAGATTGTAAACTGACATGGTCAAAACATATTGATGCAACAGATGGGGAGAGAGGTCTGTTAAAGTGCTGCTCTTCTTTCTTGACATTACAATCAACAAAACAAGTCCTACAGGCCCTAGTTTTATCACACCTGGACTACTGCCCAGTTATATGGTCAAGTGTTGCAAAGAAGGATATACTGTAAGCAAATTACAGTTGGCTCAGAACAGAGCAGCACTACATGGAGGGCTAATATCAAGAATATGCAAGTCAATCTCTCTTGGCCCAAAGTAGAGGAGATATTAACTGCATCACTACTTGTCTTTTGGCGTGATATTGACATGTTGAAAGCAGAGAACTGTCTGTTCAAACAGCTAACACACAGCTCAGACAGCCATACATACCCCACAAGACATGCCTACGGGGGTCTCTTCACAGCCCCTAAGGCCAGAACTGAGGCTGGGAAACGCACAGTACTACATAGAGCCATGACTACATGGAACTCTCTTCCACATCCGGTAACCCAAGCTAGCAGTAGAATTCGATAAAAAAAAAAGATAAAACAACACCTCAAGTCACAACCTAGACTGTGAAGAGACACACTTACACACACATAAACGCATGTGCACGCACGCACACACACACACACACACACACACACACACACACACACACACACACACACACACACACACACACACACACACACACACACACACACACACACACACACACACTGGCATGAACACACACTCGCCCACACATTGTCATGTTGTAGTATTATAATGTACATTTTAAATGTGTACTGGTGGAGCAATGTGAATGTAAATAGTGCACAATATCTTGTGTGATGTATTGTTGTAATTATGATGAAGACACTTTTTTTTTAGATGTTTTGTTCCTGTTTTGACCCCAGGAAGAGGAGCGACTGCCTTGGCAGCAGCTAATGGGGATCCTCATAAAATACCAAAAATGCAACATTTAAATCGATGTTTTCATGAAACAATTAACTGTGTTTTAAGGAAAGTGAGGAAACGTTCTTGCTGTATGTCTACACAATTCACCTATTTCATCAACACTGTACACATATACTCACTCAAAAGAAGAAAAGATTCAGTATGACCTCACCACTTTGTAAACATACTCACTGCATATGGGTATTTCTATAAATAATGGGACCAATGTGTGACATTGGGATAAAACATTCAAAACGGTTTGAAACGAAAACGTATGTAAACATGATCTCATTACCTTGATGCTTACTCTGCTAAATCTAACGAGACCCTGTACCTGTAAATCAAGCCGACAACAACAGATGATCAACATCAATATGTTATCTATATGAGATCCAACGTGGATCCAGGAACAACTGTCTTCACCAGCGTAACTAATGAGACACCAAAATATTCTGGACATTCCTTGCGAACAACATTTTTTTCCAACACTTGGGCTGTTGTTGCATCACATACCTATCACAACAGATGTTCGTCACTTGACTGTCATTCGGAAAATTCCAGCCTGTATCAGATGATGATGTGTGAAAATATCACAGCATAACTAGTCCGCTGGACACCAAATGTGCATCCAACAAGTATTATGGATAATTGTGTTTTTAAGCATCAAGGTATGGTGATAAGGTGACTTGGTTAGAAGCATTTGATTATGCAATGCGTAGGCCTACACTTACACTGCACTTCTAAGAGATCTCTATACAAAAAACTGTCAGACAGATATATCCAGTATTCTTACAGGGTTACAGGGTTCAATACGTCAAGATACCAACCATGATAAAGGGTTTTAAATCAACTCATGAATTTTATTGAATATAGCTATGATCCCCCTTATATCTTAATGTACCTCTTAGGGCTAGGGGGCAGTGTTCGGAAGTTCGGATGAATGACGTGCCAAAAGTAAACTGCCTGTTACTCAGGCCCAGAACCATGGATATTCAAATAATTGGTTGCATTGGATAGAAAACACTCTGCAGTTTCTAAAACTGTTAAAATAATGTATGTGAGTATAACATTATTGATATGGCAGGCATAAACCCGAGGAAAATCCATCCGGAAAATGATTTTTTGAAGTCACAGTCCATTTCAATGATTGTCTATGGGATATACAAATAAATAGCTCCCAGATTACAGTTCCTATGGCTTCCACTAGATGTCAAGAGACTTTAGAAAGGGTTTCAGGCTTGCTTTTTGAAAAATTTGCGAGTAGTTGTAGTTTTTCCAAGGTATCTCTCATTAGAAATGTAGTCTTGTTGCGCACTCTTTGTTATTTATCTTCCCTATTAAACATACTATTCTCCGTTTTAAATTTGATCGTTTATTTAGATATTAGAGTACCTGAGGATTAATTAGAAACATCGTTTGACTTGTTTGGACGAACTTTACTGGTAACTTTTTGGATTCGTTTGTATGCCTGTTGAATGAGTGGATTACCGAAACAAGCGCGCCAACTAAACTGACATTTTTGGGATATAAAGAAGGACTTTATCGAACAAAATGACCATTTGTTGTGTAGCTGGGACCCTTGGGATTGCAAACAGAGGAAGATCTTCAAAGGTAAGCAATTTATTTTATCGCTATATGTTACTTTTGTGACACCTGTGCTGGTTTGGAAAAGTATTTTGGTGTGGGATGCTGTCCTCAGAGAATCGCATGGTATGCTTTCGCCGTAAAGGCTTTTTGAAATCTGACAACATGGTTGGATTAATAAATGAAGCTTTTAAATTATGTAGGACACTTGTATGTTCATGAATGTTTAATATTACTATTTTGCCATTTGAATTTGAAGCGCTCCATCTTCACCAGATGTTGTCGATTTTGATCCCATAAACGGGATCCGTGAGCTAATTAATTAATGTAATGACATGAAAAGAAAATGGCAGATTATTATCAAGGACTTATCAACAGCTGTAACATGTTGTCCAGTGTAGGAAATCCTCATTGGTACCCTAGTTTATAGAAAGACCCATATGCATGTAAGCACATACAGTGCCTTGCAAAAGTATTCACCCCCTTGGTGTTTTTCCTATTTTGTTTCATTACAACCTGTAATTTATTTTTATAACTTGATTCAAAAAATCCTAAAAAATTCAAAACGGAAAAGTGGTGTGTGCATATGTATTCACCCCCTTGGCTATGAAGCCACTAAATAAGATCTGGTGCAACCAATTATCTTCAGAAGTCACACAATGAGTTAAATAAAGTCCACCTGTGTGCAATCTAAGTGTAACATGATCTGTCATATGATCTCAGTATATATACACCTGTTCTGAAAGGCCAAAGAGTCTACAACAAATCAAATCAAATCAAATGTATTTATATAGCCCTTCTTACATTAGCTGATATATCAAAGTGCTGTACAGAAACCCTTTCTAAAACCCCAAACAGCAAGCAATGCAGGTGTAGAAGCACGGTGGCTAGAAAAAACTCCCTAGAAAGGCCAAAACCTAGGAAGAAACCTAGAGAGGAACCAGGCTATGAGGGTTAGCCAGTCCTCTTCTGGCTGTGCCGGGTGGAGATTATAACAGAACATGGCCAAGATGTTCAAATGTTCATAAGTGACCAGCATGGTCAAATAATAATAATCACAGTAGTTGTCGAGGGTGCAACAAGTCAGCACCTCAGGAGTAAATGTCAGTTGGCATTTCATAGATTTGAGAGTATCTCTACCGCTCCTGCTGTCTCTAGAGAGTTGAAAACAGCAGGTCTGGGACAGGTAGCACGTCCGGTGAACAGGTCAGGGTTCCATAGCCGCAGGCAGAACAGTTGAAAGTGGAGCAGCAGCACGGCCAGGTGGATTGGGGACAGCAAGGTGTCACGCCCTGGCCTTAGTTATCTTTGTTCTCTTTATTATTTTGGTTAGGTCAGGGTGTGACGAGGGTGGTTTGTGTGTTTTTGTCTCGTCTAGAGTGTTTGTACTGTCTAGCGGATTTTTGTAGAGTAATGGGGTTGTGTTCATTGTAGGTGTTTATGTAAGTCTATGGTTGCCTAGATTGGTTCTCAATTAGAGGCAGGTGTTCATCGTTGTCTCTGATTGGGAACCATATTTAGGCAGCCATGTTCTTTGGGTATTTTGTGGGTGATTGTTTCCTGTGTCAGTGTTTGTGCCACACGGGACTGTTACGGTTTGTTCACGTTTATTGTTTTTGTATTGGTGTTCATTGTTCAGTTTTCTATATTAAAACCTCTTGGCAATAGGGGGTGGTATTTGCACTTTGTAATAATTTCGTTTCCAAATTAAACTGCCTCGTACTCAATTCTTGCTCGTACAATATGCATATTATTATTACTATTGGATAGAAAACACTCTCTAGTTTCTAAAACCGTTTGAATTATTTCTCTGGGTGAAACAGAACTCATTCTGCAGCACATTTCCTGTCAGGGAGTGAGATTTCAGAAATCGAGGTCCCTGTTCTGAGGTCAGTTTATAAGTCCCCATGTAAGCCATCGGGCTACATGCACTGCATACGTCTTCCTCTAGATGTCAGTAAGCGGGGAGAATTTGAATGGAGTGGATTGCGCAATCTGGGACCCTATATAAGACCGTGGAACGGAAGTACCGTTCTTTTCAACGGTGCGCCTGGCGCATCAGGGACATCACAATGGCCTCCTGCAAAAGCTTTCGTTTTAGCAGTTCTGTATCTCCGGTCATGTTTTTATTCGTTATAGTTGTTAAAGACATCATAAGGTAGTTAATTTAAACCGATTTATAGCAGTTTATATCAGTTTATTACGATTTTCCTGGATTTCTTTGTGATGCGCTTTCACGAGTTGGACACCTCTCCAGTGGGTGGCTAACGTTAGCGGCTATTTCGACAGGACAAGAGGACATCTTTCAACCAAAAGACGATTGTTCTGGAGAAAGGACACCTTGTCCAAGATTCTGATGGAAGCTCAGCTAATAGTAAGCAGTCTTTATGCTGTTAATTCGTACTTATGTTGACAAATGTCAAATAATAATTCCGCCATGAATTATGGTGCGGGCTCGCTTTAGCGCACGCTGTATTGCGCAGTAACGTTAATTTTAAAAATCTAACACAGCGATTGCATTAAGAACTAATTTATCTCTCATTTGCTGTCCAATCTGTATTTTTTAGTCAAGTTTATGAATAGTTTTCGATTAGATTAGGTGCCTCTCCAAGATGGCGCCGGACAGATTGCTTGAAGTTTTGGCCACTAATCACATTGTATAACCACGATTTGTGCCGCTAAATATGCACATTTTCGAACAAACTCTATATGCATTGTGTAATATGATGTTATAGGACTGTCATCTGAAGAATTCTGAGAAGGTCAGTGAAAAAATTAATATATTTTGGTGGTTTATACGTTATCGCTATTTTTAGCTTGAATCAATGCTGTTGTGATGTTTGCTATTGTGGTAAGCTAATATAACGCTATATTGTGTTTTCGCTGTAAAACACTTTAAAAAAAAATCTGAAAATCTGAAAATCTGAAATATTGTCTGGATTCACAAGATCTGTGTCTTTCATTTGCTGTACGCTGTGTATTTTTAAGAAATGTTTTATGATGAGTAATTATGTAATACACGTTGCTCTCTGTAGTTATTCTAGTCGCTTTGGTGAGAGTTGTGATGGTGGCTGCAATGGTAAACTATGATTTATACCTGAAATATATCTGTCCATAGGACCACTTTAAGCCATACACTCCACAGAGCTGGGCTTTACGGAAGAGTGGCCAGAAAAAAAGCCATTGCTTAAATTAAAAAAATAATCAAACACGTTTGGTGTTCGCCAAAAGGCATGTGGGAGACTCCCCAAACATATGGAAGAAGGTACTCTGGTCAGATGAGACTAAAATTGAGCTTTTTTGCCATTAAGGAAACCGCTATATCTGGCACAAACCCAACACCTCACATCATCCCGAGAACACCATGAGCCGGGACTGGGAAACTGTGAAAAAGGTGGCTCTACAAAGTATTGACTTTGTAGAGCCATAGTTATGCACCCTCAAGTTTTCAGTTTTTTTGTCTTATTTCTTGTTTCTTTCACAATAAAAAATATTTTGCATCTTCAAAGTGGTAGGCATATTGTTTAATCAAATAATGCAAACCCCCAAAAAATCTATTTGAATTCCAGTTTGTAAGGCAGGTGGGTCGAATACTTTCGCAAGCCACTGTAATGCATTTGTTCTGTAATTCCTTTATTCTATCTATTATCTCAACCTTTATTTGAATCCAACCTGAGGAAACAGTCTTTCGCCAATTGACTTATTTGTGTTACAGTATAGTGTTTCTCAGGAGATCAATGTGAAAATGATTCCTTTGTACGAATTGAGTTTTGAAAGAAATAAAGCTATACCATGGAGAATAATATCAGGACACAGTAGTGGGGTTATCAGGATGTAGATAACTTTGTAGCCTCCCCAGTTACTTGAACATGAGGCAACCTTCCCTATCAGAAAGAGAGAGGAAGCAGAGGGAGGAAATAGTTAATCAGACAATCTCGCTCTACATGTCATAATCCTATATATCTTCAAAATCCAAATGGATATTTCTTTCCTCATAGAATATCCTTTCAGAAATTACCATTTACCAATTACCCAATGTCAGGAGTGATTCATATCTCTGTAATGAGGAGTGACATTGTGGAGAGGGGAGTGGAGCTCTGGGTTTGACTCCTTTCTCTGTGGAAAGCAATGATCTGTACATGGGCTCACCGGCCTCTGGATGCCAGACAGACAGTGAGGTGTGACACAAAGGACACGCTGTTTCTGAAATTGCATTCTATTCTTTACCGATGTAGGATCTTTTGGAATTATAACATTTTTATTTTGGGATTTATTTTTTTATCCACTGTTGGTACAGTACCTAAAATGTTTGCATGTCAACAGTCACGTTTTCAAGATATTGGACATTCAAGAAGCAAAGTGTCATCGGCCACATCATCAATATCTTGAAAACTTCACTGCTGACATGCAAGACATCATAGGACCGTATCAACAGTGTACTAATGAAAAAAATACAAAAATATTGTTTTTGAGTGGAGTTTCCCTTTAATTTGATCACTCTGTTTCCAGAGAACTTTCCTGCAATGTAGGACATGTTACAATTGTAATGTAGTTGAGGTTTAAAAAGGCTTATGAAGTTTCTAATTTCCACTTTGAAATGTCAAACTTGATTTTCCCTTATGAAAAATGTATCAACCCTGACAACAATGTCCATTTATTATAATCCACATAATAATTCACATTTCCTGCTGTAGCAAACTGGCTCAAATTAAGATCCTACATTTGTACTTAGTGCACTACTTTTGAACAGGGCCCATAAGTCTTTATGTCAAAATAGTGCACTTTATAGGGAATAGGGTTCCATTTGGGACTTACACAGTTTGTAAGTATCCGTGGCAGGTTTTTCTTTCGAGCATGGTGAGGAATACAAATCCAAAAGTAGGTATTGCTACCTTTCATAGATCAGGCCAAGAGATAAACTACCAGGGAGGGAAAACAACGACATGCAGCCCTGAAACCAGCAGTCTGAGGAACTGTAGAAACAAAGAGAAGATGATTGAAAGGTTAAGGGCATCATCACCCAAGGAGAGGACATTTTTGAACTTATTTACATTGTTAGGACAGAAATACACTACCGTTCAAAAGTTTGGGGTCACTTAGAAATGTCCTTGTTTTTGAAAGAAAATACATTTTTTTCTCCGTTAAAATTACATCAAATTGATCAGAAATATAGTGTAGACATTGTTAATGTTGTAAATGACTAATGTAGCTGGAAACGGCAGATTTTTTATGGAATATCTACATAGGCGTACAGAGGCCCATTTATCAGCAACTATCACTCCTGTGATCCAATGGCACGTTGTGTTAGCTAATCCAAGTTGATAATTTTAAAAGGCTAATTGATGATTAGAAAAGCCTTTTGTAATTATGTTAGCTCAACTGAAAACTGTTTTGCTGATTAAAGAAGCAATAAAACTGGCCTTCTTTAGACTAGTTGAATATCTGAAGCAGCATTTGTGTGTTCAATTACAGGCTCAAAAGGGACAGAAACAAAACTTTCTTCTGAAACTCGTCAGTCTGTTCTTGTTCTGAGAAAGGAAGGGTATTCCATGCAAGAAATTGTCAAGTCATTGCTACAATAACAGTCATTGCTACAATAAATTTGCAACATTTATCTGGTGCAGCATTTATCCGGTGCAGCACTGACACAGGGAGTAGAGCATTTCAGGGTATTAGACTCTGTGATTCATCAAGTTGGGCTCCCGAATGGCGCAGCGGTCTAAGGCACTGCATCTCAGTGCAAGAGGCGTCACTACCGTCCCTGGTTTGAATCCATGGTGTATCACATCCGGCTGTGATTGGGAGTCCCATAGGGCGGCACACAATTGGTCCAGTGTCGTCCGGGTTTGGCCAGGGTAGGCCGTCTTTGTAAATAAGAATTTGTTCTCTCTCTGACTTGCCTAGTTAAATAAAGGCTTAGTTAAATCCCTTTCCTTTCATTTTTCTAGCTACAATTTCAAGGTGAATGTGGTTCTATAATGATCATTCTGGCATTTTTGTATATTTTTTTTATTGCTAAAGTTGTGGTACTCAATATATGATTTACATATCACAGTCTTAGACTGTGTATGTAACGGTCGTCTTGTGGTGAATGAGCGGACCAAGGCGCAGCGTGTGATGAATACATAATGAACTTTAATAATAATAACGAAGACGAAAATATACTTGAACAAACTACAAAACAATAAATGAAGTCAACAGACCTGAACAAACGAACTTACATAAACACGAAGAACGCACGAACAGGAACAGACTACATACACGAACGAACGCGAAACAGTCCCGTGTGGTAGACATACAGACACGGAAGACAACCACCCACAACAAACAATGTGAAACAACCTACCTATATATGGTTCTCAATCAGAGGAAAACGTAAAACACCTGCCTCTGATTGAGAGCCATACAAGGTCAATTAAACCTGACACTTAACAGAGAACAAACAACACAGACTGCCCACCCAGCTCACGTCCTGACCCACTAAACACAACTATACAAAAGGAAAACAAGGTCAGGAACGTGACAGTGTACGCTAAAATATTTGGAAATAATATATATTTTTACTAAATATTTACCTCCTCTAATAAAACTACTATTCATTCCTATCCAATTTATTGTCAGATACTGTATGAGAGTACCTCCCATGTATTCAGAGGCATAATGGGATTCCCTCTACAAGCTGTGTAATGGCTGATCAATTTTCCCTTGTACATATGCCAGTCAGTGTATGAGGGATAATACCATAATGGGGACGCATGAGACTACAATACTCAATTGTTGAGTGAGGTAATACACCGTGCCACCATACTTACTTACAAGTCACTTGATTAGCTCTTTCTTTCTGCTATGCTTTTGATTTTAATGAGAATTATGGTTTTCATATCACATGGATGGACTGGAGGATCCTTAAGATGGACTGGAGGATCCTAAGTGTGTCGGGTGCGGTGAAATAATACAAAAAATTGAGAGGCTTCAATGTGCTGTCTTTCTCAATATTAAGAAAAAAATTGTATTTTCTGACTCGATCCAAAGTATTGCTCTATATTCCCAGGTGAGTCGTTTTTTGTTGTTGCCCATACTTATATTTCAATGCTGAAAATGCACTTTTATAAAACAACAAACAACGAAGCACAATATGAATAAAATACTTAGTTATTTTCTGGCCTTGGGCAGGTCTTCGGCTTAAAATACTGAATTTGATTACGAGCAAAAGTTCTCGGTCTTCCATTCATGAAGCGCAGAAACAAGAGAGGAGGAATAACTTGCACTATTTATTTGATCATTCATATTCATCTCAGTGTATCTCTTCATGAGTGTATTATTGATGAACAAGTAGATAAAAAAAAAAATCTAAAATGACCTCAGCTGAACTCTCAAAGTTGAATTTCACACTTCTCACACTAGTACAAATGTCACGAATCCCGCTTCCTGAGTCTGTTTTTGCCTGTGTTCTGTCCTGGAGTGTTTTTTCCGGTGTCCTGGAACGCACCCTGTCTGGTTGCCGGGCGACGTAGCTAGTTGGAAGATCTCTGAGTACCCGCACCTGTATCCCATCAGCTATCTGCACACCTGGTCCTGATCATCACCCCTCCACTTCATAAGCGCTGACCTGACATCCATTCACTGCCGGATCGTTAGCCATGAACAGTATGTTGTGCCAGCGTATCAGCCTCCAGTTTGATAGAGATGTTTTGTTGTTTTGTACGTCTTGCTTGCCTTGAACTTACCTCCGTTTGTTCTGTCTACAGTCATTCATCCGGAACACTCACCCCATCCCTGCCTGGTCGTCGGTGGCTTCTGTTACTCCCTTGGATCTGCCTATTCACTCCCATCAACTCACCTCCACTTCCCGCTCCACCACCTGGATCTTTCTACCGCTACGTTTAAACTTGTAAATAAATACTCACCTTCGTCCTACTCTCCTTGTCCTAGTCTGCTTCTGGGTTCAATTGTAGAAGAAGCGTGACAAATACTTTCAGTGGAATAAAATGTTTTGGTGGTTTCACTAAAGTAGGTTGGCTCAAAGTTTTTTTTACACAGAAAGGACTGTAGGTTATGTGCTAAAACAGCTGTTATTCCCCACTGAACTATAAATGTGTGGTATTTAACACTGTTTCCCAGTGCTGTTCAGATGTTTGTTTTTTGGTCAACAGTTAATATTTCATTCATTGTCTGTCCTCTTTTCACAGCGTTCTAAAAATCCCCGAAGAATAAGAGGTTGGTGAAACAAATTTAAAAAATGCAACAGTCACCTGGGAATTGTTATTTGACTAAAGGAAGCCTAAATGTACTGTGTTTGGATACTTCGCAGTCCCTATGGAGTGATCACTTCAGCTTTTAAAACACCAGACAAGCTCTACTCGTCACATGAAAGATCTTCCCAAAAATAACAGTTTTGGAGGATGAATCATATAATTGTTAATACATTTTAATACCATGTGAAACCTCATCAACATTTAAACATCCCATTAAATTGTTTTTTTTAGCTCAAGTCATTGAGATATGCAAATTCTGTCATAGGGATGACCTTCTTCATTGAAAGCATTCCATCAGAGCCAAATTCAGTGGAGCAGAAACATTGATTTTGTCCATGTCCCCTTGGAAACACTGTTTTTCACTTTATGGCAAGGTAACTGTGTTTTTTTTTTTAACAGTAGCTAGATAATGTTCATAGGAACTGAATATAAATGCTCCTTCTAATTTGTGGTATGTTGCTGACAATCAAGATATGGTCCAATTATTGTTTTTGGAGGGCTGAAGATTTGTATAGCGGTATAAGCTGTGTAGAAAAGGCAGAGAGAATGATAATCTTTCTCAGCTCAACACTCCAGAGTAAAGGATGCACATTTCTAATTTGCTGCCAGCAACAAGGGAATTAAAGTAGTGAACGGGAGAAAGGCGGTAGTTGTGAAAGGGAAAAAGATGGTAGTGAACCGGAGAACGACAGTAGTGAACGGGAGAAAGGCAGTAATGTACCGCCACAAGGCACTGAGGCACACTCTGCATACACACAAGTGGTTATAGGTATACCACCGAGTGGCATCACAGTGTGTTCTATGTACAGTATGCAGTTGCCAAAACATTGTTTACTTGTAGATTCACGTAGGGTTAATGCCAGATTAAAAATAAAAAAAATAATTGGGGTCACACTTTATTTGGATAGTCCATCTTTAGAATGTCTACAGATGGTCATACTATAAACAAACAGAGCCCTGTTCAACAGTAGTGTGCTATATAGGGAATAGGTTGCTATTTGGGCCACAGACAATTTAAAATTCTCCATTGCATTCAGCTTTAGTACGATACATATGGTGCCATTTCCCTGTTAGTTACTCAGAATTTTCCACCATTAGATGAAAGAAATAACATAATACCTTCCCCTGTTTAGTTTACCTTGATGTATGAAATATGTTTGTGAATGGGCTGTCATGTATCATGATAGTGTGTTTTTTCTCTCCAGCATGAGCAGATATTTACCACCTGACAGCTAGGTTCATACATAGTGACTCCCATATCATTACCTGAGAATGTTGTTTAATATTTTCGTAGTTGTAATGTGGATCTTGTGAGGTGAGAAAGTGATTATCGGTGTTATTTTCAGGGACATTGTCCCATTGTGTGTTCACTAGACATCTGTTATTCTGGCCATCAGCCATCATAGAAAGACATTTTCTTCTCTCTCTACCAAACAAGTCACGCCTCGCCCGGTTGGGTTCTTTGTAGTTATCAAGAACGTTTTGATATAAAGCATTTTCCCGTTTGTTTGCTTCCTTGCTGCTCTTTGTTCATGTATTTCTTGTCGTGGTCTGGGAGGGACCGTAAATGTTATGTTTCACTATGTTTTACTTTACCTTAAATGAAACCATTTACATGGACTGACTACCTCATGCAGATTAAACTTCAAACTGAAGTGGTCCACCCTCACAGACAGTGTGGTGAAGAAGGCGCAACAGCACCTCTTCAACCTCAGGAGGCTAAATATATTTGGCTTAACACATAAAACCCTCACAAACTTTTACAGATGCACAACTGAGAGCATCCTGTCGAGCTGTATTACCGCCTGGTACGGTAACTGCACCGCCCACAACCGCAAAGCTCTCCAGAGGTTGGTGTGGTCTGCCTAACGCATTCCCGGTGGCAAACTTGCTGCCCTCCTGGACACCTACAGCACCCGATGCCATAGCAAGGCCAAAAAGATCATCAAGGACAACAACCACCCGAACCACTGCCTGTTCACCCCGCTATCATCCAGAAGGCGAGGTCAGTACAGGTGGATCAAAGCTGGGACCGAGAGACTGAAAAGCAGCTTCTATCTCAAGGCCATCAGACTGCTAAAGCTTGTTAGGGCTGGGGTCCTTTTTTCTGAATTTCCGCCTAACTGACGTGCCCAAAGTAAACTGCCTGTTACTCAGGCCCATAAGCCAGGATATGCATACAATTGGTACCATTGGATAGAAAAAACTTTGACGTTTTAAGAAATGTTAAAATAATGTATGAGACTATAACATAATAGATTTGGTAGGTGAAAATCCAAAGAAAAACCAACCAGAACTTTTGTTTTGAGAGAGCCCATGCTCTTACAATGGAAAGTATAGGGGCATATCCAAATCCAGCTCCCAGATTGCAATTCCTATGGCTTCCACTAGATGACAACAGTCTTGTTCAAGGTTTCAGGATTGTTTCTTCCCAAATGAAGGAAGAATTATGAGTTTTAGTACTGGGCCTCAGAGTTGGAAATCAGTCTGTGCACGTGTGACGAAGAGGACAAGCACCTGACAATATTGTTTTCCTATTGAACGTATGACATTTTATAGTTTAATTACATTTTAGGTTAGCTGAGGATTACATAGAAACGTATTTTGACTTATTTTAACAAAGTTTAGCAGTAGCTTTTTGGATTCCTTTCTCTGCATGTTGAACAAGTGGATTACTCAAATCGATGGCGCCAACTAAACAGACTTTTTGGGATATAAAGAAGCATTTTATATAACAAAATGACCCTACATGTTGTAGCTGGGACCCTTTGGATTGCAAATCAGAGAAAGATTTTCAAAAGGTAACTGAATATTTAATCGCTATTTGTGATTTTATGAAGCCTGTGCAGGTGGAAAAAGATCAATAATTTAAGCTTTTAACCGATATAAGACAATTGTATGTACCTAAATGTTTAATATCCATAATTTTTATGATTATTTATTTGAATTGCGCGCCCTCCAATTTCACCGGAAATTGTCGACAGGAAGCACTAGAAAGCCATCACGAGCACATAAGCGGCGGCTGCCTATAGACATAGATTAGGAATCACTGGCCACTTTTAGAAATGGATCACTAGCCACTTTACTAATGTTCCGAATCTAGCATTACTCATCTCATATGTATAAACTGCACTCCACACTATTCTACGGTATCTTAGTCACTTCTAAATTGGTTTTACATATTGCATCACCCATTTCATATGTATATACTGTATTGTATTCGAAACTACACCACTGACTTTTAAACAGCCATCTTCAGCACATCAGAGGCTGCTGCCAATAGACATAGATTAGGAATCACTGGCCACTTTACGGAAATGAAACATTAGCCACTTCAATAACATCTCCGTATCTTGCATTACTCATCTAATATGTGTAAACTGTACTCTATATTATTCTATGGTATCTTAGTCACTTTAATTGTTTGTATATATTCCATTACGATCTCATATGTTTATATTGTACTCTATGCTATGCCACTGTATCTTAGTACAATGCTGCTCTGACATATATGTATACAGTTGAAGTCGGAAGTTTACATACACTTAGGTTGGAGTCATTAAAACTTATTTTTCAACCACTCCACAAAGTTCTTGTTAACAAACTATGGTTTTGGCAAGTCGGTTAGGACATCTACTTTGTGCATGACACAAGTCATTTTTCCAACAATTGTTTACAGACAGATTATTTCACTTAAAATTCACTGTATCACAATTCCAGTGGGTCAGAAGTTTACATACACTAAGTTGACTGTGCCTTTAAACAGCTTGGAAAATTCCAGAAAATTATGTCATGGCTTTAGAAGCTTCTGATAGGCTAATTGACAACATTTGTGTCAATTGGAGGTGTACCTGTGGATGTATTTCAAGGCCTACCTTGTCAAGCAAAGAGGCACTGATTTTCATCATGGGAAAATCAAAAGAAATCAGCTAAGACCTCAGAATAAAATTTGTGGACCTCGACAAGTCTGGTTCATCATTGGGAGCAATTTCCAAACGTCTGAAGGTACCACATTCATCTCTTTGGGTCTTCCAAATTGACAATGACCTCAAGCATATTTCCAAAGTTGTGGCAAAATGGCTTAAGGACAACATAGTCAAGGTATTGGAGTTGCCATCACAAAGCCCTCACCTCAATCCTATAGAAAATGTGTGGGGTGATCTGAAAAAGCGTGTGCGAGCAAGGAGACCTACAAACCTGATTCAGTTACACCAGCTCTGTCAGGAGGAATGGGCCAAATTCACCCAACTTATTGTGGGTAGCTTGTGGAAGGCTCCCCGAAATGTTTGACCCAAGTTAAACAATTTAAAGGCATGCTACCAAATACTAATTGAGTGAATGTACATAAACTTCTGACCCACTGAGGATGTGATGAAAGAAATAAAAGCTGAAGTAAATCATTCTCTCTACCATTTCACATTCTTAAAATAAAGTGGTGATCCTAACTGACATAAGACAGGGAATTTTTTACTAGGATTAAATATCAGGAATTGTGAAATATTTAGTTTAAATGTATTTGAGTAAGGTGTATGTAAACTTCCGACTTCAAGTGTATATATTCTTAATCCATTCCTTTCCTTAGATTTACATTTATTTTGGGTATATGTTGTGAAACTGTTAGATATTATTGCACTGGTGGAGCTAGAAAATGTAGAAGCATTTCGCTACACCCGCAATAACATCTGCTAAACACTTGTATGTGACCAATAGAATTTGATTTGATTCGATTTTTGACTTTATGCAGGCTTAAACACTGGACTCAGGGTTGGATTGAATCAAGCCCTTGATGAATAGAGAAATATTGAGAAAGAAAATACAAATACATTATACAGTGCATATTTAGTACCTTCATGCGCTCCCCAGAGCCTCATCTTGAACATGTACCATATGCAATCCATGGAAATGTGATTTTGTCAGTGGGCCTTTGCTTGATTCTCTGTTCCTTCTTCCTGTTAATTCAGGAGAGGGCGTGCATGCCAAATGGCACCGTATTCCCTATGTCATACACTACTTTGACCAGAGCCCTATTGGCCCTAATCCACTATATAGGGAATAGGGTGCTCTTTGGGATGCAAATATAACAGGCATCAGTCTGTCTGTCTCTTGGGAGGGTAATTACTCAGCACTACAAGGTCCACTGCTCATGTATTAGGGTTGGTCCCCTCAGCTCTGTAGGCTCTGCCATCTTCATAATGCAACATGAGGTAAACACCTTTCATTTTAAACGGTACATTCTATTAGCTTGAAGGTATGCATGCTAAATATACAAACTGAGGTGGAGTGGCCAAACCGTTTTTAATTAAATTAAATTGATTGTACATGTGTTAAATATATATTTTGTGATAGGGTGGCTAATACAAACCGTCTTGTCCATGTGCTGATTTTACTAGCCAAAAGCAACTGTGAATAGTTATTCCTAGTCTTATAATGTATTTTGGGATAATAAAACATACCATAAAATTAAATACATAATGTATTATACACAGGTAGTGCATATTAAAAGTGTTACCACTATTTGTTTTTCAATTGCAGGCTATATATTGAATATATCTGGGTTAAACTGAAATACATCTGTAGCCTCACCGAGTTGCACACAGCAGTCTAGAAACTGAAAATTCTATCTGCTATGCTGAATTCAGTTAAGCCTGTGTTTGCATGGCAAAGCAAGTGTGGCGGTTCGATTATATCCAGGATGTAACATGCTGTGGAAAGCAACATAATAATCTGTTGAAAAAGGAAAAGAAAAGACCTGGCAATTTCTGCAAAACATAAATGTATGTCTTTTTTCTCCCCTCTGATTGGTCACACTCATTCTTCAGGTAAAGCCGAAGCTGACTAAAGCAAAGGTACTCGCTGTTGACAGAACAGCGTCACTCTGCTCATCTTTGCAAACGCCAGTAGAAATCCATGTCCCTACATTTGCATGCTCAAATCTTGCCACCCCAACCCAGCTCCCATCTTGGATTTGGATATCAAAATATAGGGTAATTTGGTGCCACACTACTCCCTTGTCAACTTTGTTTCTACAGCTGAAACCTGATCTTTGTTTGCTATGGCACTTCCGGCTCCTTACAATTGCGCCTGGACGGCTTTGGTGTTTAAACTTCGTCAGACTACGATGGTTGCCAGAAAGAAATCCCAACATTTGTCATATAATTATTAATCTGCCAATTCTGTCCTCGGAAAAAGCGAGGGAGTCCAGAACGAAAGCATTTGTTAATCCAAATGTA
Organism: Salvelinus namaycush; assembly: GCF_016432855.1. NCBI lineage: Eukaryota > Metazoa > Chordata > Actinopteri > Salmoniformes > Salmonidae > Salvelinus > Salvelinus namaycush. Next base: position 31,895,136 of record NC_052313.1, read on the forward strand.
GTTTGATGTTTATTGAATATTTAAGTTTTTTTTTGTCTCTTTGTCTCTTATTATTTAGTTCATATTGCTGGGGACAATTGGATGAATATCATGGTACACTATGTTATGTTTATGCAAATGTTTTCACTGCCACACTCTGCTAGTATCTTGGGCCTGAATTATTCTACATGATACCCTCAAATAGGGTGTTCCAGGGTACACATAATCTACTACTAGTCCTACGCAGCAAGGCCTGGAATAAGCCATCAAGGAGATATGCAATAGATGGCCCATGTATAGGGACTACTAGACTATGTCTGTCCTTGGTGCACTATGCTGTCAAACAGAATAAAATACTACACATAAACAGCAGCCAAAGAGTATTTCTTTCAATCAAAACCTCAGGCAATAAAATACCCTGAATGGTGTATGTATTAGAGTCGACAGGTTGTCTGACAGATATTTTCACATTTGTTTTCATGATAGGCATCTATTTCAAATTCATCATGTTGGGTGCCTGAAAATATTAATCCTAGTGACAGCAGGTATTGATACAAGCAAGGTGTTCTGGCATCAGACATTAATCATTGTTTGGGTAATGAGGACCAGTTGGCACTTTGGGTAAGAAGTGAGGGCCTACATCTAGGGCTTCGTCCCAAATGACACTCTATTTACTTTATAGTACACTTCTTTTGGCCAGTCCCTTAGGGCTCTGTTCAAAATTAGTGCACTATACAGGGAATAGGGTGATATTTGGGATGGAATCCCAGGAATAAAATAGGACAGTCAGACATCGCCATTCAAGTGCCTATGAATACTTTACAAAGGTATTGGCTTGATACACTGTGGTTGGAAATATGGAATCATACCCAGAGACAAAATAATGTTATTTAAAATGCATATAGTCAATCTTCACAGCTAAATACATAATTCCATTCAATGGTAAACATATAATTGCCTTTCAACTTTGTTGTACCATAGCAGCAAGCATATGATGAAAAGTCAAATTTAGAATGATAAAAAGAACACAGATCACAGCAAAAGGAAACTTCACTGTGTTTATTTGTATTGTTTGTGCAGCTGATAATTGCTATGAAGGTCTTCATCTTTGAACTATGAGGGTTCCGAGTAACTGATGTATTGCTCAAATATCTGACATAAATGGAACAATCAATCACTAGCATTTCCTTGATACAAATGGTTACCGCTGCTAGCTAATCGTCCTTCAAATAAAACAGTTAAATGTTTACTTCAGTAGTTCAGTGGTATGGATTCAACAATTATGAAAGCCCTGAACTGCATTGGGAAAAACATATACTGTATATTGCTGTCTATCTTGTCTCAGTGACTTATCTTCTGTGGACCACTTACTCTAGTGTGTCATAGGAGATTTGTGTTTCATCTACTGGAAAGCATATCTAAGTATTTTCAACAAAATATGTTGATAAGTTACTCTATCTCCTTTTCCGGAACACACTGTAAGCCTGAGAGACTGTCATAACATTTGATTTGACATGTTTATGTGAATTGCATACCAAAACTGATTTTAATGATAAAGTGCTGTTTTTCTTGTTTGTGTTTTTTATTCTTATTTTTACAATTTCAAAGGTAAACTCTTCTTCAAATGTTACATTCCTTCAGATTATGATTATATTTCTAATATGTATACAATTAGGAAATTCTTATTTCAATAATATGGATTTATCAAGAGAACATTTTTGAAATACAGAGGTTAAACGATTAAGCTCACTTTAATCTATGAATAATTAGTTGGCTCCATTCATATTAGAGCAGTAACAAATTGAGCTCCCAGAGCAGTCTTTACCATTGACATTATGAGCATAACAAATTGATAATTAAAGCTTCTCTCTTTACCTGGCATGACATCTCTACACCTGTACACGAGTGGTCCTTTTGACACTAATACGAGTCTAAGGGGGAGGTGAGGGTTACATACAGCTGAAAACAAGCCAGCACCAGACACACAGATACCAGGCAGCTGAGGCTATTTTGGCACTAGTCTAACTCTAACAGAGAAGTTCACAGATGGCTCTCTTATACCATTCTCAGTGTTCTCAGTAAACAAAGCTGATTGGACCCCCCAAAGGGTGACACTACACTCCAACAGGGGTCCAAGGCTGTGTGCCCCAAATGGCACCCTATTCTCTATACCAGTGCACTACATTTGACGGGGTCCCATAGGGAATAGGGTGCCATTTGGGATGCAGCCCAGTGTTGGATGAGGTGTTGGACACTTTGGAATCCTAACTTGAGATATCCTCGGAATAAGTTAAGGATTTCCGATAATGTCTTTATCAGCAAATACCGTATTTATCAGCTATCTCTTCTAATTTTACGTGAGCCCAGCTATTGTAATAAAACTCTCTCTGCCGTACTCTATATACAGTATATACAGTTTCCATTAGAATTAATCTAGTGTACGGAGCAAAATAGCCTTGGTATGACAGACTGATTCTCCATATAATGCAAAATATCAACCATTCTGGACACTACTGCCAACAGGCACAAAGGTGCTTCCATACAATATTCATGGACCTTAACATTTTCATATTGAACTGATTTCCTGCAAAGCAATGGCGTAGATAGGAATAGGGTATCTCTGATTGCTTGTGGAATAAGACAGAAATGGGATACAGTAAGTGCCAATGTAATCTAAGCATGTCTACACAATCTACTCTTTGTGTTCATTGTGGTTGTTTAACACAGCCATAAAATATCTATTCACTGTTAACAATAGGTAAAAATGACCCTAGATTACCCTACTGTATTTTGAAACCTACAGTATGTGTCCAGATTACTTTGAGATTTTTTAAGAGAGGTTGGGGATGTCTTACAAACCGTAATGAGAAAACTATGGTGGATATGCTGGTATTGTTTTAATCAATAAAGAGTAATGTCTACAAACAAGCAAGAAATACAGTCCCAATAAGACACATATTGTCAAAACAGCAGCATTCATTGATCAAGTTTTCATATTTAAACTAAACTGTCATTCATGCTCCCCTCTCTAATAGTTTAGGTTTTGTGTAATTTTACAGTTGTATCACAATATACTATTCAGGAAACTGAAATGCTAGAGCTGAGTGTGTGCTTTCCCCTGGGGGAAACTATGAATCTGAGGACTTGGGGATTTGAATGGCAAAAGGATAAGCTTAGCACAAAACTTCAAGGATCACAGCCTTTGTTGACTCAGCATGATTTTAGAATAAAATGTTACACTGCATATTTTCAATATTATGCTAACTACTTCATGATTTATGAATTGATCAAATTGAACAGGACTTCTGAAAAGTACCAGTCATCAGATTCACTGTAGCTATATTGCTAGGGTTAAGGACAAGAAGAACTATGGGTTCTACAATAATTGCCAAATAGCAAATAGCCATAATGCATAAAATGATAGAGACTGGGACCAGTATCCCTGGCATTGCCACATGATATTGTGGAAAAGCATGGGTGGCTTTACCTACTAATATGTACACACACGTTTACATTAAAAGTGATTTTACAGCACATTTAAAAGGCGTTACAATTACATTATGCACAGCAATTTAAATGTTGTACATGTAACTCCGAAAGTGTTAAATGTACACTATTTTCAGTGAACATATGAGTCCAACTGAACTGGTGTAAAATAACACTTTGTTACCTATGTTTCTCTGTTGCAGTGTTTCCCGTTCATCTCTTAAAGTGTTCAAATTAACTTAATTGTGGTGTTTGCATAGCTTTACGGTAGAGTAATGTGCAACACCTTTATTTTGATGCAGCCCAGGATCAAACCTGGGTCTGTAGTGACGCCTCTAGCGCTGCGATGCAGTGCCTTAGACCGGTGTGCCACACAGGACACCTACAGTGTAAAACATAACAGTTGATTTACAGTAAACTGGACTCACTTTTCTTAGTGCTGACGCTGTTACACTTTGTCAGTGTAAGAAATGAACGCCTGTAGTGTTACAGTAAATATTTTTGGGGTGAAAAGACTTGTTTGCATATTTCCCAGGGTGCCTTTTCTTGTCGAATTGAAGAGTTACCACCCATGACTATATTTGGTAGTGGCAGATACATGGTTATTGAATTCTTTCCTTATAAGGCCTGTAGATTTCACTGAATTACACTATGCTAATACTATACATATATCATAAGGCCTGCATTCAGAATGACTATCAATGTTAGGACAGTTGATAAGAAGTATCTAAACCATTTAAACTGTAACAACCATTTCAGTAACGGGTGCAATAAATCCAACTAACTGATTGGATTAGTTTTCGAAAATGGCATGTTATTCATCTTTGTGTAGCTTAAGGATAATCACTCAATGCAAAAACACAGATATCCTAAAAAATCTAACTGATAGTAGAGTATTCTGGGAGATTTGATTATGATGGGCATGGTTTTGATTGGAAACAAATAACTCTGGTTATTAACACCAACACTGGGGGTTATTTTGCACCACTGAGAGAGTGAATATAAGTCCTGAATCAACAATCAACACTAGAAATGTTACAGTAAAAAATCAACACTGGGAAATTTGCTGTGTGTGTTCCTACAAATAAGGGTATATGGGGAATGCTTCATAAAAATACACACGTTTTGTTTATATTTCCTGCCTATTATTTACAAACTTCCTGTCATATGAGAACACAAGAGGGTATGATTTCCTCATGGGTCTCGGAAAACATGCTAATTTGTTCCACTTGGTAAGGGTAATGGTAAGGGTAATTTTCCACTATAGACTTAACATAATAAGCGATACTATTAGATGAAATGAGATCCGAGAAGCAGATGAACAGATTGTTGAGATGAGTGAGATAAAAGCATGTTGCGGAAACGGTGTATCAATACCAATTAGAATTTGTTCCTAATCGTGAAGTTACACTAACTGTACATAGTAGAAAGATGTTTGTTTATCTTCCACAGTCTCACTGCAGTGTTCGTCAGGATCCATGCTAAAAGCTCTATTGATACTAGCATGGTCCAAACATGTTCAACATGAATGCTTAAACAATGGTGGGACGGTGTTTTCCTTTTACCCACTTTCTCACACATATACAGTTAATAAATTGTGGGGGAAATTGCAATAGTGTATTTTTCCTTCTAATGGTCTTCCTCAAATGGGGTACATCCCTAAGCCAGAACAACACCTGTATGTATGTGTGGGCTACCTCTAGCCTGGTACTCTATGTGGTAAAACAATGAGCTGGGCAGTCGACAAGGTTAGATCTCTAATGTAAGCCTCAAAGCATTTTTTGAAACATATTTTTTGAGGGGTCAATTTTTAAGGCTGATATTTCCCCTTCTGAGTCCTGCCTTAAGTTGCGTGTCCCACATATTTAGAGCACTATCACAGCCTTAATAAAGTGTTCAGTGATGGGTGATTGAACGCACATAGCCCAGTCAAATGGAGTGATTATTATTTAAATTGGCTGGCTAAATGTACACAATACTTTCTACAAACACCTGATGCTGCACTGATATTTATGTATTTGTTTAGATTAAACGTCTCCCAAAAGGAAATAACAGAGAATAGATGCGGCTTTCTCATTTCCATAATCTAATGCCGGTGTTTATGAGCCACCATGCTGCAATTTGAATAAAAATTACACTGATAGAGATTCAGGAAGTGTCCGTGTGGAAGAGTACCTCCCTAAGGTCCGTCTGCGCCACGCAAGCCGAAGTCTCTGCAGTGTCCAAGTATACTTCACGCACGCTGGGCATACATAATTCAGTGATCATTTATAATTTGGATATGCGGCTTAAATACAATTTCCGAGAGAGAGAGAGAGACCCTAAGCATTTTAACTGCAGTGTTGTTCTGTCATCCTCAGTGGGATCAGTGCCCCATGCCAAGCTGTGTACATGCAATAAAATATGCATCACTTGTGTTGTAAACCCATTATTCTATTTTATATGGGCTGCCTTCATTTGGACTTTCTCCTAGGTTTGTGTCCCACTTAGTTTAGACTGAGGCTCTGCGGCTATATTGAAAGGATAGCCAGGGGGGCCCTTGGAGATGGAGGAAACATGCTAAACATAAGAGATAACACAGAGGAACAATGAGGAGAGATCCCCAGCAGGACCCAGTACTACAGGCCAACCTCCTGCAGCATGTAGGGAAGGAAGGAAAGGAACGTGCCAACAGACTGCAGTACAGTACAGCAGAGGAAGATAATATTTGTCCAGCCTGTGGTAAGTCTCTCACAATATATTTTATCGATGTACGAGTTTCTGGAAATGTATATTTTTGTTTTAGTTTAAAAAATAATGTTTTTTTTTGCATTTACTGGGGCACAAAAAAACATAAACAAGAATCAAAATCCTTGATACTGAAAACAGTCACTTAAACACCTGAGTAATCTTGACACCCAGAACCAAATCAGCTACTCGATTTTTTGTGTTAAGGCTGTGGCAAGAGATTCAACTGATTAACAAACACCAACATTTCAAAATGTGAAGGAATTACCAGAAAGTATTTAACATTCACCAGATGTTGCTAACTGTTACGGTACCAAATATTTTACTGTAATATAATTTACAGTATTTTACTGTAATTATCCTTGCAGCGGCATATTACCCAGTGTTCTTTGCAAGTTTTCATTTTTACATTTACAAGTTGGTCATTTAGCGGGCACTCTTGTCCTTAGCAACTTACAATCAGTGCATTCAACCAAGATTGATTAAAAACAAAAACATATCAGTCATCAAGTAACCAGTTTAAGTAACCATTACTGAAAATGTTGTTGTCGTTAAGGATACATTGGTCTTCAAAATAATTGTTATTACATAATATATGATATCTCTAATCATTTCTGCATAGTGCCAATACCATAGTGAGATATTCATGTTAACTTAATGTCATAGCAATAAAACACAGTACAATACAGTAAAAGTGACTATTAATGCCATAGCAATGAAACACTGTACAATACCATAAAAGTGACTATTAAACTGTAAGAATTTGTTTTATACAGTATTTTACTGGATATGCATGGGATTAGTGCGAGCAGGTTGGCAGTAGGCATTTGCATATTATAGCATATTAATGAATACTAGGTGTTTTATATCACCTGCACTTCTAGAGGCCTAAACACATTCTTCCAAACTGTCCATGATTACAGGGCAGTACAGATCAAATGGACATGGGTAAATAATAATACTTAGGTGCTTACATTTGTCCCGCTACCACTCTGATCCCTATATACATTTAATTGTTATCAGTGGTGAACCGTCATTCAGGGCAAAGCCCCACCCGATTTGAGCCTGTTTTGCTTGTTATTTTGGCATTAATATGTGTCACATATCAGTTTGCAAATAATGTAAAACATATAATAGTTGAGTTAATAAAGCTGCATACAAACATGGTCTCTTTTTTGCTTTCTTGAGTAAGGCAGCTACAAAATGCAGGTGTTTAAGCCTAGATTACTGCTTTCTGTGGTGGTGGGGCTAGCCAGCAGAAAATACAGAGCGTTGCGCCTGATTGGCTCAGTTTTCTGTCACTCATGGGACAGACAGTACGTCATTCCCAATTCTAAGCTTAGAGCTCAAAAATGTTAGCCCCTTGGGTTCTGCCATAAAGTTACATTAGAAGTGCCCATCCCATCAAATCACGGTATATCTACAGTAGCTTTGATAGGACTGATCACGTCAACATCTTAATTTCAAAGTCTTAGCTAGCAGTCATCATCAGTTGTCATCAAGTCGACAATCTACTGGCAAATCCTTTTTAATCCTTGTCATATGAAGATAAATAATGAAGATGAATTATAGATAAAATGTATCGGTGCTCATCGGCCATTGTACATAAAGATTACACAACAAGTTGGAAATCGCATATTCAACAATGAGTGGTTCGGAAGGAATCCGTGGATAACTGCAAGCGTTGCAAAGAAACCACTAACGTTGTGGCTGTGTTTTATTTCCCTTTGAGTTCCCACCATAAATCCAGAGAATGCCAGACTTTGATGACAAAGTTTGATGACAAATGTGCCCACAAAGGACCGCTGTACCACCTTCACAAGGTGGGTCCAACATGTATTGTGAGCTGCTGCATAAATTATGTAATATGCAAGGGAGAAATGTATACTGTAGCTAAGAAAGTAATACTAAGTGTATATTGTGTAGTAAGCTGTTAGTAGGCCATGTGCCTCACCATAATAATTTGGTCTATTTTTACCGATGCGATATTGTAAACACATCGTTCGTGGCCCAATGTGTGCTTGTTTGCCTACCTTTTTGTACAGCTTTGACAGTGCTACTGATAGTATTGGTGGTGCTTGGCTTGCACGTGCAAAGTCAGCACACACAACATTCTAGAATAGAATTGTGTTATTTGACATGTCAAATTAAAGCTTATATAACGCATCAAATAGTGTTATATGACATGTATCTTTTTTGACACGCAAAGACCCAAACGGCGTTCGATGTGCCTCACCCTAATAATTTGGTCTATTTTCACCTCTTAATTCCACCTACATTTCTAACTTGGTGGTGCACAAATTGCCTGTTTTAGAGAAATGTAATCATCAAATATTGTAAGAGCTTTCATTGTCTGTTTACATGCCCCATTTATTATTCCTACGGTTCTAACTTGTACAGGGAGTACACTGTAACAATTGCCCATGTTCTGAATTATGTAGCTGTACATTTCAAAAGTGCTGAACAAATAGTTATATTGACTACGTCCGTCGTCACTTGCTCATTAATAATGTCTTAACCGAAATGACAGATTGCCACGTATCCGCTTGTCATCCCCTTATGCCATAGTTTGTACATCTCAATTGTCAGTAGAAACTACATCTGTTTAAGCAAGTCCGCCATTTTAGCTATGTTTTTTAAAAGCCAGTAAATGAGGCCAGTAAATGAAAGCCAGGTGTAACAGTGGTAAGGTGTTGGGACTCTGCTGTTGGGACAGCTTTTTGTGGGCATCGTTTGTCACCGTTATAGTGCAATTAATGTATTTTTAGTGTTGTGTAGTGGCTTTGCTGGCATGCATCCCACATCCCAATCTTGCCCCATCAAGATGTACATGCTAAAATCGCCACTGTTTGTTATTGAACTACTATCTCATATCACTTCAATTGGTACAAGACTCTAACTAACAGGTGCAACAAATATAGCCAATTACAAGTATGCTACAGTAAATATATAGCAAAACAGCAATACAGTACTTTATTGTTGAATTGTATTGAACATAAAATAAACAATTGCCAATAGTGAATATGTTATTATATATTACAGCATATTTTATATCACTGGCACGTAAGGCCTTAACAAAGGATTCTAAACTGACAGTGACCACAGGGCAAAACATATCAAAATGAATTGGCTAGCCACTCAACCATTAACCCTTGTATGGTGTTCGGGACCCATTTTCAATGTTTAATAAAATAAAAATTATACAATGAGTTATTTTTTCAACCTGAGACTCATTGGCCTTAGCACATTTTCTGTGAAGAACATGTAAAATAACACATTTTCATTGAGTGCTCACTGTGCACCCCCCTACACATTTATATTACATATGCGGTGTTCGTGTCCAATGGACCCGAGGGTAATACAAGTGTGGAAAAGTGTGTGTGTAGGTGAAAACAAGAACAATTAAATAAAAAGGTTTCCTATGTTCCTTCACTCTGACTTCTTCCTCTCTGGGCCTGCTGTTTCAATATAGCACCAAGAACCTGTCTGTCTCAAATCAAATCAAATGTTATTTGTCACATGGGGCGGCAGGTAGCCTAGTGGTTTGGGCATTGGGCCAGAAACCGAAAGGTTCCTAGATCGAATCCCCAAGCTGGCAAGAATGTCATTCTGCCCCTGAACTAGGAAGTTAACCACTGTTCCTAGGCCATCATTGTAAATAAGAATTTGTTCTTATCTGACTTGCCTAGTTAAATAAAGGTTACGCCGAATACAACAGGTGAAATGCTTACTCACAAGACCTTAACCAACAATGCAGTTTCAAGAAAAATAAGAAATAAAAGTAACAAATAATTAAAGAGCAGCATTAAAATAACAATAGCGAGGTTATATACAGGGGGTACCACCACAGAGTCAATGTGCGGGGGCACCGGTTAGTCGAGGTAATTGAGGTAATATATACCTGTAGGTAAAGATATTAAAGTGACTTATGCATGTAACAGAGAGTAGCAGCAGCGTAAAAGAGAGGGGGGGAGGCAATGCAAATAGTCTGGGTAGCCATTTAATTAGATGTTCAGTAGTATTATGGCGTGGGATAGAAGCTGTTTAGAAGCCTCTTGGACCTAGACTTGGCGTGCGGTAGCAGAGAGAACAGCCTATGATTAGGGTGGCTGGAGTCTTTGACAATTTTTAGGGCCTTCCTCTGACACTGCCTGGTATAGAGGTCCTGGATGGCAGGAAGCTTGGCCCCAGTGATGTACTGGGCCGTACGCACTACCCTCTAGTGCCTTGCGGTCGGAGGCCGAGCAGTTGCCATACCAGGCAGTGATGTAACCAGTCAGGATGCTCTCGATGGTGCAGCTATAGAAACTTTTGAGGATCTGAGGACCCATGCTCCCACCTGTCTGCATGTCTCCTGCTTTTCTCACACTCTTTACCCTTTGTAGTGTGTGATTTTACCCTTTGTAGTGTGTGATTTACACAATGTCTTGCGGGTACCTACACCATATTATTACAATACGTTATTCCGATACATAATTTTGATACATTGTACAACATTCTGTATTTTCCCACACTCTACTCCAGCCAGTTGCAATTTGGTGGAGGGACACAACAAATAAATAGCTTTGCATGTGTGGCTCCTTAACACAATCAATCAGTATGGCAAAAAAGTATCTCTGCTCAGAAGGCCTTAGAAATACTTTTTTGCAGAGAGAGAAGCTAGTGTGGAAGGAGTGTCTTCCACTTTGGAAGATTAAGCATTTTCCGAATATGAGGATCATGTCTCTGTCAATTCGGAGTCTGAGGATGAGATTGACGCTCAGCCAGCCCCAGGACCAGCCCGTCAGCTGCCAGCCCCAGGACCAGCCCGTCAGCAACCAGCTCATCAGCAGCCTGCAGGGGGAGAAATATGGATGTCAACATTTTTGGAAATTGAATGGTCTTCTTGCCCAAGAAATGAGCCACCCCACATGGCTTCCAATGTGATAAGGATGCAACCAGGGCCAACGAGGATGGAGGTTACTCATGTGCAGGACATAAAGTCTTCTTTTGAACTGTTCATTCCCGACACCATCCAGAAAATCATTCTGGACTGCACTAATTTGGAGGGAAGGCGTGTTTTTGGAGAGAGATGGACCAAACTCATTTACATGTATACTTTGGGGTTCTTATCATGGCTGGTGTTTTCTGATCCAATGGGGAATACACAGAATCCCTGTGGGATGCATAAACTATCAGAGAACTTTTCCGTGCAATAATGTCTCTGGAAAACTTCCACATTATTTCCAGGATTATCCACTTCGATAACCGAGACACCAGATCAGCTCGGCGGCAGAGAGATAAGCTAGCTGCAATCAGGTCAGTGTGGGACAAGTGGGTGGACTGCCTTCCCCTGTTTTACAACCCTGTGCCCAATGTTATTGTTGATGAGCAGCTTATGCCATTTAGGGGCAGCTGCTCCTTCAGGCAGTACATATTGTTTAAACCCGCAGAGTATGGAATCAAGATCTGGGCTGCCTGTGATGCTGCTTCATCATATGTGTGGAACTTGCAAGTGTATATGGGGAAGCCAGATGGAGGAGCCCCTAAGAAGAACAACATATCCCAAGGACCCCATTTTCTGCTGCCAGGAGTATTCAGGAGACGAATGCTGGTGCCCCATCTGTCCGACACACAGAACCAACAACTCCAATACCTGAAGTAAGTGTGAGTGATGTTGTTGCATGTGTGTGTTTCTGAGTCTCCTAACTTGGCCTGCTGTAACTATATACTGTATGTGAGTGAGTGAGTGAGTGAGTGAGATGTTATTAAAATTCCTGAACTAAAGCTGTTTTTGAGTACCGATACTAACATACTGTGTAATACATACTTAATGAGTATATACTACATACTATAAACTATTAGTTCAGCTCTAGTATACTGTAAATTAACAGTAGGCTTTCAGTTGAGCATACTAGCTCTTTGCATGTCTACCTGAAGTTAATGCTGTTGCTATGCAACAGCTTGTTAGCTTAACAAATTACTAGTTAGACCTTTGACGACTTCAGGTGAGTTCTTAAATTCAATCTGGAGTGCCAGAGTGCGCTCGAAAATTTAGAGCATTGTCAGATTGTCCGTTTGTAAAATCAGAGCGTTTCGCTCTCGGAGCACACACTGGATGCTCGGGCCGAGGAGTAGGGTTGATTTGAGCGTTCTGACTGCACAATGGCAGTCAAGCACCCAAACTAACGTTGGCTAGCTTGCTAGCTACTTCCAGACACAAATGAGACCACTCTGACCATTTTACTCGCCCTACCAGAGCTGGATAGGCAGTTTTCATGTTATCCAGAGCGTTGGTGATTGTGCTGCTGGCAACAATTTAACCTCTCTTTTTTGCCGATGTTTACTGACACCGGCCATATTCAACGGGTGTTGAGCGCTCGTAAATTCATTATTCTGTGCTCTGGTACACTCAGAGGAGAGTCTTCTGAAATCAGAGTAGATAGCCAGATCGAATTTACGAAAGCACCCGAATGTCCATTGAGAATGCACAACGACTACACCATTTAGCTAAGCTAAGAATGACGGGAATAATCAAGTCAATAAACGTTGGGTAGTTAGTTAGATAGCCTATAGTTAATATACTAGCAAGTTTGATGTATAAGTAGCCAACTAACATTAGGTAGCTAGCTAACAACATACCGGTGCATACTGCTGTAATGAAACGCTATGTGGTTCGTAAGGACAGCGTATCTAACAAATTGTTAGCCAATATAACATGTAAGGTAACTTATTTGAAAAGTCATTACTTTATTACATTGCTCAACATTTTCTTAACATTTGTCATAATTAGTTAAAGCAATGAATTTGTATCCTCTCACATTGTACTTCGACTGCATATTTTACGCCATTTTCTTCAAATCTGGAAACGATGCCACGCCAATTTCCTGAATTATTGCATTATGGGCCCTAAAGTACGGAAATAGTTTCCTCTGCGTGTATACTTAAAATTTTGGCAAAGTTTGTACGACATCCGGGAATTTTTGGCATATTGACTATATCCATACTTTGACCAATAAGCATACCATATACTCAATTCACAAACAGTACGGTTAGTGTGGGTTTTATGAATATTCGAACACAGCTAAAGTGTTTTCATCATTCTAGATGCAGCTGGTAGCAACAAGAAGAAGTGCTGCAGTGTATGTGGACCCAAGAAGGACAGGAAGACAAAGTACACATGCACCAAGTGCAATAAATACATTTGCAACACACACAGCAAAACTCTATCCCTCATGTTGTGTGTGGACTAGCCATCATTTGTGTTCAATAGGGCTCATTTATCATTTCCATAAAAAACTGTATGTAAAATTTGTCCTTCCAATTTGTTCAGTTCAAAGCATTCTTTAATGTATATTTTTTCAAGATAAACATTATTTATTCCACCCATGTCTTGATTATAACTTTATTTAAAATAAAGAATTGCGCTTTTGTTGATAAATGTGATCTAGCAGAGATTAATGGCAATTGTTAGCCATGTATGAAGTCAATATTACTTGTAATTGATTTAAGTCAACATTTAAGTATGAAGTATTTTTACATAAATTGTTATGGCTGTATTGTTTTAAAAACCCAATAATGCTGCGGGTCTATCAGACAAACAAAAACATTAAAGGTTTGAGACTTGCTGCCACTCTGATCTGTCTCCTATATGACATGAATTGTTAGGGAACCACTAACACATATAACTTAACTTTTACTTGGTACTCATCCCGGATCCGGGAGCACCCTCATCAGTAAAAAAGCTGACTAGCATAGACTAGCATAGCGCCACAAGTAAATACTAGCATCTAAATATCATGAAATCACAAGTCCAAGACACCAGATGAAAGATACACATCTTGTGAATCCAGCCATCATTTCTGATTTTTAAAATGTTTTACAGGGAAGACACAATATGTATTTCTATTAGCTAACCACGATAGCAAAAGACCCAACTTTTTTTTCCCACCATTTTTTTACTGCAGAGGTAGCTATCACAAATTCGACCAAATAAAGATATAAATAGTCACTAACCAAGAAACAACTTCATCAGATGACAGTCTGATAACATATTTATTGTATAGCATATGTTTTGTTCGAAAAATGTGCATATTTCAGGTATAAATCATAGTTTTACATTGCAGCCACCATCACAAAATCTCACCAAAGCAGCTAGAATAACTACAGAGACCAAAGTGAATTAACTAAATACTCATCATAAAACATTTATGAAAAATACACAGCGTACAGCAAATGAAAGACAAACATCTTGTGAATCCAGCCAATATTTCAGATTTTTTAAGTGTTTTACAGCGAAAACACAATATAGCATTATATTAGCTTACTACAATAGCCTACCACACAGCCCCATTCATTCAACATAACGTTAGCGATAGCGAATAAACCAGCAAAAGATATACATTTTTTCACTAACCTTCTCAAACTCCATCAGATGACAGTCCTGTAACATCATATTACACAATACATATATGGTTTGTTCGAAAATGTGCATATTTAGCGGCACAAATCGTGGTTATACAATGAGAATAGTAGCCAAACTGCAAACAAAATGTCGGGAGAAATCTTGGGAGAGGCACCTAATCTAATCAATAACTAATCATAAACTTGACTAAAAAATACAGGTCGGACAGCAAATTAAAGATACATTAGTTCTTAATGCAACCGCTGTGTTAGATTTTTTAAATTAACGTTACTACGACATACAGCGTGCGTTAAAGCGAGACCGCGCGGAATAATAGTTTAACATTTTCGACACATATACAAATTAACATCATAAATAGTTCTTACTATTTGATGAGCTTCCATCAGAATCTTGTACAAGTTGTCCTTTGTCCAGAATAATCGTTGCTCGGTTGTAGATTGTCGTCTTCAACTTTGGAATTAGCAGCAAACATTAGCCATGTGGCGCAGACGTGTCCAAATCCCCAGAACGCAGCACAAAGAAAATACCGAAAATCGCAATATACTGATATAAACTGATATAACTCGGTTTAAAATAACTACATTATGGTGTTTTTAACACGTATATCGAATAAAATCAGAGCCGGATATATCTAACGCCTATAACAACAGCTTTTCAGAACGCAATCCTGAGGTCTGTCTCACGCTATGACGAACGTTGAAAAGACTGCACCCCCGGTTCCAAGAGCTCTTGTTCGGCCTCAGATCTACCTAGACACCCCATTCCAATTCTCACTGCTTACTGACATCTAGGGGAAGGCGTATGCAGTGCATGTAGACCCATAGATTACATGCAAATTAATAAACTGACCCTGGAACAGAGCCCCCGATTTCAGATTTCTCACTTCCTGACAGGAAGTTTGCTGCAAAATGAGTTCTGTTTTACTCACAGATATAATTCAAACGGTTTTAGAAACTAGAGAGTGTTTTCTATCCAATAGTAATAATAATATGCATATTGTACGAGCAAGAATTGAGTACGAGGCAGTTTAATTTGGGAACGAATTTTTACAAAGTCGAAATGGCGCCCCCCTATTGAGAAAAAAGGCCCTGAAAGGTCATTCTGAAAAGTACTTTTCCTCTCATGACAAATTACCAGGAAGTTTAAAAAGACAGGCTGAGTGGCCAGGGAATTATATTTATGAGCTCACCTTATCTGACAACTCTTTGAAACACCTATGTCAAGCAACAACTTGGATGCAGTGAGCAGTTTTACAGTAAAATCATCTCAAAATAATTTTGTGATGCACAAAGCAAATGAAGCAACACATAAATTGCATAAATTATACACATATACAGTTGAAGTTGGAAGTTTAACATAAACCTTAGCCAAATACATTTAAACTCAGTTTTTCACAATTCCTGACATTTAATCCTAGTAAACATTCCCTGTTTTAGGTCATTTAGGATTACCACTTTATTTTAAGAATGTGAAATGCCAGAATAATAGTAGAGAGAATGATTTATTTCAGCTTTTGATTCTTTCATCACATTCCCAGTGGGTTAGAAGTTTACATACACTCAATTAGTATTTGGTAGTATTTGGTAGTACTTGTTTAACTTGGGTCAAACTTTTCGGGTAGCCTTCCACAAGCTTCCCACAATAAGTTGGGTGAATTTTGGCCTTTTCCTCCTGACAGAGCTGGTGTAACTGATTCAGGTTTGTAGGCCTCCTTGCATACGCTTTTTCATTTCTGCCCACACATTTTCTATAGGATTGAGGTGAGGGCTTTGTGATGGCCACTCCAATACCTTGACTTTGTTGTCCTTAAGCCACTTTGACACAACTTTGGAAATGTGCTTGGGGTCATTGTCCATCTGGAAGACCCATTTGCGACCAAGCTTTAACTTCCTGACTGATGTCTTGAGATGTTGCTTCATTATATCCACATAATTTT
The DNA here is from genome assembly GCF_016432855.1 of Salvelinus namaycush. Lineage (NCBI taxonomy): Eukaryota > Metazoa > Chordata > Actinopteri > Salmoniformes > Salmonidae > Salvelinus > Salvelinus namaycush. The sequence continues at coordinate 31,911,668 of NC_052313.1, forward strand.
CATACCTCATGATGCCATCTATTTTGTGAAGCGCACCAGTCCCTCCTGCAGCAAAGCACCCCCACAACATGATGCTGCCACCCCCGTGCTTCACGGTTGGGATGGTGTTCTTCGGCTTGCAAGCATCCCCCCTTTTCCTCCAAACATAACGATAGTCATTATGGCCAAACAGTTATATTTTTGTTTCATCAGACCAGAGGATATTTCTCCAAAAAGTATGATCTTTGTCCCCATGTGCACTTGAAAACCGTAGTCTGACTTTTTTATGGCGGTTTTGGAGCAGTGGCTTCTTCCTTGCTGAGCGGACTTTCAGGTTATGTTGATATAGGACTAAATAAATACTTTTGTACCTGTTTCCTCCAGCATCTTCACAAGGTCCTTTGCTGTTGTTCTGGGAATAATTTTCACTTTTCACACCAAAGTACTTTCATCTCTAGGAGACAGAACGCATCTCCTTCCTGAGCGGTGTGACGGCTGCATGGCCCCATGGTGTTTATACTTGCGTACTATTCTTTTTACAGATGAACATGGTACCTTCAGTTATTTTGAAATTGCTCCAAAGGATGAACCAGACTTGTGGAGGTCTACAGTTTTTTTCTGATATCTTGGCTGATTTCTTTTGATTTTCCCATGATGTCAAGCAAAGAGGCACTGAGTTTGAAGGTAGGCCTTGAAATACATCCACAGGTAAACCTCCAATTGACACAAATTATGTCAATTTGCCTATCAGAAGCTTCTAAGGCCATGACATAATTTTCTGGAATTTTTCAAGCTGTTGAAAGGCACAGTCAACTTAGTGTATGTAAACTTCTGACCCACTGGAATTGTGATACAGTGAATTATAATTGAAATAATCTGTCTGTAAACATTTGTCTGAAAAATGACTTGTGTCATGCACAAAGTAGATGTCTTAACCGACTTGCCAAAACTATAGTTTGATAACAAGAAATTTGTGGAGAAGTTGAAAAACAAGATTAATGACTTCAACCTAAGTGTATGTAAACTTCCGACTTCAACTTTATACTGTACACTACATGACCAAAAGTATGTGAACACCAGCTCGTCGAACATCTCATTCCAAAATGATGGGCATTAATGTGGAGTTGGTAGCCCTTTGCTGCTATAACATCCTTCATTCTTCTGGTAAGGCTTTCCACTAGATGGTGGAACATTGCTGCAGGGCCTTGCTTCCATTCAGCCACTTGAGCATTAGTGAGGTTGGGCACAGATGTTGGTCAATTAGGCCTGGCTCGCAGTCAGCGATAACATTCATCCTGAAGGTGTTTGATATGGTTGAGGTCAGGGCTCTGTGCAGGCCAGTCAAGTTCTTCCAGACCGATCTCAGCAAACCATTTCTGTATGGACCTCGCTTTGTGCTGAAATGTTGAAACAGGAAAGGGCCTTACCCAAACTGTTGCCACAAATTCGGAAGCACAGAATCGTCTAGAATCTCATTGTATGCTGTAGCATTAAGATTACCTTCTATGGAACTAAGGGGCCTAGCCAAAACCATGATTAACAGCCCTAGAGTATTATTATTATTCCACCAAACTTTACAGTTGGCAAAATGCATTGGGGTAGGTAGCGTTCTCCTGGCAACCACCAAACCCAGATTAGTCTGTCGGACTGCCAGATGGTGAAGCATGATTCATCACTCCAGAGGACGCATTTCCACTGCTCAAGAGTCCAATGGCAGCGAGATTTACACCATTCCAGCCGAGGCTTGTTATTGAGCATGGTGATCTTAGGCTTGTGTGAGGCTGATCGGCCATGGAACCCCATTTTTTGAAAATCCCGATGAACAGTTATTGTGCTGATGTTGCTTCCAGAGGCAGTTTGGAATTTGTGCTGCATCCGAGGATAGACGATTTTTACACGCTTCGTACTTTAGCACTCGGAGTTCCCGTGCTGTGAACTTGTGTTGCCTACCATTTCACGGCTCAGCAGTTGTTGCTCCTAGACATTTGCACTTCAAAATAACAGCACTTATAGTTCACGGAGGCAGCTCTAGTTGGGCAGAAATTTTACGAACTGACTTGTTGGAAAGGTGGTGCCACGTTGAGAGTCAGTGAGCTCTTCAGTAAGGGCATTCTACTGACAATTTTTCCTATGGAGATTGCATGGCTGTGTGCTCGATTTTTATACCCCTGTCAACAACGTGTGTGGCTGACATAGCCGTATACACACATTTGAAGGGGTGTCCACGTTCTTTAGTATATATACGGTACCAGTCAAAAGTTTGGACACACCTGCTCATTCAAGGGTATTTCTTTATTTGTACTATTTTCTACACTACAATATTCCCAGTTCTTCAATATTCCCATTTAAGAAGTTTTGTGTTGTAGTTTTTATAGGAATTATGACGCGTCAACTATTTCTTCACTACTTCAAATAAACTCACTCTTTCCACCCTTTTGACAGCCTCTGCGTAGGAGACTCGCTCAACTGCCCTGATTTTAGCAAACACAGTCTCCCTCACCCTACTCGGGCACACAAATGTTTGCGCTTCATGCTCCCCACACAGTTGCAACATTTTGCTCCTTGTCCATTCTCATCTACTACATTTAAAATCTCCTTTATAGCGGTCTTTCCCACACATCTCGGCTTCTCCCATCTGCAGACACGTCTTACATGTCCAAATATTTTACATAAAGAACACTGGAAAATGCCTATTTACAAAAGCTCTAATAGGATAGTACACATATCTAATCTGCACTTGAGTAGGGAGAGACTCCACATAAAACACTAGAAAATTAAAAAATATATATATTTTAATTACGAATTATAGTAAATTAGTGGCAGAAATTGGCATGTAACTCACTGTAGAGTTTCAGGACAAGGTTAGTTGAATTCCTAACATACAGTATATTACCGTATTCTGTGGGGGTACCACATTACTCACTCATGGGTACAACAAATATAGCACCTTACATGCATGCCTTAAAATATGTTAACGAACCAACATCTCTTTCCCCACAACATTTTTCCACAATGCACCATAACTAATACTGTAAAACACATTTACCATATTTAATGTGAATTCTACAGTGTTTAACTGTTAAAATTACAGAAAGGTCTTACAGTGTGCTGTAAAACAAATGTACAGTATGTTATTGGGCATTCTAAGGTAGTCTACTGTATTCAGTTTATAAAGTTTATAAAGTTGATTAAAACAGTAAGTTACTTATATAATAAAAACTGTGTACTTACATTACTCATTTGCCTCGCTCCGATCAGCATTGTCAATCCAAGCCAATAAAATTCCCCATGACTTCTAATAGGCAAGAAATAATTTTTGAAAACTTTGGGCTACATTGGGCTAAGTCATTTGTTTACTATTGAGTTGTGAAGTGTAACAAAATAACCATATGTTATTAACACATCATAACAAACTCAGCAAAAAAGAAACGTCCCTTTTTCAGGATCCTGTCTATCAAAGATAATTTTAAAAAATCCAAATAACTTCACAGATGTTCATTGTAAAGGGTATAAACACTGTTTCCCATGCTTCTTCAATGAACCATAAACAATTAATGAACATGCACCTGTGGAACGGTCATTAAGACACTAACATCTTACAGACGGTAGGCAATTAAGGTCACAGTTATGAAAACTTAGGACACTAAAGAGGCCTTTCTACTGACTCTGAAAAAACACCAAAAGAAAGATGCCCAGGGTCCCTGCTCATCTGTGTGAACGTGCCTTAGGCATGCTGCAAGGAGGCATGAGTACCACATATGTGGCCAGAGCAATAAATTGAAATGTCCGTACTGTGAGACACCTAAGACAGCGCTACAGGGAGACATGACGGACAGCTGATCATCCTCGCAGTGGCAGACCACATGTAACAACACCAGCACAGGATTGGTACATCCGAACATCACACCTGGGGGACAAGTACAGGATGGCAACAACAACTGCCCGAGTTACACCAGGAATGCACAATCCCTCCATCAGTGCTCAAACTGTCTGCAATAGGCTGAGAGAGGCTGGACTGAGGGTTAGACGGCCTGTTGTAAGGCAGGTCCTCACCAGACATCACCGGCAACAACGTCGCCTATGGGCACAAACCCACCGTCGCTGAACGCGGCAGGACTGGCAACAAGTGCTCTTCACTGACGAGTCGCGGTTTTGTCTTACCAGGGGTGATGGTCGGATTCGCGTTTAACGTCGAAGGAATGAGCAGTACACCGAGGCCTGTACTCTGGAGTGGGATCGATTTTGAGGTGGAGGGTCCGTCATGGTCTGGGGCTGTGTGTCACAGCATCATCGGACTGAGCTTGTTGTCATTGCAAGCAATCTCAATGCTGTGCGTTACAGAGAAGACATCCTCATCCCTCATGTGGTACCCTTCCTGCAGGCTCATCCTGACAAAAACCCTCCAGCATGCCAATGCCACCAGCAGTACTGCTTCTTCTGTGCGTGATTTCCTGCAAGACAGGAATGTCAGTGTAATGCCATGGCCAGCGAAGAGCCCGGATCTCAATCCCATCCTGTGTCAGCCTCAGCCTCCGCACCTGGTTTCCGGCAACCCACCCGGGCTTCCCGTGGCCTGCACTCAATCTTCCCCCCGTGTTTCAATAAATACCTTGGTTACCTCATCCCGGTCTCCTCGTCTGCTCTTGGGTTCACCTGTTCCGCTCCGCGTGACAGTCTGGGACCTGTTGGATCGGAGAATGAGGGCTAAGGCCATTCCCCAAAGAACTGTCCGGGAACTTGCAGGTGCCTTGGTGGAAGAGTGGGGTAACATCTCACAGCAAGAACTGGCAAATATGGTGCAGTCCCTGAGGAGGAGATGCACTGCAGTACTTAATGCAGCTGGTGGCCACACCAGATACTCACTGTTACTTTTGATTTTGACCCCCCCTTTGTTCAGGGTCACATTATTCAATTTATGTTAGTCACATGTCTGTGGAACTTCTTCAGTTTATGTCTCAGTTGTTGAATCTTGTTATGTTCATACAAATATTTACGCATGTTAAGTTTGCTGAAAATTAACGCAGTTGACAGTGAGAGGACATTTCTTTTTTTGCTGAGTTTATATTCTCTGTAATCCTGCATAAAGCTTCCCATAATTCTGAGGTTCTGCGGTTCAACTACACATAAGTATGGCTGCAGGCATGTATAGTGGTAGTTAATCCATTTCTCACATTGATGGAATTATACCACCAATAAACTAATGGCTGATTTATCTCTTTTCATACAATTCTCTATGCAATTATAGAGCACAAGACTAAGGTCGTAGCCATGTTAGGGACAGACAGGAAGGATTGCTCCTACATTAGGAAGTAGACATGAATAATGATGCCTTGTAACACTGTTAATTGTGGAGAGATTTGAATATGGAATAAGATCAATAGCATGGCCAAATGAATGTCCTCTGATCAGCTACAAATTATGTGTGGTGTAAAGTGTTTGTTTGTGTGTGAGAGAGAGAAAGCGTGAGAGAGGGAAGGAGCGAAAGGGCGGGGTACATGGACAAGCGTTCAATGTTGTCGTCTCTTGCGTGACAACTAGCTAACTCAATAAAACATTTTCTCAAACATTTTCAGATTTGTAACTGTAAGAGTATAAACAGACAGCGAAAACACCCATTTCTTTGAGCTGAGAACAAAGACAATGTAGACAAGTGCAATGATAAAATCCATTTATATCACACTAAATACAATTTGTTGGTAGTTTCAACAGAAATGAAACATGAAATAAGCCTAAACATTTGCAGCAACAAACACTGACACAAGCAGTTAGGAAATTTAGTGCCTAGACAAAATGCTTTTAGTGTTTCCACAAAGCACACTGGGGGGACTGTTTCAGAGCAAAGAGATTGTATTATTGCCCATTAGTTTTCTTTGTGGCGATGCTTGCTGCCAGGTCGAGTTTATTTCAGCAGTACAAATAAATCCACACACTGCAACGTTGCAGGAAAGATCTTATAGATATTCTCACAATAGGAGTTAATGTAATAATGATTACTCTACTGATCTGATGATGACTACACAAGCTTCAAGACACAATTGATGCTATCCAGATATCCAAAGGTATTAAGAAACCAGATTTTTTTCTCTCTCTCTCTCTCTCTCTCTCTCAATTCAATTCAATTCAAGGGGCTTTATTGGCATGGGAAACATGTGTTAACATTGCCAAAGCAAGTGAGGTAGATATTATACAAAAGTGAAATAAACAATACAAATTAACAGTAAACATTACACATACAGAAGTTTCAAAACAATAAAGACATTACAAATGTTATATTATATATATACAGTGTTGTAACAATGTACAAATGGTTAAAGCACACAAGTTAAAATAAATAAGCATAAATATGGGTTGTATTTACAATGGTGTTTGTTCTTCACTGGTTGCCCTTTTCTTGTGGCAACAGGTCACAAATCTTGCTGCTGTGATGGCACACTGTGGAATTTCTCCCAGTAGATATGGGAGTTTATCAAAATTGGATTTGTTTTCAAATTCTTTGTGGATCTGTGTAATCTGTGGGAAATATGTCTCTCTAATATGGTCATACATTGGGCAGGAGGTTAGGAAGTGCAGCTCAGTTTCCACCTCATTTTGTGGGCAGTGAGCACATAGCCTGTCTTCTCTTGAGAGCCATGTCTGCCTACGGCGGCCTTTCTCAATAGCAAGGCTATGCTCACTGAGTCTGTACATAGTCAAAGCTTTCCTTAGGTTTGGGTCAGTCACAGTGGTCAGGTATTCTGCCACTGTGTACTCTCTGTTTAGGGCCAAATAGCATTCTAGTTTGCTCTGTTTTTTTGTTAATTCTTTCCAATGTGTCAAGTAATTATCTTTTTGTTTTCTCATGATTTGGTTGGGTCTAATTGTGCTGTTGTCCTGGGGCTCTGTGGGGTGTGTTTGTGTTTGTGAACAGAGCCCTAGGACCAGCTTGCTTAGGGGACTCTTCTCCAGGTTCATCTCTCTGTAGGTGATGGCTTTGTTATGGAAGGTTTGGGAATCGCTTCCTTTTAGGTGGTTGTAGAATTTAACGGCTCTTTTCTGGATTTTGATAATTAGTGGGTATCGGCCTAATTCTGCTCTGCATGCATTATTTGGTGTTCTACGTTGTACACGGAGGATATTTTTGCAGAATTCTGCATGCAGAGTCTCAATTTGGTGTTTGTCCCATTTTGTGAAATCTTGGTTGGTGAGCGGACCCCAGACCTCACAACCATAAAGGGCAATGGGCTCTATGACTGATTCAAGTATTTTTAGCCAGATCCTAATTGGTATGTTGAAATTTATGTTCCTTTTGATGGCATAGAATGCCCTTCTTGCCTTGTCTCTCAGATCGTTCACAGCTTTGTGGAAGTTACCTGTGGCGCTGATGTTTAGGCCGAGGTATGTATAGTTTTTTGTGTGCTCTAGGGCAACAGTGTCTAGATGGAATTTGTGGTCCTGGCGACTGGACCTTTTTTGGAACACCATTATTTTGGTCTTACTGAGATTTACTGTCAGGGCCCAGGTCTGACAGAATCTGTGCAGAAGATCTAGGTGCTGCTGTAGGCCCTCCTTGGTTGGTGACAGAAGCACCAGATCATCAGCAAACAGTAGACATTTGACTTCAGAGTCTAGTAGGGTGAGGCCGGGTGCTGCAGACTGTTCTAGTGCCCGCGCCAATTCGTTGATATATATGTTGAAGAGGGTGGGGCTTAAGCTGCATCCCTGTCTCACCCCACGACCCTGTGTGAAGAAATGTGTGTGTTTTTTGCCAATTTTAACCGCACACTTGTTGTTTGTGTACATGGATTTTATAATGTCGTATGTTTTACCCCCAACACCACTTTCCATAAATTTGTATAGCAGACCCTCATGCCAAATTGAGTCGAAGGCTTTTTTGAAGTCAACAAAGCATGAGAAGACTTTGCCTTTGTTTTGGTTTGTTTGGTTGTCAATTAGGGTGTGTAGGGTGAATACATGGTCTGTTGTACGGTAATTTGGTAAAAAGCCAATTTGACATTTGCTCAGTACATTGTTTTCATTGAGGAAATGTACGAGTCTGCTGTTAATGATAATGCAGAGTATTTTCCCAAGGTTACTGTTGACGCATATTCCACGGTAGTTATTGGGGTCAAATTTGTCTCCACTTTTGTGGATTGGGGTGATCAGTCCTTGGTTCCAAATATTGGGGAAGATGCCAGAGCTAAGGACGATGTTAAAGAGTTTTAGTATAGCCAATTGGAATTTGTTGTCTGTATATTTGATCATTTCATTAAGGATACCATCAACACCACAGGCCTTTTTGGGTTGGAGGGTTTTTATTTTGTCCTGTAACTCGTTCAAGGTAATTGGAGAATCCAGTGGGTTCTGGTAGTCTTTAATAGTTGATTCTAGGATTTGTATTTGATCATGTATATGTTTTTGCTCTTTATTCTTTGTTATAGAGCCAAAAAGATTGGAGAAGTGGTTTACCCATACATCTCCATTTTGGATAGATAATTCTTCGTGTTGTTGTTTGTTTAGTGTTTTCCAATTTTCCCAGAAGTGGTTAGAGTCTATGGATTCTTCAATTACATTGAGCTGATTTCTGACGTGCTGTTCCTTCTTTTTCCGTAGTGTATTTCTGTATTGTTTTAGTGATTCACCATAGTGAAGGCGTAGACTCAGGTTTTCCGGGTCTCTATGTTTTTGGTTGGACAGGTTTCTCAATTTATTTCTTAGATTTTTGCATTCTTCATCAAACCATTTGTCATTGTTGTTCATTTTCTTTGGTTTTCTATTTGAGATTTTTAGATTTGACAGGGAAGCTGAGAGGTCAAATATACTGTTAAGATTTTCTACTGCCAAGTTTACACCTTCACTATTGCAGTGGAACGTTTTACCCAGGAAGTTGTCTAAAAGGGATTGAATTTGCTGTTGTCTAATTGTGTTTTGGTAGGTTTCCAAACTGCATTCCTTCCATCTATAGCATTTCTTAATGTTACTCAGTTCCTTTGGCTTTGATGCCTCATGATTGAGTATTGCTCTGTTCAAGTAGACTGTGATTTTGCTGTGGTCTGATAGGGGTGTCAGTGGGCTGACTGTGAACGCTCTGAGAGACTCTGGGTTGAGGTCAGTGATAAAGTAGTCTACAGTGCTACTGCCAAGAGATGAGCTATAGGTGAACCTACCATAGGAGTCCCCTCGAAGCCTACCATTGACTATGTACATACCCAGCGTGCGACAGAGCTGCAGGAGTTGTGACCCGTTTTTGTTGGTTATGTTGTCATAGTTGTGCCTAGGGGGGCATATGGGGGAGGGAATGCTGTCACCTGCAGGCAGGTGTTTGTCCCCCTGTGTGCTGAGGGTGTCAGGTTCTTGTCCAGTTCTGGCATTTAGGTCGCCAGTTCTCTCTCTCTCTCTCTCTCTCTCTCTCGATTAGAGGTCATATTTGCAACTCCGAGCAGCGTTTCTTTGCATTGCAGGTGTTAGGGGCCAGCAGTAGGTGGCCACATCATGTTGTTGTTGATCTACTGTTACTTGTAGCAAGTCATGTGGAGAGGGGTACTTAGGGTTGTCTGCACCTGATTAATAAAGACACAGAGAGGCAAATATGTGGACACAGTCGACGGGTAATGAGCCGCAAATGTGATTAGGTCTTCACGCTGCACCTGCCTCCAATTGAGCGCAAAGACACAGCTTAACTTCCAAACACTGACGTACGTACCCAGCCACACACACTAAACATCATCAAAGTTGTCATTATGTTTTGAAAGTGAGATATTGCGTTTTGAGACCATTTGAAGTACTGTAGCTTGTATTGAGCGTATACAAAACTGATGGCTCAATTGAAAATGAATGCATTACCATACCAGACTTAATCTACCTTTTGTGTTCAGGTAAATTCTCAGAATGGTTTTCAGATACTTTAACATGAATAGGGAGTTAGCTATCTAACATGTATTTTCAAAAATAAAAGTGAAGAGTAACAGAAAAAGGTCCACAGGTTTAATGATATAAGTGGCAGTCACCCCTATGGCATTTGTTCCGTTTCAGGACAACTCTATTGCAGAAATACTGTATGTTGTTAGAGCTTTAGCAGCATATCTATCGAGTTATGAAAGTGTTCACACCAAATGCTGAATGGGACTAGTCGGCAGATGTAACCTCCTGATCTGAGACTACTCACCCAGAAATCTATTAAACAGCCCAAATTTGATTTCCAGCCACCTATTGATTAGCCTTAAAGTTTCCACTGTGGTCACTGGTCTAGTAGGACAGGAAATCAGTGCCATGGTCAAAGAGGACCAATCAAAATGACAGACAAAATACACCTCTAACAAGGCTATCTGGTTTATGAATGTTGTATGTAGGAGATTACTTTAGTCATTTAGCGTATAATACTTCCACTGTACATCATCCACTCAGAGTAAAACATGGCTGAAATCTGGCTTTGACTGTAATGAGAAACATGTAAAGATGAAGAAATAAGCCCTTACATTCACACACACAAATACCTTTTTGCATGTTCACACATAAAAAAACACACACACACACACACACACACACACACACACACACACACACACACACACACACACACACACACACACACACACACACACACACACACACACACACACACACACACACATACACACACACACAGTGTAAAGGTCCATATATTGCAAGAAACTTCAGATGTAAACGGGCATATAAACAGTATTTCAGCTGCTGTCAGAAAGTACTTTAGTATCCCTAGGTCAGACCTAGCTAGCAGTTACAGTACAGGAGTCAGTTACAATACAGTAAAGGTTTTTGGAAAAAATATTAGTGAAGAACTTCACATAAATGTTTCAACACCATGCAAGTTCTGCCCTGTATATAAAGGAACAGTTTTAACATCGAAATGCTTTAACAATGCTCCTGAAAAATGTATCATATTCACATTTCAAGGGTATGACAGAGTATGACAGAGTCTAGTCCCCCCACAATGCCGTGTTCCTGTGTCCCACCCACCTGTCTATGTTAGAGTCCTTGTGAAAAGCTACCTTTCAAGAGCTATGAGCTTCTTTCATACAGTTGTCACTTGCACTATTCTAATACTCCAAGTACCTTTCATGTTGACTGTAGGTTTGAGAGAACACGCTAATAAGAACTTTCTTTGTGTAGCTGACTACTTTGATGTGATGGATTAACATATACATTCCGCTTGAGCCACTATGAAATATCAGCTCCACCATTGACAGTGTTAGCTGAACCATTTACTGTACTAATAGATGTGTTTGGTAAATGTGTTAGGAATAAAAAACGCACATTCTGCGAAGGCTTAACAGTAACCCTGCAGCATCTTTTCATGGAGATCAATATGAATAACTTGATACTTAGCAATTCAGAATCTATCCACACTCACAATGTAGTCCATTTTTGCTGGACCACTTACCTAAAAGTAAATTAACATAAAAATAACCAAACACAAATTGAACACGTCCAACAGAAATCACCTTCAAATCTGCTAAATCCTTAGGTCTAAATACTTTATCTGTTACCTACTGTATGTGCACAGTATCCCCTGCTTGTTACCTGTATGCTACTGCACTATCCTCTGCATGGACAGCCAATGATTTAAGATCTTTCTCCCCTTTTAAATAACTTGGACACAGTGCCACCATAAAATATTTCAGAATTCTAGGGTATGTTGTAGGTGACGGGGTGATTTTGGAATATATGGTCTGAGAGGCTGCTGCCAGACGGATGAGGGCAGTAAAGCAGAGCAGACAGACACATTACCTTTTGTCATATAATGGACACTTGCCTGTGAAACGGACAAGGCTCTGTCCCAAATGGCACTCTATTCCCTATATAGTGCACTACATTTTATAATGAATAAAGAGGGAACAGGGTGCCATTTGGATGGATCACAGCCTCATATGCCTGCACTGTCTGTCTGCAGCCTCTCACCCTCAAATGAAATGTACAAAAAATGTGCCGTTGTCAACTTTCTAATTAAATGTAGCATCGATTGTCAATGCATTTAGATAGTTCAAATTTTCAAACAGCAAATTCACTGATGCATATGACGACAAGTGGTGCATGATTAACTGAAAATATTATCTGTATGAGTGTATACCTGCATGTGAACTGGGTGGGTGGGTGGTGGGTGTACCCAGGGTCCAGTACGCACACAAAACACACTACAGTACCTACTTCGTATATGCAGCATGCATCCGTGCTAAATATTGGATCACACATACGTTACAGAGCATGACATCACTTTCGATCGAGGCTCTTGAACATGAATTGATTCACAAAAAACTATCGACAACTCTTCAAAATGCTCATGTAGCAGAACATTTCCATTAGGTTAAGTTGCCATCATGTAATGTCAGACCCACGTAAAAGGCCCAAACACACTTGGCATTCTGCTCACAGTCTCTCATCATGTCAATTTATATGGGCCTTAGTGAGACACTAATATCCCTTACATGATGATTGTTAGCAGTACATGCATTTAAAAATTCAAAAACCTGAATTGCAGAATGTAAATCACAGTGTTTAGCATTCATTGCCAGATGTACATTAGTGGGAGAAAATGGTTGAATCAGTTATTTTTCAAGCTTAATCATCTGCCCTTGTACCGCTGGGGAATGTATGCATGTGTGATAAAGACAGTGAGAAGAGATTTTAATGATGAAAATTAAAATGCGTCAAGTGAAGACAAGGAAATGTTATAGACAAACTGCAGTATAGAGTATGATAGGGCTGTCTTAGAACATTTGAACACAGGAAACATAAAAGCTAATTCAATTGTTTACGTTCGCTTGTTGGAGTTTAGCGAGCTCAATTTCGTGCACACACACAGGATAGTGTGCACTGACCTTTTGCGCAGTGGAAAGGTTAATAAATCATCACGTTTAGTACTGTATGTGATCCCTAGTGTAGCTACATGAATGGCACCACAATAACAGAGCAGGATACACATTTCATTTGATATTTGTAATGCCAGCAAGATACCTTAAATAGGGAAATGTGCACACCCATGCTATAAAGATCCAGAACCTTGCCTGAGACCTGAAGACTTTCATTAGCTCCCCGAGGCCCAGGTTTGAACCCTGGTCGTTTGGTCCCCAAATACAAAGTGATGGTAAAGGTTAGATCTTACTGAGCCAAGATGACTGCTGCTTGTCTGCTTTTCTCCCTGATTGCCATTCGCCTCGTACCTGCAGCAGTCCGCTCTAGGGATTCGGGATAGGAGTGTTTACAAATTAGGGCAATGGGCTCATTCATGCCTTTGGATCAACGGCTCAGGGCAATAATTGATCTATTATCATTGGTTTGGATCAGGTCCCTAAAGGCTGAGATGGACACTTGTCTGAGTGGTAGTTGGTAATTGGCAGAAACTCAAGGTCACAACTACTGAAGAAGACAAGGGTAAAGTGATGTCACAATTGACACCCAAATTCCCTATATAGTGCACCGAACATGATTATGGGACCAGGTCAACAGTAATGCACTACGGTATATAGTTAATAGGCTGCCATTTGTGACACAGCCAAGGAGAAAGGAAATACAAAAACAATGTTGACTGATCTAAGAAGCTACATGGTGATTAAAATATTCGTACATAAGCACAAAAATTACTTTGGAGTTAATCCTTATAAACTGACTAAAGATAATTAGCTGACTTTACTCATTGATCCACTTCCTTTGAACCCGGGATTCCCAGCTTCCTATTGTCTCTAATGTGTTTACTTGCTTGTTTGGTCCTTTCTGTCTAATTGAAATGATCATGTTTTGTCAGATACCAATTTGGTAGAACCCATCCAATGCTACCCTTCACATAGCAATCATCGCCAGTATTGTACAAATACAGTATGACTTTGTGGTACAACAACTTGTATCAATCTTTTCTGAATTCAGCATTTTCTTTGGTTTGGTGGAATATGCTTTCATTTTATTCCAAAATGTATTTAAAAAAGGCATTTCTTGGATATCATTTCACTTCCTCAATAAATTGGGGAATATCCATTTTCCAGTTCAATGGAATTCAAATAAGGGGAGAACGAGAGGCTTATCTGATCGGAAGAGAGGCCTTTGAACAAAAATGCTGACACGATCATTAAAATGTACAGCACAGAGACAGTAATATAGTACAGTGCTGATACTTTTGTTCACCTATCAGTATTGCATAATAGATTATAGGACCCTTTGATAGGACCCACATGCTCTTCTTGCAATTTTTCTTATGATTTAAAAGCTTATGATCAAGATGTTCTGCCAAAGGATTTGATTGAATATGCATGCTTTGCTACTACATGTCAGAAGATCAACTCCATACCCATCTCCTTCACCACTACTGTAGCATTGGGTTGCTCAATTCATGACGTTGGGTGGCTAGATAGTGCAGAAATGTCTCTAACTATGTTAGTGATTAATTCAAAGGGCCACACACTATGCAGTCTCCTCCACATTGGCCTCATCTTTGCATTGTTTATTTCACCACAATGACAACATGTTGAGTCATTCGAAACAACATATACTAAGGTTACAAAAAAATAATGGGGACAAATACAAAACTGAAGTAAAAACATCCATAGAATAATGAAAAAACAACAATAACTACAACTAATACATTGTTTCTACAACTTATGAGAAATTGAATTTAGAGAATGTAAAAGATTTTCGGGTCACACTTTATTTGGATAGTCCATCTGTTGATGCTTTATAGATGGTCATACTATCAACAAACTATCAGTTGATAAGCAACTGCTTGAATAAGGGTAAGGTTTGGGGATAGGGTTAAGTTTAGGGTTATGATAAGGGTTAAGGTTAAGGTTAGGGCTAGGATTAGTAGATAGTTGAAATGTTACAGACGGACTATCCAAGTAAAGTGTTAACGATGTTTGTTGCAATTGTCATATAAGCCTTTTGCATTGCATTCTGTCCAAACCCTGTGTCACTTATTTAAAAAAGAGTTTGGAATGTATTCGCAAAGTTTAATTCCAAACCCACATACTGTACATTGCTGCTGGTTTTGCAAGAAATTCAGCCACAAGTATGCACACTAGCAACACCTTTTTCTCCAGTTAAAATGTGAGGATAATATGGGCAAATAACATAATATTTTCCAGCCAATAGGTGGCAATATCATGTTTTTACAACTATACAGTACACATAAAACACCAGTGGCCAAGGGAAGCCAGGCTTCCCTAAATATTTGACCAATAAAAACATGAATATATAAAATTATTTATCTTTCATCTCTCTGTGTTTTCATTATTTTCAATCAATTTGCAAGTGGCTGAATCTCACCGGAGAAATCATCCAAGTGAGGAAACAGCATCCCTCTGTCTCAGTATGTGTAGCCCATGTATCTGGTGCTGTCTGGACCAAAAGAGTATGACATGTTGCGGCCGTAGCATTTGATTGATACCAGGAATCATTTGGCCTCTGTTTATAAAAAAAAAATGTACATACAAAATAATTAGCAAAACAGCATTGAGCTGAGCTCAACTGTGGGTTGTCATGGTTCAGCAAAATGCCCACCAAGGGAGGCCAGTTTGGATTTGGCTTCACACGAATCAAATCACATCCTAAGCAAAACATAGTTTTAATTTCCGGTCTGCTTGTGTTGATGTCCTGCAGTAGCTACTGTAGCTTACTAAATTGGCCCTTTCCTATTTGGACTTGTGGTTTTGGCTTAATTATCTGTACAGGCCAATGATTATGACGGCGATTCTGATGTAACCATACATGAATATGTTGTGCCACTGGCCTGAGACTATTGAAAGATCAATTTGTAGCTTAGATGTAGCCTAGCCCTTTTTGGCGCACGTTAACTAGCTAGCTAACTTGGCTGGTTCATTGTTGCCCATGGGAGGAAGTTAGGCTAGCAAGCATTTTAGCTAGGTAGCCTATGCCATCAAAATCTAAAAGTGTACTGTATCAAAGAGCCCTAGACTGTTTTGCCAACATGAAAGAGAGGAGGCTGGCATTTTCATTACACTAGTCTACAGTAAGGGTGAGTCAAAACATTGATTTACACCCACGCACACACACGCACAAAGAAATAATGTCCATGGAAAGCCACATGATATTTAGCAATATTTTTTGGTATCTTTAAGTTTGTTTTTAGTGTATTAAGCTCAGCATATATAGCCTTGTTGTTTTTATAATGTTTAAATGTTTAAGTTGAAATGGTGCTGATATAGCGGAGGCCGTGCTCCTGTTGTCTTTATGCTGACTTGCAGTTTCTCCGCGGTTCAAAAACAGTAGTTGTTTAGTAAATTGTCAAACATTACTTGCTTGATCATGTTGCAGGTCATACTGTATACTGTAACTGTTTGTTACATGCAATATTTGCTTTCTGGACGTCACCAGACAGATGTATCTCTCCGGTTTTGTGATTAACTTCTACTTGGTCACAATCCCGGATCCGGGAGCACCCTCATCAGTAAAAAAGCTGACTAGCATAGCCTAGCATAGTGCCACAAGTAAATACTAGCATCTAAATATCATTAAATCACAAGTCCAAGACACCAGATGAAAGATACACATCTTGTGAATCCAGCCATCATTTCTGATTTTTAAAATGTTTTACAGGGAAGACACAATACGTATTTCTAATAGCTAACCACGATAGCAAAAGACACAACTTTTTTTCCACCATTTTTTTCCTGCATAGGTAGCTATCACAAATTCGACCAAATAAAGATATAAATAGTCACTAACCAAGAAACAACTTCATCAGATGACAGTCTGATAACATATTTATTGTATAGCATATGTTTTGTTAGAAAAATGTGCATATTTCAGGTATAAATCATAGTTTTACATTGCAGCCACCATCACAACTCTCACCAAAGCAACTAGAATAACTACAGAGACCAACGTGAATTACCTAAATACTCATCATAAAACATTTATGAAAAATACACAGCGTACAGCAAATGAAAGACAAAGATCTTGTGAATCCAGCCAATATTTCAGATTTTTTAAGTGTTTTACAGCGAAAACACAATATAGCATTATATTAGCTTACTACAATAGCCAACCACACAACAGCATTGATTCAAGCCAACAATAGCGATAACGAATAAACCAGCAAAAGATATACATTTTTTCACTAACCTTCTCAAACTTCTTCAGATGACAGTCCTATAACATCATATTACACAATACATATAGAGTTTGTTCGAAAATGTGCATATTTAGCGGCAAAAATCGTGGTTATACAATGAGAATAGTAGCCAGGCTGCCAACAAAATGTCGGGAGAAATCTTGGGAGCGGCACCTAATCTAATCAGTAACTAATCATAAACTTGACTAAAAAATACAGGTTGGACAGCAAATGAAAGATACATTAGTTCTTAATGCAACCGCTGTGTTAGATTTTTTAAATTAACGTTACTACGACATACAGCGTGCGTTAAAGCGAGACCGCACCGAAATTAATGGCGGAATAGTAGTTTGACATTTTTCAACAGAACAACGAATTAACATCATAAATAGTTCTTACTTTTTGATGAGCTTCCATCAGAATCTTGGGCAAGTTGTTCTTTGTCCAGAAGAATCGTTGCTCGGTTGTAGATTGTCGCCTTCAATTTTGGAATTAGCAGTAAACATTAGCCATGTGGCCAAGACGTGCCCAACTCACTATAACGCAGCACAAAGAAATATCCGAAAATCGCAATATACTGATATAAACTGATATAACTCGGTTTAAAATAACTACATTATGATGTCTTTAACCCTTTCACACGTACCATCACACGGGTGTGATCGTTCTACAGTGGTCCCTGAAGCGTACGATCACACCCGTGTGATTAGAACACTCATTTAGAACGCTCGTTTAGAACGGCCAGTTTCGAATGACGCAACAATCAGCGTTTGAGCTGGCCACACTTTTTTCAGAAACTATTTACACAAACACAGTCCTTATGTCCAGAATGTGAGCAGTTTATTTTTTGGATTCAATGTTCAGATATTCACAGAAGTATATATAGCATAACACAATCATCCTAACCGGGAAAATGTAGGCTACAATAGTCCTAGCGCTAACTGAGGAAAGATTGACCCAACACAAGCAGTCATATTTTCTAACTCTAGGCTGACATAAACTACAATATGAATTAGCTAATAGCAATTACTATGTATAATTAATCACATCACGGGTGAGCTCACCATTGATCGAAATAATTAGGTAAAACACTTTATAGAAATCGAAAGTAATCCGATGATTAGTTTCAGCGCGCAGCCATGCATTTTTCCTCACAGAAACCGAAGATAATAAGAGAAGACGAGATGAGTTTGGTCTGTTTATAGTATGCATGTTGAAGGGGTGTGTCATCTACCGTCGTTCACATCCCACCATTCATTTCCGGAAGTCCTCAAAGAATTTGTGAACTCTTACTCACCTCATTTTGTTATAACATCTTTGGTCAAACAGACGATTACGTGAAACCCAGAATGCATTGTATGTCAACAAACATGGCTACACAGCTGGAATTAGCTTAGCTCATCATAATCAGTACATCCTTCAAAAAAATTATTTTACACACATAATATGTGCCCATTACAATCTGTGCAAGAATCGGAATGCATGATTTGTCACCTAGAATTGAAAACATGTGAATAAAACCGTAAATACACAAATAATTGCCACACGAAACATTTTCTGATAGTGATTTATTGATACAAGTGGCGCGTGCCGGTAGTCAAACACGTACCCTCTCACTCTGAGCCATTCCTCTGAGCCATTCAGTGTTGTTGTTTATGTATGTAGCTAGTGAGCTAAGCTGTAGCATTAGCAATGTCTTTCAAAAGGAGACAACTCACAAATGTGGAAATTCTGGAGATTTTTTTAAATTCTGACAATGAGTCTGAGTATGAAAGTCAGGAATCAGATTCTGACAGTGACAGTGAGGAGCTGCCCTCCAACCTTGTAGCCATTGAGAACCCTGAATCTGAATTTCCCTTGTCTACTGACGAAGTACCAGTTCCCTTTGAAGATGCTGGTGGTGATGGAGGCAGACCGACAGTGGATGAAGTACAGGAGTTCTGTGGTAGCTGGAAGGCCACCAGTAATTTCACCCCTCCTGGCCCTGCTGTTTGCTTTGACGAGTCCCAGTCTGGAGTGCAACGCCCCTTGCCATTTCCAACTGAGGCAGAGTGCTTCAAGTTGTTTCTGACAGAGGAGCTGGTGGGAGACATAGTAGAGGAGACCAATCGCTATGCCTTGGAGCTACAGGAGAAGAGAGAGCCAGGAGTGAGGGGGAAACTCGCTAAATGGGTGACAACCACAATTAGTGAAATGTATACCTTCCTGGTGACAGTCCTCCTCATGGGGATAGTAAAGAAGAACTCCCTAAGAGAATACTGGAGCACAGATCCTATGTTTGCAACTCCCTTCTTTGCCACCCTCTTTTCCCAAGACCGCTTCCTAGTTCTGCTGCGATGCCTGCATTTCGTCAACAATGCTACTGCCATCTTAAGTGACCCGTTATACAAAATAAGAAATGTTCTAACCAGCCTGACATCAGCATTTGGTCGGGTCTTTGTGCCATACAAGGACCTATGCATTGATGAGTCCCTGATGTTATGGAAAGGTAGGCTGGCGTTCCGTCAATATATTCCCTCCAAAAGGCACAGGTTTGGAGTCAAGTTCTTTGTCATGTGCGACGTGAAGACAGGATTTGTCCAGGATATTATAGTTTACACAGGGTCCACCACTGACATCAAACATTATGAGGGGCTTGGGGTGTCCGGGTCCGTAGTGATGACCATGCTGGCTCCTCATCTCGGCAAGGGACACACTTTGTACGTGGACAATTGGTACAGCAGTCCCACACTCTTCCAGCATCTGCTCTCCAACAGCACAGGGGCCTGTGGCACAGTCAGGTCGAACAGGAAGGGGATGCCGGCATTCGGATGCAGGAAGATGCAGAGAGGGGAGGTGGAGTTCCAGGAGAACGGTCAACAGCTGGCAGTAAAGTGGCATGACAAACGAGACGTCCATGTCCTCTCCACTGTCCATGCAGCAACCATGTCGGCCACAGGGAAGGTGGATCACCTGACTGGAGAGAGAAAGATCAAACCAGATTGTGTGCTCGACTATAACCTCAAAATGGGGGCAGTGGATAAGGCAGACATGATAAACAGCTTTATGGAATGCACTCGGAAAACAACCAAGTGGTACAAGAAGATATTTTTCCATCTGATCGACACTGCTGCCCTCAATGGCAGCATAGTTCACCGCCAACTAACAGGTGAGATGATTACTGAACAAGCTATTTTTGTAATTGGATGTACAGTTCACATACAAATCCATTATGCAATTATAGTGACAATATCTCACCCAGCTACCCACTGCCTCATCATCCTCTAACTTTCTTCATCCTCCCCACTCCCTCTTAGGTAAAGTAATTAGTAGTAAAGTAGTCTTTTCATCCAGTAAGACTGTTAAGGAGTGTACGTTAGCATACAAAAGCTGTCCTCATTCTTCTGCTCCAAAGATGTCCAGCTCCAGTTATGATATTGGCAAATAATGTTTGTGGTTTCTGAAAGTACAGAAGAAAGAGGAATTATTAATTAGAATACAATATAAGGATATAGCAATAAAACAATACTACAAAGAAGTAACATAATAAACACTGCTATAAAAAATAGTTTATTGCATTAAGAAACTAACTTTTGAGCTCCACAGGGGGGCAAGGCAGGGCAGAACAGAGCTATGCTGAATAGACCAAATAAACAAACCATGGTCATATTTTTTATTTTATTTAACTAGGCAAGTAATTTAAAAACAAATTATTATTTACAATGATGGCCTACACCGGCCAAACTCGGACAACGCTGGGCCAATCGTGCGCTGTCCTATGGGACTCCCAATCACAGCCAGTTGTGATACAGCCTGGATTTGAACCAGGGTGTCTGTAATGACGCCTCTAGCACTGAGATGCAGTGCCATAGACCGCTGCGCCACTTGGGAGTCATAAGGTCAGGGTAGCTTCAAAATACAACACAAGCTAATAGTTCTCTGACGCAACTAGCACTGTTTTACAGAGCTAATAGAATAATGTAGCTACATAAGCACGATTGACTATAACACCATAAAGGTTATAAAATGTGTAACGTTACCTCACGTGTCCGCGGTTATAAGGAATATATTATGATCCATACATACAGTGAGCTACAGCAGAAACTATTATAACGTAATAAGGCACTTACTTTGATAGAAACGCAGCCTGGATTTGAACCAGGGAGTCTGTAGTGACGCCTGTAGCACTGATGTGCTGTGCCTTTGACCGCTGCGCCACTCCGGAGTCTTAAGGTCAGGGTAGCTTCAAAATACAACACAAGATAGTACTTCTCTGACGCAATTAGCATTGTTTTACAGAGCTAATAGAATAATGTAGCTACATAAGCACGATTGACTATAACACCATAAAGGTTATAAAATGAGTAACGTTACCTCACGTGTCCGCGGTTATAAAGAATATACACAAATATATTACGCTCCATACATACAGTACGCTACAATAGAAACGACATACAGAAACTATTACAACGTAATAATGCACTTACTTTGATAGAAACGCACACATTTCCAAAGTTATTATTATTAACGAAAACAATGACTGCAATGAGGGCAACAGATAGAAAATGTGAACACGTGTGCAGATCATGTTCTGACGGGAGATGAGCAAATGTCTGCAGACGTGAACTGCACAAACAATTGGGAAGTGCTTGGGGGAATTTTGTCCGTGTCAGAAATGTCCCAAAAATGTAATTGTCCGCAAAAGTAAAAATTACTATTTTTATGTGAATGAATGAGGAGGCGGAACACACCTAAATTCAAACTGTTTTTAGAAAATAAAAACTTGTTAGAAAATAATTTGAAATTGAAGTTGAAACAGCCTATAAATATAAACAGGCTGCGTGCTTTGGTTTGAGGGCAGCGCGGATAAAATGTACTGTTACGTATCAATCACATTCTGGAATGGAGAGAACATTCTAACATCACGTGCATAAAAAAACTCACGCTGGGGCGACCGTTAGAGATATTTGGAACTCACGCATGAAAGGGTTAACACCTATATCGAATAAAATCAGAGCCGGATATATCTAAGGCCTATAACGAGAGCTTTCCAGAACGCCATCCTGAGGTCTGTCTTGCGTCATGGCGAATGTTGAAAAGAGTGTACCCCACGTACCCAGACCCTTTATATGGCCTCAGATCTGCCTAGCAACTCCATTCCAATTCTCACTACTTGCTGACATCTAGGGGAAGGCGTATGCAGTGCATGTCGACCAATAGAATACATGCAAATTAATAAACTGACCCTAGAACAGACTGCCTGATTTCAGATTTCTCACTTCCTGACAGGAAGTTTGCTCCAACTTGAGTTCTGTTTTACTCACAGATATAATTCAAACGGTTTTAGAAACTAGAGAGTGTTTTCTATCCAATAGTAATAATAATATGCATATTGTACGAGCAAGAATTGAGTACGAGGCAGTTTAACTTCTTGTCAATAGGGGGAGCTGTTAGCACTATGTTTTCTTGATGTTCCCAAATTAAACTGCCTCGTACTCAATTCTTGCTCGTACAATATGCATATTATTATTACTATTGGATAGAAAACACTCTCTAGTTTCTAAAACCGTTTGAATTATGTCTGTGCGTGAAACAGAACTGGACTTAGAGCAATTTCCCTATGTGGAGTTGAGAATGCAGATTTTTCCAACCTGTTCTCAGACCTGTGTATAACTCTGCCTGTCTTCTATTGGTTGAGATGCACTGCATACGCCTTCCCCTGGGTGTCAGCGAATAGAGGGCCTTGAAATGGAGTCTCTAGGCAGATCCGAATGTCTATAAATTGATTGGAATCGAAGTGTCCCCTCCTTTGATTCTTCGCGCTGACGCAGGGAGGACCTTGGCATGTCGTTTTAGAAGCTCCTGTTTTAGCTCCTAGATATATCCGGCTCTGTTTTTATTCGATTTTGGCTTTAAAGACATCATAATCTTGTTATTTTAAACCGAGTTATATCAGTTTATGTCAGTATATTGCGATTTTCGGGTATTTCATTTTCTGGCGTTGTAGGAAGTTGGGTATCTCTCTCTCGCATGCTATTGTTTACTGCTAATTGCAACGTGGAAGATGACTTTCTCCAACCCAGCAACGATTCTTTTGGACAAAGGACACCTATCCCAAGATTCTGATGGGAGGTCATCAAAAAGTAAGAACTATTTATGCTGATAATTCATTGTTCTGTTGAAAAAAGTCAAATGCATAAGACGCCATTACTTGCAGTGTAGCCTTGCTTTATCGCACGCTGTATTGCGCAGTAACGTTAATTTTAAAAATGTAATTCAGCGATTGCATTAAGAACAAATTTGTCTTTCAATTGCTGTCCAACCTGTATTTTTTTAGTCAAGTTTATGAATAGTTTTCGATAAGAATAGGTGCCTTTCCAAGATGGCGCCGGACAGATTGCTTGAGGATTTGGACACTATTCTCATTGTATAAGCACGATTTGTGCCGCTAAATATGCACATTTTCGAACAAACTCTATATGCATTGTGTAATATGATGTTACAGGACTGTCATCTGAAGAATTCTGAGAAGGTTAGTGAAAAAATTAATATATTTTGGTGGTTTATACGTTATCGCTATTTTTGCCTTGAATCAATGCTGGGGTGATGTTTGCTATTGTGGTAAGCTAATATAACGCTATATTGTGTTTTCGCTGTAAAACACTTAGAAAATCTGAAATATTGGCTGGATTCACACGATCTGTGTCTTTCAATTGCTGTACGCTGTGTATTTTTAAGAAATGTTTTATGATGAGTAATTAGCTAATACACGATGGTCTCTGTAGTTATTCTAGTCGCTTTGGTGAGAGTTGTGATGGTGGCTGCAATGGTAAACTCTGATTTATACCTGAAATATGCACATTTTTCTAACAAAACATATGCTATACAATAAATATGTTATCAGACTGTCATCTGATGAGGTTGTTTCTTGGTTAGTGGCTATTTATATCTTTATTTGGTCGAATTTGTGATAGCTACTGATGGAGTAAAAAAAATGGTGGAGTAAAGAAGTGGTGTCTTTTGCTAACGTGGTTAGCTAATAGATTTACATATTGTGTCTTCCCTGTAAAACATTTTAAAAATCAGAAATGATGGCTTGATTCACAAGATGTGTATCTTTCATCTGGTGTCTTGGACTTGTGATTTAATGATATTTAGATGCTACTATTTACTTGTGACGCTATGCTAGCCTATGCTAGTCAGCTTTTTTACTGGTGGGGGTGCTCCCGGACCCGGGTTTCTGAGGAAGTAGAGGTTAATTTGGGAACGAAATTTTTACAAAGTGAAAACAGCACCCCCTATTGAGAAAAGGTTAAAGAAACATACATTACCGTTCAAAAGTTTGGGATCACTTAGAAATGTCCTTGTTTTTGAAAGAAAAGCTAATTTTTTCGTCCTTTAAATTAAATAACATCAAATTGATAAAAAATACACTGTAGACATTGTTAATGTTGTAAATGGCTATTGTAGCAGGAAACGACAGATTTTTTATGGAATATCTACATAGGCGTACAGAGGCCCATTATCAGCAACCATCACTCCTGTGTTCCAATGGCATGTCGTGTTAGCTAATCCAAGTTGATCATTTTAAAAGGCTAATTGATCATTAGAAAACCCTTTTGCAATTGTGTTAGCACAGCTGAAAACTGTTGTCCTGATTTAAAGAAGCAATGAACCGGTCTTTTTTAGATTAGTTGAGTATGTGGAGCATCAGCATTTGTGGGTTCGATTACAGGCTCAAAATGGCCAGAAACAAAGAACTTTCTTTTGAAACTCGTCAGCCTATTCTTGTTCTGAGAAATGAAGGCTATTCCATGCGAGAAATTGCCAAGAAACTGAAGATCTCGTACAACGCTCTGTACTACTCCCTTCACAGAACAGAGCAAACTGTCTCTAACCAGAATAGAAAGAGGAGTGGGAGGTCCCGGTGCACAACTGAGTAAGAGGACATGTACATTAGAGTATCTAGTTTGATAAAAATAAAAATAAAAGATTAAGATGAGGAAATGAACACAGACACCGGACAGAGGGAAATTGGAAAAAAGTGTTATGGACAAATAAATCTAAGTTTGAGGTGTTCGGATGACAAAGAAGAACATATGTGAGATGCAGAAAAAATTTAAAGATGCTGGAGGAGTGGTTGACACTATCTGTCAAGCATGGTGGAGGCAATGTGATGGTCTGGGGGTGCTTTGGTGGTGGTAAAGAGGGAGATTTGTACAGGGTATAAGGAATCTTGAATGAAGGCTATCACTCCATTTTGCAATGCCAAGCCATGCCCTGTGGACGGCGCTTAATTGGAGCCAATTTCCTCCTACAACAAGACAATGACCAAAAGCACAGCTCCAAACTATGCAATAACTATTTAGGGAAGAATCAGTCAGCTGGTATTCTGTCTATAATGGAGTGGCCAACACGATCACTGGATCTCAACCCTATTGAGCTGTTCTGGGAGCAGCTTGACCGTATGGTACGTAAGAAGTGCCCATAAAGCCAATCCATCTTGTGGGAGGTGCTTCAGGAAGCATGGGGTGAAATCTCTTCAGATTACCTCAACAAACTAGAATACCAAAGGTCTGCAGGGTTGTAATTGCTGCAAATGGAGGATTCTTTGACGAAAGCAACGTTTGAAGGACACAATTATTATTTCAATTAAAAATCAGTATTTATAACCTTGTCAGTGTCTTTACTATAGTTACTATTCATTTTGCAACTCATTTCAAGGATGTTTTCATGGAAAACAAGGACATTTCTAAGTGACCCCAAACTTTTGAACGTTAGTGTATGTGTAATTCCGCCACTTTGTGACTGTTGTATTTTGTTGTCACGGCTGACTGTATATCACATTGGAATATGAATGAATGGGTTATAGAGCAAACAACGGAATTATCACAACGTAGGTTGTAATATGGATTTTTTTACTGGCTTGGCTTGGATTCCTGTGAGATTTTACCCACGTACCGGTACTGTAAAACACACATGCATCTGTGAAGTAATTGTAATTTGGGACTTAGCTGTGTATCACCGATCCCCTCTCTAGTGCTGTTTCACGCAGAGTAATGGTTGAGGTGATATGGGGGTGTTTGATATTTTAATCTCCCAAGTCTGAACTTGGAACCAGTGTCTAAATACTGTTAACCTTCTGTTCCGGGTACATTAGGGTGACGATCCGATGTCAGAATGGTTCAGGTAATCACTACCGAACGAAACCAACCTCAGCATGAGCTTTGGTTGCGACTGGTATGAACTTTGAAATCTTATTGACTATAGAAGTGATACCTCCTAGACGTTGTAAGCAACAGCAGCTGCAAACGTAAATTAGGACAGACAGAGTATCCAGTCTATCACTCAGCGCAGCAACAGCCATTCTTCAAAGGACAACAGACCCGGTTGGGCAACACGGCCTTCCATCTACCACCAACCTACTGAAGCGCAGCTCAGAGTAAATATTTATTGCATTTTCCTTTTCCAAATGGGTGGTAATTTAGAATGCATAAGATATGGTATTTATGATAGCACAGCTTCGCCCTTTGTTCCTCAGTCTTCCCGCTCTTTCACTAAAACCCAGCCCCTTTTCTTTTGTGTAACAAGCTGTCATATCTGTTCCACCCGCTAGGCACGTTTTCCTTTATGACGTAATTTGTAATCAAGATATGATTTATTCTGTGTATATGTAATTCTGTGTGATTTCGTTAGGTATTTAGTAAATAAATAATTAAACCCAATTTTGTATTGCTGATTCAACTTGTTAGCCAGGGTTCGTGAAGATAACCAAGAATTTACAACTTTCAGATGAGACTGAAATAAGGTGACAATTAATATTGACTGCTATTGATGTAAAATATTATTAGGTCTTTAAGAGTCTATTCGGAAGATAACAGCTCTATAAATATTCTTTCGTGGTGCCCCTCCTCTCTGGTTAATTAAATTTACATGATTAGTTCAATCAGGTAATATTAATTACGGAGAAAGTATTTTATAGAATAGCATGTCATAACACTTAATCCGGCATAGCCAAAGACACGACACACCCCTAAGGGCCCCCGTGTTGAAGATCAGCTGGACGGATGTGTTATTACCTACCCTTACCGCCTGAGGTCAGCCCATCAGGATGTCCAGGATCCAGTTGCAGAGGGAGGTGTTTAGTCCCAGGGTCCTTAGTTTAGTGATGAGCTTTGAGGGTACTATGGTGTTGAATGCTGAGCTGTAGTCAATGAATAGCATTCTCACAAAGGTGTTCCTTTTGTGCAGGTGTAAAAGGGATGTGTGGAGTGCAATAGAGATTACATCATCTGTGGATCTGTTGGGGCGGTATGCAAATTGGAGTGGGTCTAGGGTTTCTGGGAAAATGGTGTTGATGTGAGCCATGACCAGCCTTTCAAATAATTTCATGGCTACAGACGTGAGTGATACGGGTCGGTAGTGATTTAGGCAGGTTACCTTAGTGTTCTTGGGCACAGGGACTATATTGTTATTCTTGAAACGTGTTGGTATTACAGACTCAGACAGGGAGAGGTTGAAAATATCAGTGAAGATATTTGCCAGTTGGTAAGTGCATGCTCGCAGGACATGTCCAGGTAATCCGTCTGGCCCTACGGCCTTGTGAATGTTGACCTGTTTAAAACAAATTGGCGCTAGGGGTCAGAATTATATATATTTTTTTTTAAACGTTCCCAAGGTAAACTGACATTTTCTCTGGCCCAGACCATAGAAAATGCATATAATTTACAGATTAGGATAGAAAACACTCCAAAGTTTCCAAAACTGTCCAAATATTGTCTGTGAGTATAACAAAACGTATTCTGCAGACGAAAACCTGAGAAAATATAACCCGGAAGTGATTTTTAATTTGTATTTTAACTGTGTTTCCTGGACCGTTTTTCTTCCATTTAAAGGGGTATCAACCAGATTCCTTTTCCAATGGCTTCTTCAGGCTGTGACCAGGCTTTAGACATAGTTTCAGGCTTTTATTTTGAAAAATTAGCGAGATTTTTCAAAACTAGTCAGGTGTCCTCTCATTAGTTCCTACGCGCGAGAGGGGTAGCTCTCCATTTTCTTTCTCTCTTTTATTGAATAGGTTACGGTCCGGTTGAAATATTATTGATTATGTTTGTTAACCTTTTCTCAATAGGGGGTGCTGTTTTCACTTTGTAAAAATTTTGTTCCCAAATTAAACTGCCTGGTACTCAATTCTTGCTCGTACAATATGCATATTATTATTACTATTGGATAGAAAACACTCTCTAGTTTCTAAAACCGTTTGAATTATATCTGTGAGTAAAACAGAACTCAAGTTGGAGCAATTTTCCTGTGAGGAAGTGAGAAATCTGAAATCAGGCAGGCTGTTCTGGGGTCAGTTTATTAATTTGCATGTCTTCTATTGGTCGAGATGCACTGCATACGCCTTCCCCTAGATGTCAGCAAATAGTGAGAATTGGAATCGAGTTGCTAGGCAGATCTGAGGCCATATAAATGGGCTTGGAACGTGGGGTGCAGTCTTTTCAACATTCGCCATGACGCAATACAGACCTCAGGATTGCGTTCTGGAAAGCTCCCGTTATAGGCCTTAGATATATCCGGCTCTGATTTTATTCGATATAGGTGTTAAAGACATCATAATGTTGTTATTTTAAACCGAGTTATATCAGTTTATATCAGTATATTGCGATTTTCGGATATTTCTTAGTGCTGCGTTATAGTGAGTTGGACACGTCTTCGCCACATGGCTAATGTTTACTGCTAATTCCAAAGTTGAAGGCGACAATCTACAACCGAGCAACGATTCCTCTGGACAAAGGACAACTTGCCCAAGATTCTGATGGGAGCTCATCAAAAAGTAAGAAGTATTTATGATGTTAATTCGTTGTTCTGTTGAAAAATGTCAAACTCCTATTCCGCCATTAATTTCGGTGCGGTCTCGCTTTAACGCACGCTGTATGTCGTAGTAACGTTAATTTTAAAAATCTAACACAGCGGTTGCATTAAGAACTAATGTATCTTTCATTTGCTGTCCAACCTGTATTTTTTAGTCAAGTTTATGATTAGTTACTGATTAGATTAGGTGCCTCTCCCAAGATTTCTCCAGACATTTTGTTGGCAGCTTGGCTACTATTCTCATTGTATAACCACGATTTGTGCCGCTAAATATGCACATTTTCGAACAAACTCTATATGTATTGTGTAATATGATGTTATAGGACTGTCATCTGAAGAAGTTTGAGAAGGTTAGTGAAAAAATGTATATCTTTTGCTGGTTTATTCGTTATCGCTATTGTTGGCTTGAATCAATGCTGTTGTGTAGTTGGCTATTGTAGTAAGCTAATATAATGCTATATTGTGTTTTCGCTGTAAAACACTTAAAAAATCTGAAATATTGGCTGGATTCACAAGATCTTTGTCTTTCATTTGCTGTACGCTGTGTATTTTTCATAAATGTTTTATCATGAGTATTTAGCTAATTCACGTTGGTCTCTGTAGTTATTCTAGTTGCTTTGGTGAGAGTTGTGATGGTGGCTGCAATGTAAAACTATGATTTATACCTGAAATATGCACATTTTTCTAACAAAACATATGCTATACAATATCAATCCTCAAAACCTGAGGATTGATTATAAAAAACATTTGACATGTTTCTACGACCATTACGGATACTTTTTGGAATTTGTCGAACGGAACAAGGCTTTGGTTTTCTGAACATAACGTGCAACCCAAATGGCGTTTTTTTGTGATAAAAGTAATATTTATCGAACAAAAATAACATTTGTTGTGTAACTGGGAGTCTCGTGAGTGCTTTTCTGACTTTCGTGACCAAGCTAACCAAGCTAATATGAGGCTAACTGTTCTAGCATTGATTGCTACACTCACAAAAGCTTGGATTTCTTTCGCTGTAAAGTATATTTTCAAAATCTGACACGGTAGGTGGATTAACAACAAGCTAAGCTGTGTTTTGGTATATTTCACTTGTGACTGCATGATAAATATTTTTAGTAATATTTTTTAATCTGATACGTTTGGGCATTTTCTTCTTCCTTTCAGGACCGGAACGAGGCTGTAATTTTCTCAACATAACACGCAACCCAAATGCTGTTTTTATAATAAAAGTAATATTTATCGAACAAAAATAACATTTATTGTGTAACTGGGAGTCTCGTGAGTGCAAACATCCGCAGATTATCAAAGGTAAGCGATTAATTTTATTGCTTTTCTGACTTTCGTGACCAAGCTAACCAAGCTAATATTTTTTGTAATATTTTTGCATTTGGCGCTCTGCAATTCTAGCGGTTGTTTAGGAAAATGATCCGTAAAAGGGATCCGTAGCGCAGAGAAGTTAACAACTCGAAGATTAGTCGCAAGACATGGAGACAGCAGCTGCAGACAGCAGCACTATGCCTTTCAGAAGCTTTGTTTCCACACAGCCTTTCCGCACGCTCTGGAATCTGCACGGTCCTAAATCCAGCCCTAAATCCAGACCGCTCTGAGGCACTTGCATGGCCCTAAAGCACACCAATGCTGCTTTTAGTATCACAGCACAATGATGAAACTGGGGGGGACAAAAATGTCCCCTGTCCCCAGTGAAAGTTGCGCCCCTGCCACCTGCATTCTTTCATCACATTGTGTGTGTGTACCAGTTGCCTATGGCTGCTCTCAGCCCCCCTCTCCAAATCAATCTCAAACTGCTTCTAGCCACAGAGAGTACATCTGTTCACATTTCCCATGAGAATGTGTTCCTCACCAATTAGGGATCAGGGATCTCAGATAAGAAACACATTAACAACCATGGGTTGCTACCCATCTCTCATTCCTCCTAAAATGTGCACTCGTTCACTACTCCCCACAAGTTTAAAAGCATTGGATGGGTTTATGCATGGGCTACAGGAAGTGCCTTTATACCAGTCATTTCCTTTAGAATCCATGAAGGAAAATGAACAAGTGCACACTTCGAGAGGAATGAGACACTATTGGAACACAACAATGGTGTATGTGTATCAGTGATACCAACTGCAATCTAAAAAATTATGGGTTGTTTGGATGACCCAACTGCTGAGTTGCAGGCATTGGGTCACTTGGTCGTTTTCTTAAATAAAAAAGCAACGTTGGGTTGTTGATGTAGGGTTATTGATTCTGGATTGTTGAGATATGACCCAGTTGGTCGGATGAGAAATCTGGAGGCATGGCTTAGTAGAAGCGTGCCTTTCAGATAGTTATTTTTGGCCAACTGTGACTGTTAGGTATGCGTAACTGGCTATAAGGGAGTCAGGCGCAAGAGAACAGAATTTGAGTAGCAAACGGAGCCTTTTATTTAGGCGAACAAAACATGGCACAAAGAACACTAAACACAATACGGGTTGACATAACGCAGCGCAACCAGTCTAACGTGCGCATACACTAAACAATAAACAATTCCACACACAGACATGGGGGGAACAGAGGGTTAAATACACGACAAGTAATGAGGGATATGTAAACCAGGTGTGTGGGAAAACAAGACTAAACAAATGGAAAATGAAAGGTGGAACGGCGATGGCTAGAAGACCGGTGACGTCGACCACCGAACGCCGCCCGAAAAAGGAGAGGAACCGACTTCGGCAGAAGTCGTGACAGTGAGAGTAAATGTCATTCTGGTTCATCTGCTCTGTTGAATTGTTATCACATGTTAATGTTGAAAACTGATAGTTCTGTAACTTTTATGAAGCTTACAAAAGTGGCTGAGTTTCTTAAGTAACCATGTAGAATTAAGTTAGTAAAAAATAGACATTTGTCCATAATGCATCATATTCTGAAGGGAAACTATGAGATCTTATTGAATATTTACCCATTGCTGGCTTACCAAATAACACAAATTGTGTTGTTTTTAACCCATCATTATTTATAATGAGAACGAGAGTGTGTATGTTTGTGGTTTTGGACATGGGTTTGCAGTGCATATCTCTACGATTAAGACTTCTTGTGTGCCCCTGTACCAAGCTCTCTACAAATTATATGAAAAACTTGCGTTGCTCGTGTAAAGCAATCCATTCTCATGGAACACTAAATCCTTGAATCCATTATCCATAATGTAGCCAAGGTCATAGAATAATGTAATAGTCTTTCATTCTGTGGATTGTGGTGTGTAGTTATAGGCCTATAAATGTGTGTGTGTTTGCACGTGTGTTTATTAGGGGAGTACCTTTTATACATCCAGAGCATTTTCTTTCAGCTCAGAGAGAAAAAAGCCTCAGGGAAATCAAAGCATTTCTCAGTTTTAAAGCCCTTCTTTTAATACGTACAATACCAGTCAGCCATTCAGCCCATCCCTTGCTATGTGGACATGCAACATGTACAAAGCTCACCACACACCTAGTGGAGGTACACCATAGCTGTCCCTTTTTCAATTATTAATATGCCCATGTTTAACTGAAGAATAAATTGGAAATGTGAGTCGGGGTTGGAGTGTGATTAGGTGATGATGAAAGCATGTCCTTCAAATCCCCCCCCTTCATTTTTTTCTCCATCCTTCCATCGCTACTTAATATAATATAGTTTGCAACCACTGGAGGTTGGTGGCAGCTTAATTGGGGAGGATGGGCTTGTGGTAATGGCTAGAGCGGTGTTGGTGGAATGGTATCAAATACATAAACCACATGGTTTTCGTGTATTTGATGTCATTCCAATTGCTCCATTCCGTCCATTGTTATGAGCCGTCCTCCCCTCAGCAGCATCCACTGGTTGCAACAGAAAAATGGACAGAGTGTCTCTTGCCACAGTCTGCGCCAGACCTGGGATAACTATAGTTTTAACTATGTTTTGTGGAATTGTTCATAAAAACATATTATTACTTTGGAGGTGACTACAACTATTTCAATGCAGATCCCCAAAAACTACAACTTTTTAAAACTATTTGAATACAGATCTCAGAAGGAAATTACGTTTTTAAACAATTTGAATAGAGAACTCAGGAAGTGACTACATTTCAGAAACTATTGGATTGGCTACATTCAACTAATTGCAGGGCTGCATCTGGAACTGCATGCTGAATATCAAAATATAAGTAATAGAGCACACACAATCTCTATCAAGTCAAACAAATTAACCAATGCTATTTTGTACAGATAAGTATACAAAAGTTATGACACTTAACTATGACTCTTTCAACATGCCACTGAAAAGGTTGAAAGCTCTAATTAATAGTATGACACCTGAAAATACTGCAAGGTAATTCAAAGCAATTTGCAAGCAGCAAGATAGATGGATGCTTAGCAACAACAACTTCGATCCACTTTGTCCATCTGAGGGTAAGTGTTCTTGTTTCAAACACACACTATACCATATTTAAAGGGATAATTTACTCAGAATACAAACTAACATGATTTTCCACCTTCCTTGACTGTAGATGCTTCAAGATATTTTGTTTCCTTTCAACAATTATGAGCCACATCGTGTTACTGTTAGCATTCTCAGTAACACTTAACATTAAACTGTTCTTGTGTCTGTGGAATAAAACTGTAACTTAGTCCCCTCCTGTACTCCCTGTTCACCCTCGACTGCTGACGACACGACGGTGGCAGGCCTGATCACCGGCGACGATGAGACAGCCTACAGGGAGGAGGTCCGTGACCTGGCAGTGTGGGGCTGGAACAACAACATATCCCTCAACGTCAGTAAGACCAAGGAGCTGATTGTGTACTACATGAAACGGGGGCGAGCAAGTCCCATTCCACATGCAGTGGAGCAGGTCGAGAGCTTCAAGTTCCAAATCACTGAGAACTTAAAACGGTCCACACACATGCGCACATGAAGAAGAGGTTGTTGTTCCGGCCCCACACTGCCAGGTCACGGACCTCCTCTTCCCCTCAGGAGGTTGAAAAAGCTTGGTATAGGCCCTAAAATCACGTCTGACATCAACAGGCTCCTGAACAGCTTATATCCCCATGCCATAAGACTGTTAAATAACTAACTACTGTAAATAGCTAACAAAATGGCTACACTGACTATCTGAGCTGAACCTTTTCTCTATGCACACTCACAGTGCCCTACACACATACACTCACTCTATCATTTGCTCACACACATAATATGCACATACTATCACGACTCAGGATATGACCCAGATTCAGACACAGGAGGTGGATACTACAATTCTCAGATGATTTATTGTAAACACGGGGCAGGTCGAGGACAGGCAGGGGTTCGTGATCAGGTCAGAGTCAGCCAGGTACAGGATGGCAGTGAGGGCAAGCAGAGGTTCGCAATTAGGTCAGAGTCAGGCAGGTACAGGACGACAGGCAGGCTCGGGGTCAGTGCAGGCAGAATAGCCAGAATGCGGAGAAAACTAGGAAACAGAACTTGAGAAAAAAGAAACCAGGAAAGCACACTGGTAAGACCTGACAAGACAAAACGAACTGGCAACAGACAAACCAAGAACACAGGTATAAATACACAGGGGGTAATGGGAAGATGATCGACACCTGGAGGGGGGTGGAGACCAGCACAAAGACAGGTGAAACAGATCAGGGTGTGACACATACATTTATACTGACTCTATGCACATGCACACCCACACACATACAATCATCATATGTGCCTGTGCTACTCTGTTTATCATATATCATGATGCCTAGTCACCTTACCCCTATACATATCTACCTCTATCCAATATCCCTGCTCATTGTAAATATGGTACTGGAACTGACCCTGTATATAGTATGCTTACATACTTTATCGTATTCTTCTTAGTTCTTATTTTTTATATCTTGTGAATTTTAGTTCTACCCTGTTATATTTAGTACTACAGTGTTATTGATTAGTACATTGTTGGAGTTAGGGTTCGCAAGGAAGGCATTTCACCATACTTGTGCATGACATTAAAACTTGAAACTTAAACAAATTACGTTTAGAGCAACATTTTATTAGCATTTTGTTACATAATACTTTGGTAATTGCATTTTAATTGCATAGTAATGTGCTTAGAGTTTGTAACTACCATACAGAAGAGGAATAGTGACTGTTGTAATAACTTATGCAATTATAAAGCAATTTCCAAATTCCTATGTAACAACAATGTTGCTATTGTAATAATCACAAAGTTACTACATATGCATAAAAACTTGATGTCAAGTGTTACTGTATTACCTTATGTGGTGTACCGTAATACCAAAGTGGTGTACTCTTTTGCTCAGTAGATTCCATGTCCCTCATGTATTTAATTCTAGGCTATATTATTTTTTATATCTAAGAGCCCTCCAAACCATGTTCTTATTATACTCTTTAGTATCGTGGTAAGGAAACAAAACACGAAGCGGATTCACCTTCTTTAGGAAAACATACCTAATTTTGGAAACAAACATAATTATGTTGCCATCTAGAGTCACGTTAATTTATACAGGAGGTTTTTAAAGGACCAAAGAGTCTGGTCTGCTTTGTGTTTTCAATTTGCTATGGAATAGAAATGCAGCGGCAATTACTAAAGCCCAAACGACAGTTGTCTTTGGGGTGTGGTTAATTGTGGGTTTTTCTTGGGTGTGCCTATGTCATTCAATCACAACAAACAAACATGGCAGTCGTAAGTAACTTAGTGATAGTGCGGTAAGCTAAGCTAGCTTTGCTATGGAGGGAAGACTTTAAGTTGAGGACTTCTCCTCTCCTGACTGACTCACGATCTCAAGATGATCTGCTAATTAAGTTATATGTATAGATAAAAGCCTGCACCTAGCTAGCTACCTACCATAGCTTGGGGATATCTACAGCTGGCTAGCCTATCTAGCTAGCTGATATTTCTCCGTCAAATCACAGTTATGGCAAAATAGCATGAAGTACCAGTATCTGGAAGGTTTTTCATGAGACACTCGTTCTACAACACCTTGCTATGAAAGTAGCTTGCAAGTTAGATCTTTCCTGGGGGATAAATACCAGAACTAAGTGTAGGCTACTATATGTGGACATTGCAAAAATATGTCAGTGTAGATACATGTATCAACAACAACAAAAATAATCAATGGGTGTGTTTGTGTTACAAATACCAAACATTTTCTGCTGTAAATAGGCTATCATATTGATTTGCTTATGAAGACATTATGCCTATACTTTACCTAGTAAATAACATTTAGTTGTGTGTACAACCACAGATTGAAGAAGGAGCATAACATGTTTAAGTACAACTTCAGCTGTCCCAGAAATAGCATGGCATTCTATTCTATTTCTATGGACTATTCTATGGATTTGGTTGTCTAACCACACACGGACATGCACAGCTCTCGGTGAAATTGGCAATGAAGTCCCTTCCAATCTACAGTATGTCATGTATTATAGGTTATGGACAGGTGCAGTCAGGTGGCAGGAGGGATGAAGTGCATGACACTCCATCCTGGATATGACAGAGTTTCCATCAACCCATGGGTCCATAAGGCAGATTTCAATAAATACAGGCAGATGTGAGATGCAGGAAGATGGTACAACTTTGGTTTTAGAAGTGGGGGGGTCCATAATTATATATATTTGTTTAAATATATCCATTTAGATAAACACTCCAAATAGCCGACCCGACCGCCCGGAGGCATCCGCATGGTCCTAAAGCATCCCTCACTTAATACTGTAGAAGCAGTATTCTGCTAAAATAACAATGTGCAAATATTACACTTGTCTTTAATCTTATATTGTCATTCACAGCAAATACAGATATTGTACCTATCAACATTTTGTCTGGTGGTAAATGGTCATTGTCATCCCTTCTTATGGTGTGCCATATAAGACGGTTCGCTGACATGTTTGAAGAATACACAACCCCCCCATTCAATCCAATTTTAACAAAAGATGATAAAAAGTAATAGATGTGTCTTGTGTAATTGTAATGCTGTGTGCAAACGTCTCTCCCAGTTCAGACATCTGTATTGACCTTTAAGTTAGTCAGAGGAATCCATGACAAACCATCTCCCCTGTCCTCCATCTGTAGAAGAACATGATAGAGATGATACGCACAGCACTGATTACATTATTAATGGTTGTTAGTTGAATTCCAGGACAGAGAAGTGTTTGTATTTTGACCTAGGACCAGATCAAATGTGATCAACCTGAAGTGGCACTGGCGCCTGGCCACGTAACGCCTCAGCCTTCTGCCCCTGATTTGGTAGAGGGGTTTCCACGACACTGCTGAACAACAAATCCTCCAGGTTTTGGAAGTAGCTTGTGAATTCATTTAAGTTAAATATCCTCACTCAAAGATATAGCGAGGAAAATTGTTTTCTCTAGTTTGGAAGCAATTATACTAGTAGAGTCACTAAGTACAGAATAGAGTCAGGCCAGTGCCGCTGACTTCGTTACTATGCAACCAGCTGTGTAACATTATGTTGCTGAATGCTTGCTGACATGTATTTGTAGCATGTTAGCTAAAAATACTGGTACTCAGGCTAGAAAAATATCATCCTTAATTTATTTTTACCCCAGAAAATATACAATAGATGCATGTTGTTTTAGCACTAGTAACAGACGAAGCCCGGAATGTTAGATAGCTAATGATAACTAACCTAGCTCTTGATCATGACTCCCAATTCCATTACAGTGAAGGCAGCATGTTATTGGGTGCTAACCTTATCGTCAGTTGAAACATTAGCTATGCAAATCTTCCTTACTATGCCATTACATCACATTACACATTAGGGAGAGGCTATGTATTTAGCTGGTTACATCACAGTATCAGTATCATGGCTAGTTAGCTACTCAGCACACACCAGTCAAAGCCATCATGTCGTATGCTTGTTGTATGTTATCCATTCCTTGTCATCTTGCACAACATTGTTGAATGCATTACAAGTTTGCACCAACTTTATTGAAGACCATTTTCACTCCGATGCCAAGCAAGTGTGGCAGGCGTTGCAGACTTGACAACATGTCAACAACACGTGGCAGCTGGGGGCGGACCACACATTGTTGCCTCTGGGCAATTGGACATCATTGGAAAAAGTGGGCATGTACAGTAAGTAATCCATTTCAACCCAGCCATACCCGTCGTGACACACTCACTTCCAAATCTCATTTTGGACGAGACTGACTTTATGACCAAGACTAACCTATTTACACTTTGTAGTCAATTTTGACACTCAAATGAATGTTTCTGACTCATATCGATGCCAGATAGGTCTTTATATACTGAGAAGATGGTACTAGGAAGCAGTTCCCCTTTAATAGACCAATGACAAAGAGAGTTTCAAACCTCTCTGCCAATAACAGCTAGGTTTCAGGTTACAAATCCCTCCCAGACAGTAAGGTACTTAATTGTTACGCAGAAATGATTTCATATTGAGATGAAAATGGCTGCATTGGACCTTTAAACAAAATTACACAAATATGCTCATAAATGTTTGAAAAAGGTTGCATTGAATACAAGGATCCTCTTTTAGTTATCTGTGCTACTGCTCATTGAGCACAGCGCCTTCTCTTGACTGAAACTAATTTCTCTCTCGATTTCTTTCGGGGTTAGGAGTGTCTAGACATGGCACCCATTCATTTAATTAAAACAAAAATAGTGTTCATGTAACAGAGATGGATGAGAGGATGGAAGATATTTACATGTAATTTAATTACATTCACTAAATATAAAACATCTGGGTCACAAAGAGGATCATTCTGAATAGGAAAATAAGCCACTAGTAAAAGCCTTAATAAGAAAACAAAAGTACATAAAATACGCAGAAGCTAAGTGAATGTCTGTGCAAACGACTTTGACCAAAACTATTCATCATGGGACTAAGTGGTGGGAGGGTGTCAGGGTTCTAAATTCTAACAGCATTAATCCCCGATAGCAGAGGCCTCATACCAGCCAGTATCAATAACGGCAATCATAACTCATCCGTCTGGACGCCTTCCAAACTGTGACTGGTTGATTATGCTCCCCTCATGAATATGCCTGCCGGTTTGTAAAAGGAAAAAGAAAGATAGAAAGGGAGAGAGAGAGAAATAGAGAGCGAGAAAGAGAGAGAGAACATGGAGGGGGTATAAACAGTTCCTGTCCTTCTTTTTCAGTCTCTTAGTTCAGAGGCGTGTTGTTTGCGATGTGCTCTTGATCATTGGAACATCAGCTTAGATCGGGACGGACCCCTCCCTATCGCATGAATCCTGGCTGGGCCGACTGACGCCAGGGACCTTGAGCATCTGCAAACATGACAAGAACTCATTTATTAGACAGCAACCTTAACCGCCTTGTGTTCCCAAACCAGAAATTGCCATCTCTGAAGGAACAGAGTGTTATCTCTTTGGTATGATAATAATAGATTTCATATAGTGGGTGAAGGGCAAAGCCTTGCTAATAGCTTCCAATTACTGGGTTTGAGGATAGGCAAGCTGCTTTGTCAGACCCTATTTTTAATGTTGATTAATTGACTGTGAGATATACAGTGGATGAGAGTCTGAAAAATACACATACAAAAAAATAAACAATCTTACACAATATGTACAGTGCTATCAGAAAGTATTCATACCCCTTGACCCAACACCTGGATTCGGTCCAATTTAGCAAAATGTACAATTGTGTTTATACATGGATAATAGTAGAGACTACAAGATAGAACATGGTATATCAAACACTGCATTTGAGCTACATTGAGGAAAGTAATTCTGCTTTGAAAGTTGATAAACTTGTAACCCCACTTTTGAGAAAATGGCCTGTGAATGTTTTGGTACATCTACTAGAGGGCTCTTTTTTGTCTACACCCATTCAGCATCGTTCACACCCTCTTAAGCCATAGCTCCAACCATCTCTTTAAGGATTCAGTGTTGTAGAAAAACTATAGTAATAGTAAAAATACACTTTATCTAATCCTTGGTCTTTATTTAACTTGCCTAGTTAAATAAAGGTTTAATAAACAATTAAAAATAAAATCTGACATTGGTGTAAATCATGTTGTTCTTCACATTACCATCTCTGGTAAACACACACTATATCAAATAAAAGCTATGTTTATTTGTCACATGCACAGGCTACAGAAGGTGTAAATGGTACAGGCAAATGCGTGGTGGAGTCTTTTGTTTAGACATGTAGCTAGCAAGCTAGCTAAACAATGAACCATAAACCCAACTCTAATGCCGCATTCAAAACAACTGGGAATAATGTGTTTGAACGGTCATCCAACTCAGAATTCAAACTCGGGCCTCTTTCTAGATCTCCTTCACAGATCATACAAGTATTGTTAGCTAGCGTGCCAGGCAGCTAACATTAGATATCTAGCTAACAGTAGGCTTTAACTTGGATTGAAAACAACAAAATTAGAAATGTATAATATCTGAAAAAGTAGCTAGACTCTTACCAGTATACATGGGTGTCATGGATGCCCTTAGTTTGAAGATGTAATCCATAGACAGGTGTTTTTTTTACAACAGCCTTTTTTCTGTGTTCTCATTTTGGACTCTCTGCATTTGGCAATCATCTCTCTGCTTCCACCGTGCATTCCACTGATTTCAAAACTCTGTCAACTTCTTCCGTGACAATGACAATGTTTCTTCCCCACCATTATCATCAGAAGACTCTACAATGTTCGGTTGAATTAATTTTTTTTTACCTAAATCTGGGATTTCCTCATTGTCTGATTCATTTTCAGAGTCAGAGAGAGTCAGCATGGCACGATCATCCTCTAGAAAGTGGTCCATCACAATGTTTTGCCACTGAGATTTGTCGATAGCAATATTAACTTCAGGGCAGCAATTTTGACAGCAGTAGCAAAACTTTTTCAGTTCTTCATGATATCTAGTTTCTTGAAATGGGTCACATATTATTATGTTACAGGCAGATTTATTGTCACTGACCTACTGTTATGAGATTTTATCACCTACACACAATACCCCATAATGTCAAAGTGGAATTATGTTTTTCGAAATGTTTACAAATGAATAAAACATGAAAAGCTGAAATGTCTTGAGTCGATAAGTTTTCAACCCCTTTGTTCTGGCAAGCCTAAAAAAGTTCAGGAGTAAAAATGTGCTTAACAAGTCACATAATAAGTTGCATGGACTCACTCTCTGTGCAATAATAGTGTTTAACCTGATTTTTGAATGACTACCTCATCTCTGTACCCCACACATACAAATATATGCAAGGTCCCTCAGTCGAGCAGTGAATTTCAAACACAGATTCAACCACAAAGACCAGGAAGGTATTCCAGTGCCTTGTAAAGAAAGGCACCTATTGGTAGATGGGTAAAAATAAAGCAGACATTGAATATCCCTTTGAGCATGGTGAAGTTATTAATTAGACTTTAGGTGGTGTATTAATACACCCAGTCACTACTAAGGTACAGGCATCCCTTCTTACTCAGTTGCCAGAGAGGAAGGAAACCCCCTTTAGGGATTTCACCATGAGGCCGATGGTGACTTTAAAACAGTTAGAGTGTTGAATGGCTGTGATAGGAGAAAACTGAAGATGGATCAATAAAATTGAAGTTACTCCACATACTAACCTAATTGACAGAGTGAAAAGAAGATAGCCTGTACAGCTTTGAAAAATATTCAAAATATATTTTGTACTGAATACAATGTGGGGCAACTCCAATACAACACATTATTTTATATTTATCTTTATTTAACTAGGCAAGTCAGTTAAGAACAAAATCTTATTTTCAATGACAGCCTCGGAACAGTGGGTTAACTGCCTTGTTCAGGGGCAGAACAACAGATGTTTACCTTGTCAGCTCAGGGATTTGATCTTGCAACCTTTTGGTTACTAGTCCAACGCTCTAACCACTAGCCTACCTGCCAGCCCATAAAATGATTGAGTACCACAATCCATATTTTTTATCATAGGGGTTTGTATCATTTGATTTACACAGCATGCCTACCACGTTGAAAATGCTAAATATTTTTATTGTGAAAAAAACAAGAAATAAGACCAAAAAAAATGAAAACTTGAGGTTGCATAACTATTCACACCCCCAAAGTCAATAGTATGTAGAGACAGCATTTGAAGCAATTACAGCTGTAAGTCTCTTGGGGTATGTCTCTATAAGCTGGGCACATCTAGCTACTGGGATTCTTGCCTATTCGTCAAGGCAAAACTGCTCCAGCTCCTTCAAGTTGGATGGGTTCTGCTGGTGTACAGCAATCTTAGTCATACCACAGATTCTCAATTGGCTTGAGGTCTGGGCTTTGACTAGACATTTAAATGTTTCCCCTTAAACCACTCGAGTGTTGCTTTAACAGTATGCTTAGGATCATTGTCCTGCTGGAAGGTGAACCTCCGTCCCTGTCTCAAATCTCTCTGGAAGACTGAAACAGGTTTCCCTCAATAATTTCTCTGTATCTTGACCCATCCGTTAGTCCTTCAATTTTGACCAGTTTCCCAGTTCCTGCCGATGAAAAACATCCTCACAGTGAATCATGGTGGTGGCAGCATCATGCTGTGGGGATAGTGTTCTCAGGGTGATGAGAGGTGTTGGGTTTGCTCCAGACATAGGGTTTTCCTTGATGGCCAAAAAGCTCAATTTTAGTCTCATCTGACCAGAGTACCTTCTTCCATATGTTTGGGGAGTCTCCCACATGCCTTTTGGCGAACACCAAACGTGTTTGCTTATTTTTTTTATTTAAGCAATGGCTTTT
The DNA here is from genome assembly GCF_016432855.1 of Salvelinus namaycush. Taxonomy (NCBI): domain Eukaryota; kingdom Metazoa; phylum Chordata; class Actinopteri; order Salmoniformes; family Salmonidae; genus Salvelinus; species Salvelinus namaycush. The sequence goes on from NC_052313.1 coordinate 31,954,248, forward strand.
TTTCTGGCCACTCTTCCGTAAAGCCCAGCTCTGTTGAGTGTATGGCTTAAAGTGGTCCTATGGACAGACACTCCAATCTGCGCTGTGGAGCTTTGCAGCTCCTTCACAGGGATATCTTTGGTCTCTTTGTTGCCTCTATGATTAATGCCCTCCTTGCCTGGTCCGTGAGTTTTGGTGGGCGGCCTTCTGTTGGCAGGTTTGCTGTGGTGCCATATTCTTTCCATTTCTTAGTAATAGTGCTCTGTGGGATGATCAAAGTTTCTGATATTTTTTTATAACCCAACCCTGAGCTGTACTTCCCCACAACTTCGTCCCTGACCTGTTTCGAGAGCTCCTTGGTCTTCATGGTGCCGCTTGCTTGGTGGTTCCCCTTGCTTAGTGGTGTTGCAGACTCTGGGGCCTTTCAGGACAGGTGTATACATACTTAGATCATGTGACAGATCATGTGACACTTAGATTGCACACAGGTGGACTTTATTTAACTAATTATGTGACTCCTGTAGGTCTTATTTAGAGGCTTCATAGCAAAGGGGGTGAATACATATGCATGTTTTTTATTTTGTAGAATTTTTTGACACAGGTTATTTATTTTCATTCCACTTTACCAATTTGGACTATTTTGTGTTTGTCCATTACATGAAATCTAAATAAAAATCCAGTTATATTACAGGTCGTAATGCAACAAAATAGGAAAAACACCAAGGGGGATGAAAACTTTTTCAAGGCACTGTATCCATCAATTTTTAATTAGAAATTATTGCTTATGGGTACCTTCATGTGTGTAAAATATACTGTTCTCAGATTTTTTTATCATAGATTTTAGATGTGTAGAAAGTATCATTTTTTATAATTATTTGTTTTGCAAAATACTAATGGTTGTTGGTATCCTGTATATTTGAGTGAGATAGTCTCACCTAACTATCATAAGATTAATGTCCTTCCTGTAAATCTCTCTGGATAAGAGCTTCTGCTAAACAACTGAAATGTCAGATGTAAATGTTTTACAAACAGATCTCATATTACTGTATTGAATTACTTAAAAATATTACGTAATATTGATGCCACAAATGTATAATTTGTAAGGTTCTTTTTTAAAATGTCGTTATTTGTTTCAGTTGACTGTGTAAAACCTAGCAGTATGACTTATGTATCTGAGAGTGAGGTGGATATACTGTATAGTATTTAGCAAAAAACATGATTATTTGTCTCTCTGAAATTAAACCATCAAGTGATATAGATTTTAAGCAAATATGTCTGTCATTGAACAATCCCATGCAATGATTAGCTGTGAAGAAACACAACAATCTCTTCCATAATTTCTTTAAACAGTTAAAGCTACTTCAATGGGTTTGCGTGGCAGGACATACTACTTACCATGGACCAGGCACTAACCCTCGACACTTGAAAGAGAAAGAGACAGCAATATAGAGGCCGACATGTGGGCATGCTGATGAAACTGCGGCGGCGAGTAAATAAACCGCTTCTACCCTCTGTTATATTGGCGAATGTAAAATCACTGGAGAACAAAGTGGATGAGCTCCGTTCGAGACAATCCTATCATCCTAATATCCTATGTGTCTCGGAAAGTTGGCTGAAGAAGCACATTGATAATATACAACTAGCTGGTTTTTCTATGCATAGTCAAGACACATCGGCAGTGTCGGGTAAGCTCAAGGGGGGTGGTGTTTGTCTCTTTGTTAACAACAGCTGGTGCGCAATCTATAACATTAAGGAAGTCTCAAGGTTCTGCTTTCCTGAGTTCATCTATATTCTTCTTAGCTGTCTATTTACCATCACAACTCGATGCTGGCACTAAGACAGCACTCAAAGAACTGTAAAAGGCCACAAGCAAATACTCATCTAGAGGCAGTGCTCCACACACAGAGATGCATACAAAGCCCTCCCTCACCCTCCATTTGGCAAATCTTACCATAACGCTATCTTCCTGATTCCTGCTTACAAGCAAAAACTCAAACAGGAAATACCAGTGACGTGCTCATTACGGAAGTGGTCTGGTGAAGCTGATGCTAAGCTACAGGACTGTTTCAATAGCACAGACTGGTACTCATCCAATGGCATTCAGGAGTTTACCACATTGATCACTGGCTTCATTAATAAGTGCATTAACCTCTAATTCCTCCCAATCCCGGATCCGGGAGCACCCCCATCAGTAAAAAAGCTGACTAGCATAGCCTAGCATAGCGTCACAAGTAAATACTAGCATCTAAATATCATTAAATCACAAGTCCAAGACACCAGATGAAAGATACACATCTTGTGAATCCAGCCATCATTTCTGATTTTTAAAATGTTTTACAGGGAAGACACAATATGTAAATCTATTAGCTAACCACGTTAGCAAAAGACACCACTTGTTTTACTCCACCATTTTTTTCCTGCATACGTAGCTATCACAATTTAGACCAAATAAAGATATAAATAGCCACTAACCAAGAAACAACTTCATCAGATGACAGTCTGATAACATATTTATTGTATAGCATATGTTGTGTTAGAAAAATGTGCATATTTCAGGTATAAATCATAGTTTACCATGGCAGCCACCATCACAACTCTCACCAAAGCAACTATAATAACTACAGAGACCATCGTGTATTACCTAAATACTCGTCATAAAACATTTATGAAAAATACACAGCGTACAGCAAATGAAAGACACAGATCTTGTGAATCCAGCCAATATTTCAGATTTTCTAAGTGTTTTACAGCGAAAACACAATATAGCGTTATATTAGCTTACCACAATAGCAAACCACACAACAGCATTGATTCAAGCCAAAAATAGCGATAATGTATAAACCACCAAAATATATTAATTTTTTCACTGACCTGCTCAGAATTCTTCAGATGACAGTCCTATAACATCATATTACACAATGCATATAGAGTTTGTTCGAAAATGTGCATATTCAGCGGCACAAATCGTGGTTATACAATGAGAAAAGTAGCCAAGCTGCCAAGAAAATGTCGGGAGAAATCTTGGGAGAGGCACCTATTCTAATCGATAAATAATCATAAACTTGACTAAAAAATACAGGTTGGACAGCAAATGAAAGATAAATTAGTTCTTAATGCAATCGCTGTGTTACATTTTTAAAATTAACGTTACTACAACATACAGCGTGCGTTAAAGCGAGGCTGCACTGAAATTAATGGCGGCTTATGCATTTTACATTTTTCAACAGAACAACGAATTAACAGCATAAATAGTTCTTACTTTTTGATGAACTCCCATCAGAATCTTGGGAAAGGTGTCCTTTGTCCAAAATAATCGTTGCTCGGTTGTAGAATGTCGTCTTCAACGTTGCAATTAGCAGTAAACATTAGCATGTGAGCCAGAGATACCCAACTCCCTAGAACGCCACAAAAATAAATACGAAAATCGCAATATACTGACATAAACTGATATAATTCGGTTTAAAATAACAACATTATGATGTCTTTAACGCCTATATCGAATAAAAACACAGCCGGATATTTCTAAGAGCTATAACCGAATGTTCTAGTACGATATGCCAAGGTCCTCCCTGCGTCAGAGCGAAGAGGGAAAAGACCAGACCCTTCCTTCCCAAGCTATTTATAACCTTTCAGATCTGCGTAGAGACTCCATTTCAAGTCTCACTATTCGCTAACATCCAGGGGAAGGCGTATGCAGTGCATCTCAACCAATAGAAGACAGGCAGATTTATAAACAGATCTCAGAACAGCTTGCAGAATTCTGCATTCTCACATCCACATAGGAAAATTGCTCTAAGTCCAGTTCTGTTTCACTCACAGATATAATTCAAACGGTTTTAGAAACTAGAGAGTGTTTTCTATCCAATAGTAATAATACTATGCATATTGTACGAGCAAGAATTGAGTACGAGGCAGTTTAATTTGGGAACGAAATTATTACAAAGTGCTAACAGCACCCCCTATTGACAAATGAGGTCGTCCCCACAGTGACCTTACGTACATATCCCAACCAGAAGCCATGGATTATAGGTAACATCCGCATGGGCTAAAGGCTAAAGCTGCTGCTTTCAAGGAGCGGCACACTATCCCAGACGCTTATAAGAAATCCCGCTACGCCCTCCGACGTACCATCAAAAAAGGAAAAAAGTCAATTTCGGACTAAGACCAAATCCTACTACACTGGCTCTGACACTCGTCGGATTTTGCAGGGCTTGTAAACTATCACGGATTACAAAGGAAAAATCTATCTGCCAGTTGCCCAGTGACGTGAGCCTACCAGACGAGCTAAATGCCTTCTATGCTCGCTTTGAGGCAAGCAACACTGAACCATGCATGAGAGCACCAGCTGTTCTGGACGACTGTGTGATCACACTCTCTGTAGCCGATGTAAGACCTTTAAACTGGTTAACATTCACAAGGCCACAGGGCCAGCTGGCAAGTGTCTTCACTAACATTTTCAAACACTCCCTGACCCAGTCTGTAATACCTACATGTTTCAAGCAGCCCACCATAGTTCCTGTGCCCAAGAATGCCAAGGTGACCAGTCTAAATTACTATTGACCCATAGCACTCACATCTGTAGTCATGAAATGTTTTGAAAGGCTGGTCATGGCTCACAAAAGCACCATTTTCCCAGACACCCTGGACCCACTCCAATTCGCAAACCACCTTAACGGATCCACAGATGACGCAATCTCTATTGAAGTCCACAATGCCGTTTACCACTTCGACGAAAGGAACACTTACTTGAAAATGCTGTTCATTGACTGCAGGTAGGTGTTCAACACTATTGTGCCTTACCAGCTCATCACTAAATTCAGGACCCTAGGACTAAACACCTCTCTCTGCAACTGGATCTTGGACTTCCTGACAGGATGCTGCCAATTGGTGAGGGTAGGCAACAAATCATCCGCCATGCTAAACCTCCTGTTCCCCCATGAATTTGTGGCTGCGCACGACTCCAACACCATAAATACGTTTGCTGACGATACAGCGGTGGAAAGCCTGATCAGCGATAACGATGAGACAGCCTATAGGGAGGATGTCAGAGATCTGGCAGTGTGATGCCAGGACAGCTATATTTCCTTCAACATCAGTAAGACAAAGGAGTTGATCGTGGACTACAGGAAAAGGAGGTCCGAGCACGCCCGCATTCACCTCGACTGAAGTTCTTCGGTGCCCACATCACTAATGATCATCATGGTCCAAACACATCAATTACACAGTCATGAAGAGGGCACGACAATGCCTCTTCCCCCTCAGGAGACTGGAAAGATGTGTCATGGGCCCTCAGATCCTCAAAGTTTCGACAGCTGAACTATTGACAGTATCTTGACTGGCTGCATCACTGCTTATTATGGAAAATGCTTGGCATCCAACTGCAAGAGGACCTCTATACCAGGCGGTGTCAGAGGAAGGCCCTAAAAAATGTCAGAATCCAGCCACCCAAGTCAAAGATTGTTCTCTCTGCTACCGCACGGCAAGTGGTACCGATGCACCATGTCTGGAACCAACAAGACCCTGAACAGTTTCTAACCCAAAGCCATAAGACTGCTAAATAGTTATTTAAATAGTTAGCCAAATAGCTACACTTTTTTGACTCTTCACATACGCTTCTGCTACTGTTTACTATCTGTCACTTTATTCCTCGTTTTATGTACATATCTATCTCAATTACCTCATACCGATGCACATCGACACGATACTGGTACTCCTTATACAGTACCAGTCAAAGTTTGGACACACCTACTCATTCAAGAGTTTTTCTTCATTTTTGCAATTTTCTACATTGTAAAGTAATAGTGAAGACATCAAAACTATTAAATAACACATATGGAATCATGTAGTAACCAAAAAAGTGAAACAAATCAAAATAAATGAAATATTTTAGATTCTTCAAAGTAGCAACTGTTTGCTTGATGACAGCTTTGCACGCTATTGGCATTCTCTCAACCAGCTTCACCTGGAATGCTTTTTCAACAGTCTTAAAGGAGTTCCCACATATGCTGAGCACTTGTTGACTGCTTTTCCTTCAATCTGCGTTCCAACTCATCCCAAACTTTTTCAAATGGGTTGAGGTCGGGTGATTGTGGAGGCCAGGGGATCTGATGCAGCACTCCATCACTCTCCTTCTTGGTCAAATAGCCCGTACACAGCCTGTAGATGTGTTTTGGGTCATTGTCCTGTTGAAAAACAACTGATAGTTCCACTAAGCGAAAAGCAGATGGGATGGTGTATCGCTGCAGAATGCTGTGGCAGCCATGCTGGTTAAGTGTGCCTTGAATTCTAAATAAATCACAGACAGTGTCACCAGCAAAGTACTCCCACGCCATCACACCTCCTCCTCCATGCTTCACGGTGGGAACCACACATGCGGAGATCATAAATTCACCTACTCTGCGTCTCACAAAGACACGGTGGTTGTAACCAAACATCTCTAAGTTGGACTCATCAGACCAAAGGACAGATTTACACCGTTCTAATGTTCATTGCTCGTGTTTTATTGGCCCAAGCAAGTCTCGTCTTATTATTGGTGTCCTTTAGTTGTGGTTTCTTTGCAGCAATTCAACAATGAAGGCCTGATTCACGCAGTCGCCTCTGAACAGTGGATATTGAGATGTGTATGTCACTTGAACTCTGTAAAGCATTTATTCGGGCTGCAATTTCTGTGGCTGGTAATTCTAATGACCTTATGCTCTGCAGTAGAAGTAACTCTGGGTCTTCCTTTCCTGTGGAAGTCCTCATGAACGCCAGTTTCATCATAGCACTTGATGATTTTTGCGACTGCACTTGAAAAACTTTCAAAGTTCTTGACATTTTCTGGATTGACTGACCTTCATGTCTTAAGGTAATGATGGTCTTCACTGATAGGTCTTCACTATTATTATACAATGTAGAAAATAGTAAAAATAAAGAAAAACCTTGGAATGAGTAGGTGTGTCCAAACTTTTGACTGGTACTGTATATAGCCAAGTTATCATTACTCATTTTGTATATTTTATTACTTTAACTTTTACGTGTTTTACTTTTCTATTATTTCTCTATTTTCTTTCTTTCTGCATTTTTGGGAAAGGCCTGAAAGTAAGAATTTCACTGTTAGTCCACACCTGTTGTTAATTAGGCATGTGACAAATAAGTTTGATTTAATTTTAAAATCCGTACGTACCATTTGCAGATGTAGTATACCACTAGCAGATTTTTATATGCATGAAAATAATGTAATTTTTGCTTTGTACATACGCTACGTGGTATAGAAAATACAATCTTAGGCAAGTACATGGGGAGCTATATCTCTGGAGATAATATGTCTATCTAGTTAAAACCGCTGATACAGGTCCCCCTCCACCCTCTGGTGGTATGGAAAATGTGTTATTATGTCTTCAAAGAAAACTTGTTTCAAATAAAGATCATATCTATCAAATTACTATAGGCAGATTTTTTTTTTTTTTTTGCAGGGGACCATATTGATAAAGAAACACCAGATAATGATTTAGATTTGTAAAGAAGTTGATTGACAAGATCATTAAAAATTTGAAGAATAGAAAAAAAACACATTTGAGCTATTATCAAAAATATGACTCTGGGGTCAAAATTACCCCAGTCGTTAGTTTGAGGGACAAGCATACTATTTGACGTATCATCCAGTGTAAATACACCATGCAATGCAATGATCTATCAACTAATGCAATTATTTTTCAGTATTGCCCCAATTTACTTTCCCACCCAGTCTGTGTCCAGCAACCCCAGCTTGCACCGCTAGGCTAAACTTCACATTAAGTTCTCAGAATGTACTCCTTACCACGCTAACCTAATTCCATCCTTTAACTTCAGTCTGCCCTTACCTTTTAATCCCCACATGAAAAAGCAAAAGGTTTCTGTCAGACAGCTCAAAAGATAGATTGTTTTAAAAGTATGTTATCCTCAAAGGACTCGATCTCTCGATCTCGTTCCAGAGATCAAAGGAGGAGCAATACCTGTTCCAAATTTTTCATAGCCTCAGAATTTAAAGGTCTTTTGTTTTCCATTTCCTACTGTTTTTTCATGGTATGTCTGAAGTGAAAAGTGTCAGATGCTTTGGTGTCTCAACGTAGTTGCCATGTAAGACGTATGATACACTAGTATCCAGAGACATACCATTGGCCTTTGATGATATACAGTACAGGAAGAGAAGGTGGTCAACTCTAAATTCTCTTGTGTAAACAAATGAAAAGGGTACTTGGAACCAAAAATGTATCCCATAAAAATGTATTTAGACATCGCAATTACTTAAAGAATTACAACAAATAACATCAATAACATCTTTGATAAAACCCACCTCTGACTTTTAAGTAGCTTAAACAGGAACAAACCAAAAACAGCCAACAGGATTTGAAAATCCTTGTGATAAGTACAATTTGAAAGTCCATGTTATATTATTAGAGCAGTGATGTTTATAGAATAAGGAAATGACCCCTTGTGTTCACTTGACTTGATGTTACACCTTGACTTTTACACAGTATTGCATAGTATCAGTTTAACATGGATGTCGTCTCGCTTCGGCGGAAGAACATTATCTACAAAGCTTAACCACAACTAACCTTTTGTAAAGGTCAGATGAAACAGGTTCAACCAGGACTTAATTGAAATAGGTTTAAAGATTCTTGTTGGCAAGGTGCCATACTGAGATCTATATTTATTCTATACTCCCACTCTTTACTTCTGTTGGCTGGAGAAAAGGGTTCTGATATTAAAGGGGTTGTACCTAAATGTGATTCATTGTCATAGCAATAAAACGATAAAATAATTGCCTCAGGGTGTGACTATTTTTCCTATGTAGAGAGATTTTGAAAAAAGGAATCAATTAACTTGAGTGAAATAAAGCCTTCATTCATTACAACAATAACTTTTACATTGGACGTAAACATGTAAAACCATACAAACGCTACAGCAGGGCTCTCCAACCCTGTTCCTGGAGAGCTACCGTCATGTAGGTTTTCGCTCCAACCCAAATTTAGCGCACCTGATTCTAATAGTTAGGTGGTTGATAAGCTGAAACAGGTTAGGTACAACTTGAGTTGGAGCTAAAACCTACAGGAGGGTAGCTCTCCAGGAATAGGATTGGAGAACCCTGCCCTATAGACATTAATACTCTGAACGATATCAACCTCTAAGTACACCAATGGCATTGAGGTAATACTTTACATTCCAGCTCGATAACAACCGGGTAAAAAGATGGTAACAACTATGTATTTAATAGGTAATTACCTAGTAATTACCATTAACTACCATTAGTAGTTACCATGTTGTTGTCCCCCCCAATCCTTTCCTGACATCCCAACCAGCCCATGGTTGTTACCTGGAAATAGAGATTATAGTTTCTATGTAATAACGTTGAATCAGTGCTGGAAAATGCAACATTACCTGTTTCTCTTTAGATCTACCGTTATATCCTTTTAAATATATCCCAAAAAGCCCATGGGTGTAACCTGGAAACAGAAATGGTAGTTTCTATGTAATAACGCTGAATCTGGGATGGAAAATGCATGCCCATAGCAAACATAAAATAACAGTGACATACAGAAACAGTCAGAAGTGTGGACACACCTACTCATTCAAGAGTTTTTCTTTGTTTCAATATTGTAGAATAATAGTGAAGACATCAACAGTATGAAATAACATATGGAATCACGTAGTAACCAAAAAAGTGTTACAATCAAAATATATATTTTTTTTCTGATTCTTCAAAGTAGCCACCCTTTGCCTTGATGACAGCTCTGCACTCTCTTGGAATTCTCTCAACCAGCTTCATGAGGTAGTCACATGGAATGCATTTTAATTAACAGGTGTGCCTTGTTAAAAATACATTTGTGAAATATCTTTCCTTCTTAATACGTTTGAGCCAATCAGTTGTGCTGTGACAAGGTAGGGGTGGTATAAAGAAGATAGCCCTATCTGGTAAAAGACCAAGTCAAAATTATGACAAGAACTGCTCAAATAAGCAAAGAGAAACGACAGTCCATCATTACCTTAAGACATGGTCAGTCAATCCAGAAAATGTCAAGAACTTTGAAAGTTTCTTCAAGTGCAGTCGCAAAAATCATCAAGTGCTATGATGAAACTGGCTGAGGACCGACATAGGAAAGGAAGAACCGGAGTTACCTCTGCAGCATTGGAAAAGTTCATTAGAGTTAACAGCCTCAGAAATCATCAATTAACTGCACCTCAGATTGCAGCCCAAATAAATGCTTTACAGAGTTCAAGTAACAGACACATCTCAACATCAACTGTTCAGAGGAGACTGCGTGAATGCGGCCTTCATGATCGAATTGCTGCAAAGGAAGCACTACTAAAGGACACCAATAATAAGAAGAGACTTGCTTGGGCCAAGAAACATGAGCAATGTTTAGACCGGTCAAATATGTCCTTTGGTCTGATGATTTTTTTAGATTTTTGGTTCCAGCCTCCGTGTCCTTGTGAGACTCAGAGTAGGTGAATGGGTGATCTCCGCATGTTCTGTTCCCACTGTGAAACATTGAGGAGGAGGTGTGATGTGTGGGGGTACTTTGCTGGTGACACTGTCTATGATTTATTTAGAATTCAAGGCACACTTAATCAGCATGACTACCACAGCATTCTGCAGCGATACGCCATCCTTTGCGCTTAGTGGGACTATCATTTATTTTTCTACAGGACAATGACCCAAAACACACCTACAGGCTGTGTAAGGGCTATATTACAAAGAAGGAGAGAGATGCAGTGCAGCATCAGATGATTTGACCTCCACAATCACCCGACCTGTACCCCATTGACATGGTTCGGGATGAGTTGGATCGCAGAGTGAAGGAAAAACAGCCAACAAGTGCGCTACATATGTGGGAACTCCTTCAAAAATGTTGGAAAATCATTCCAGGTGACTACCTCATGATGCTGGTTGAGAGAATGCCAAGAGTGTGCAAAACTGTCATCAAGGCGAAGGGTGGCTACGTTTATGAATCTCAAATATAATATATATTTTGATTTGTTTAACATATATTTGATTACTAGATGATTCCATGTGTGTTATTTCATAGTTTTGATGTCTTCGCTGTTATTCTACAATGTAGAAAATAATACAAATATAGAAAAACCCTTGAATGAGCAGGTGTTTCCAAACTTTTGACTGGTACTGTATGTCCTTGTAAATTGACACTACATTGCTGACATCAGTGTTTTCACATAGAAACTACCATCTCTGTTTCCATGTAACACACCATGGGATAGTTGGGATATTTAAAGGGATATAACGGTAGATCTAAAGAGAAACAGCTAATGATACATTTCCTAGCACATATACAGCAATATTACATATAAACTACCATCTCTATTTCCAGGTAACAACCATGGGCTGGTTGGGATGTCAGGAAAGGATTGGGGGGAAACAACATGGTAACTACTAATGGAAGCTCATGGTAATTACTAGCTAATTACGTTATAAATACATAGATATTATCATCTTTTTGCCCGGTTATTACAGAACAGGAATGTAAAGCGGTACCGGCAGTGCTCTATTGTTTTTTTTTATTATGTGTATCTAAGCCACATTCTGGAGTTATGAGAGACAAATCTGTGCTACTCACATCCGAATTGTGATTTATTTCCTGTGGCAGATCTATGTTGCTTCCTAGAGAAAACTGAAGATCCTATCAGACAGGCTGCTGACATCAAAGAATGGCAAACAACCTTGGGGGTTACCATGTCACGGAAATTTGAAGTTTCAACAAACAATGCTCATGTAAAGGGTTGCTTAGAATGCAAAGTGAGAGGAATGTCTGGTGATACATATTGCATTATATTTTATTTTATTTTGGTAATTTAGACTGACATCCTACTACTATATTCATAATACATGCCTTTTTCCTCGTGGTTGGGTTGATTTATTGTAAGTAATTTTGGTAATGCTACTACTGTACTTCTGCTACTACTCAGGGTTGTGCACAGACCTTTCAGGGGGCAGTTGCACAGACCTTTCTGCAACTGCGGTCAGACTCGTTGAGCAATTATGACTTTTTTTTATATTTAGTAATATGAAAGCAATAGATGGACACATCTTAATGGCTAATTAAATTACACATGTTTAACTCAAATGTAACAACGACTTGCAGGAGGTGGGTTCAGAACAACGAAATCAAAACCACACTTTAGAGACTGGAAAGGTAAAGAGACATGTGCCTTATCTGTGCACATGCCTGCTGCTGCTAACTACTACTACTACTACTACTGCTGCTGCACTACTACTACTACTACTCTATTGCACTACTACTACTAGTGCTGCACTACTACTACTACTACTACTACCGGTGGTGGAAAAAGTATCCAATTGTCACACTTATACAGCAGTATTGTAAAAGGTGCGAACTGGCAGCAGAGAAGTCAGACGCAGGAGAGAAATAACTGTGTTTCCAACGGCGCAGTTTATTAACAAAACCCACCTGAAAACAGAATAATAAAATAAATGGGTACATAAACCAACGCACACCAGGCAGACGTGTACAAGCACTTACAATCACCGACAAGGACATGAGGGGGACAGAGGGTTAAATACACAACATGTAATTGATGGGATTGGAACCAGGTGTGATGGAAGACAAACAAAACCAAAGGAAAATGAAAAGAGGATCAGCGATGGCTAGAAGGTCGGTGACTTCGACCGCCGAATGCCGCCCGAACAAGGAGAGGGACCAACTTCGGCGGAAGTCGTGACAGTACCCCCCCCATTGAACGAGGGGTTAATACGGTAATCGGGTGGAAGCTGTAACCTATAACAAACCTCGTTCACTCTCCTCAGGACTTTAAATGGCCCCATAAACCGCGGACCCAGCTTCTGGCAGGGCAAGCACAGGGGCAGGTTTCGGGTTGAGAGCCAGACCCGGTCCCACGGTGCGAACACCGGGGTCTCACTGCGCTGGCGATCTGTATTCCTCTTTTGGCGGGGTCTGACCCTGATGCCAAGGCGCCAGAACCGGCTGGTACCCCAGTACGCACTGGAAGGGAGAGAGGTTAGTGGAGGAGTGGCGGAGTGAGTTCTGTGCCATCTCGGCCCAGGGCACGAACGCCGCCCACTCCCCCGGCCGGTCCTGGGAAAAGGACTGCAGAAACCTGCCCACATCCTGGTTAACTCTCTCCACCTGCCCATTACTCTCGGGGTGAAACCCGGAAGTAAGGCTGATCGAGACCCCCAGACGTTCCATGAACGCCTTCCAGACCCTGGACGTGATCTGGGGACCCCGATCAGACATTATATCCTCAGGCACCCCGTAGTGCCGGAAGACGTGTGTAAACAAAGCCTCCGCAGTCTGTATGGCCGTAGGGAGACCGGGCAGAGGGAGGAGACGGCAGGACTTAGAGAAACTATCCACAATGACCAGGATCGCGGTGTTACCCTGAGAGTGGAAGATCAGTCAGAAAATCCACCTACAGGTGCGACCAAGGCCGCTGCGGAACGGGTAAGGGGTGTAGCTTACCTCTGGACAGGTGCCTAGGAGCCTTACACTGGGCACACACCGAGCAGGAGGAAACATAAACCCTCACGTCCTTAGCCAAGGTAGGCCACCAGCACCTCCCGCTCAAACAGCTCACTGTCCGACCGATCCCAGGGTGACCAGAGGAGGGTGATGTGTGGGCCCAATAGATCAACCGGTCACGAACAGCAGACAGGACGTACAGACGCCCAGCGGGACACTGGGCGGGAGAGGGCTCTGCACGTAATGCCTGCTCAATGTCTGTGTCCAGCTCCCACACTACCGGCGCCACCAGGCAGGAGGCGGGGAGTATGGGAGTGGGATCCATGGGCCACTCCTCTGTGTCATACAGCCGGGACAATGCGTCTGCCTTCACGTTCTGGGAGCCTGGTCTGTAAGAAAGGGTAAACACAAAACGGGTGAAAAACATGGCCCACCTTGCCTGACGAGGGTTCAGTATCCTTGCTGCCCGGATGTACTCCAGATTGCGGTGGTCAGTCCAGATGAGAAAAGGGTGTCTAGCCCCCTCAAGCCAATGTCTCCACGCCTTCAAGGCCCTGACGACAGCCAACAGCTACCGGTTCCCCACATCATAGTTTCGCTCTGCCGGGCTGAGCTTCTTCGAGAAGAAGGCACAGGGGCGGAGCCTCGGTGGCGTACCCGAGCGCTGAGAGAGCACAGCTCCTATCCCAGCCTCGGACGCATCCACCTCCACTATGAACGCCAAAGAGGGATCCGGATGGGCCAGCACGGGAGCCGAGGTAAACAAAGCCCTCAGGTGACTAAACGCACTGTCCGCCTCAGCTGACCACTGCAAGCGTACCGGGGCCCCCTTCAGCAGTGAGGTAATGTGAGCCGCTACCTGACCAAAACCCCGGATAAACCTCCGGTAGTAGTTGGTAAACCCTAAGAAATGCTGCACCTCCTTTACCGTGGTGGGAGTCGGCCAATTACGCATGGCTGCAATGCGGTCACTCTCCATCTCCACCCCTGAGGTGATACCCTAGGAAGGAGACGGACTGTTGGAAGAACAGGCATTCCCAGCCTTATGCTGGGAATGCGGGGAAAACTCAGGAAAAGTGACAAACACAAACGTATGTGCAACAGAGGGCTCTGGGTGAGAATGGGGCCGGCTCACCTGGGGTGAGGCCAGTGCGCCCTGCCTGCTGCTTCAATCCCCAGAGGAACCAACCCGGAACCGACCGGCAGTGTGGCCTCTGCGGCCACAGATGGTGCACGAGCTGGAATCCCCTCCGGTCTTCCTGCGCACCGCCCTTCCCAGCTCCATGGGTATCGGAGAGGGGGTGCGGGAGGATGGAACCACCAGACCCCGATCTGAACGTCCGCGGGTAGCCAGCAGGTTGTCCAGCCGGATGGACAGGTCCACCACCTGATCGAACGTGAGGGTGGTGCCTCTGCAGGCCATATCCCGATGGACGTCCTCGCGCAGACTGCAGTGGTAATGGTCGATCAGGGCCCTGTTGTTCCACCCCGCGCCAGCAGCCAGGGTCCTAAACTCCAGGGCGAACTCCTGGGCACTCCTTGTCTCCTGTCTCAGATGGAAGAGGCGTTCACCTGCCGCTCTACCCTCTGGCGGGTGGTCGAAGACTGCCCGGAAACGGCAGGTAAACTCATCAAACTGGTCCAAAGCCACATCTCCCTCTCTCCACATGCCGTTTGCCCACTCCAGGGCTTTCCCGGTGAGGCACGAGACGAGGGCGGACACCCTCTCATGGTCTGAAGGAGCAGGGTGGACTGAGGCCAGGTATCGGTCTAATTGTGGCAGTTCGCAGCCTTCCCGTCGTACTCCTGGGGCAAGGAGAGACGAATCCCACTGGGACCAGGTAGAAAAGGGGCGCTCAGGGGAGACCCCGGGTGTGCTGGTGGAGGCGCTGGAAGAACTCCCTGTCTCTCCCAGCAGTCCATTGTCCGGACAACACGGTCCATGGCGGTGCCAAGATGGTGCCAAGATGGTGAAGCATTGCTGCAAGCTCCTGGACGCGCTCCTCCACCCCTATACCTGGGGTACCTGCTCCTGCAGACTCCATAGTTTGGGTCGGTGATTCTGTAAGGGGTGCGAACTGGCAGTTTATTAACCACTCTGCTAGCGTCCCGCATGGCCAACATGCAGTGAAAATGCAGAGCGCCAAATTCAAAAAAATTACTATAAAAATGTTACTTTCATGAAATCACACATGCAATACACCAAATTAAAGCTACACTTGTGAATCCAGCCAACGTGTCAGATTTCAAAAAGGCTTTACGACGAAAGGACACCAAGCGATTGTGTTAGGTCAGTATATAGCCACAGAAAAACACAGCCATTTTTCCAGCCAAAGAGAGGAGTCACAAAAAGCATAAATAGAGATACAATTAATCACTAACCTTTGATCTTCATCAGATGACACTCATAGGACTTCATGTTACACAATACATGTATGTTTTGTTCGAAAAAGTTAATATTTATATCCAAAAATCTCAGTTTACATTGTTACGTTCAGTAATGTTTTGCTTCCATAACATCCAGTGATTTTGCAGATAGCCACATCAATTTACAGAAATATTCATTATAAATGTTGATGAAAATACATGTGTTATGCATGGAACTTTAGATAAACTTCTCCTTAAAACTTCTTAGGGATAGGGGGCGACATTTTCACTTTTGGATGAATTGGTGCCCAAATTAAACGGCCTCGTACTCTGTCCTAGATCATATGATATGCATATTATTATTACTATTGGATAGAAAACACTCTGAAGTTTCTAAAACTGTTTGAATTATATCTGTGAGTAAAACAGAACTCATATGGCAGGCAAACTTCCAAACAGGAAGTGAAAATTCTGAAATGGGTCGCTGTGAAAGGCATCGCCTATTCAATTCTCCTATATTTATGGATCTGTATGCACTTCATACGCCTTCCACTAGATGTCAACAGGCAGTAGAACGTGGAATGAAGCGTATAGCTTGATGTGGGACCGGATGAGAGCCATTGGAGTGACTGGTCAGGCATATTGCCAGTTCTTGGCCACGCACACTACGCATGTGATGTCCTTCCTTGCTATCGGTTATATAGATATGAAGAAATGCTCCGTCTGGGACGTTATTGGATATATATGAGAAAAACATCCTGAAGATTGATTCTCAACTGAGTTTGACCAGTTTATTCGATTTGTAATATCACTTGAATCCCACAGACGAAGAACCATATATGTGACAAAAAAAAAAAAGAGATATACATGAATAATCATTATTGGACACCCTTTTTCTATAGTGAACCGGTTTCACAAGCTTTCCACGCGCTAATTAACAATAATTTGAAATTTAAAGATAGGCTCTCGTGGAATAACCGTTTATGTGCACCACTCAAAATGGACGGACAGGCGCACAACCTTTCTGTTGCTCTTGAAAATCGCCGAAATGTGGGAAAGAAACGTAAAGCAAAACTAAAAGAATGGAGACAGGCAAAGGAAGATCTTACGGGATGCGGGAAAACCCTATACAAATCGTACGGGTCAATAAAAAACTGGGAAAAGCTGTCCAAAAGAGGTCTTTGGAAGAACCGTATATCAAACAATCAAGCTAGCTATAGAGTACAGTAGCTAACATGTATGTTCTGGGTTGTCTAATTTGTAACTATAGAGAAAACATATTAGCTAAAGTTCGTT
This sequence comes from Salvelinus namaycush, assembly GCF_016432855.1. Taxonomy (NCBI): domain Eukaryota; kingdom Metazoa; phylum Chordata; class Actinopteri; order Salmoniformes; family Salmonidae; genus Salvelinus; species Salvelinus namaycush. The sequence continues at coordinate 31,971,368 of NC_052313.1, forward strand.
GGCTACTGACTTATAAATTATCGTTACAAAAATTATTGCTAGATTATAGAAGAAACATAGCTAGCTACTTTTTCTCCATCCACCGGATGATTCGACATGGCTACAGTAGCTAGCTAGTTATAGGTAACGTTACACTGTATCCTGCAGGGAAGAGCGTGTTCCAAGACGTGCAGAAAGGATTGTGGAAAGTTGACTGATGAGCGCAAGCTGCATCTGTTCAACAGTTTCTACACTGTCCCATACGAGAAACAACAAGCATTGATTCTCTCCGGCTTAGAACAGGTTAGAAATAAGACAAAACGTCTATTATTATAACAGCTATATTGAACACTTGCATAGTTTAACTTTGACAGTAATGATACGTACATTAATTAACTCTAAAAGTGCAGTGTTACACAATGGTGCAATACAAACTCATTCTGTGTATAGGTTGGGAGTGTGTGAAAGATGGAGGTCCTGATCAAGCAATACCCTGAATGTGCTACAGTATATTCAATTCTGAATTTATCATTGTCAATTTTTATTGCAGCATGAGGTAACACGGAGACGTAAACCTGAGGATACAAAGGAGAACAAACGATGGAAACAAACCTTCAAATACCATGTACAGCAAGCATGCCAGAGATTGAATGTGTGCAAGGTCACTTTCATGTCTGTGTTTCAGCTAACCAACAGCCGTCTTCAGGCAAGTGAAAATATGAAGAGAAGAGAAGAATACCACAGCATTTTCAAACAGCAGAGTCTCAATTTCGGCCAACCAAGGAGTGACACCTGTGGCAAATGTGACGCATTCTTCACTAAGATGTCAGCAGCAACATCTGAAGAGGAGAAGAGGAAGATTGCAGTTGAAAGTGAGTTGCACCATCGAAAAGCCGAAAAGGCCTACACACAGCTTCAAAGTGACACTGAGTGGGCTAAAGCCAATGCTGACTGCCATGTCATTTCTGTGGATCTACAGGGGTGATGTACACCCCTAATCTGACCCACTCCAATGTCTACTACCAGCGGCAGCTGTCAAATTTTAACCTTTGCATCCAGGAACTTGGAAAAGAAGATCCTGCATACATGTGTGTTTGGCATGAGGGGATTGCACACCGAGGGTTCATTGAGGTGGCAAGCTGCATATTGAAGTGGGTGAAGACAAAATTCACGCCACTCACCAAACCAGAGGTGCGCAAGTTGATCATCTTCAGTGACAGATGCTGTGGGCAGAATAACAACTGGCGGATGCTCAATCTGATGTCGATGCTTGTCTCTATGGGTTACTTTACCCAAGTTGAGCAGAAGTTCATGGTCTGGTCATTCTTTTCTTCCTTGTGATCGATCTTTTGCCACCATCGAGAAGAGGCGCAAGGTGTCAGTCCTTCATACACCTGATGATGTTTCAAAGAAGATACTTGAAGCACAACCAGCAAAACCATTCAAGGTGATGAGGATGCAATGTGAAGACTTCAGGCACCTCCCAGATTCTGTCCTCAAGCGACCAGCTAGACTACAGATCAGCTCAGTGAGGTGGTTAAAAGTCACAGGTATTGCACAGAGAATAGTTTACTAACATCCCATCAACATGCAACATGTTGTTCTAACAATAAAATATCCTAATGCTTGACTATGAAAGTTGTTTATTGATGTCAGGAACTTAAAATGTTTCTGTTCTAATTTCAGTTGATCCTTGGAATCTGTACGCCATACAGAGCCACAGTCTATTTGTGGGATGGAAATCGTGGCTGATCTCCAAACCAAAACAAGGAGCTACACCTTAACCTCCCTATTTTGCAAGCCACTACCCTAGAGCATATGAGAGTCCTTGCCCATCAAAAAAAACAAGTACCAAGATCTGATGACCATGCTAAACTACTTGCCAGCTGCTGCATGCTCTTTTTATAAATCACTGCAGAGTGAATAATTTATTGTTAACTTCTTGTCAATATGGGGGCGCTGTTTCCACTTTGGAAAAAATCGTGCCCAAATTAAACTGCCTCGTACCCTATTCTAGATCGTACAATATGCATATTATTATTACTATTGGATAGAAAACACTCTCAAGTTTCTAAAACTGTTTGAATTATATCTGTGAGTAAAACAGAACTCATTTTGCAGCAAACTTCCAGACAGGAAGTGAAAAATCTGAAAGCGATGCTCTGTTCCAGGGCCTGCCTATTGAATTGCCTTATATTTATGGATATGCATGCACTGCATACGCCTTCCACTAGATGTCAACAGGCAGTGGAAGGTGGAATGGGGTGTCTAGCTTGATCTGAGGTCGAACAAGAGCTCTTGGAATGACGTGTCCAGAATTTCCTTTCTCTACCTAGGCGCGGGAAGCACCTCCCTATTGTCTTATGATAAGCGTTCGGTATACATGGCTAATAACTCCGGCTTTGTTTTTATTTGATACATATTAGAAAAACATCATAAAGTAGGTTTTTTCAACCAAGTTTCATCAGTTTATTCAACGTTTAATGGGACTTTTGGAGTTTTCCGTTCTCTGCGTCGAGAGAAATTGGGAACGTCATCAACATTGGCTAGCCTTGTGGAGCGAATTCGACAGGAGAGAAGGACATTCTAAAACCAAACAACGATTTATTCTGGACAAAGGACTCCTTGTACAAGATTCTGATGGAAGCTCAGCAAAAGTAAGAACAATTTACGATGTTATTTCGTATTTCTGTGGAAAATGTTGAGTCCTATTATCCGCGTTTTGGAGGGCGCTGTCTCGCTATAACGTAAGCTGTTTGTTATGGTAAAGTTATTTTAAAAAATCTAACACGGCGGTTGCATTAAGAACTAGTGTATCTTTCATTTGCTGTCCAACATGTATTTTTTAGTAAAATTTATGATGAGTTCTTTGGTCAGATTAGGTGAGTGTCCAAAACAGCTCCGGGCTATTTGGTGAATCGATGCTACATATTCACAATGTATAACCACGGTTTGCAGCTCTAAATATGCACATTTTCGAACAAAACATAAGTGTATTGTATAACCTGATGTTATAAGACTGTCATCTGATGAAGTTGGTCAAGGTTAGTGATTCATTTTATATCTTTTGATGGTTTTTGCGATCGCTACCTTTTGCTGCTAATAAATGCATTTGTGTGTTTGGCTATTGTGGTAAGCTAATATAATGCTATATTGTGTTTGCTGTAAAACACTTAAAAAATCGGAAATATTGGCTGGATTCACAAGATGTTTATCTTTCATTTGCTGTACACCATGTATTTTTCATAAATGTTTTATGATGAGTATTTAGGTATTTCACGTTGCTCTCTGTAATTATTCTGGCTGCTTTGGTGATATTTTTGATGGTAGCTGCAATGTAAAACTATGATTTATACCTCAAATATGCACATTTTCGAACAAAACATAAATGTATTGTATAACATGTTATAAGACTGTCATCTGATGAAGTTGTTTCTTGGTTAGTGACTAATTATATCTCTATTTGGTCGGTTTTGTGATAGCTACCTATGCGGTAGAAAAATTTTGAAAATATGCGGTTGAGTCTTTTGCTATTATGGTTAGCTAATAGAAATACATATTGTGTTTTCGCTGTAAAACATTTTAAAAATCGGAAATGATGGCTGGATTCACAAGATGTTTATCTTTCATTGGACTTGTGATTTCATGAAAATTATATTATATGATATCCCTGTCGCGTTAGGCTAGGCTATGCTAGTCCGCTTTTTTGATGAGGATGCTCCCGGATCCGGGATGGGTAGCAAAAGTACGTTGAATCTGAATACATTTCAGAAGACACGTAACCCCTATTGTAGGAAATTAAATGTATAGTAGGTGTTTTCTATGTGAATCAATTTGTGTAGGTTTTGAACCAGCACAATATATTGAATTAATTTAATTTTAAGATGTTGTTCCTAGTGTAGAAAATGTTATGTACAATGTGTACTGTTGAGAATTATTTTGTGTGTGATCATTTGAACATTTTTTAATCTGAATTAATTAAAAACAAATAAGTCATCACATACAGTATGTGAGTTTTCATTTGATCTTGATTCCCTTTTTTTATTCATTACAATATACTCTCTCTTTCACCACATTTAGCATTAACTCTAAGCAGTTAATACTTATTTACTGCTGTCACCTCAGTACAGAAGGACATTTCTTGCCTTTAGCATGGGTTTAATGCAATTAAAAACTTAATTGCTGATCATAGTGTTAAACGCAAAGTGAATGGTTTTCTGAACGTTTTGTAATATTGACCGTAGGGACCTGCATGATGGACATGCATATTTGGCACATCACATTGATCCATATTTGATATGTACAAGTTGTGCTTGTTTTGATTGAATTAATTTAACTTCTACTTGGTCACATTCCCGGATCTGGGAGCACCCTCATCAGTAAAAAAGCTGACTAGCATAGCCTAGCATAGCGCCACAAGTAAATACTAGCATCTAAATATCATTAAATCACAAGTCCAAGACACCAGATGAAAGATACACATCTTGTGAATCCAGCCATCATTTCTGATTTTTAAAATGTTTTACAGGGAAGACACAATATGTATTTCTATTAGCTAACCACGATAGTAAAAGACACCACTTTTTTTTCCCACCATTTTTTTCCTGCATAGGTAGCTATCACAAATTCGACCAAATAAAGATATAGTCACTAACCAAGAAACAACTTCATCAGATGACAGTCTGATAACATATTTATTGTATAGCATATGTTTTGTTAGAAAAATGTGCATATTTCAGGTATAAATCATAGTTTTACATTGCAGCCACCATCACAACTCACACCAAAGCAACTAGAATAACTACAGAGACCAACGTGAATTACCTAAATACTCATCATAAAACAATTATGAAAAATACACAGCGTACAGCAAATGAAAGACAAAGATCTTGTGAATCCAGCCAATATTTCAGATTTTTTAAGTGTTTTACAGCGAAAACACAATATAGCATTATATTAGCTTACTACAATAGCCAACCACACAACAGCATTGATTCAAGCCAACAATAGCGATAGCGAATAAACCAGCAAAAGATATTAATTTTTTCACTAACATTCTCAAACTTCTTCAGATGACAGTCCTATAACATCATATTACACAATACATATAGAGTTTGTTCGAAAATGTGCATATTTAGCGGCACAAATCGTGGTTATACAATGAGAATAGTAGCCAAGCTGCCAACAAAATGTCGGGAGAAATCTTGGGAGAGGCACCTAATCTAATCGATAACTAATCATAAACTTGACTAAAAAATACAGGTTGGACAGCAAATGAAAGATACATTAGTTCTTAATGCAACCGCTGTGTTAGATTTTTTAAATTAACGTTACTACGACATACAGCGTGCGTTAAAGCGAGACCGCACCGAAATTAATGGCGGAATAGTAGTTTCACATTTTTCAACAGAACAACGAATTAACATCATAAATAGTTCTTACTTTTTGATGAGCTTCCATCAGAATCTTGGGCAAGTTGTCCTTTGTCCAGAAGAATCGTTGCTCGGTTGTAGATTGTCGCCTTCAATTTTGGAATTAGCAGTAAACATTAGCCATGTGGCGAAGACGTGCCCAACTCACTATAACGCAGCACAAAGAAATATCCGAAAATCGCAATATACTGATATAAACTGATATAACTCGGTTTAAAATAACTACATTATGATGTCTTTAACACCTATATCGAATAAAATCAGAGCCGGATATATCTAAGGCCTATAACGGGAGCTTTCCAGAACGCCATCCTGAGGTCTGTCTTGCGTCATGGCGAATGTTGAAAAGAGTGTACCCCACGTACCCAGACCCTTTATATGGCCTCAGATCTGCCTAGCAACTCCATTCCAATTCTCACTATTTGCTGACATCTAGGGGAAGGCGTATGCAGTGCATGTCAACCAATAGAAGACATGCAAATTAATAAACTGACCCTAGAACAGACTGCCTGATTTCAGATTTCTCACTTCCTCACAGGAAGTTTGCTCCAACTTGAGTTCTGTTTTACTCACAGATATAATTCAAACGGTTTTAGAAACTAGAGAGTGTTTTCTATCCAATAGTAATAATAATATGCATATTGTACAAGCAAGAATTGAGTACCAGGCAGTTTAATTTGGGAACGAAATTTTTACAAAGTGAAAACAGCACCCCCTATTGAGAAAAGGTTAACCTTTTCTCAATAGGGGGTGCTGTTGGCACTTTGTAATAATTTCGTTCCCAAATTAAACTGCCTCGTACTCAATTCTTGCTCGTACAATATGCATATTATTATTACTATTGGATAGAAAACACTCTCTAGTTTCTAAAACCGTTTGAATTATATCTGTGAGTAAAACAGAACTGGAGTTAGAGCAATTTTCCTATGAGGATGTGAGAATGCTGAATTCTGCTGGCTGTTCTGAGATCCGTTTATAAATCTGCCTGTCTTCTATTGGTTGAGATGCACTGCATACGCCTTCCCCTGGATGTCAGTGAATAGTGAGAATTGAAATGGAGTTGCTGGGCAGATCTGAGAGCTTATAAATGGGCTGGCAACATGGGGTTCCCCCTTTCCTCTCCTCGCCCTGACGCAAAAAGGACCTCTTGGTGTCGTTATAGAAAGCTCCCTTTATAGCCCTTAGATATATCCGGCTGTTTTTATTCGATATAGGTGTTAAAGACATCATAATGTTGTTATATTAAACCGAGTTATATCAGTTTATATCATTATATTGCGATTTTCGGATATTTATTTATGCTGCGTTTTAGGGAGTTGGACACGTCTTTGCCACATGGCTAATGTTTACTGCTAATTCCAACGTTGAAGGCGACAATCTACAACCGAGCAACGATTATTTTGGACAAAGGACACCTTGCCCAAGATTCTGATGGGAGCTCATCAAATAGTAAGAACTATATATGATGTTAATTCGTTGTTCTGTTGAAAAATGTTACACTCATATTCCGCCATGAATCTCAGTGCGGTCTCGCTTTAACGCACGCTGTATGTCGTAGTAACGTTAATTTTAAAAATCTAACACAGCGATTGCATTAAGAACTAATGTATCTTTCATTTTGCTGTCCAACCTGTATTTTTTAGTCAAGTTTAGGATTAGTTACTGATTAGACTAGGTGCCTCTCCCAAGATTTCTCCCGACATATTGTTGGCAGTTTGGCTACTTTTCTCATTGTATAACCACGATTTGTGCCGCTAAATATGCACATTTTCGAACAAACTCTATATGTATTGTGTAATATGATGTTATAGGACTGTCATCTGAAGAAGTTTGAGAAGGTTAGTGAAAAAATTTATATCTTTTGCTGGTTTATTCGTTATCGCTATTGTTGGCCTGAATCAATGCTGTTGTGTGGTTGGCTATTGTAGTAAGCTAATATAATGCTATATTGTGTTTTCGCTGTAAAACACTTAAAAAATCTGAAATATTGGCTGGATTCACAAGATCTTTGTCTTTCATTTGCTGTACGCTGTGTATTTTTCAGAAATGTTTTATGATGAGTATTTAGGTAATACACGATGGTCTCTGTAGTTATTCTAGTTGCTTTGGTTAGAGTTGTGATGGTGGCTGCAATGGTAAACTATGATTTATACCTGAAATATGCAAATTTTTCTAACAAAACATATGCTATACAATAAATATGTTATCAGACTGTCATCTGATGAAGTTGTTTCTTGGTTAGTGGCTATTTATATCTTTATTTGGTCGAAATTGTGATAGCTACCTATGCAGGAAAAAAATGGTGGGGAAAAAAAGTGGTGTCTTTTGCTATCGTGGTTAGCTAATAGATTTACATATTGTGTCTTCCCTGTAAAACATTTAAAAAATCAGAAATGATGGCTGGATTCACAAGATGTGTATCTTTCATCTGGTGTCTTGGACTTGTGATTTAATGATATTTAGATGCTAGTATTTACTTGTGACGCTATGCTAGGCTATGCTAGTCAGCTTTTTTACTGATGGGGGTGCTCCCGGATCCGGGATTGTGATGAAGTAGAAGTTAATCCACCTATCGTGTCAGATTTTGAAAATATGCTTTACAGAGAAAGAAATCCAAGAAATTCAATCAATGCTAGAATAGCTAGCCCCAAATTAGCATGGTCACGAAAGTCAGAAAAGCAATAAAATTAATCGCTTACCTTTGATAATCTGCGGATGTTTGCACTCACGAGACTCCCAGTTACACAATAAATGTTATTTTTGTTCGATAAATATTACTTTTATAACAAAAAAACGCCATTTGGGTTGCGCGTTATGTTCAGAAAACTACAGCCTCGTTCCGGTGCTGAAAGGCAGAAGAAAATTCCCAGACGTATCAGATTCAAAAATATTACAAAAAATATTTATAATCATGCAATCACAAGTGAAATATACCAAAACACAGCTTAGCTTGTTGTTAATCCACCTATCGTGTCAGATTTTGAAAATATGCTTTGCAACGAAAGCAATCTAAGCTTTTGTGAGTGTATCAATCAATGCTAGAACAGTTAGCTTGGTTAGCTTGGTCACGAAAGTCAGAAAAGCAATACAATTAATCGCTTACCTTTGATAATCTGCGGATGTTTGCACTCACGAGACTCCCAGTTACACAACAAATGTTCTTTTTGTTCGATAAATACTACTTTTATAACAAAAAACGCCATTTGGGTTGGGCGTTATGTTCAGAAAACCAAAGCCTCGTTCCGTTCGACGAACATTCCAAAAAGTATCCGTAATGATCGTAGAAACATGTCAAATGTTTTTTATAATCAATCCTCAGGTTGTTTTTAACTAACATAATCGATAATATTTCAACCAGACCGTAACCTATTCAATAAGAGAGAAAAAGAAAATGGAGAGCTCCCCTCTGGCGCGCAGGCACTATTCAGAGGACACCTGACTACTTTTGAAAAATCTCGTTCATTTTTCAAAATAAAAGCCTGAAACTATGTCTAAAGCCTGGTCACAGCCTGAGGAAGCCATTGGAAAAGGAATCTGGTTGATACCCCTTTAAATGGAAGAAAGACAGGCCAGGAAACAGATTTTCTTTTTAAATATATCACTTCCGGGTTAGATTTTCTCAGGTTTTCGCCTGCAGAATCAGTTTTGTTATACTCACAGACAATATTTTGACAATTTTGGAAACTTTGGAGTATTTTCTATCATAATCTGTAAATGTTATGCATATTCTACGATCTGGACCTGAGAAATAGTCAGTTTACCTTGGGAACGTTATTAAAAAATATATATAATAATCTGACTCCTAGCGCCAAGAGGTTAATGCAACTGCTGTGTCAGATTTCAAAAAAGCTTTACCGAAAAAGCACACCATGCAATAATCTGAGTACAGCGCTCAGAGCCCAAACAAGCCAAAGAGATATCCGCCATGTTGTGGAGTCAACAAAGTCAGAAATAGCATTATAAATATTCACTTACCTTTGATGATCTTCATCAGAATGCACTCCCAGGAATCCCAGTTCCACAATAAATGTTTGATTTGTTCGATAAAGTCCATCATTTATGTCCAAACACCACAATCCAAACTGACCTGCCATTCTAGCTGGCAGGTCCAGGAGAAAGTTCAGACGAAAAGTCATTTTACAGTCCGTAGAAACATTTCAAACTAAGTATAGAATCAATCTTTAGGATGTTTTTATCATAAATCTTCAATAATGTTCCAACCGGAGAATTCCTTTGTCTTCAGAAATGCTATGGAACGCAAGCTACCTCTCATGTGAATGTGCGTGGCCAGCTCGTGGCACTCTGCCAGACCTCTGACTCAATCCCCTCTCATTCCCCCCTCCTTTATAGTAGAAGCATCAAACAAGCTTCTAAAGACTGTTGACATCTAGTGGAAGCCTTAGGAAGTGCAACATGACCCCATTTCCACTGTATATTGGATAGGCAAAGACTTGAAACACTACAAACCTCAGATTTCCCACTTCCTGGTTGGATTTCTTTCTCAGGTTTTTGCCTACCATATGAGTTATGTTATACTCACAGACATCATTCAAACAGTTTTAGAAACTTCAGAGTGTTTTCTATCCAGATCTACTAATTATATGCATATTCTAGCTTTTAGGACAGAGTAGCAGGCAGTTTACTCTGGTCACCTTTTTATCCAAGCTACTCAATACTGCCCCCCTGTCCCTAAGAAGTTAACAAAACCCACCGGAAAACAGAATAATAAAATAAATGGGTACATAACCCAACGCACACCAGGACAGACGTGCACAAGCACTTACAATAAACAATCACTGACAAGGACATGAGGGGGAACAGAGGGTTAAATACACAACATGTAATTGATGGGATTGGAACCAGGTGTGATGGATGACAAGACAAAACCAAAGGAAAATGAAAAGAAGATCAGCGATTGCTAGAAGGTCGGTGACTTCGACCGCCGAACACCGCCCAAACAAGGAGAGGGACCAACTTCGGCGGAAGTCGTGACAAGTATACATACGGTGGGAACCACACATGCGGAGATCATCCGTTCACCTACTCTACGTCTCACAATGACATGGTGGTTGTAACCAGAAATCTCAAATATCTTATACAGCAGTATACATACCTTAATAAAAAGTTACTCAAGTAAATGTGAAAGTCAGCCAGTAAAATGCTGCTTGAGTAAAAGTCTAAAGGTATTTGGTTTTAAATATACTTAAGTATCAAAATTTAATGTAATTGCTCAAATATACTTAAGTATCAAAAGTAAAAGTATAAATCACTGAAAATTCCTTATATTAAGCTTTTGTTTTTAAAATAATTAGAAAACAGACATTCAAATGCAGATGTTTATATACTACTTAGTCGCACTTCCACCCAGCTCCACGACCACAGGTAAAACCTTGATGATCAATGTATTTGTTGCAAAGAAAAAGCCAAATCATCTTGATGGCCTTGACCAGTTCATCTTTGCTTGTAGGCTTGGCAGAGTTACGGATTAATGTTTTCAGTTGATGCCAAACAAGTTCGATCGGGTTTAAATCAGGAGACCTATCTACATGTAGAGATTAAAAATATATATTTTTAGATATACTGTAGGCCTACCGAAGGTCTTTTATTTATTTATTTTTCTTAGGTCTACATAAAGGTCTACTTACTCTGCTGGCGTCTTGACCCAGTGTGTTTTGAGTCATTGTCTGCATTTGGAGAAGAAAAAAATAAATTTTGCCTAACAGCCAAAATTAGATACAATAATAGAAATATGCATGTAAATAGGCCTAAACATAACAAAATATTGCTATAATTCTACCTTGAAAGAAACCATGTGTACCCAGAAATACCTCTCTGACATAGGGTCCAGCATATATCTTGATGATTTCTTCCTCAAATAAATCTCGAGCCATGATACCTGAAAAAGGAGGCAAGACTGAATTATTGTGGAACACATAACAGCCCGTGAGTTGTAGGCTACAATATTTTATGTACCTTTTGCTTTGTAAATAGCCAAACTTACCATCAAAAATCAAATATGGGCCTGGTCCCTGGCGAGAAATTGCCCCTTCACACATGGAGTTTGAGCGGATGCTTGGGACTCGGCTTGCTTGATCTTATTCCTTTTTTTGTAGCAATTTTGAGCAAAATGCTCAAGGGCCACAGTTGATTCGTCTATGAAGATGACATTATTGAATGTCTCGCCAGCTTTGATCCATGCCTGGGCCTGCAGGACGCGAAGGTCTTTGTTTGTCAGACGAATCATTGCGTCGAAACTACAGAACAGTACAAAACAAGCGAACACACATGGTTAATGTTCTGATCATTACAAAAAAATAATATATATATATATAAAACATTTCTTACCGAGCCTTTTCGTAAGTCCACCAAATTCTATTCAACTGTCTTGTTGCTGTAATTAGAGTGATGTGATGTCGTGCCGTGATGCTAGAAGATTACAGATTGCCTTTGCCGATCACTCGTCATCTTCATTCATCAGTGAGTCGATGGCTTAAATAGACTCGTTGGAAATTAAATACAATGTGAAAATGTGCAGCATACAGTAAAGACCAGCAGTCGAAGTATTTAAGCATTATTTTTAGCATTATTAGGCCTGCATACAGTGGGGAGAACAAGTATTTGATACACTGCCGATTTTGCAGGTTTTCCTTCTTACAAAGTATGTAGAGGTCTGTAATTTTTATCATCAGCTTTCGAGTTCGGCGTAAAACAGGCATCTGATGATAGTGTTTGCTAATAGCACTGTCCGTGACCAAAATCCCCAAGGCTACCGGTATTTTTGAAATATCTCCTGTAGATGGATGGCAAAGGCAGATTAGCTACTTGTCGCCTGATCCTCACAAGGCACACCGATCTCTTTCCACAAAATCTCCGTTTCTTTCTCCAGCGAATGACGTGGATGAGGGTCTGTACGGGTGTTTGGAGTATATCCTTCCCGTCCGACTCATTAAAGAAAAATTATTTGTCCAATTCGACTTCAAAAATCACTGTTCTGATCTTCAGAAGCTCTTTTCGGTCTTACGAGATGGTAGCAGAAACATTATGTACAAAAGAAATTACAAACAATACAAAAAAATAAACAAAATAGCACGGTTGGTTAAGAGCCCATAGAACGGCAGCCATCCCCTCCAGCGCCATTATTATATGGCATCTTCAGACTGATATAAGATGGATTTCATTTGATTAACTCTCTTTAGCCTTAATTTAATATCCATTGCATACCTTTTTAAATGTCAATGATCATGCAAGACTCCTGTAATTTGTTATCACTAGGGACAGAGGTTTGTCACGCTATATGGGTTAACTAGGCTCTGTGACATTATAGTAACATAAGCAAACACAGAGACCCACACACGCGCACACACACGCGCACACACACCCATAGACACATACTCAAGCACAGACACACGTACACAGACACACTCACAGTGTGGCATTGAGAGGTCTGTTTGGTCAAGGCACCGATGTGTCAACAGTGACTTGGATCTTTGGTAAGAAAACAGGATGAGCCCTATGTATTCTCTGTGAAGTGGGATCCGAAAAAAATACATAAATTAATAATTAAACACAATAATACAAAAACAAACCTTGGCATCACACTGATGCAACAAGAAAGCAATCCTGGCCTACCCTTGTGCTGTGTGGCTGCCGGTTGCCTGGTTAGTTGTGGTGTAAGGGATTTAATGCATTAAAGTTGCACTATGCAGAAATCACTCTGCCATTTCCTGGTTGCTAAAATTCTAATAGTTCACTGAATTTCAGTGTATGTGACAAAATAAGCTAGTATAGTGTAGAGAATAATTTACCATCTAAACATATATTTTTTCCCATAACCCAAAATATTATATTTTCAGCTGTTTGGAGCTGGTGTACAAAACCGACACTAAAATACATACAAATAGAGCACATAAAACAGGTATACCGCTTCTTAGCCTTGCTTTCAATGAGAATGACAGATCTGTAAATCACATTTCTATGTGAATTTAGGACCTCTTTAGGTAACCCAAAAAGTATTTAACTATTATTTGATGAACATTGAATTTGGCCACACTACTATTAGCCCATTGAAACGCATTCAATAACAGAAAAACGGATAGTAAAAAAATTACAATTTAAATAATTTAAACTTTATTTTGAAGTGTCTGTCCTATATCTTAGATATATATTAAAAATTGGGAAACTGTATAATTATTTTTGACACATATTTAACCCCTTTTTTAGGCACTAAACTACTTCCATATATACTTCCATACATTCTTTTAACTGGTACCGGGCTACCTTTAGGCGAGGCTTGTGTGCATCCAAGAGAAAAACAACCGACATGTTCGTGAGAGACACCTTTCCATAGAGGCATCATAATAGTTTTGTAGGCCAATCCATTCAGACGCTAAAGACAGAAGTTGGCAGATCATATCTCTAACTGAAACAGACTTTTAATGGAATGTTTTTTTAATGCTAATTAGCAACTTTGCAACTACTTACTACTTTTTTCCTCCTTTGCAACTACTTAGCATGTTAACTAACCCTTCCCCTAACCCTAACCTTAACCCTTTAACCTACTGTAAGTGATCTGTTAACACTTCTTACTGGCTGAGGAATCTCAATCTTTAGTCTTGGATCATTCCGGAGACATCCTTGTACTTTTGTCTGCCAGTAGACAAGGTTTATTTATGTTTTTTTCCCCCCTACTTGCTTTCACGGTCAAAAAGATTCTTTGGGTAGACTTTTGAAGGAGACCAAATCAAATCACATTTTATTGGTCAAATACACATGGTTAGCAGATGTTAATGCGAGTGTAGCGAAATGCTTGTGCTTCTAGTTCCAACAGTGCAGTAATATCTAACAAGTAATCTAACAATTCCCCAACAACTACCTAATACACACTAATATAAAGGGGTGAATAAGAATATGTACATATAAGTATATGGATCAACGATGGCCGAGCGACATAGGCAAGGTGCAGTAGATGGAATTAAATACAGTATATAAACTCAGCAAAAAATGAAATGTCCTCTCACTGTCAACTGCGTTTTTTTTCAGCAAACTTAACATCTGTAAATATTTGGATGAATATAACAAGATTCAACAACTGAGACATAAACTGAACAAGTTCCACAGACATGTGACTAACAGAAATTGAATAATGTGTCCCTGAACAAAGGGGGGGGGGGATCTGGTGTAGTCACCAGCTGCATTAACCTGTTAGTGTGTAGGGGGCGCTATTTTCACTTTGGGAAAAAATCGTGCCCAATTTAAACGGCCTCGTACTCTATTCTAGATCGTACAATATACATATTATTATTACTATTGGATAGAAAACACTCTCAAGTTTCTAAAACCGTTTGAATTATATCTGTGAGTAAAACAGAACTCATTTTGCAGCAAACTTCCAGTCAGGAAGTGAAGAATCTGAAATCGAGGCTATGTTCCAGGGCCTTCCTATTCATTTGCTTGAAATCTATGGATATACATGCACTTCATACGCCTTCCACTAGATGTCAACAGGCAGTGGGAGGTGGAATGTGGTGTCTATCTTGATCTGAGGTCAAACGAGAGCTCTTGGAATGACGTGACCCCAATTTCCTTTGTCCAGCAAGGCGCGGGAAGGAACCCTGGATTGCCTTCTGAAAAGCTTTCGGTATAGACGGCTAATATCTCCGGCTTTGATTTTATTTGATACGTGATAATATCATCGTAAAGTATGTTTTTTCAATATAGTTTTATCAGATTATTGAACGTTTATCGGGAGTTTTGGCGTTTTCCGTTCTCTGCGTTTGGTGAAGATTGACAACTACGCGCCACTTGGCTAGCTTTGGTTGCTAATTCGATAGGAGAAGAGGACATTCTAAAACCAAACAACGATTATTCTGGACAAAGGACTCCTTGTACAAGATTCTGATGGAAGCTCAGCAAAAGTAGGAACCATTTATGATGTTATTTCGTATTTCTGTGGAAAATGTTTATTCCTATTTTCCGCCCTCATTGCGGGCGCTGTCTCGCTATAACGTAAGCTGTATGTCGTACTAAAGTTATTTTTAAAAATATAACACAGCGGTTGCATTAAGAACTAGTGTATCTTTCATTTGCTGTACAACATGTATTTTTTAGTAAAGTTTATGATGAGTTATTTGATTAGATTAGGTGACTGTCCAAAATATCTTTGGCTACATATTCACATTGTAAAACCACGATTTGTACCGCTAAATATGCACATTTTCGAACAAAACATATATGTATTGTGTAACATGATGTTATAGGACTGTCATCTGATGAAGTTTGTCAAGGTTAGTGAATAATTTTATATCTTTTGCTGTTTTTTTGCGATCGCTACCTTTGCGGTGAATGAATGCGGTTGTGTGTTTGGCTATTGTAGTAAGCTAATATAATGCTATATTGTGTTTTCGCTGTAAAACACCTAAAAAATTGGAAACTTTGGCTGGATTCACAAGATGTTTATCTTTCATTTGCTGTACACCATGTATTTTTCATAAATGTTTTATGATAAGTATTTAGGTATTTCACGTTGCTCTCTGTAATTATTCTGGCTGTTTTGGTGCTATTTGTGATGGTGGCTGCAATGTAAAACTACGATTTATACCTCAAATATGCACATTTTCTCATGCTGTATGTTGTACTAAAGTTATTTTTTTAAATCTAACACAGCGGTTGCATTGATACCAGTGATACCAGTGTATCTTTCATTTGCTGCACAACATGTATTTTTCAGTAAAGTTTATGATGAGTTCTTTGGTTAGATTACGTGACTGTCCAAAATATCTCCGGACAATTTGGTGCATCATGGCTACATATTCACAATGTAAAACCAGGATTTGTACCTCTAAATATGCACATTTTCGAACAAAACATAAATGTATTGTATAACATGATGTTATAAGACTGTCATCTGATGAAGTTGTTCAAGGTTAGTGATTAATTTTATCTCTATTTGTGAGTTTTGTGCAAGCTACCTGTGCTGTGAAAGAAATGTCTGTGCTTTTTTGTATTTGGTGGTGAGCTAACATAAATATATAATTATATTAGCTCACCACAATAGCCAAACACACAACGCCATTTATTCACCGCCAACATAGCTTTCACAAAACCCAGAAATAGAGATAAAATTAATCACTAACCTTTGGACAACTTCATCAGATGACAGTCTTATAACATCATGTTATACAATACATTTATGTTTTGTTCGAAAATGTGCATATTTAGAGGTACAAATCCTGGTTTTACATTGTGAATATGTAGCCATGATGCACCAAATTGTCCGGAGATATTTTGGACAGTCACGTAATCTAACCAAAGAACTCATCATAAACTTTACTAAAAAATACATGTTGTGCAGCAAATGAAAGATACACTGGTATCACTGGTATCAATGCAACCGCTGTGTTAGATTTAAAAAAATAACTTTAGTACAACATACAGCATGCAATATTGTGAGACTGCGCTCACCTATTCTCCACCTTGTTGGAGCCAACATATTCCACAAAAATACGAAATAACATCATAAATATTCTCTTACTTTTGATGATCTTCCACAGGATGTTGTGCAAGAGTCCTAGTTCCAGAATAAATCGTTGTTTTGTTTTAGAATGTGCATTTCTTCTGTCGAATTAGAAACTTTGGCTAGCCGTGTGGAGGGCACATGTCCAAGAAATCTTTGCGCACTGAACGAAAAATTCCCAAATTCCCAATAAACGTTGAATAAACTGGTCAAACTCGGTTGAAAATCCTACTTTAGGATGTTTTTCTCATATGTATCCAATAAAATCAGAGCCGGAGCATTTCGTCGTGTATACGTAACGCATTTCAGAAGACAATGTTAGGTTTCCTGGTGCACAGTTCAATACTTACAAAAGAGTGGACCTGTCACTCCAAAAGCTCTCATTCGGTCTCAGATCAAGCTAGACACCCCATTCAACAATCTACTGCCTGTTGACATCTAGTGGAAGGCGTATGAAGTGCATACAGAACCATAAATATAAGCCAGTTGAATAGGCAGGCCCTGACACAGAGCCCCATTTTCTGAATTTTCACTTCCTTTTTGGAAGTTTGCTGCCAAATGAGTTCTGTTTTACTCACAGATATAATTCAAACAGTTTTAGAAACTTCAGAGTGTTTTCTATCCAAAATTAATAATAATATGCATATTGTATGATCTAGAACAGAGTACGAGGCCGTTTAATTTGGGCACTATTTTTTCCCAAAGTGAAAACAACTATTAAGAAGAAGTTAATTAAGGCAGGTCCTCACCAGACATCACCGGCAACAACGTCACCTATGGGCACAAACCCACCGTCGCTGGACCAGACAGGACTGGCAAAAAGTGCTCTTCACTGACAAGTCGCGGTTTTGCCTCTCCAGGGGTGATGGTCGGATTCACGTTTATCGTCAAAGGAATGAGCGTTACACCGAGGCCTGTACTCTGGAGCGAGATTGATTTGGAGGTGGAGGGTCCATCATGGTCTGGGGCGGTGTGTCACAGCATCATCATACTGAGCTTGTTGTCATTTCAGGCAATCTCAATGCTGTGCATTACAGGGAAGACATCCTACTCCCTCGTGGTACCCTTCCTGCAGGCTCATCCTGACATGACCCTCCAGCATGCCAATGACACCAGCCCTACTGCTCATTCTGTGCGTGATTTCCTGCAAGACAGGAATGTGTTCTGCCATGGCTAGGGAAGAGCCCGGATCTCAATCCCATTGAGCACGTCTGGGACCTGTTGGATTGGAGGGTGAGGGCTAGGGACATTCTCCCCAGAAATATCAGGGAACTTGCAGGTGGCTTGGTGGAAGAGTGGGGTAACATCTCACAGCAAGAACTGGCAAATCTGGTGCAGTCCATGAGGAGGAGATGCACTGCAGGACTTAATGCAGCTGGTGGCCACACCAGATACTGACTGTTACTTTTGCTGTGAATTTTGACCCCCCCTTTGTTCAGCGACAAATTATTCAATTTCTGTTAGTCACATGTCTGTGAAACTTGTTCTGTTTATGTCTCAGTTGTTGAATCTTGTTATGTTCATACAAATATTTACACATGTTAAGTTTGCTGAAAATAACCACAGTTGACAGTGAGAGGACGTTTATTTTTTTGCTGAGTTTATTTAGTTAATAATCAAGTGTGCTATTGCTGGGCTGGTAAAGAGATCTGCTCCCCCTGTAGATCAGGGATCAGTGGAGCTTGTTTGGCAACCTATGGTTTTTGCTCTCCTGTAATTATCCTTTAGTCATAATAGCCTACTTGTTACTAAAATGTCTAACCTTTACATATGAGTTAGCTTAGTTGTACACTTTGAAATGACATGAAATAGCGTTGATTATTTAAAGGTAAGTATTTAAACTTGTTTTAATTGTTAACTTAACTATTATCCAAGATGAATTAGTGTCGATGTTATTTAATCACAGATCACAATCCTGCAATAAAGAGGGGAAAGGAATCTGTCTCTAATTTGTCTGTTTCTGTGTTGCATTCTCAAATTAACATACCCTTTTTGTTCAGTCATAAACTATCCAATTAGTTTCATTTGATTGTCAAATTTTTTTCAGGATATCAGCCATGTGAACCCATTTTGCAGCTGATAATGGCAAACAATGTCAATGCAGTCATAGGCCTACAGCAGTGGTTCCCAACTCCAGTCCTTGAGTACCCCCAACAGCACACATTTTTGTTGTAGCCAAAGACAAACATACCTGATTCAACTCAGAGGGCCTGATGATTAGTTGACAAGTTGAATCAGGTGAGTTTGTCCGAAGCTGAAATAAATTGTACTGTTGGGGGTACTCGAGGACTGGTGTTGGGAACCACTGGCCTACAGTATGATGGCATTAGCCTTATGGGCATTTGCAGTGCAGCCGTTGACACTTTGCATCTGAAACAGAGAATAGCTTAACTCACACATTGTTTACATATTGTTCAACTATATATGTTTGCAGTTTAAAAACGATACCAGTAGACAATGTATATGAGGCTAATCATTATACTGGATTTTGTTCGACTTGTGCTGACATTAAAATGTTTAAAGCAAATCCAACCCTTGTAATCTAGGTGGTGAAATGTATGGAAGCAGCAGATGGTGGTATCCTTAGCTTAAAACATACACCCAATTACTAACACCAAGTTCAATGCCAGATACTTTTCTCTCAGGTTTGAGGGGCACTTTGAGGTGCTACTCTGATAATGAAAATGGTTTGCCTAAGACAACAACAACAACAACAATTAGATTGTCTATGCTAAATTTGTTTAAATTGTAAAAGAAAGAAAATAGTTGGGCAATAAGACATACTTTTCATTCAATGGGGCTAGGCAAAGCAGAGAACACAATACTTTTAATTCCACCCATACAACATTATAGCCTAATATTAAAGTATAGTATGTTTACAGTGTAAACAATAGCATTTTATTGATCTGTTGTCAGTGTCAGTAGAGTAGGCCTAGACTACCATCGTATTAAAAAAGATTCTGCTAATGTTTCCAGTCATATAAAGTGTAGTAGAATTTCATTACATTTTTATCAAAGGCCACATATTTTCCATACAAAGGACAGAAATGTCTCTGATATAGCCTATAATCCTATGCCACTATGCGCTTATTAATAGCCTAAATTTTCACTATCCAATCTTTCAATCACATTAGGAATAGTAGGTTTATATTACTCTGCAAATGCGATGATAGAGGCATGCAATCCTTTGTCATAAAGGTGCATTGTTATGGTAAAGTTATAGCTTCCCCAAAACTTGAAACTCACGCGACACATGCTAATAGCTAGACTACAAGCTATCTAGCTAGCAAATTTTGTCGAAGTTACTGTAGATAGTGTTGTTGTTAACACCTGGTTAGCATAACAGCTTAACTCAATCGATCAGACTTGACTTACCAGTGATGAAAATATTTATTTTTACCTTCATTTAACAAGGCAAGTCAGTTAAGAATAAATTCTTATTTACAATGACAGCCTACCCTGACCATTTGTGCACCACCCTATGGGACTCACAATCACAGCCAGATGTGATGCAGCCTGGATTTGAACCAGGTACTGCAGTGACACTGAGTTGCAGTGCCTTAGACCGCTGCGCCACTCAGGAGCCTGAGATTGTAGCAAAACCTGTACTGACAGCTGTCTGGGTTCAGGTCTTGATGGGAAAAAGGTTTATTCGCTTTTCTGACAGTTCTTGAGTCTTATCTCAATGGTATCACCAATGGGAATCTGTAAATATATTTTTCCCATTGTCTTTCCTGCCTTGTTTGGGGTAGCCACTCGGCTGTTGTATTGTGGTCTTCCAACATGGCCACCAGGAGATGCCGTACATCAACTGCATGCCCTCTATACATTCCAATATATTCCAGGTACATTCCAAATACATCATGATACTCAAGTACCTTGTATTTTTTTATAATCTCTATCAGATATTTCTCTAAAATACGTATTTGGTAGCAAATACATAGAGCCAGGTCCAAAAATGTTGGCACGCTTGAAAAAGCTGAGAAAAAAAGACTATATAAAACAAATAATACAAATACTGAGCTATATTGTATGCTCCCAAAAAATTGGGACATTTTGTTATTTTATACATACAATTGCTCAGAGAAAGAGATGTTGTTTGACAAGTAATGGCACTGAACCTTTTTCTAAAATGTATTATGAGATTCGAGAACACTTTAGGAGGGATTTTAGACCGTTTCTCCATACAGAATCTTTCAAGATCCTTGATATCCTTCGTCTCTGATTATGGACTGCCCAGGTTTAACCACAGGTTTTCAATGGGTTTCAAGTCCGGAGACTGAGAAAGCCATTGCAAAATGTTAAATCTGTGGTCAATTAACCATTTCTTTGTAGATTGAAAACAGGGGTGTCAATAATTTTGACCGATGTCTTTTTGAGAGAAAAAATGATTACTTGCTAAACAAAATATATTTCTCTGTGCAATTGTATTAGTATAAAATAATATAATTTCCCTATTTTCTTAGCATACAATATACTGTAGCTCAGTATTTGTATTATTTATTTTATAGTCTTTTTTGCTCATCTTTATCAAGGGTGCCAATAATTTTGGACCTGACTGTATTTCACCAACGTGTTTTCCACACATACAGTATGTGATAAAAATAGCCACAGTGGACTGTTTAAATTCTCAATCTTAATGGTGTGATTAGTGCTGTATCTATCCCTTGGTATAACAATTTATTTTGCACCATTATGGCTTTAAAGCTATGACCTGCTGACTCAGGCAACTCTTAGTAACAAACAGTAATATTAAAATGGCTATGACTATGGAAATCTATACACAAAAAAAATGTAAATGCAATATGTTTTATGAGCCAAAACATTTTTTTCCCAGAGATGTTCCATACTCACAAAAAAGGTTAATTCTCTCAAATGTTGAGCACAAATGTGTTTACATCCCTGTTATTGAGCGTTTCTCCTTTGCCAAGATTATCCATCCACCTGACAGATGTGGTCTATCAAGAAGCTGATTAAACAGCAAGATCATTACACAGGTGCAATTTCTGCTGGGGACAATACAAGGCCACTTTGAAATGTGCAGTTTTGTCACACAACACAATGCCACAGATGTCTCAAGTTTTGAGAGAGTGTGCAATTGGCATGCTGACTGCAGGAATGTCCACCAGAGCTGTTGCCAGTGAATTTATTGTTAATTTCTCTACCATAAGCTGCCTCCAATGTTGTTTTAGAGAATTTGGCAGTACGTCCAACTGGTCTCACAACCACAGTCCACATGTAACCACGCCAGTCAAGGGCCTCCACATCAGGTTTCCTCGCCTGCAGGATCGTCTGGGGGGAGGGGTGCTGTGGAGTATTTCTGTTTGTAATAAAGCCCTTTTGTGGAGAAAAATGCATTCTGTTTGGCTGGGCCTGGCTCCCCAGTGGGCCTGGCTCCCCAGTGGGTGGTCCTAGCTGCCTAGTTTGGGGGGGGTTAACCTCCATAATGGAACTTCAGAGATTTTGTCTAAAGTTGTATTTGTCACAGACAAAATTTAGTCCCGACAAACATTTAATGTTCATTCATATTCTTTGAGGTACAAATACAATTACTGGATGTTTCAAAAATACCAAGTCAACCCTGAAGAATACTTTTGTTTATTTTGAAATGAGATAAGGGATTTTTTTCCCCAAGCTATGTACTCCCTGCCTCAGATGCATTCATTTCAACATGACACTACTCACCACTCAGATACACTTAGGTGAGTTAATATGCTTACTAACTTTGAATAGGTTGTACACTATCTGTGTAGCTAACTATTCAAACTGTATACCTGCCAGGGAAAGCAGTATAATACACATAGGACCACACCAGAGTCTTTTCTCCATGGTGTGTTGTGAATGGGTTACCTGTGATGGATTCAAAGGTTTGCTGCACAACCTTGCCATATCAACAATCTTCAAACATATAGCTAGCTACATACTGCTCACAATAACAACAACCCACAGATCTACACAAAGTAAAGGTGCTGTAAGGATTGAGAATATGGGAGTCATAATCACAGATCTGATATCAGAAAATCACTCTGGCAAGGGATCAAGAGCAGACTGAGTGGGCTAAGAAAACACAATAGAAGCCAACCTGTGTTAGATCAGAAATCCATACGCTGTCTTTTGTAAACAGAGATCAATGCTTTAGAGATTTATGGTAGAGGTCTATGCCAGCTAATATTGTAGGATCACCCAGCCGGCTCTATTTCCCCAAAACTTTGTATAAAGTGCAGTGCAATGTTTACAAACTATTAGGCTTGGGATGGGCTCTTTTTGACAATGATTAATTGCCTGCAGTTTATCAATGTTTGCTGACATATGGTGAGATGACACAACTTGATGGGGTGTCAATCAATCTGTCCATGATTTGAATACATGCCTGTATGTATTTTCTTTTTACCTCTCGGTGTTGACAAGAATCACTGAAGTTTACTTCCAGTGTCATATTTTCTTAAGGTCAATTTGTGAAGTGTTTTGGGTATAGTAATCCACAAGGGATTGACATATTTTTAATTATACTGTTTTAATGATGCATATTATTAAAGCACAAGTTAGTTTTTCCATTAAATCACTAAAGTAACAAAAATAACACTAAGGGGGCCTTTGAAATTCTTTTGAACATGCTCTTCTATTAAATAAACTTTTTAAATGACAAAAAATGTGAAGCTTTTTATTATGTAAGCATGCATGCAAAATGCATATAGCAGTTCAGAGAAATGTCATCGAATAAATGATATTACACGGAAAACAATATAAATAATTACATTTATTAAATAAGAAACATTGAGCTGGGAGGGAGATTAATCATTAACTCAAGTCATGATGATCCTAGGATATTATCCTTTTATTTCAGCAATTTATTGTTTACTTTTCGTCAACTTAACATAACGCCTTATTGACATTCTATACATAATCAATGCCCAAAGCACTAATTTACTAATAGTATGTTCGATATCAGGTTGATGAACACACGTGGCTAGCTTGGGGCAATAGGTTGTTTAGAATGGAGCTACAGTGCATTCTGACTTTTTCCACATGTTGTTACATTACAGCCTTATTCTAAAATAGATTTTTTTTTAACATCACTCTACATACAATACCCCATAATAACAAAGAAAATTAATTTATAAAACAAATAAAAAACTGAAATATCACATTTACATAAGTATTCAGACCCTTTACTCAGTACTTTGTTGAAGCACCTTTGGCAGTGACTACAGCCTTGAGTCTTCTTGGGTATGACGCTACAAGATTGGCACACCTGTATTTGGGGAGTTTTTCCCATTCTTCTCTGCAAATCCTCTCAAGCGCTGTCAGGTTGGATTGGGAGCGTATCATGACACAAGGCGAGACCCAGATGCAGACACAGGAGACAGATCGTTGGAGTCTTACAATGTTTAATAATCCAAAAGGCGTAGGCAAGAGAATGGTCGTGGACAAGCAAAAGGTCAAAACCAAATCAGAGTCCAGGAGGTACAGAGTGGCAGAAAGGCTCGTGGTCAATGCATGCAGAATGGTCAGGCAGGCAGTTACAGAGTCCAGAACAGGCAAGTGTCAAAACTGTGAGGACTAGAAAAAAAGAGAATAGCAAAGGCAGGAGTACGGGAAAAAACACTGGTTGACTTGAAACATACAAGACAAATTGACACAGAGAGACACAAAACACAGCGATAAATACACTGCTGAAAACAAGCGACACCTGGAGGGGGTGGAGACAATAACGAGGACATGTGAAACTGATCAGGGTGTGACAGTACCCCCCTCTAGGGACGCCACCTGGCGTCCTACCTGGGCGCATACCTGGTTGACCGGGGTGTCGGCGGTGAAGGACCTGTCTAGCATGAAGAACATGTTCTTGTGCAGATCGGGAAAAACACTGGATGTCGTCAAGGTACACGAACACAAACCGGTTTAGTGTGTCCCGAAGCACATCATTTACCAAAGCCTGGAAAACAGCGGGGGCGTTGGTGAGTACAAATGGCATGACCTGGTACTCATAATGTCCACTGGCTGTGTTGAAGGTATCTTCCACTCATCCCTCTCGCGTATCCGAACCAGGTGGTAGACATTTCGAAGTTCCAACTTGGAAAATATGGTGGCCCCCTGGAGAGGTTCAAATGCCAAGGAGAGGAGAGGTAGAGGGTAATGATTCTTGACAATGTCGTTAGGTCCCCGGTAGTCAATGCACGGACGCAGGGTCTTGTCCTTCTTCTCCACAAACAAAAAACCCTGCGCAGGCAGGAGATGCAGACGGACGGCCCCAGTGGCCCAGTCCTGAGAGACAATACAACTGACCCTGAGGTGGTGTAGTGCCTGGGAGAAGATCAATGGCACAGCCATAAGGAATGTACGGGGGAAGGAAAGTAGCACGTGCCTTACTGAAGACCTCCAGGAGGTCATGGTAATCCGTGGGAATGGCAGAGACATCCACAGTCTTGCTAACGTCCTGAGGAAGACGACTTGGGGAAGACTGCTGGTTGAAGGCAGTGGAAATGGCAAAATGAGCTCCAACCCAGGATAGAGCTTGTGGTCCAGTCAATCACACGATTGTGTTTTTGTAGCCAGGAAAATCCCAAAACGACTGGAACATGTGGGGATGCAATTAGGAGGAACTTTATGGTCTCACTGTGGTTACCAGAAACCCGTAACCCGGGGACAGTACTATGGGTGCCTTCCCCTATAGAGCGGCCGTCCAGTGCCCTAGCATCCATGGGCACAGAGAGAGGCTGAGTAGGAATACCAAGCTCTGAAGCTATTGTGGCGTCCATTAACCTGTTTGGGCTGCAGGGGCAGTATTGAGTAGCCGGATAAAAGGTGCCCATTTCAAACGGCCTCGTACTCAATTCTTGCTCGTACAATATGCATATTATTAATACTATTTGATAGAAAACACTCTCTAGTTTCTAAAACCGTTTGAATTATATCTGTGAGTAAAACAGAACTCATTTTGCAGCAAACTTCCTGACAGGAAGTGGAAAATCTGAAATCGATGCTCTGTTCTAGGGCCTGCCTATAAATGTCCTTGATATATATCAGTATACATGCACTTCATACGTCTTCCGCTAGATGTCGACATGCAGTGAGAGAAGAAATGGAGTGTATAACTTGATCTGGGGTCGAATAAATGCTCTTTGTATGACGTGTCACCAGTTTCCTGTTTTCTGGAGAGCGTGTGAAGGGACCTGGTTTTGCCTTCTGTACAGCTGTCGTTATAGACGACTAATATCTCCGGCGTTGATTTTATTTGATACATGTGACAATATCATCGTAAAGTATGTTTTTTCAATATAGTTTTATTAGATTATTGAAATTTTTTCGGGACGTTAGGCGTGTTGCTTTGTCTGCGTTTGTTCAGGAAGGAGAGCTTCGTGCCACTTTGCTAGCTTTCCGTGCTAATTGACTGGAGAAGAGGACATTCTAAATCCAAACAACGATTGTTCCCGACAAAGGACCCCTTGTACAACCTTCTGATGAAAGATCAGCAAAAGTAGGACCCATTTTATGATGATATTTCATATATCTGTCGAACATGTTGTACTAGTAGTTTGCGGCCAGGTTTTGGGCACGCTCTCGCCATAACGTAAACTGCATATCGTAATGAAGTTATTTTTAGAATTCTAACACGGCGATTGCATTAAGAACTAGTGTATCTATCATTTCCTATACAACATGTATTTTTTAGTTATGTTTATGAATAGTTATTTGGTCAGAATATGTGAGTGTCAGAAAAATATCCGGACGTTGTGGGAAAAAGATGCTACGTTAGCACAATGTATAACCACTGATTTCAGCTCTAAATATGCACATTTTCGAACAAAACATAAGTGTATGTATAACCTGATGTTATAGGACTCTCATCTGATGAAGCTTATCAAGGTTAATCAAAAATTATATATATTTTGCTGGTTTGTTACGATCGCTAACTTTTGCTGCTGGGGAATGGCTTGTGTTTCTGGCTATTGTGGTAAACTAAAATAATGCTATATTGTGTTTTCGCTGTAAAACACTTAAGAAATCGGAAATATTGGCTGGAATCACAAGATGCCTGTCTTTCATTTGCTGTACACCATGTATTTTTCAGAAATGTTTTATGATGAGTATTTAGGTATTTGACGTTGGTGTCTGTAATTACTCTGGCTGCTTCGGTGCCATTTCTGACGGTAGCTGTGATGGTAGCTGCAATGTAAAACTGATTTATAGCTGAAATATGCAAATTTTTCGAACAAAACATAGATTTATTGAATAACATGTTATAAGACTGTCATCTGATGAAGTTGTTTCTTGGTTAGTTTGGTTGGTTCTTGGTTAGTTAGGTTGGTTTTGTGCATGCTACCTGTGCTGTGAAAAATGTCTGTCCTTTTTTTGTATTTGGTGGTGAGCTAACATAAATATACGTGGTGTTTTTGCTGTAAAACATTTTAAAAATCAGACATGTTGGCTGGATTCACAAGATGTTTATCTTTCAAATGCTGTATTGGACTTGTTAATGTGTGAAAGTTAAATATTTCTAAAAAATATATTTTGAATTTCGCGCCCTGCACTTGAAGTGGCTGTTGTCATATTGTGCCCGGCTTCGGGCTTGCAGCCAGAAGAAGTTAAGACATTCATCAGCCCCAGAGTCAATGAGCACACGGAGAGACTTGGATTGGTCTCCCCACAGCACAAGCACAACAAAGGGTGTGCGGTGATGGGAATTAGGTAACTCCCAGTCTGACTCACCATAGTGCTGGTACCCACTAGAGACAAGGGTTTTCTAATAGGACAGGTAGCTATAAAATGTCTTGCTCCTCCACAATAGAGACAACAGTTACTGTTCATCCTCCATGAGGGTGCCCCAGCTGACAACCTAGCTCTTCACAACTGCATAGGCTCAGGAGTATCCAACTCACCCATCGTAGATTCACGAGAACGCTCGGGTGGCTTCGAATCCTCTCGGAAAAACTGCCTTCGAAAACTTCCGGATTCCCTCAAAGGTGAACAAGCCATAACGGGTGCACGAGTGTGCCCAAGACCAGACCTCCTTTCACCCCTATGTTTCCTTAGGCGTCCATTGATTTTTATGGGCGATAAGGGAGTCGAGGTCCACCGGTTATTCTCGAGCAGCTATCTCATCCTTTACATCCTCAGATAATCCATGCAGAAAAGTATCGAAAAGAGACTCCGGATTCAAGGCACTCTTTGCGTGCAATGTGCGAAAATCTATCGTGTAGTCTGCCACACTATGGGAGTTTTGACGTAAGTCAAGCAGTTTACTGGCTGCCTTTCTCCCAGATACCGGAGACTCAAATACCTTTCTGACATCTGCCATAAATTCCTCCAGATGACCACAAATGGCAGATTGTTGTTCCCAAACTGCCGAAGCCCAGGAGAGCGCCCTTCCAAACATTAGCATAATGATATACGCGATCGGTCTGAAGGAAACGAAGATGGCTGTAGCTCAAATATAAGCCAGCACTGTCAGAGAAAACCCCGGCAGGCACCAGAATTCCCCAAATATCGCTCTGGAGGTGGTAAGCACAGTTCTTGGGGAGCCAGGATAGGCTACACCAACTCAACACAGAGAGGGAAACAATTACTGGGTGATTGGGGAGGTAGGCACCCTCTGAGCTAACTCCCTGATTTGCTCCATAATAGCCTTCAACCCATGGTCGTGGCATTCTGTCAAGGAACAGAGCCCTTCCAAAGGGCCCTGTAACAACTCCTCATGTCTCCCAACGGTGGCTCCCTGCAGGGAGACAGCGTGGCGGAGCTTTTCCAAGTCTGCTGGGTCTGTCATGGCCAGTTCATACCATCATGACACAAGGCAAGACCCAGATGCAGACATAGGAGGCAGATGGTTGGAGTCTTACAATGTTTAATTATCCAAAAGGAGTAGGCAAGAGAATGGACGTGGACAGGCAAAAGGTCAAAACCAGATCAGAGTCCAGGAGGTACAGAGTGGCAGAAAGGCTCGTGGTCAAGGCAGGCAGAATGTCATGCAAGCAGTTACAGAGTCCAGAACAGGTAAGGGTGAAAACCGGGAGGACTAGAAAAAAGAGAATAGCAAAGGCAGGCGTACGGGAAAAAATGCTGGTTGACTTGGAACATACAAGGCGAACTGGCACAGAGAGACAGAAAACAGAGGGATAAATACACTGGGGAAAACAAGCGACACCTGGAGGGGGTGGAGACAATAACAAGGACAGGTGAAACTGATCAGGGTGTGACAGAGTTGCTGCACAGCTATTTTCAGGTCTTTCCAGAAATGTTCAATCGGGTTGAAGTCCGGGCTCTGGCTGGGTAACTCAAGGACATTCAGTGACTTGTAACGAAGCCACTCATGCATTGTCTTGGCTGTGTGCTTAGGGTTGTTTTCCTGTTGGAAGGTGTACGAATGCCCAGAGTCTGAGGTCCTGAGCTCTCTGGATCAGGTTTTCATCAAGGATCACTCTGTACTTTGCTCCGTTCATCTTTCCCTCGATCCGGACTAGTCTCCCAGTACCTGCCACTGAAAAACATCCCCACAGCATGATGCTACAACCATCATGCTTCACCATAGGGATGGTGCCAGGTTTCCTCCAGACGTGACGCTTGGCATTCAGGCCAAAGGGTTCAATCTTGGTTTCATCAGACCAGAGAATCTTTTTTCTCATGGTCTAAGAGTCTTTAGGTGCCTTTTGGCAAACTCCAAGCAGGCCTGTCATGTGCCTTTTACTGAGGAGTGGATTCTGTCTGGCCACTAAACCATAAAGGACTGATTTGTGGAGTGCTGCAGAGATGGTTGTCCTCCTGGAAGGTTCTCCCATCTTCACAGAAGAACTGTGGAGCTCTCTCAGTGACCATCAGGTTTTTGGTCACCTCCCTGACCAAGGCCCTTCTCCCCTGATTTCTCAGTTGCCCGGGCGGCCAGCTCTAGAAAGAGTCTTTGTGGTTCCAAACTTCTTACATTTAAGAATAATGGAGGCCATTGTGTTCTTGGTCCCCTTCAATGCTGAAATTATTTGGTACCCTTCCCAAGATATGTTCCTCGACACAATCCTGTCTTGGAGCTCTACGGACAATACCATAGTTGGTTTTTGCTCTGTGTGACCTTATATAGACAGGTCTGTGCCTTTCAAAATCATGTCCGATCAATTGAATTTACAACAAGTGGAGTACAATCAAGTTGTAGAAACAACTCAAGGATGATCAATGGAAGCAGGATGCACCCAAGCTCAATTTCGAGTCCCATAGCAAAAGGTCTGAATACTTATGCAAATAAAGTATTTCTGTTTTAAAAATGTAATAAATTTGCAAACATTTTTAAAAAATCAGTTTTTTGTTTTGTCATTATGGGGTATTTATTGTGTGTAGATTTATGAGGAACAAATGTAATTTAAGAATAAGGTTGTAACGTAACAAAATGTGGAAAAAGTCAAGGGGTCTGAATTTGAAGGCAGTGAAGGCACTGTATACTGTAATCCACCATGTTATTCATCAAAAATGCAATGGCTGACTGCAACAGATGTGTTCCCTATATAGTTTAAAAACAATCCTTTATCTCAGACATATACTGAGGGATGAACAACTATGTACACTCTTTGAAAAAAGGATTCCAAAAGGCTTCTTCGGCTGTCCCAATAGGACAGGGGTATTCAACTCTTACCCGACGAGATCCGGAGCCGGTTGGTTTCCTGTTCTACCTGATAATGAATTAATTGCACAGACATGATGTCCCAGGTCTTAATCAGTCCCTGATTAGAAGGGAACAATGAAAAACTGCTGTGGAACTGGCTTCGAGGTCCAGAGTTGAGTTTGAAGGCAATAGAAAAACCAGTTTTGGTTCCAGGTAGAATTATTTTTGGTTCCATGTAGAACCCTCTGTGTAAAGCGTTCTGCATGGAACTCAAAATAGTTATAGCTGGAACCAAAACGGTTCTTTCTACCTGTTACAAAATACGGTTCTTCAAAGTGTTCTCCAATTGGGACAGCCGAAGAACCCTTTTAGGTTATAGATAGCACCTTTCTTTCTAAGAGTGTACTGTAGGTCCTCATTAAATAGCAAGCACTGGGTTTGTCTAGAATCTTCCTTTGTCATTTGACAGCATCTCTCCATTATCGCTCTGTGTGTGTTTGAGACAGTAGAAGAACAGGGTGGCATTGACAAGCCGACAAGCTGGTCGTGGCTGACCCCTGTCTGTTAAGTACGGCGGAAGAGTCGTATGACATGAGTCATTGTGTATTCATGAACTCTCTGCCACAGTGCTAATGAGTGGCCAGAGGAGACCAGCCAGGCCATGTGACTGTGGGTGGAAGGGTTGAGGGAAGGATGGGGTGGGCAGCTCTGGATGTGAGTGGAAGGGTTGAAGGAGGGATGGAGGGAGGTAGCTGTTAGTAGTTTGGGGTGGGTAGCTGTGACATGGTTTGTATCCAAAATGGCCCCCCATTCCACATGTATTGCATGAACAGGGCCCATAGGGCACTATGTAAGGAATACTGTAGGATGTAATTTGGGACACAGGCATGGTTGTGGTTGGATGGACGATGGGATAGGTTGGGTGCAGTAGCCATGACATTTTCTCTGACACCTCACTGTTAGTTAAATAATATTCTGAGAGAGAACAGAGAATAAGGTCTTGGCATCTTTCCAAAGTAGCCTTTCTCTCTGTTCTCTGTCCTGGCTACTAGATAGATATCACCTTTCAGTGTCCTCGGTTTCTACGCCATTTCATCATATTCCAAAGAAACACACTTAACATACAATAAAACCGGGATAATATGTAGTAATGAATTTTCCATTTCAACTGCAGCTGCTCCACAGTCTCATTTAAGCCTGGTCAGTGAAGAATAATTGTCATATATAATTCCCATTCAAGTCTGCTGATTAACCTTTCTAGCCCACGGGTTCCGCTAGCGGAACACCCACAACATTCCG
Source organism: Salvelinus namaycush (assembly GCF_016432855.1). Taxonomy (NCBI): domain Eukaryota; kingdom Metazoa; phylum Chordata; class Actinopteri; order Salmoniformes; family Salmonidae; genus Salvelinus; species Salvelinus namaycush. Next base: position 32,003,175 of record NC_052313.1, read on the forward strand.
CTGAAAAGGCAGCGCGTGAAATTCAAAAAAAATTTTTGGGAAATATATAACTTTCACACATTAACAAGTCCAATACAGCAAATGAAAGATAAACATCTTGTTAATCTACCCATGGTGTCCGATTTCAAAAATGATTTACAGCGAAAGCACAACATATGATTATGTTAGGTCAGAGCCAAGTCACAAACACACACAGCCATTTTTTCAGCCAACGATAGGAGTTACAAAAAGCAGAAATATAGATAAAATTAATCACTAACCTTTGATGATCTTCATCAGATGACACTCATAGGACATCATGTAACACAATACATGTATGTTTTGTTCGATAATGTGCATATTTATATAAAAAAAATCTCAGTTTACATTGGCGCGTTACGTGCAGTAATGTTTTGATTCCAAAACATCCGGTGATTTTGCAGAAATATTCATAATAAACATTGATAAAAGATGCAAGTGTTATTCACAGAATTAAAGATAAACCTATCCTCTATGCAACCGCTGTGTCAGATTTCAAAACAACTTTACGGAAAAATAATAATCTGAGAACGGCGCTCAGAACCCAAAATAGCCAAAGAAATAGCCGCCATTTTGGTGTCAACATAAGCTACAAATAACACTATAAATATTCACTTACCTTTGATGATCTACACCAGAAGACACTCCCAGGAACCCCAGTTCGACAATAAATGACTGATTTGTTCCATAAAGCCCATCATTTAGCCACTTCTTGTTAGCATGTTCAGCCCAGTAATCCATCTTCATGACTCACGAGAACTTCCTCCAGACAAAAACTCAAAAAGTTCCGTTACAAGTCGTAGAAACAAGTCAAATGATGTATGCAATCCATATTTAGGATGGTTTTAACATTAACTTCTACTTCATCACAATCCCGGATCCGGGAGCACCCCCATCAGTAAAAAAGCTGACTAGCATAGCCTAGTATAGCGTCACAAGTAAATACTAGCATCTAAATATCATTAAATCACAAGTCCAAGACACCAGATGAAAGATACACATCTTGTGAATCCAGCCACCATTTCTGATTTTTAAAATGTTTTACAGGGAAGACACAATATGTAAATCTATTAGCTAACCACGATAGCAAAAGACACAACTTTTTTTTCCCACCATTTTTTTCCTGCATAGGTAGCTATCACAATTTCGACCAAATAAAGATATAAATAGCCACTAACCAAGAAACAACTTCATCAGATGACAGTCTGATAACATATTTATTGTATAGCATATGTTTTGTTAGAAAAATGTGCATATTTCAGGTATAAATCATAGTTTACCATTGCAGCCACCATCACAAATCTCACCAAAGCAACTAGAATAACTACAGAGACCATCGTGTATTAACTAAATACTCATCATAAAACATTTCTGAAAAATACACAGCGTACAGCAAATGAAAGACAAAGATCTTGTGAATCCAGCCAATATTTCAGATTTTTTAAGTGTTTTACAGCGAAAACACAATATAGCATTATATTAGCTTACTACAATAGCCAGCCACACAGCAGCATTGATTCATGCATGTTAGCGATAGCGAATAAACCAGCAAAAGATATTACATTTTTGACTAACCTTCTCAAAACTTCATCAGATGACAGTCCTATAACATCATATTACACAATACATATAGAGTTTGTTCGAAAATGTGCATATTTAGCGGCACAAATCGTGGTTATACAATGAGAAAAGTAGCCAGGCTGCCAACAATATGTCGGGAGAAATCTTGGGAGAGGCACCTAGTCTACTCAGTAACTAATCATAAACTTGACAAAAAAATACAGGTTGGATAGCAAATGAAAGATACATTAGTTCTTAATGCAATCGCTGTGTTAGATTTTTAAAATTAACGTTACTACAACATACAGCGTGCGTTAAAGCGAGACCGCACCTAGATTAATGGCAGAATATGAGTTCTACATTTTTCAACAGAACAACGAATTAACATCATATATAGTTCTTACTTTTTGATGAACTCCCATCAGAATCTTGGGCAAGGTGTCCTTAGTCCAAAAGAATCGTTGCTTGGTTGTAGATTGTCCTCTTCAACGTTCGAATTAGCAGTAAACATTAGCCATGTGGCAAAGACGTGTCCGACTCACTAAAACGCAGCACAAATAAATATCCGAAAATCGCAATATACCGATATAAACTGATTGTAACGGCAGCCTTCCCTCTCTTCACTATAAGAGAGGGTGGAACAGGGATCGGACCAACACGCAGCGTAGCCAGTGCTCAACATGTTTAATTAAACAAAAACAGTGAACACTTACAACGAACAAAATAACAAAATGTGGCAAACCGAAACAGTCCAATCTGGTGCAGAATACAAACACAGAGACAGGAAACAACCACCCACAATCCCCAACACAAAACAAGCCACCTATATATGATTCTCAATCAGGGACAACGATTGACAGCTGTCTCTGATTGAGAACCATATTAGGCTGGACACAGAAACAGACTAACTAGACACACAACATAGAATTCCCACCCAGCTCATGTCCTGACCAACACTAAACAAGCAAAACACATAAGAACTATGGTCAGGACGTGACAGTACCCCCCCCCCCCCCTGAGGTGCGGACTCCGAACGCACCCCTAAAATTCAAGGGGAGGGTCTGGGTGGGCATCTGTCCGCGGTGGCGGCTCCGGCGGAGGACGAGGACACCACTCCACCACTGTCTTTGTCCCCCTCCTTAGCGTCCTTTGAGTGGCGACCCTCGCCCCCGACCTTGGCCTAGGAATCCTCCCCAAGGCCCCCACATGATTTAGGAGACAGCTCAGGACAGAGAGGTAGCTCAGGACAGAGAGGTAGCTCAGGACAGAGGGGCAACTCCGGACAGAGAGGCAGCTCCGGACAGAGAGGCAACTCTGGACTGCTGGCAACTCCGGGCTGAGGGGCAACTCCGGGCTGAGGGGCAGCTCATGACTGGAGGGCAGCTCATGACTGGAGGGCAGCTCATGACTGGCGGGCAGCTCATGACTGGCGGGCAGCTCATGACTGGCGGGCAGCTCATGACTGGCGGGCAGCTCATGACTGGCGGGCAGCTCATGACTGGCGGGCAGCTCATGACTGGCAGGCAGCTCATGACTGGAAGGCAGCTCATGACTGGAAGGCAGCTCATGACTGGAAGGCAGCTCATGACTGGAAGGCAGCTCATGACTTGGAGGGCAGCTCATGACTGAAGGGCAGCTCATGACTGGCGGGCAGCTCATGACTGGCGGGCAGCTCATGACTGGCGGGCAGCTCATGACTGGCGGGCAGCTCATGACTGGAAGGCAGCTCATGACTGGAGGGCGGCTCTGGCAGCTCCTGACTGGCTGGCGGCTCTGGCAGCTCCTGACTGGCTGGCGGCTCTGGCAGCTCCTGACTGGCTGGCGGCTCTGGACAGACGGGCGGCTCTAATTGCTCGGGACAGATGGGCGGCTCAGACGACGCTGGGCAGATGGATGGCTCAGATGGCGCTGGGCAGACGGATGGCTCAGACGGCGCTGGGCAGACGGATGGCTCAGACGGCGCTGGGCAGACGGATGGCTCAGATGGCGCTGGGCAGACGGATGGCTCAGATGGCGCTGGGCAGACGGCCGAATCTGACCTGCTGAGGCGCACAGTAGGCCTGGTGCGTGGTGCCGGAACTGGTGGTACCGGACTGGAGACACGCACCTCAAGGCTAGTGCGGGGAGCAGGAACAGGGCACACTGAATTCTCAAAGCGCACTATAGGCCTGGTGCGTGGTACTGGCACTGGTGGTACCGGGCTGAGGGCACGCACCTCAGGGCGAGTGCGGGGAGAAGGAACAGTGCGTACAGGGCTCTGGAGACGCACAGGAGGCTTGGTGCGTGGTGCCGGAACTGGTGGTACCGGGCTGGAGACACGCACCATAGGGCTAGTGCGTGGAGGAGGAACAGGGCTCTGGAGACGCACAGGAGGCTTGGTGCGTGGTGCCGGAACTGGAGGTACTGGGCTGGAGACACGCACCTCAAGGCTAGTGCGGGGAGCAGGAACAGGGCACACTGGACTCTCGAAGAGCACTATAGGCCTGGTGCGTGGTGCCGGAACTGGTGGTACCGGACTGAGGGCACGCACCTCAGGGCGAGTGCGGGAAGAAGGAAGAGTGCGTACAGGGCTCTGGAGACGCACAGGAGGCTTGGTGCGTGGTGCCGGAACTGGAGGTACTGGGCTGGGGCGGGAAGGTGGCGCCGGATATACCGTGCAGGCGTACTGGCTCCCTTGAGCACTGAGCCTGCCCAACCTTACCTGGTTGAATGCTCCCCGTACCCCCACCAATGCGGGGAGGTGGAATAACCCGCACTGGGCTGTGTAGGCGAACCGGGGACACCATGTGTAAGGCTGGTGCCATGTACACCGGCCCGAGGAGACGTACTGGAGGCCAGATATGTTGAGCCGGCTTCATGGCACTTGGCTCAATGCTCAATTTAGCCCGGCCAGTGCGGGGAGGTGGAATAACCCGCACCGGGCTATGCACACGTACAGGAGACACCGTGCGCTCTTCCGCATAACACGGTGTCTACCCGTACTCCCGCTCTCCACGGTAAGCATGGGAAGTGGGCGTAGGTCTCCTACCTGACTTCGCCACACTACCCTTTAGCCCCCCCCCCCCCAGAAATTTTTGGGATTTCTTCTCGGGCTTCCTGGCCAGCCGTGTTCCCTCATAACACCGGTTCCCCTTCTCAGCTGCTTTCGCTCTCCTAGCTGCCTCCACCTGTTCCCATGGAAGACGATCCTTACCAGCCAGGATCTCCTCCCATGTGTAGCAACCCTTTCCGTCCAATACGTCCTCCCAAGTCCATTTCTCCTGGTCCCGCTGCTGCTGCTGCTGCCGTTGCTGCCCGTTGCTACGCTGCTTGGTCCGGGTTTGGTGGGTGGTTCTGTAACGGCAGCCTTCCCTCTCTTCACTATAAGAGAGGGTGGAACAGGGATCGGACCAACACGCAGCGTAGCCAGTGCTCAACATGTTTAATTAAACAAAAACAGTGAACACTTACAACGAACAAAATAACAAAATATGGCAAACCGAAACAGTCCTATCTGGTGCAGAATACAAACACAGAGACAGGAAACAACCACCCACAATCCCCAACACAAAACAAGCCACCTATATATGATTCTCAATCAGGGACAACGATTGACAGCTGTCTCTGATTGAGAACCATATTAGGCTGGACACAGAAACAGACTAACTAGACACACAACATAGAATTCCCACCCAGCTCACGTCCTGACCAACACTAAACAAGCAAAACACATAAGAACTATGGTCAGGACGTGACACTGATATAACTCGGTTTAATATAACAACATTATGATGTTTTTAACACCTATATCTAATAAAAACAGAGCCGGATATATCTAAGGGCTATAACGGGAGCATTCTAGAACGACAGCCAGAGATCCTTTCTGCGTCAGAGCGAAGAGGACAAAGGACGGACCCTACGTTGCCAGACCATTTATAAGCTCTCAGATCTGCCTAGAAACACCATTTCAATTCTCACTATTCGCTGACATCCAGGGGAAGGCGTATGCAGTGCATCTCAACCAATAGAAGACAGGCAGATTTATAAACGGATCTCAGAACAGCCAGCAGAATTCAGCATTCTCACATCCTCATAGGAAAATTGCTCTAGCTCCAGTTCTGTTTTACTCACAGATATAATTCAAACGGTTTTAGAAACTAGTGTTTTCTATCCAATAGTAATATTAATATGCATATTGTACGAGCAAGAATTGAGTACGAGGCAGTTTAATTTGGGAACAAAATTATTAAAAAGTGCAAACAGCACCCCCTATTGAGCAGAAGTCGGGAGATAGTAACTCGGTAAACAACTTTCCTGAGGTGCCCCAAATTCCTAATGAGTTAATTGTTGCATGATTTATTTAATCAAGTAATAATTAAACATAGTAGGTAAGTATTTGATTAATAGCAGTCATCACATTAATGATAGTCGCATCATGACATATTGGAGCCCCGTGCGAGGAATCTAAGATAGAATGAGGCCTTACTGTTGCAGCAAATAGCAGATTACATTATACACGCAGATTACATTATACACCATTAGAGCTCTGGGCAGGAATTGTTGAGGTGCAAGTGTTTCCATTTGAACAAGATACATAGAGGATTCCTCCGGTGTTGTTTCTCCGATGTAGGTATTCTGAGAAATAGACTAGTTGGGCAAAATGGAGTACTATTTCTGTCTCTCGTGTTTCAGGAGGGAGTAGACTCGGTCATTATTAATTTCTTGAGCGAGGACATACGGGCAAGCCTTGTATATAGAAATTTAAACAAAGCGAGTAATTATCTCTCCATCTCTCGCGCTTCAGTAGCATGGGTAGACCACGGTGTGGATCTCTTCTATGTTACCACGCATTCCGGTAAAACATTGCTAGCAAAGGAGACTCCAACTGGGTTGACCGTGAGACGTCATTAGTAAACCCGTTCCCCTATTATAGGGGACCATGTGGTGCTTGGAACTGGCATTCCTGTACAAGTAGGGTTAGCTTTGCACTAGATGCTAAGCTTACAAAGGGAGAGCAGCCATTTTTTCTTTGTTCACAGGGCAACACCCTGTGCGTTGGGAAACGGAAGTCCTGCCCCTTTGGACTCCCGTTTGATTTCAGCTTTCTGTGATCAGTGACGCCTCATGGTGAAGAATTGGCAGCAAAAAATGTTTGAGAAAAAAAGTATTTCCATGTGACAGCAACCATATGCTCATGTCTGTTACAAAGGGTTACACTTATGATATTCATCCAATCTCAACTAAATATGATGAAGTCCACGCTAAACTAGATAAATCTGTAGAGTTATCTACAGTACCAACATGAGCGCGCAACTTGATAACATGCATAAAGTTTTGATGAACGTTACTCAAAGCAATAATGATCTAGTCGTAATGCTGCAGACCAAAGACGTTCAGTTAATGAACACAATGACCAAGTTGGATGACAAATCCGCAGAACTCATTGAAGTCGCTGACCAATTGAATGATAAGAGAACTTGAAGGTGATGAAGATGGAAATATTGATTTCTAAGCAAGTGGAGGAAATCTCATTACTGAATCTCTCGCACCGTACTCAAGACCTCTACCTGCAAACCATGACAGATAAGTATGAGACCGAACTCTCACACTATGCAGCAGAATACCACCCTTAGGTACCATCTGGAAGAATTCCAGAACAGTCACGCGCTACAGTGTGACTACCCAACCAATTAACTGGAGCTCGGTACACAAAGGAGAGAAGACGAAAGCAAGTTTCAGACTTTGCCTCTCCAGGTGTCCCTCAGTCTTCTCCTCTTGGCCATTAGGCACAGAGTAACTTGGAGCCTCTTTGCCAACAAAGCCAAAGCTTTGCTTCTCCTCAAATTTCCCCACAGGATGAAGCTAACCCTCTCTGCCCGCTAGGCACGGAACATCTTGACAAATTCGTCAAAAACTTCTGCACCTTTGACCTCGTTCCAGGTAAGCCAAACGACACCGAGACGTTCCTAGCAAACATAGAAGATGCCTTGGCTACCAAAACTCTACGGGTTCTGACATGCTTTACCTGTTGAAGCAAACGTCAAATAGACACTTGACACGGATAATTTAACTACAACAGCAACACGTGCAAAGCGACTACGCTAAACTTGCCACAGCTTTGAAAATAGAATTTAGTGGTTCTGCGACTCGCAAACACGGCAGCTCACAGGCTAACACTGTAAAACAAGCTCAGAATGAACACCCACAAGCTTCCTATCATAGGCTTCGTTCCTTATCAAGTATTGGAGCATTGAGAGATGACACACAACGGTTTCTAACACAAAACTACGATACCAATACCCACTGAGGTCGAAATAACTAAAGTACATCGCCAGCGAAACAACTACAGCTACAATCGACCTGATTGCTACGTTCCTGGACCCAACCCACACAAAGTGTCAGAGCACAAGTGCAAAAAAGGGTTCAATGACAATCAAAATGTAGACCGACGCTCTCTAGACGTTCTATTACATGAAGTACTAAAGCGAGAAGAATTTGAGAAAAGGGAAAAAGTTAAGTCACTATGACTAGACGTGGAATTGCCAGACAACAGGTCTGCCAGAATTAACCCCCTTAGCAAGGACATAAACGATCAAATTTGTCACGATCGTCAAAGGGACTGAGAGAGGACCAAGGCGCAGCGCGTGGAAAGTACATCTTCTTTTTATTTAAAGAAGGAAAAAACAAAACAAACGACCGTGAAGCTATACAAACATAAGTGCTGACACAAAACACTTCGACATAGACAATTCCCCACAAACAGCTAAAGCCTATGGTTGCCTTAAATATGGCTCCCAATCAGAGACAACAATAACCAGCTGTCTCTAATTGAGACCCAATTCAGGCAACCATAGACTTTCCTAGATACCTACACTCAACCATAGACACAGCTAGACTTCTATACTAAACATAAACCCAACTACTCTAATAAACCCCCTAAACCTTACAACCACCCTAGACACTACAAAAAACACATACATTCCCCATGTCACACCCTGACCTAACTAAAATAATTAAGAAAACAAAGAATACTAAGGCCAGGGCGTGACATAACCCCCCCCTTAAGGTGCGAACTCCGGGCGCACCAGCACATAGTCTAGGGGAGGGTCTGGGTGGGCGTCCGTCCACGGCGGCGGCTCCGGCACTGGTCGTGGTCCCCACCCCACCACAGTCACTACCCGCCTCCGTAGCCTCCTCCAAATGGCCACCCTCCACATTAACCCCACTGGATTAAGGGGCAGCACCGGACTAAGGGGCAGCACCGGACTAAGGGGCAGCACCGGACTAAGGGGCAGCACCGGACTAAGGGGCAGCACCGGACTAAGGGACAGCACCGGACTAAGGGACAGCTCCGGACTAAGGGGCAGCTCCGGACTAAGGGGCAGCACCGGGATAAGGGGCAGCACCGGGATAAGGGGCAGCTCCGGACTGAGGGACGGCAGCTCCGGACTGAGGGACGGCAGCTCCGGACTGAGGGACGGCAGCTCCGGACTGAGGGACGGCAGCTCCGGACTGAGGGACGGCAGCTCCGGACTGAGGGACGGATCCTGGCTGGATGACGGCTCTGGCGGATCCTGGCTGGACGGCTCTGGCGGATCCTGGCTGGACGGCTCATGGTTGGCTGACAGATCTGGCTGCTCATGGCTGACTGACGGATCTGGCTGCTCATGGCTGGCTGACGGATCTGGCTGCTCATGGCTGGCTGACGGATCTGGCTGCTCATGGCTGGCTGACGGATCTGGCTGCTCATGGCTGGCTGACGGATCTGGCTGCTCATGGCTGGCTGACGGATCTGGCTGCTCATGGCTGGCTGACGGCTCTGGCTGATCCTGTCTGGTTGGCGGCTCTGGCTGATCCTGTCTGGTAGGCGGCTCTGGCAGATCCTGTCTGGTAGGCGGCTCTGGCAGATCCTGTCTGGTTGGCGGCTCTGGCAGATCCTGTCTGGTTGGCGGCTCTGGCAGATCCTGACTGACGAATGGCTCTACCGGCTCCTGACTGACGAACGGCTCTGACGGCTCGGGACAGACGGGCGGCTCTGACGGCTCGGGGCAGACGGATGGCTCAGATGGCGCTGGGTAGACGGATGGCTCAGATGGCGCTGGGCAGACGGATGGCTCAGATGGCGCTGGGCAGACGGATGGCTCAGATGGCGCTGGGCAGACGGATGGCTCAGATGGCGCTGGGCAGACGGATGGCTCAGATGGCGCTGGGCAGACGGATGGCTCAGATGGCGCTTGGCAGACGGGTGGCTTAGATGGCGCTTGGCAGACGGGCAGTTCAGGCACCGCTGTGCAGACGGCAGACTCTGGCCGGCTGAGGCGCACTGTAGGCCTGGTGCGTGGTGCCGGAACTGGAGGCACCGGGCTAAGGACACGCACCTTCAGGCTAGTGCGGGGAGAAGGAACAGGGCATACTGGACCCTGGGGACGCACATTAGGCCTAGTGCGTGGTGCCGGAACTGGTGGTACCGGGCTGGGGACACGCACCTCAGGGCTAGTGCGGGGAGCAGCAACAGGATGCACAGGACTCTGGAGACGCACAGGAGGCTTGGTGCGTGGTGCCGGAATTGGTGGTACCGGGCTGGAGACACGCACCATAGGACGAGTGCGTGGAGGAGGAACAGGGCTCTGGAGACACACTGGAAGCCTGGTGCGTGGTGTAGGCACTGGTGGAACTGGACTGGGGCGGGGAGGTGGCGCCGGAAATACCGGACCGTGCAGGCGTACTGGTTCCCTTGAGCACCGAGCCTGCCCAACCTTACCTGGTTGAATGCTCCCCGTCGCCCTACCCGTGCGGGGAGGTGGAATAACCCTTACCGGGCTATGTAGGCGAACCGGGGACACCATGCGCTCTACTGCGTAACACGGTGTTCGCCCGTACTCCCGCTCTCCACGGTTAGCCTGGGAAGTGGGCGCAGGTCTCCTACCTGCCCTCGGCCCACTACCTCTAAGCCCCCCCCCAAGAAATTTTTGGGGCTGACTCACAGGCTTCCTACCGCGTCGTCGTGCTGCCTCCATTCGCCGGTATCCCTCCTCACACTGCGCCAGAGAATCCCAGGCTGGCTCCGGCACTCGCCCTGGGTCGATCGCCCACCTGTCGATCTCCTCCCACGTAGTGTAGTCCATATTACGCTCCCATTTCCATTCCTCCTTGCGCTGCTCCTGTTGCCGCTTTTCACGCTGCTTGATCCCGCATTGGTGGGGAATTCTGTCACGATCGTCAAAGGGACTGAGAGAGGACCAAGGCGCAGCGCGTGGAAAGTACATCTTCTTTTTATTTAAAGAAGGAAAAAACAAAACAAACCAACAAAACAGACGACCGTGAAGCTATACAAACATAAGTGCTGACACAAAACACTTCGACATAGACAATTCCCCACAAACAGCTAAAGCCTATGGTTGCCTTAAATATGGCTCCCAATCAGAGACAACAATAACCAGCTGTCTCTAATTGAGACCCAATTCAGGCAACCATAGACTTTCCTAGATACCTACACTCAACCATAGACACAGCTAGACTTCTATACTAAACATGAACCCAACTACTCTAATAAACCCCCTAAACCTTACAACCACCCTAGACACTACAAAAAACACATACATTCCCCATGTCACACCCTGACCTAACTAAAATAATTAAGAAAACAAAGAATACTAAGGCCAGGGCGTGACAAAATTAGTCCCGCTCTCACTCGAGACCCTATCCAGGGCCCGCTCGATCAAGTAATAAGCCCACAGGCTTTGTCTATAGACTCTGGGACAAATGTTGCGAAGCAAAAGGCCAAAAACTTCGCAAGAGCCAAATCCACTCAATCCCTGATAAATCGATCTGTCTTCACCATGAACACAGATGACACATCACGTAGTACTAAACAACACTCCACTTTGTGGGGAATATGACTACAAAACATCCCATACCTGGAAACAGTCCTGGAGGACTGCTTAAAACTTCTTATGGCTGCAAGCCCGGTGTCGGTACACTTATGACAACAGCCAGCTCAAGTGCAGGGCGCGAAATTCAAAAGATATTTTTTAGAAATATTTAACTTTCACACATTAACAAGTCCAATACAGCAAATGAAAGATAAACATCTTGTGAATCCAGCCAACATGTCCGATTTTTAAAATGTTTTACAGCGAAAAGACCACGTATATTTATGTTAGCTCACCACCAAATACAAAAAAGGACAGACATTTTTAACAGCACAGGTAGCATGCACAAAACCAACCTAACTAACCAAGAACCAACCAAACTAACCAAGAAACAACTTCATCAGATGACAGTCTTATAACATGTTATACAATAAATCTATGTTTTGTTCGAAAAATTTGCATATTTGAGGTATAAATCAGTTTTACATTGCAGCTACCATCACAGCTACCGTCACAAATAGCACCGAAGCAGCCAGAGTAATTACAGACACCAACGTGAAATACCTAAATACTCATCATAAAACATTTCTGAAAAATACATGGTGTACAGCAAATGAAAGACAAGCATCTTACCAGCCAATATTTCCGATTTCTAAAGTGTTTTACAGCGAAAACACAATATAGCATTATATTAGCTTACCACAATAGCCAGAAACACAAGCCATTTACCAGCAGCAAAAGTTAGCGATCGTAACAAACCAGCAAAAGATATATAATTTTTGACTAACCTTGATAAGCTTCATCAGATGACAGTCCTATAACATCAGGTTATACATACACTTATGTTTTGTTCGAAAATGTGCATATTTAGAGCTGAAATCAGTGGTTATACATTGTGCTAACGTAGCATCTTTTTCCCAGAATGTGCGGATATTTTTATGACACTCAACTATTCTGACCAAATAACTATTCATAAACGTTACTAAAAAATACATGTTGTATAGGAAATGATAGATACACTAGTTCTTAATGCAATCGCCGTGTTAGAATTCTAAAAATAACTTCATTACGACATCCAGCTTAGTTATAGCGAGAGCGTGCCCAAAATCTGGGCGCAAACTACTAGTACACATGTTCGACAGATATATGAAATAACATCATAAAATGGGTCCTACTTTTGATGATCTTCCATCAGAATGTTGTACAAGGGGTCCTTTGTCGGGAACAATCGTTGTTTGGATTTAGAATGTCCTCTTCTCCAGTCAATTAGCACGGAAAGCTAGCAAAGTGGCGCGAAGCTCTCCTTCGTGAACAAACGCAGTCAAAGCAACACGCCTAACGTCCCGAAAAAATTTCAATAATCTAATAAAACTATATTGAAAAAACATACTTTACGATGATATTGTCACATTTATCAAATAAAATCAAAGCCAGAGATATTAGTCGTCTATAACGACAGCTTTACAGAAGGCAATACCAGGTCCCTTCTCGCGCGTTCCAGAAAACAGGAAATTGGGGTCACGTCATGCCAAGAGCTTTTATTCGACCTCAGATCATGTTATACACTCCATTTCTTCTCTCACTGCCTGTTGACATCTAGTGGAAGGCGTATGAAGTGCATGTATACTAATACATATCAAGCACATTTATAGGCAGGCCCTAGAACAGAGCATCGATTTCAGATTTTCCACTTCCTGTCAGGAAGTTTGCTGCAAAATGAGTTCTGTTTTACTCACAGATATAATTCAAACGGTTTTAGAAACTAGAGAGTGTTTTCTATCCAATAGTAATAATAATATGCATATTGTACGAGCAAGAATTGAGTACGAGGCCGTTTGAAATGGGCACCTTTTATCCAGGCTACTCAATACTGCCCCTGCAGCCCAAAGAAGTTAACCTGTCATGCGCTAATTGATTTGGGCTCGACAATGTCGCTCATCTCTCAAACTTTGTTCAATGATCTCAAAAGATCTTTGAAGCCTGTCACGTTCCTGACCTATTGTTCCTTTTTCTTTTATTTATTTAGTTGGTCAGGGCGTGAGTTGGGGTGGGTTGTCTTTGTGTGTTTTGTCTAGTTTAGGGTGTGTGTTTGTTTAAGTTTTTTTTTGTATGTATGGGGTAGTGTTCAGTGTAGGTGTTTAGGAAAGTCTATGGTTGCCTGATTTGGTTCTCAATCATAGACAGCTGTTTATGGTTGTCTCTGATTGGGAGCCATATTTAGGGCAGCCATAGGCTTTAGGTATTTGTGGGTAATTGTCTATGTTGAACGTTTGTTGCTTGTCTGTGCACTTACGTTATTTAGCTTCACGGTCGTTTGTTGTTTTGTTAGTTTGTGTATAGTGTTCGTTTTGTGTTTTCTCTCTCTTCTCAATAAAAGAAGATGTATTTTCCACACGCTGCGCCTTGGTCTACTGTCTATCAAGAAGACGATCGTGACAGAATTACCCACCAACCAAAGACCAAGCGGCGTGGGAGAGCTCAACAGCGAAACCAGGACTCGTGGACATGGGAGGAAATATTGGACGGAAAAGGACCCTGGGCTCAACCAGGAGAATATCGCCGTCCCAAAGCTGAGCTGGAGGCAGCGAAAGCAGAGAGGCGGCGATATGAGGAGGCAGCACGGAAACAAGGCTGGAAGCCCGTAAGTCAAACCCAAAAATTTCTTGTGGGGGGGGCTCTCGGGTAGTTTAGTTGGGTCAGTCGGGAGACGTGAGCCAACTCCTCCTGTTTACCGTAAGGAGCCGGTGAGGGCGGATTTGGAGGAGAGTGACGCAGAGACAGTAAAGGAGTTAATGGAGAAATTGGAGGAGAGAGTTATGAGGGATGTATTGGTTTGGTGCATGAGGCACGGCATCCGTCCGAATGAACGTGTTGGTGACTTAATGTCATCGGGAACAGCTCTCCATACTCGTTCTGAGGTGCGTGCTAGCAGTCTGGTTAAGACAGTGCCTACAGCACGCACAAAGCCTCCTGTGCGTCTCCAGAGTCCTGTGCGTCCTGTTACTGCTCCTCGCACTAGCCCTGTGGTGCGTGTCCCCAGCCCAGTGCCACCAGTTCCGGCACCACGCACCAGGCTTCCAGGGCGTCTCCAGAGCCCTGTACGCACTGTTCCTTCTCCCCGTACTCGCCCTGAGGTGCGTGCCCTCAGCCCGGTACCTCCAGTTCCGGTACCCCGCACCAGGCCTATAGTACGCCTTGAGAGTCCAGTGTGCCCTGTTCCTGCTCCCCGCACTAGCCTTGAGGTGCGTGTCTCCAGTCCGGTACCACCAGTTCCGGCACCACGCACCAAGCCTCATGTGCGTCTCCAGAGCCCTGTACGCACTGATCTTTCTCCCCGCACTCGTCCTGAGGTGCGTGCCCTCAGCCCGGTACCACCAGTCCCGGTACCACGCACTAGTCCTATAGTGCGCTTCGAGAACTCAGTGTGCCCTGTTCCTGTTCCCCGCACTAGCCTGAAGGTGCGTGTCCTTAGCCCGGTACCTCCAGTTCCGGCACCACGCACCAGGCCTACAGTGCGCCTCAGCCGGCCAGAGTCTGCCGTCTGCCCAGCGGCGCCTGAACTGCCCGTCTGCCCAACGGCGCCTGAACTGTCCGTCTGCCCAACGCCGTCTGAACTGTCCGTCTGCCAAGCGCCGCATGAACTGCCCGTCTGTATTGAGCCTTCAAAGCCGCCCGTCGGTACTGAGCCTTCAAAGCCGCCCGTCTGCCATGAGCCTGCAAAGCCGCCCGTCTGCCATGAGCCTACAGAGCCGTCCGCTAGACAGGAGCCGCTAGAGCCTTCCGCCAGACAGGAGCCGCTAGAGCCTTCCGCCAGACAGGAGCCGCCAGAGCCTTCCGCCAGACAGGAGCCGCCAGAGCCTTCCGCCAGACAGGAGCCGCCAGAGCCTTCCGCCAGACAGGATCAGCCAGAGCCTTCCGCCAGACAGGATCAGCCAGAGCCATCCGCCAGACAGGATCAGCCAGAGCCGTCAGCGAGCCATGACCAGCCAGAGCCGTCAGCGAGCCATGACCAGCCAGAGCCGTCAGCGAGCCATGACCAGCCAGAGCCGTCAGCGAGCCATGACCAGCCAGAGCCGTCAGCGAGCCATGACCAGCCAGCGCCGTCAGCGAGCCATGACCAGCCAGAGCCGTCATCCAGCATTGGGCCGTCATCCAGCCAGGATCCGCCAGATCCGTCAGCCAGCCATGAGCAGCCAGATCCGCCAGCCAGCCATGAGCAGCCAGATCCGTCAGCCAGCCATGAGCAGCCAGATCCGTCAGCCAGCCATGAGCAGCCAGATCCGTCAGCCAGCCATGAGCAGCCCAGCCAGGATCCGCCAGAGCCGTCCAGCTAGGATCCGCCAGAGCCATCCAGCCAGGATCCGCCAGCCAGTCCGGTGCTGTCCCTCAGTCCGGAGCTGCCGTCCCTCAGTCCGGAGCTGCCCCTTATCCTGGTGCTGCCCCTTATCCTGGTGCTGCCCCTTATCCTGGTGCTGCCCCTGATCCTGGTGCTGCCCCTTATCCTGGTGCTGCCCCTTAGTCCGGTGCTGCCCCTTAGTCCGGTGCTGCCACTTAGTCCGGTGCTGCCACTTAGTCCGGTGCTGCCCCTTAATCCAGTGGGGTTAAGTTGGAGGGTGGTCATTTGGAGGAGGCTACGAAAGCGGGTAGTGACTATGGTGGGGTGGGGACCACGACCAGTGCCAGAGCCGCCACCATGGACAGACGCCCACCCAGACCCTCCCCTAGACTTTATGCTGGTGCGCCCGGAGTTCGCACCTTAAGGGGGGGGTTATGTCACGTTCCTGACCTATTGTTCCTTTTTCTTTTATTTATTTAGTTGGTCAGGGCGTGAGTTGGGGTGGGTTGTCTTTGTGTGTTTTGTCTAGTTTAGGGTGTGTGTTTGTTTAAGTTTTTTTTTGTATGTATGGGGTAGTGTTCAGTGTAGGTGTTTAGGAAAGTCTATGGTTGCCTGATTTGGTTCTCAATCATAGACAGCTGTTTATGGTTGTCTCTGATTGGGAGCCATATTTAGGGCAGCCATAGGCTTTAGGTATTTGTGGGTAATTGTCTATGTTGAACGTTTGTTGCTTGTCTGTGCACTTACGTTATTTAGCTTCACGGTCGTTTGTTGTTTTGTTAGTTTGTGTATAGTGTTCGTTTTGTGTTTTCTCTCTCTTCTCAATAAAAGAAGATGTATTTTCCACACGCTGCGCCTTGGTCTACTGTCTATCAAGAAGACGATCGTGACAAAGCCAGCTAAACATTGGTTAAAAATGGAACAATGACTACCTCGCCTCTCACATTGAGACTGAGGGCATATCGCTTGTTCACCCTGTGTATGTTACCAGCCTCAAGTCTGAGCCCCTGCTACTTGGAGAAGACTTGATGAATTGTTTACTCCCACTAATGGATTGGAAAACCAACCAAGAATGATCACAGGTCACAGTGCCGTCTTCACGGACCACACTGTCTACTCCTAACTCTAGCTGCAACACAGTCATCCACGAGGAGTATCTGTCGACAGCACCCCTTGGGAAAAATAAGTTTCGAAACCTCGTGGTGCAGAATTTGACCAAAGGACATATTATGATATCTCGTCACATTCAATCAGCAAACCTGATTGGCCATTCTTTTCATGATTTTGAGCCAGCATTCTCTGTGTATGAGCAACTCCCCTCCTCCTTGGAGTCGTGCAATAGTGTAGCTTAGATGAACTTATCTTGTCCTTCAGACACTTCTGCAAGCACTGCAAGCACGTGCAGAAGGTAATCTGCTTCCGACGATATGTTTTCTGTTTTGTGGGGTACTGAAACCCCTTACAATGGCACTAACAGCGTCAGTCCCGCAACTGACCCGATGACTCCCACTGGTGGAACGCTGTGCGATATCGCAGACAGATATCCTCGTCTCAGTTCTCAGGTACTGGAACAGTTACCACACGCGAATGCTGTGGTGACTGACAGGCCTCGACAGCCACTGAGCGTTTTAAAGCACAAACACAAGGGAGGGCCTTGTATACCCTGGGACTATGATTTGTTATCATTGATAATTTCAATATCACACCAAACACATTGCTGTTCAAAGGTATTTTCTTCAAACGAAGCAGACGTGATGAATGAGAAGTGAATAATGAGCAGTCACTTCAGTGAGTTTATAATGCACATACCGTTTCAGTACATACCATTTCTTTATACAATAGGTATATTAAGAGTACATTTCAAAAATGTGTTTGTCAGGGGGGAAATACATGTCTATGTAGCTGGTAAATAAGAAGAGAATCCAAGCTTTTTCAGTATTTCTCATTTCGTCAGTATTTCTGTATTTCATTTCCAGTATTCCTCATTTTTTTTGTATTCTGTAGGTAGCAGTGTAACACCATCAGGTTAGCAATTTGTGATTTGCTTGTGGTGCATGCTAAACGTAGTCAGTCAGTATTTACTTAATAATGTGGCATGCCTGTCACACAATTCCTTTTTCTGGGTATGTATTTTCTTCCAAAGGAGTATGCACTGTGAATATCAACGTCTGTTCTCATCAAAGGAAAATGTTGACATACTGTATGGCAGGTCTATGGTGAATTTAGTCTTTAACAGAATGCTAAATGCTAACCCATACATTTTTTGAAAAGCTACGTCAGGGTTTTTTGTCCTTAGCAGAATTTACCCCAGTCGTTTAAATTTGAAGACCTATTCCTGGTTTTGGATGTTTTGCTGGTACAACCGTAGGGAATAGATGCTTTAAAACAATACACACATGCAAAGCTAAAACATGTATACGAAGGGAAGGAGACTGCTATTTCCCCTATATCCAAATAATATGTAAGAAAAAAAATGGTGTTCTCCACATGCTTCCTTCAGACACATCTGATACTCTGCACACTCAACATTTTATTATCAGAAGGCAGCACCAAAACACTCTGGTCCAGCAGACCCAGTGGCTTAAGCTGTAGCTCCACAGGGCTCCTGGACAATGGCAGCCACAGCAACACCAGGGCCCACTGCTGGATCATAAAACTGTTTGATTTCCTAATCCCTGGAGAGAGAGACTAAAAGGTACCAGGGCACACACATACACACATTTGCATACAGACACACACACACATAATGGCGACATAATGGTGCTAAGCCCCTACAGTGCTAATTAGCCATGTTGAGCCAAACCACGCTGCAATCAGAAAATCTGAAAATAAAATAAAAATCCCATAGTCCTGTTTCATTGAAGTGGAGAGATATGCTTAACGCCTGATGTAATTATATCTGACATACAGTCTACTGTGTTTATTAGTAGGATGCTGTGTGTGGCAGTTTAGAAAATAAAATAAAATACAACAGCACACAAAAAAACTACAATATATTTACTCTTGGGGGACAAGAAACATCTCGAAAGAGAGGAATCCAAGAATTGATTGTCCTCCTGTTTCCCCTGTTTTACTTTAATGTGAAGTTATTAGAGGCCTGTTTGTGCCTGCCCTGCATTGATCAACATGTTTTAGACTCACAGCTCTCCCATCCGTTTTATTGCTATATATTTGGCATGAACAACACTATACTCCAATGAAGCAGCCTGCTGCACAAATCAATGTGTTGGCTAAAATTAAGGCTCAGTGTATAGCGGTAGCTATATATTCTAACATTATTTAAAGCAGTGTTTCCCAACTCCAATCCTCAAGTACCCCCAACAGTGCACACGTTTGTTGTAGCCCTGGACAAACACACCTCATTCAACTCATTAAAGGCTTGACGATTAGTTGTCAAGTCGAATCAGTTGTGCTTGTCTGGGGCTATAATAAAAATGTGTACTTTTAGGTAAAATTGTAGTAAAATACTTTTGCTTTTTGATGAGCCATCCTTAACTTGCTTGACATCAGTAAATATTAATCTGGTTTTATGATATAATTCAGGTTTAAAATGAGCACTAGCCACCTGGTGCTTTAATGCACATTCTATCAATAATATGCTGTGTTTTTATTCGGATCACGCAGGATATTCATTTTGTTTTAAACTTACCTGTCACATTTACTCATGCATACTTCAAAAAACATACTAAAGTTGTTACTTGAGTTATTTTCCACGTTTAGAAGCCATATTAGTGTGTCGTAGCGAGTAGTTTATTGTTAAACTCTTGAAGAGGCAACAGCCACTCTTCACGGCACACTTGAGTTAGAAAATAAGTTTCACTCAAAAACAGAACCTAAACAAATCTTGAATCCTAAATCCTGCCAAACAATTCACTCATAGAAACAACTAACGGAAAGCTAGTCTGTGCACAAGGACAGAAGTGAAGATTACGTCCTCCTGTCGATCAATGGGCGCTTGTGTTGAGGAGACAAAAGCAGAGCGCATTCAAAAGCACTTCTAGATAATGAAGCCAGGAGATCTAAGCTCCAGTAAGAGTGGTCTTTTGTGCATTCCCACAGAGACGGTTTGCATTGTAGTATCCACTATACAAGTGTGATGAAGGGGAATGCAGGCAGGCAACCGCACAGATGGCGAACAGAGGCATTATGCGGAAGACAAGAAGGGTTTGTCAAAAGCAGATAATGATTAAAAGAAAATCAGTAATTAACAGATGATGGAAGAACTCTAAGGGCTTAGAAGACTGATCTGGTGGCAATCTGTGTCCTTAATGTGTTGAGACAGTCAAGTACTTAATACAATCTTTATTGTGTTTACTGTATGCCCAGCCCTGTATACGGTACATTGCCAGATCATCTGTTTCTCATGTTACGAGTCTTTGCACCTGAAGCTGGCCGGTGATTACTGGAGGAATCCACAATGCAGCAGTATATTGTGCATATGTTGAAGTTAGAGAGGACAGTATCAGTGTTTTCCTATAGCAAGTTCAGTTCAGGCAGATCAGGTTGGTAGGGGTTGCATGGATGGAGGGATGATGAGTTGAGATTGTGTTGCTGTTCGTTCTCCCAGGCCAGGGGGGATTAAAAGTGTGTAGGCTCTGCAGGGATTAACAGAGAGAGGCAGTGGTGCTGGGGACTGAGAGTGTCCTATTAAAACGTGGACAACAAGGATGGGGTTATCCATTTTAGTCGGGTAATAAAGGTTAAATTGATCTGTGCCATTTTTTTTTTAAGTCAGAAGTATAGGAAGTAGTAGTGGGTTTGTTTTGTTTTGGTTATAACTTTCCAGGCCCAATTCCAATCCCTCCTCTGCACTCAAGTGAATAACATTACATTGCATTGGATCAGAATCATGCTCATACCCATATAGTTGGTTTCTTTACCCTCTCGGTTGAACTTTCTTAGAAATACACCTGTGTGGACTGCAAATGTTTGCCAGAGTTTAAAAAAATATATATTGTGAAAATGTTTGATAGCAAGTACAATGAGCCTCACTTTAAAATCGGCAGGAAAATGTAAACGATGTGCTGCTTCAGGAGTGATGTAGAGACTGATAGTCTCGGCTATTTTCAGCAGAGAAGATCCCATAACCTTATGTGAACTGGAGGAGATGGAGATAGCTGGTGGAGCAGCAGGGCGAATCAAGTCAATATCCTTGCTTAATGGAAGGCAAACAATCATTTATTAATGTGATTAGATGGATGATGGCCAGCAGTTACAATGGCTCACATTGAGCCAGATGATCACCGTGGATTAAGACAGACCTGCACGGTCTGTATCCAAGCTGTTAGTCTCAATCATTTGGAAAACACTGAGCAAATGGCTGTCAACCTTTACGGAAAAAACACGATTTCACATGTGGAAAATCATATGATTTCACATGTGAAAACGTGTTTTTGGAACATTACACGTGAAAAATGTGGTTTGCACTATTGTAAAGTGGTTGTTCCACTGGATATCATAAGGTGAATGCACCAATTTGTAAGTCGCTCTGGATAAGAGCGTCTGCTAAATGACTTAAATGTAAAAATGTAAATGTTTTGGAACATTACACAAAATGAGTCGTTATGATACAGTGTTTTTAATTGACATTATGTCAGTAACTGCTCTCTGGATTTGAATTTGCATCCTTTTGGTCTAGCATATTTGTGTGCATGGTGCAAAATATGTCGTATTTTAGCCAACCATCACTAAAAATGTTGTACCCGTTTAAGTGGTTTTATCATTATGGTAATAAAGCTTAAGCACTTTTTTTTCCTTTTTTTTTTACACTAGCAAGTCTGCAATTGCTGTTTGATCTTGTGACAATCAAGTGCTGTACTGTTAAAGGGTTGATGTGCATGTACCAGTAGCTTAAAGGAAGTTGGTTCATATAAAGTTAGAGTTCAATTTTCAATAACTCACTGTGAACTAGCTGCAAGTTGGTTGTACATTTCACAGTAACTTACTGTAGCTAAGATACTGTGACCTGATGGTGTGGCAGATAAGTGATTATTACCATGACATAGTAACTAGCAGTAAATAAAACAGTATATGGCTGTTTAGTATTACATGCACTATGTCAGCCTTTAACAAGGCCGGAAACTGACAGTGTAGAAGCATATTGTTTGACAACAGAATATAACACATCAGATTAACTAGGATGACACTCCCACTCATGGGAGACCCAAAAGAGCTAGATGAAATCCACTTGTGTTCCTTGTTAAAAGTTAATGTGTTTGAGCCAATCAGTTGTGTTGTCACAAGGTAGGGTTTGTTTACAGAAGATAGCCCTATTTGGTAAAATACCAATATCATGGCAAGAACAGCTCAAAAAAGCAAAGACAAATGGCAGTTCATCATTACTTTAAGACAGGTCAGTCAATGTGAAACATTTCAAGAACTTTGAACGTTTCTTCAAGTGAAGTCGCAGGAACCATCAAGCGCTATGATGAAACTGGCTCTCATGAGGACCGCAACAGGAAAGGAAGACCTAGAGTTACCTCTGCTGCAGAGGATAAGTTCATTAAAGTTGCAAGCCTCAGAAAGTGCAGCCCAAATAAGTGCTTCACAGAGTTCAAGTCACAGACACATCTCAGCATCAACTGTTCAGAGGACACTACGTGAATCAGGCCTTCATGGTCTAGCTGCTGGAAAGAAACCACTCCTAAAGGACACCAATAATAAGAAGAGACTTGCTTGGGCTAAGAAACACAAGCAATGGATATTAGACCAGTGGATACCTGTCATTTGGTCTGATGAGTCCAAATTTGAGATCTTTGGTTCCAACCACCAGGTCTTTGTGAGACGAAGAGTAGCTGAACGCATGATCTCCGCATGTGTTGTTCCCACTGTGAAGCATGGAGGTTGAGGTGTGATAATGTGGGGATGTGTCTGTGATTTATTTAGAATTCAAGGCACACTTAACAAACATGGCTACCATAGCATTCTGCGGTGATAAGCCATCCCATCTGGTTTGCACTTAGTGGGACTATCATTTGTTTCCAACAGGAAAATGACCAAACACACCTCCAGGCTGTGTAAGGGCTATTTGACCAAGAAAGAGAGTGATGGAGTGCTGCATCAGATGGCCTGGCGTCCACAATCAAGCGACCTTAACCCAATTGAGGTGGTTTTGGATGAGTTGGACCACAGAGTAAAGGAAAAGCAGCCAACAAGTGCTCAGGAAATGTGGGAACTCCCTCAAACCCGTTGGAAAAGCATTTCAGGTGAAGCTGGTTGAGAGAATACAAAGCGTGTGCAAAGCTGTCATCAAGGCAAAGGATGGCTACTTTGAAAAATCTAAAATCTAAAATATATTTTATTTGTTTAACACTTTTCTGTTTACTAAATCAAATCAAATTTATTTATATAGCCCTTCGTACATCAGCTGATATCTCAAAGTGCTGTACAGAAACCCAGCCTAAAACCCCAAACAGCAAGTAATGCAGGTGTAGAAGCACGGTGGCTAGGAAAAACTCCCTAGAACGGCCAAAACCTAGGAAGAAACCTAGAGAGGAACCAGGCTATGAGGGGTGGCCAGTCCTCTTCTGGCTATGCCTGGTGGAGATTATAACAGAACATGGCCAAGATGTTCAAATGTTCATAAATGACCAGCATGGTCAAATAATAATAATCACAGTAGTTGTCGAGTGTGCAGCACCTCAGGAGTAAATGTCAATTGGCTTTTCATAGCCGATCATTAAGAGTATCTCTACCGCTCCTACGGTCTCTAGAGAGTTGAAAACAGCAGGTCTGGGACAGGTAGCACGTCCGGTGAACAGGTCCGGGCTCCATAGCCGCAGGCAGAATAGTTGAAACTGGAGCAGCAGCACGGCCAGGTGGACTGGGGACAGCAAGGAGTCATCATCTCAGGTCGTCCTGAGGCATGGTCCTAGGGCACAGGTCCTCCGAGAGAGAGAAAGAGAGAATTAGAGAGAGCATACTTAAATTCACACAGGACATCGGATAAGACAGAAGTACTCCAGATATAACAAACTGACCCTAGCCCCCCGACACATAAACTAATGCAGCATAAATACTGGAGGCTGAGACAGGAGGGGTCAGGAGACACTGTGGCCCCATCCGATGATACCCCCGGACAGGTCCAAAAAGGAAGGATATAACCCCACCCACTTTGCCACGGCACAGCCCCCACACCACTAGAGGGATATCTTCAACCACCAACTTACCATCCTGAGACAAGGCCGAGTATAGCCCACAAAGATCTCCGCCACGGCACAACCCAAGGGGGGGGTGCCAACACAGACAGGAAGATCACGTCAGTGACTCAACCCACTCAAGTGACGCACCCCTCCTAGGGACGGCATGAAAGAGCACCAGTAAGCCAGTGACTCAGCCCCTACATGATTCCATATGTGTTATTTCATAGTTTTGTTGTCTTCACTATTATTCTACATTGTATAAAATAGTAAAAATAAAGAAAAACCCTGGAATGAGTAGGTGCACACAATCCCTCCATCAGTGCTCAGACTGTCCGCAATAGGCTGAGAGAGGCTGGACTGAGGGCTTCTAGGCCTGTTGTAAGGCAGGTCCTCACCAGACATCACCGGCAACAACATCGCCTACGGACACAAACCCACCGTCGCTGAACCAGATAGGACTGGCAAAAAGTGCTCTTCACTGACGAGTAACGGTTTTCTCTCACCAGGGGCGATGTTCGGATTCGCGTTTATCGTCGAAGGAATTAACGTTACACCGAGGCCTGTACTCATCGGACTGAGCTTGTTGTCATTGCAGGCGATCTCAACGCTGTGTGTTACAGGGAAGACATCCTCCTCAATCATGTGGTACCCTTCCTGTAGGCTCATCCTGACATGAACTTCCAGCATGACAATGCCATCAGCCATACTGCTTGTTCTGTGCGTGATTTCCTGCAAGACAGGAATGTCAGTGTTCTGCCACGGCCAGCGAAATGCCCGGATCTCAATCCCGGATCTCAATCCCATTGAGCATGTCTGGGACCTGTTGGATCAGAGGGTGAGGGCTAGGGCCATTCCACCCAGAAATATCTGGGAACTTGCAGGTGCCTCCTCCATGAGGAGGAGATGCACTGCAGTACTTTGCTTGTGTTTCTTGTCCCACACCAGATACTGACTGTTACTTTTGATTTTGACCCCCTCTTTGTTCAGGGACACATCATTCCATTTCTGTCAGTCACATGTCTGTGGAACTTGTTCAGTTTATGTCTCAGTTGTTGAATGTATTTATGTGCATACAAATATTTACAAATGTTAAGTTTGCTGAAAATAAACGCAGTTGACAGTGAGAGGACGTTTCTTTTTTTGCTGAGTTTACTTGTTCCAAGCAATAAGTATGAACCTGGTGGCACTGCAGAACCATTGATGCACTTAACCAAGAGGTTTCAATTTCAAAACATTAATCTAAACTATGTCTAGTGTCCTTGAGCAGTGCTATTTTTACGTTCATGTAACGTTGGTGGTTTAATTTGACAATTATTTACTTGATTCTGGGCAGCTTTAATCAACGTACCACGCAGTATTCTTGCCAATAAGTGTATAGCCATGTCTGGGTTGTTCTTACAGACCTTGTGGTGTTGTGGGACAGTTCAGGTTTCTGGTAACCATGAGGTTTTAAGTTCAAACCCAATCTATGTCTGATTCCCAAGTGTGCTCACAGTACAAAATAACAGTGTCACAATTAAACCTCATTCTCCATGCTTCACGTTGGGAACCATATTTGTGGAGATCATCTGTTCACCTACCCTGCGTCTCTCAAGACATGGCGGTTGGATCCAAAAATCTCACATTTGGACTCATTAGACCAAAGGACACATTTCCACCGGTCTAATGTCCATTGCTTGTGTTTCTTTTTCCAATCAAGTCTCTTCTTCTTATTGGTGTCCTTTAGTAGGGCTTTCTTTGCAGCAATATGACCATGAAGGCCTGATTCATGCGGTCTCCTCGGGACAGTTGATGTTGATGTGTGTCTGTTAATTGAAATCTGTGAATAACGCCAGAGAAGAAGGCAGATGTTTGACATGCCCCCTACCGATTGTTTTTTTTGTTAATTTATTTTCAACGTCTTTTTTACATAATGTTGCCGCTACTGTCTCTTTTGACCAAAAATACATGTTCTATTTAACCAGGCAAGTCAGTTAAGAACAAACTCTTATTTACAATGACAGCCTAGGAACAGTGGGTTAACTTCTACTTGCACACAATCCCGGATCCGGGAGCACCCCCATCAGTAAAAAAGCTGACTAGCATAGACTAGCATAGCGTCACAAGTAAATACTAGCATCTAAATATCATTAAATCACAAGTCCAAGACACCAGATGAAAGATACACATCTTATGAATCCAGCCATCATTTCTGATTTTTAAAATGTTTTACAGGGAAGACACAATATGTAAATCTATTAGCTAACCACGATAGCAAAAGACTCAACTTTTTTTTCCCACCATTTTTTTCCTGCATAGGTAGCTATCACAATTTCGACCAAATAAAGATATAAATAGCCACTAACCAAGAAACAACTTCATCAGATGACAGTCTGATAACATATTTATTGTATAGCATATGTTTTGTTAGAAAAATTTGCATATTTCAGGTATAAATCATAGTTTACCATTGCAGCCACCATCACAACTCTCACCAAAGCAACTTGAATAACTACAGAGACCAACGTGAATTACCTAAATACTCATCATAAAACATTTCTGAAAAATACACAGCGTACAGCAAATGAAAGACAAAGATCTTGCGAATCCAGCCAATATTTCAGATTTTTTAAGTGTTTTACAGCAAAAACACAATATAGCATTATATTAGCTTACTACAATAGCCAACTACACAACAGCATTGATTCAAGCCAACAATAGCGATAACGAATAAACCAGCAAAATATATTAATTTTTTCACTAACCTTCTCAAACTTCTTCAGATGACATTCCTATAACATCATATTACACAATACATATAGAGTTTGTTCGAAAATGTGCATATTTAGCGGCACAAATCGTGGTTATACAATGAGAATAGTAGCCAAGCTGCCAACAATATGTCGGGAGAAATCTTGGGAGAGGCACCTAATCTAATCAGTAACTAATCCTAAACTTGACTAAAAAATACAGGTTGGACAGGAAATGAAAGATACATTAGTTCTTAATGCAATCGCTGTGTTAGATTTTTAAAATTAACGTTACTACGACATACAGCGTGCGTTAAAGCGAGACCGCACCGAAATTAATGGCGGAATATGAGTTTTACATTTTTCAACAGAACAACGAATTAACATCATAAATAGTTCTTACTTTTTGATGAGCTCCCATCAGATCTTGGGCAAGTTGTCCTTTTTCCAAAAGAATCGTTGCTCGGTTGTAGATTGTCGCCTTCAACTTTGGAATTAGCAGTAAACATTAGCCATGTGGGCCAGACGTGCCCAACTCCCTAGAACGCAGAACAAATAAATACCCGAAAATCGCAATATACTGATATAAACTGATATAACTCGGTGTAAAATAACAACATTATGATGTCTTTAACACCTATATCGAATAAAATCAGAGCCGGATATATCTAAATGCTATAACGGGAGCTTTCTAGAACGCCATCCTGAGGTCTGTCTTGCGTCATGGCGAAGGGAAGAAAGAGAGGACACCACGTTGCCAGCCCATTTATAAGGCCTCAGATCTGCCTAGCAACTCCATTCCAATTCTCACTATTTGCTGACATCCAGGGGAAGGCGTATGCAGTATGCATCTCAACCAATAGAATACATGCAAATTAATAAACCGACCTCAGAACAGCCTGCAGATTTCAGATTTCTCACTTCCTCATAGGAAAATTGCTCCAACTCGAGTTCTGTTTTACTCACAGATATAATTCAAACGGTTTTAGAAACTAGAGAGTGTTTTCTATCCAATAGTAATAATAATATGCATATTGTACGAGCAAGAATTGAGTACGAGGCAGTTTAATTTGGGAACGAAATTATTACAAAGTGCAAACAGCACCCCCTATTGAGAAAAGGTTAACTGCCTTGTTCAGGAGCAGAACAACAGATTTTTTACTTGTCAGCTCGGGGATTCAATCTAGCAACCTTTCAGTTACTGGCCCAACACTCTAACCACTAGGCTAAATGCCACCCCATGACATCAGGATTGCGATTACTCACCACAGACTGGCAGAATCCTTTTTTTCCCTTTAACAAGTCTGAAGAGCCCGACACGAACGATATACTGCTTTCTCGGGAACAATCCCAGATCCCCGTGATTTGCGTGAAGAGGAGGTGGAGAAAAAGGAGCCGGAGGGCAGGCTGTCTTCTGAGAATTCGTAGGCAATCGAATAAACACCCACATCCTTCCTTTCTGCTAGCAAACGTGCAATCTTTGGACAATTAAATAGATGAACTACGTGGAAGATTAAACAACCAACGGGACATTCAAAACCGTAATATCTTATGCCTCACGGAGTCGTGGCTGAACGACGACATTATCAAAATACAGCTGGCTGGTTATATGCTGTACCGGCAGGATAGAACAGCGGCGTCTGGTAAGACAAAGGGCGGTGGACTATGTATTTTTGTAAATAACAGCTGGTGCACGATATCTAAGGACGTCTCGAGCTATTGCTTGCCTGAGGTAGAGTATCTCATGATAAGCTGTAGACCACACTATCTACCTAGAGAGTTTTCATCTGTATTTTTCATAGCTGTTTACATACCACCACAGTAAGAGGCTGGCACTAAGACAGCAAGGAATGAGATGTATTCCGCCACAAGCAAACAAGAACATTTTCACCCAGAGGCGGTGCTCCTAGTAGCTGGGGACTTTATTGCAGGGAAACTTAAATCAGTTTTACCAAATTTCTATCAGCATGTTAAATGTGCAACCAAGGGAAAAAATACTCTGGACCACATTTACTCCACACACAGAGACACATACGAAGCTCTCCCTGCCCTCCATTTGGCAAATATGACCATAGTTATATCCTCCTGATTCCTGCATACAAGCAAAAATTAAAGCAGGAAGCACCAGTGACAAGATCAATAAGAAAGTGGTCAGATGAAGCAGATGCTAAGCTACAGGACTGTTTTGCTAGCACAGACTGGAATATGTTCCGGGATTCCTCCGATGACATTGAGGAGTACATCAGTCATTGGCTTCATCAATAACTGCATCAGTGACGTCATCCCCACAGTGACCATATGTGCATACCCCAACCGGAAGCCATGGATAACAGGCAACATCCGTACTGAGTTAAAGGCTAGAGCTGCCACTTTCAAGGAGCGGGACTCTAACCCGGAAGCTTATAAGAAATTCTGCTATGCCCTCTGACGAACCATCAAACAGGCAATGCTTCAATACAGGACTAAGATCTAATCGTACTACACCGTCAGATGTGGCAGAACTTGCAAACCATTACAGACTACAAAGGGAAGCAGGGCCGAAGGCTGCCCAGTGACACAAGCCTACCAGACAAGCTAAATAGCTTCTATGCTCGAATCGAGGCAAATAACACTGAAACATGCATGAGAGCACCTTTTAAACAGGTCAACATTCACAAGGCCACAGGGCCAGATGGATTACCAGGACGTGTACTGCGAGCATGCACTGACCAACTGCCAAGTGTCTTCACTGACATTTTCAACCTCTGCAATTGCTGAGGCTGCTAACTCTAATGAACTTATCCTCTGCAACAGAGGTAACTCTAGGTCTTCCTTTCCTTTTGCGGTCCTCATGAGAGCCAGTTTCATCATAGCGCTTTATGTTTTTTGCGATTGCACTTGAAGAAACTTTCAAAGTTCCTGAAATGTTTCACATTGACTGACCTTCCTTGTCTTAAAGTACTGTCGTTTCTGTTTGCTTATTTGAGCTTATTTGCCATAATATGGACTTGGTCTTTTACCAAATAGGGCTATCTTCTGTATACCAACCCTACCTTGTCACAACACAACTGATTGGCTCAAACGCTTTAAGAAGGAAATAAATTCAACAAATGAACTTTTAACAAGGCACACCTGTTAATTGAAATGCATTCCAGTTGACTTCCTCGTGAAGCTGGTTGAGAGAATGCCAAGAGTGTGCAAAGCTGTCATCAAGGCAAAGAGAGGCTACTTTGAAGAATATCAAATACATTTAGATTTTTGTAACACATTTTTGTTACTACATGATTCTATATGTGTTATTTCATAGTTTTGATGTCTTCAATATTATTCTACAATGTAGAAAATCGTAAAAATAAAGAGAGGCCCTTGAATGAGTAGGTTTGTCCAAACTTTGACTAGTACTGAATATATTTGTCATGGTCTATCAAACACCGCTCTCGCTCTGCCACCTTCCACCGCAGATGTCAATGTACGACACTGGCAGATACTGTGGATTGAGATGCATCCAACTCAAAACAGATATCTCTAGCTTAAATTGACAGATTTTGATGTGGATGTTTTTGTTATGTAACTTAGATTAGGCATGTCAATTGACTCTAGGGGGTTAAATACAATTGAATATATTCTCTATTTTGTCAGTAAAGGAGCATGCTAGGTTAAGATCATATTCTCTTGGGACCTATTCCCTGTCACAAGCTTTGCTGTGTTGTTACTTTTAACACAAAGTTTGTTTTCAGTAAACTCACAGTTACTGTCTTTATTTGAGTCCGTTCCCATCGGGGGGTTAGCAGCTGCTTTTGTGAAAATTGTG
The DNA here is from genome assembly GCF_016432855.1 of Salvelinus namaycush. NCBI lineage: Eukaryota > Metazoa > Chordata > Actinopteri > Salmoniformes > Salmonidae > Salvelinus > Salvelinus namaycush. Next base: position 32,033,600 of record NC_052313.1, read on the forward strand.
GAGTGCGATGTGATAATGAAATTGAGAAGTTAGACTCATGCTGTTTAAATCAACCGACTCTAGTTCATTTTATCACCCTAAAAGAAAAGTGTTGGATGACACGTTGTACACTTCGGTGCATTATTTATATAACAAAGTTACCTTGTCAAGTTCCCTAGTGTAGTCATGAAAATAATGTTTCCCTCTTTCTTGCTCTTATGTCTCATTACAGGAAGTAAGTAGATACTTGAGTCCTGTCGGTGAAGGAGATGAGGACTGTGAAAGTAGAACAGAACATGAAGGAATTTGAGATTAAGAAAAATACAAATGTCTGTGGAGATGAACAGCATGATTTCATTTGGTGCCCGTGCTCTTTCTGTTGACCCCTTAGTCACTCCTCTCTGCTTTGTGTATCAACCCACTCTTCAGACACAGCTTTGTTCAGGAGAGACGGTAAACAGACACGCTTGCAACAAAAGTAGGGACACATGCAGTAAGGACACACTGTACTTGAATAAAGAGTAACAAATACATGTTGCAACCACTTCTGACAAGTTACTGGATTGATTACTTTGCCTTAGAGTGCACACTGTACCTGAATAAGGAGTAAGAAAATGTTACAACCTCTTCTCGCAAGTTACAACTGGATTGATTGCTTTGCCTTAGATTGATTTGATAATATAGTTACATTTAACAAATTTACAAATTCTACATTTAAAAGATTGGAACGCAATACTTGGTGCATAAAGTTAGTGCTACTGAATTGGACTAGATGAAGTAGGAGTGGTAACAAAGGATGCTCACAATTGAACTGGTTAGACTGTTAATCACACAGAACGGCAACACTGTAACTGTTCCAACAGAAATATTCCCTGCATCTATTCTGTCTCAATGGCTTCATCAGTTAGTGTCATACGCTGGATGTCTAGCCCAAATTGCTTATCGATTAGGCTTTACATGCATTATGGATGTCCTCCAAAATATATTTAAGTCTCAGTTCTACATCTTTGCCCATTGAGAAGAAAAGTGGAAAAGCACGAAAAGCCTGGATGGACTTATAATGAGCAGAAATGCATCTAAGGGTATTTTTGCTGAAGCTCATTTTCTTCTTTCTATACAGTCAATGACAAATACTTGCAGCATCAATTAGTCAATTGACGGAAGGCAATTTTATGTTTGATCATACTTTTATGATGTCATCTTAGTCAAGTTTGCTGACGACAGATCGGCAGAAGTACGGTTCACCGACAACAGAGGCAGCATATAGGGAGGCGGTTAGAGACCTGGCAGTGTGGTACCAGGACAACATCTCCCTCAACGTCAACAGGACAATGGAGCTGATCGTGTACTACAGGAAACGGAGGGGTGAGCACACTCCCATCCACATCGAGGGGGCTATAGTGGAGTGGGTCGTGAGCTTCAAGTTCCTCGGTGTCAACATCACTAAGGAACGGTTCAAACACACCCACACAGTTGTCAAGACCGTGCCTCTTGCCCCTCAGGAAGCTGAAAATATTTGTCATGGGCCCTCAGATCCTTAAAAAGTTCTACAGCTGCACCATTGAGAGCATCTTGACTGTCTGCATCACCGCTTGGTGCGGCAACTACAAAGTACTCGACCATTACAGAGGGCGCTACAGAGGGTGGTGAGTACGGCCCAGAACATCACTGCGGCAGAGCTCACTGCCATTCAGGACCTCTTTACCAGGCGGTGTTGGAGGAAGGTTCCAACATTTTTTCAAAGACTCCAGCCCCCCAAGCCATAGACTGTTCTCTCTGCTACCGCATGGCAAGTGGTACCAGTGCACCAAGTCTGGAACCAATAGAACCATGAACAGCTTCTACCTCCGAGCCATAAGACTTCTAAACAAGACTGCTAAATAGCTAATCAAATGACTACCTGTGTATTGACCGTTTTTTAGCTAACTCTCTTGCACTGACTATAAAGACACTGGACTCTAACCACACACTCATTCACACTTACACTGACATCCCAACACACACAAACACACACTACATACGCCTACACACATAACATGCGCACACATGCATAATGACCACACACACACACACACTTAGCAGACACGCTGCCCCTACTGCACCACATACACTGCTTATACAGCTCTGTCTGTTATCTATCCTGTTGCCTTGTCACTTTACCCCACCTGTATGTACAGTACATAGCTAGCTCAACTACCTCGTACCTCTGCAAAATTACTCTATACTGGTACTCCCTGTATATAGCCATTGTATTTTTCACTCGTTATTGTTTCTCTTTATTCCACTGTGTGTTCATTCCTTGTGTCACTATTTAAACAGTACCAGTCAAAAGTTTGGACACACCTACTCATTCAAGAGTTTTTCTTTATATATACTATTTTCTACATTGTAGAATAACTGTGAAGACATCAAAACTATTAAATAACACATATGGAATCATGTAGTAACCAACAAATTGTTAAACAAATCAAAATATATTTTATATTTGAGATTCTTCAAGGTAGCCATCCTTTGCCTTTGCACACTCCTGGCATTCTCTCAACCAGCTTAATGAGGTAGTCACCTTGAATGCATTTCAATTAACAGGTGTGCCTTGGTAAAAGTTAACTTGTGGAATTTCTTTCCTTCTTAATGCGTTTGAGCCAATCAGTTGTGTTGTGACAAGGTAGGGTTGGTATAAAGAAGCTAGCTCTATTTGGTATTAGACCACGTCTATATTATGTCAAGAAACGCTCAAATAAGCAAAGAGAAACGACAGTCCATCATTACCTTAAGACATGGTCAGTCAATCCAGAAAATGTCAAGAACTTTGAAAGTTTCTTCAAGTGCAGTCGCAAAAACCATCAAGTGCTATGATGAAGCTGGCTCTCATGAAGACCACCACAGGAAAGGAAGTCCCAGAGTTACCTCTGCTGCAGAGGAGGATAAGTTCATTAAAGTTACCAGCCTCAGAAATTGCAGCCCAAATAAATGCTTCACAGAGCTCAAGTAACAGAGACATCTCAATATGAACTGTTCAGAGGAGACTGTGTGAATCAGGCCTTCATTATCGAATCGCTGCAAATAAACCACTACCAAAGGACACCAATAAGAAGAAGATACTTGCTTGGGCCAAGAAACACAAGAAATGGACATTAGACTAGTGGAACTCTGTCCTTTGGACTGATGAGTCCAATTGTGAGATTTTTGGATCCAACCGCCATGTCTTTGGAAGACGCAGAGTAGGTGAACAGATGATCTCTGCATGTGTAGTTCCCACCGTGAAGCATGGAGTAGGAGGTGTGATTGTGCTTGGCTGGTGACACGGTCTGTGATTTATTTAGAATTGAAGGCACACTTAACCAGCATGGCTACCACAGCATTCTGCAGCGATACGCCATCCCATCTAGTTTGTGCTTATTGGGATTATCATTTGTTTTTCAACAGAACAATGACCCAACACACCTCCAGGCTGTGTAAGGGCTATTTGACCAAGAAGGAGGGTGATGGAGTGGTGTATCAGATGACCTGGCCTCCACAATCACCCAACCTCAACCCAATTGAGATGGTTTTGGATGACTTGGACCGCAGAGTGAAGGAAAAGCAGCCAACAAGTGCTCAGCATATGTGCGAACCCCTTCAAGACCGTTGGAAAAGCATTTCAGGTGAATCTGGTTGAGAGAATGCCAAGCGTGTGCAAAGCAGTCATCAAGGCAAAGGATGGCTACTTTGAAGAATCTGAAATCTAAAATATATTTGTATTTGTTTTTGGTTACTATATGATTCCATATATGATATTTCATAGTGTTGATGTATTCACTATTATTCTACAATGTAGAAAACAGTAAAAATAAAGAAAACCCCTTCAATGAGTAGGTGTGTTCAAACCTTTGACTCGTACTCGAGCTCCCGAGTGGCGCAGCGGTCTAAGACACTGCATCTCAGTGCTAGATGCATCACTACAGACCCTGGGTTGATTCCAGGCTGTATTAGAACCGACCGTGATTGGGAGTCCCGTAGGGTGGTCCACAAATGACCCAGCGTTGTCTGGGTTAGTGTTTGGTTGGGGTAGGCCGTCACTGTAAGTAAGAATTTGTTTTTAACTGACTTGCCTCGTTAAATACATTTTTACTGTACTGTATATTATAATATATATATATTTATTTTTTATCGTCAACTCTGCATTGTTGCATTGAAAATGACCTGTAAGTAACCATGTCACTGTTAGTCTATACAGATATTTACGAAGCATGTGACAAATACAATTTGATTTGATTTTGAGATAGTGGTCTTCAGGTTTCTGTACATTTTTCTCAACTGAGGACTGAGCACTCTCTCACAATGTGAAATGTATCTCTTGTAACTAATTCACAATACCGTTTTCTTTCTGTCTCCGTACAATGCACTAAACCACTCAGCTTTCCAGCTCCACACAAAAGTCAGCTAGGCCATTTCCAGTCAGTCAAAATGTTCCTAGATTCTGCATAATTTTACAAGCCTAGTCTGTCTGTATGCCTGTGCTCAAGACAGACAAACACTCAAGGTTGGGCATTCACTTTATAATAAGTTATTTTGTACATCAAAAGTGTTCACAAAAATGTTAGGACTTGAATGGCGGTCTAATGTATTACATTTTGGCAGGATTTGAGGATACTAGTCATCCAATCCAAGAGCAAGATCCAACTATCATTAGAGCCAGTCATTAAAAATCGCAGACACTCAAGTTGGAGAATTTCCATTGTTACAGGCATTTCATTTGGGTTTATTATATTTTTTTGTGAAGGGGTCGTAGCTCCTCAACATAACTAGCTTTCTAATAACAATCCCTTAAATCCCTTCATAACCTAATTATGAGGCCTCACTTGATTAAGTCTGTATCTTCTGATATGATGTGATTATGACAAGTTGGTGTTGAACTTTTACCTTTATCAATACACCTTTTGAAGATTTGTTCTAGTAGACTTTAATCCTGTTAGTGAGTGATTGATCAAACCGCGTTTTCTACAAGCCTTTGCTTTATTACTGTTCAAAGAACAAGCTTGATCAATGGCCCTGGGACCCCCATACAGATGGTAGTTCTACAAAACCAACTCTGCTGATAAACCCAACCGGATTTACGGGACTTGCTAAAAAAACAGTAAACTAAAAATGGATAAAAGCTTGAATGTTGTCTTTACTGGTTAAAATGGTATTGCCAATTGTTTGATGTACAACAGGTAATAGCGCATCGACAACTGCACATTCACATGTTCTGATTGACACAGACGAAAGAAAGTTAGTTTTTTACATTTATTTATTCATTATATTTATTTATCCATTTCATTTAGATGTCCAGACAGAGGAATTAAATGAGTCACGCACAAAGCCATACAAAGTCTGTTTTGGAGTGTACCTATCACCACACAAAAATAAATTAGATTGTCACTTAGGCATAAAACATTCACATTATTGTTTTCTTCAATCTTGTCAAAAAATAATGTTCCCCGACAGTCAGTCGTCCACAGAGTGAGGCAGCCAGGTATATTATCAGCACAGTGCTCCTTTACAGATGAGTAGGAAGAGACAGCTGAAGCCTGAGGCACACATTTCTACATGCTGAAAAATAATTGAAATGTGTAAGAGATTGTAATTGGCTCCAGGGAGAGTCAAGGGGAGTAAAGAAGATGCCAGGCATCCCTGTATTATCCCTAGACTAAAGATGACACACGGTATATATGCATTATACCTAGCCCAGTCTGAGACAGAGAAAAATACATAAATGTGTAATTCTTGTGCAATTCATATCTATGGGCTACATTTAGTTTTTTTCTTTCATTATTTTTTTCTGGCATTAGTGCATAATTTTATTTAACCAGGCAAGTCAGTTAAGAACAAATTCTTATTTACAATGACGGCCAAGCCTGGACAATGCTGGGCCAATTGTGCACCGCCCTATGGGACTCCAAATCACAGCTGGATGTGATTCAGCCTGGTTTTGAACCAGGGATTGTAATGCCACCTCTTACACTGAGATGCAGTGCCTTAGACCGCAGCACCACTTGGGAGTCCTCAAGACAGTAAGCAAAGAGAATTCCCAGCATCCCGGCATCAATTGCATCTGGTGAACTTGCCTTCAGCACTGCCAGGCGTAATGTTGAATCCAGGCTCTTCCGGTATCCTACAAGGCAGGTTTGAGGATTTAGCAAGGTAACTTTGGTCAACTGAGTGCTGACTTCAACTCGGGATAACCGTTCATAAGAAAGTGGATTACCTTTTAGCCAAATGTCACATTACACATTTAGTAATGACAAGATGTATTTTAAAATTCACACAATGTAACACTTAACAAACTATCAATAGGAGTGGGAAAAAAGGTGCTTGTACATTGATAAGCACACCAAAGACGGCATTAACGATAAGCAATAAAATAAAGACGGCACTTTTAAAAGCCTATTCTACACCATAGCCTGCTGAATTTGCAATATAACTTTTCTTTCATTATGTTTTCGGTACAAATGAAAATGTGGCACTGACTCACCACCATGCATTTATGTTTCAGCATTGTCTCAATGAATAGTTCGGCGCTCGACTAGCCATGTCAGACATGCACACACAGTTACAAGCCTGCTAGAGTTAGCGGTAGGCGGACAAGCAATGTCCACCATTGTAGCATAAATGAAGCCTGAGCTGGAATGAGAAGTTAACTGAAGCTGGTTAGCTTTAGAGAACCCTGAGTAGGGTTCGTAGGGTACCCCCCTGGCACAGAGGATTCTGTTTCTCAACAGTGCTGAAATAGAAAGGAAGACAATGTAGGCAATTAAAGCCTCATAACTGGACAGTGGGTAATTTTTTTACTTTATGTTGTGTTATAGCCTAGTCATTTATTTTTTCTTTCATTAAATGTTGTATTTAATGAATATGCCATTCTAGGCTATTTGCCCACACAGGCAGTCTGCCTACAAGATGTAAATTTGTTGTTTCACATTTTGTTTGATTTCAGAAAAAGTATAGGCTATACTGATCAATAAGCCATTTCAAATGAGTAGGCCTGAATGCTCAATAAAAATGTAATTGTTCAATAAATTGGACAAAATAGGGCACTGCATCGCAGTGCTAGCTGCGCCACCAGAGTCTCTGGGTTCGCGCCCAGGCTGGGCTGGGTTCGCCCGGCCGCAACCGGGAGGTCCGTGGGGCGACGCACAATTGGCATAGCGTCGTCTGGGTTAGGGAGGGTTTGGCCGGTAGGGATATCCTTGTCTCAGTATGTAAAAATGTAATAAAATGTATGCACTCTACTGTAAGTCGCTCTGGATAAGAGCGTCTGCTAAATGACTAAAATGTAATGTAAATGTAAATAGCCTAATTGTACGGTGCATTTTCACAAAAGCATGTTAGGTTGATTTAGGCTATTGTTTGACTTTTCTTTGTTCCAGCAAAACATTTGGCTACTATTCAATAGGCCTAAATATTCAATAAATAAATTAAGAAATGTTGAAGAAAAACTCAAATGCTCTGTAAATGTTGAGGAGAAAAGGGAAGTGTAAAGTGAATTTTTTATATTTGTGGGTTATGGTCGGATGCATGCCTCAAGTTTTCACTTTATAACTGGGCTTGGTGCCCTGCTAGCGGGATAATTCCGACAAAATCCGGTGAAATTGGAGAGCGCCAAATTCAAATTCAAATGACAAAATTGTAATATTAAACATTCATGAAGATACAAGTGTCTTACATCATTTAAAAGCTTAACTTCTTGTTAATCCAACTGCGTTGTCAGATTTCAAAAAGGATTTATGGCAAAAGCATACCATGCGATTATCTGAGGACTGTGCCCCACATCAAAATACTTTTTCAACCAGCACCGGCTTCACAAAACTCACAAATAGCGATAAAATAAATCACTTACCTTTGAAGATCTTCCTCTGTTTGCAATCCCAAGGGTCCCAGCTACACAATGAATTTTTGTTTTGTTCGATAAAGTCCTTCTTTATATCCAAAAAAGTCAGTTTAGATGGCGCATTTGATTTCAGTAATCCACTCCTTCAACATGCATACAAAGGAATCCAAAAAGCTACCGATAAACTTCCTCCAAACAAGTGAAACAATGTTTCAATTCAATCCTCAGGTACCCTAATATGTAAATAAATGATAATATTTCAGACGGAAAGAACGGTGTTCAATCGGAAAGGAAAATATCAAAGAGCATGCCCTCATTCACAAGCGCCAAAAGCCTACCTTTCCTGATGAGAACACCTTGGATAATCTACTTGTTCGTTTTTCAAGAAACAAGCCTGAAACCCTTTCTAAAGATTGTTGATATCTAGTGGAAGCCATAGGAACTGCAATCTGGGAGCTATTTTTATATATAGAACCATACACTTCCATTGGAAAGGCCTGTGACCTCCAAAACAAAAAATTCTGGATGGAATTTCCTCAGGTTTTTGCCTGCCATATCAGTTCTGTTATACTCACAGACATTATTTTAACAGTTTTAGAAACTTCAAGGAGTCTATCTAATTCTACCAAGTACATGCATATCCTAGCCTCTGGGCCTGAGTAACAGGCAGTTTACTTTGGGCACGTCAGTCAGGCAGAAAGTCAGTGTGCTGCCCCCTAGCCCTAAGAAGATTTATAGTCGGGCGGTTTATGGTTGTGTAACGTCCTGACCAGAGTTCTTATGTGTTTTGCTTGTTTAGTGTTGGTCAGGACGTGAGCTGGGTGGGAATTCTATGTTGTGTGTCTAGTTCGTCTGTTTCTATGTTCAGCCTGATATGGTTCTCAATCAGAGACAGCTGTCAATCGTTGTCCCTGATTGAGAATCATATATAGGTGGCTTGTTTTGTGTTGGGGATTGTGGGTGGTTGTTTCCTGTCTCTGTGTTTGTGTTCTGCACCAGATAGGACTGTCTCGGCTTTCACGTTTGTTATTTTGTTATTTGTTAATGTTCATCGTTTATTGTGTAATTAAACATGTTGAACACTAACTGCGCTGCATTTTGGTCATCTCCTTCATCCCAGGAAGAAAGCCGTTACAGAACCACCCACCAACAAAGGACCAAGCAGCGTGGCTATGGGCAGCGACAGCAGCGACAGCAGGAGCAGAGAAAGGAGAAATGGACATGGGAAGACGTTTTGGACGGCAAGGGTTGCTACACATGGGAGGAGATCCTGGCTGGAAGGGATCGCCTCCCATGGGAACAGCTGGAGGCAGTTAGGAGAGCAGAGGCATCCGGAGAGAGGAACCGGAGTTATGAAGGTACGCGGCTAGCACGGAAACCCGAGAGGAAATCCCAAAAATTTCTTGGGGGGGGGGGCTAAAGGGTAGTGTGGCGAGGGCAGGTAGGAAACCTGCGCCCACTTCCCATGCTTACCGTGGAGAGCGGGAGTACGGGCAGACACCGTGTTATGCGGAAGAGCGCACGGTGTCTCCTGTACGGGTGCATAGCCCGGTGCGGGTTATTCCACCTCCCCGCACTGGGCGGGCTAGATTGAGCATTGAGCCAAGTGCCATGAAGCCGGCTCTACATATCTGGCCTCCAGTACGTCTCCTCAGGCCGGTGTACATGGCACCAGCCTTACGCATGGTGTCCCCGGTTCGCCAACACAGCCCAGTGCGGGTTATTCCACCTCCCCGCACTGGACGGGCTACGGGGAGCATGCAACCAGGTAAGGTTGGGCAGGCTCAGTGCTCAAGGGAGCCAGTACGCCTGCACGGTCCGGTATATCCGGCGCCACCTTCCCGCCCCAGCCCAGTACCACCAGTGCCTACACCACGCATCAGGCTTCCAGTGCGTCTCCAGAGCCCTGTTCCTCCTCCACGCACTCTCCCTGTGGTGCGTGTCTCCAGCCCAGTACCACCAGTTCCGGCACCACGCACCAAGCCTCCTGTGCGTCTCCAGAGCCCTGTACGCACTGTTCCTTCTCCCCGCACTCGCCCTGAGGTGCGTGCCCTCAGCCCGGTACCTCCAGTTCCGGTACCACGCACCAGGCCTATAGTGCGCCTCGAGAGTCCAGTGTGCCCTGTTCCTGCTCCCCGCACTCGCCCTGAGGTGCGTGCCCTCAGCCCGGTACCTCCAGTTCCGGTACCACGCACCAGGCCTATAGTGCGCATCGAGAGTCCAGTGTGCCCTGTTCCTGCTCCCTGCACTAGCCTTGAGGTGCGTGTCTCCAGTCCGGTACCACCAGTTCTGGCACCACGCACCAGGCCTACTGTGCGCCTCAGCAGGTCAGAGTCGGCCGTCTGCCCAACGCCGCCTGTACTGCTCGTCTGCCCAGCGCCGTCTGAGCCATCCGTCTGCCCAGCGCCGTCTGAGCCATCCGTCTGCCCAGCGCCGTCTGAGCCATCCGTCTGCCCAGCGCCATCTGAGCCATCCGTCTGACCAGCGCCGTCTGAGCCATCTGTCTGCCTAGCGCCATCTGAGCCATCTGTCTGCCCAGCGCCATCTGAGTCATCCGTCTGCCACGAGCCATTAGAGCCGCCCGTCTGTCCCGAGCCATTAGAGCCGTCCGTCAGTCAGGAGCCGCTAGAGCCGTCCGTCAGTCAGGAGCTGCCAGAGCCGCCAGCCAGTCAGGAGCTGCCAGAGCCGCCAGCCAGTCAGGAGCTGCCAGAGACGCCAGCCAGTCAGGAGCTGCCAGAGACGCCAGCCAGTCAGGAGCTGCCAGAGCCGCCAGCCAGTCAGGAGCTGCCAGAGCCGCCAGACAGTCATGAGCTGCCCTACAGTCATGAGCTGCCCTACAGTCATGAGCTGCCCTCCAGTCATGAGCTGCCCTCCAGTCATGAGCTGCCCTCCAGTCATGAGCTGCCCTACAGTCATGAGCTGCCCTACAGTCATGAGCTGCCCTACAGTCATGAGCTGCCCTACAGTCCTGAGCTACCTCTCTGTCCTGAGCTACCTCTCTGTCCTGAGCTACCTCTCTGTCCTGAGCTACCTCCTAAATCATGTGGGGGCCTTGGGGAGGATTCTTAGGCCAAGGTCGTGGGCGAGGGTCGCCACTCAAAGGACGCTAAGGAGGGGGACAAAGACAGTGGTGGAGTGGTGTCCTCGTCCACCGCCGGAGCCGCCACCGCGGACAGATGCCCACCCAGACCCTCCCCTTGAGTTTTAGGGGTGCGTTCGGAGTCCGCACCTCGGGGGGGGGGGGGGGTACTGTAACGTCCTGACCAGAGTTCTTATGTGTTTTGCTTGTTTAGTGTTGGTCAGGACGTGAGCTGGGTGGGAATTCTATGTTGTGTGTCTAGTTCGTCTGTTTCTATGTTCAGCCTGATATGGTTCTCAATCAGAGACAGCTGTCAATCGTTGTCCCTGATTGAGAATCATATATAGGTGGCTTGTTTTGTGTTGGGGATTGTGGGTGGTTGTTTCCTGTCTCTGTGTTTGTGTTCTGCACCAGATAGGACTGTCTCGGCTTTCACGTTTGTTATTTTGTTATTTGTTAATGTTCATCGTTTATTGTGTAATTAAACATGTTGAACACTAACTGCGCTGCATTTTGGTCATCTCCTTCATCCCAGGAAGAAAGCCGTTACAGGTTGGGTTATTATCAATTGCGGGTGGGTGCAGGTGAACAAACAGCTGACCTGTGAATCACTAACTCAATATGCTAGCTATAGCTAATGATTAGCTAGATACAGTAGTTAGCTTGCTAGCTAGCAAGGGAGATAATGTGATTATGATGTAAGGCATGTTAGTGTTTAGCTACTGTATAACTGAGTTAGGATCCACCCCATAGAGAGGGGTAAAACTCCCTGGATATGACCAGGACTAATTGGATTTATCCTACCTACTTAAATGAGGGGATATGTCGTGGATTCCCTACTAGGGAGCAGGTTTAATAATCCAAACTTTGTCTTTCCATGATTAATAATTGTATTCCCCTTTTATGGGAAATCGTTTCAGTTGGATATTGCAAGCTGAGCCCAAAATCTTGGACAGTGCAGGTAAATCAACCAACCACATACCACAGTCTTATCACAATAACATCTTCCTCAATAAATCAACCATCAGAAAAATACCTATCATCTGTTTAGAAAGTATACATTAACTACATGTTCAAGTCTAAACCTGGTGACTACTACGTGCAAAGGAAAGGACCTACAGTAACAACACGTAATTTATTTAATTGAAACTACCTAGAGCGTGTGAGCTCACCCTGAAAGCAAATCTGATGCTACAAATTAATTGATAGATTTAATAGATATTAGATTATAAAGTACTGCCCTCAGGTGGAAGAATCAATTACTACAAAATACTGGAGATGAACGCTGCACACACACTGAGTACATAAACCGATACACTGCAGCATCGTACAGACTGAGTAAGGAGGATGCAAATGATGAGGGAGATGAAAACATGCCACACAAAATGTCAATAAAACTACACTTTTAGATTTCTACAATAGACTAATATAATTAATGGTTAAAAAGTGAATATACAAAACAGAATAGGAAATATATTGATAGTATATGTATGACAATGCATTTCATGGAAACTGAGGTTGTGACTAGGCCGGCTGGATCTCAGTATTTTCCACGTCACATACAATTCTTCTGGAAAAAAACATCAGCTTTTGTGCTTTTAAAATTACTTTCTAATGACTGGAAAGATGCAGGCAGTACCCGTTCAAAGGGTTGCCATGGTGACAGTGGCACATGGTGCAGTGATGGAGTCATGGCCAGACAAGCATGGATCTTTAGCCCAGACCAAGACACCAAGCGTGAGATCCCTTGTGTCAAGACCCAGTCCACAGACCACATAACTCACAACTGGTGGTAACATTACAGTTTACAGACCACAATCCATGTCTCAGTGGTTTCACAGATCATGGCACTATCTGTTAAGATAACCATGCATCAATGAAGCTACAGCACACAAACCAGAAAAAATGCAAGAGGTAAGAGATGCATCAGTCTCAACATCAGTCCCAACAGTATGTAATATCAACCGAAAGAGAGGCTTTGAAGAGACTAGCTTCTCCATTCCTTCATACCCCAGTCTCACCACTAACCCACACACAATTCAAATCAAATCAAATTGTATTTGTCACAGACGTAGACTTTACCATCAAATGCTTACTTACAAACCGTTTCCCAACAATGCAGTTCAATGTAAAGAAAATGTGCAAATAGATCAAAAGAAAATAGTAATAATAAAATAACACAATACAATAACAATAACTAGGCTATATACAAGGAGTACTGGTATCGAATCAGTAATACATCAAATCAAATCCATTTTTATTGGTCACATACACATGGTTAGCAGATCTTAATGCGAGTGTAGCGAAATGCTGGTGCTTCTAGTTCCGACAGTGCAGTAATATCTAACAAGTAATCGAACAATTCCCCAACAAACAACTACCTAATACACACAAATCTAAACGGATGGAATAAGAATACGGACATATAAATATATGGATGAGCGATGGCCGAACAGCATAGGCAAGATGCAATAGATGGTATAAGATACATTATATACATATGAGATGAGTAATGTAAGATATGTAAAAATTCTTAAAATGGCATTGTTTAAAGTGACTAGTGATCCATTTAATAAAGTGGCCAACGATTTGAGTCTGTATGTAGGCAGCAGCCTCTCTGAGTTAGTGACTGCTGTTTAACAGTCTGATGGCCTTGAGATAGAAGCTGTTTTTCAGTCTCTCGGTCCCAGCTTTGATGCACCTGTACTGACCTCGCCTTCTGGATGTTAGCGGGGTGAACAGGCAGTGGCTCAGGTGGTTGTTGTCCTTGATGATCTTTTTGGCCTTCCTGTGACATCTGGTGCTGTAGGTGTCCTGGAGGGAAGGTAGTTTGCCCCTGTTGATGCATTGTGCAGACCGCACCACCCTCTGGAGAGGTTGAGGGCAGTGCAGTTGCCGTACCAGGCTGTGATACAGCCAGACAAGATGCTCTCAATTGTGCATCTGTAAAAGTTTGTCAGGGTTTTAGGTGATAAGCCAAATTTCTTCAGCCTCCTAAGGTTAAAGAGGAGCCGTTGCGCCTTCTTCACCACACTGTCTGTGTGGGTGGACCATTGTAGTTTGTGACGTGTACGCCGAGGATCTTAAAACTTTCCGCCTATACTTAAGTATCAAAAGTAAAAGTATAAATAATTTCAACTCAAACCAGATTGCCTCATTGTTTGGGATTTTGAATGTATTGAAAGACAGGGGCACACTCCAACACTCAGACATCATTTACAAATTAAGCATGTGAGTTTAGTGAGTACGCCAGATCAGAGGTAGTAGGGATGACCAGGGATTTTCCATTGATAAGTGTGTGAATAGGACAATTTTCCTGTCCTGCTAAGCATTCAAAAAGCATTTCCACTACTGTCCCTTCAATGTGGATAGGGGGGTGCTGAAGTCCACGATCATCTCCTTTGTTTTGTTGACGTTGAGTTAGAGGTTGTTTTCCTAACCCCACACTCCGGCTGCCCTCACCTCCTCCCTGTAGGTTGTCTCGTCGTGGTTGGTAATCAAGCCCACTACTGTTGTGTTGTCTGCAAACTTGATGATTGAGTTGGAGACGTGCATGGCCACACAGTCATGGGTGAACAGGGAGTACAGGAGGGGGCTGAGCACGCACCCTTGTGGGGCCCCAGTGTTGAGTGTCAGCGAAGTGGATATGTTGTTTCCTACCTTCACCACCTGGGGGGGGGGGCGGCCCGTCAGAAAGTCCAAGACCCAATTGCACAGGGCAGGGTTGAGACCCAGGGCCTCCAGCTTAATGATGAGCTTGGATGGTACTATGGTGTTGAATGCTGAGCTGTAGTCAATGAACAGCATTTTTACATAGGTATTCCTCTTGTTCAGATGGGATAGGGCAGTGTGCAAGTGTGATGGCGATTGCATCATCTGTGGACCTGTTGGGAAGGTATGCAAACTGAAGTGGGTCTAGGGTGGCAGGTAAGTTGGAGGTGATATGATCCTTGACGAGTCTCTCAATGTACTTAATTATGACAGAAGTGAGTGCTTCGTTGCAACAGTCATTTTGTTTGGTTATCTTTGCTTTCTTGGGAACAAGAACAATGGTGGCCATCTTGAAGCATGTGGGGACAGCATACTGAGATAGGGATCGATTGATTATGTCCGTATGCACACCAGCCAGCTGGTCTGCGCATGCTCTGAGGACTGCGTGGTCAGGTGGATGCCGTCTGGGCAAGCTGCCTTGCGAGGGTTAACACGTTTAATTGTCTTACGTCGGCCACGGAGAAGGAGAGGGGGGGGGGGCGCAGTCCTTGTTAGCGGGCCAAAAGTAACCGGGTCAAAAGTAGTGCACTATAAATGGAAAAGGGTGCCAGTTGGGATGTACACATACATACACCCATTATTTCGATGTAATTTCCTGTCCTACAAATGAAATGCTTTATGTTCCGCCTGCTGTGGGATTATTTAAGATAGTCTTCAGGGGGAAGCTGGTTCCACAATTGGGGTGCCAGGACAGAGGAGAGCTTTGACTAACTCGTGATCATGCACGTTGCAAATGAGATGTAACTGTAAATTCCTTTAATTTTCTTTCGCTGGTGCCATTTCATTATCTGGATAGAAACTTGTGTTTTCTAGCTAACGTTAACACCAATCAAAGCGATGGAGCATGTAGCATGTCAAAACCATTCATATTGGGGCTACAGGGGGAGCTGGTTTGCTAAATTCTATCATATCATGCAATTTTACAATTTTATACAGACTACTGTACCAGCGGTGCAAAGTACTTAAGTAAAAACATTAAAGTCGTTTTTTAGAAAATCTGTAGTTTATTTTAGAACAAATACTTTTAGACTTTTACTCAAGTTCAATTTACCGGGAGACTTTTACTTTTCTGTTAAGGTATCTTTACTTTTACTCAAGTATGACAGTTGGTTACTTTTTCCACCATGACAGACTACCTTCAAAATAAGTGAAAATGTTTACCTTTTCAAATAAATTATGATAATTCTTTTGTGAAAAAAAATTGACGTGCAAAAACACAAGTTTACACTCTCTACTTTTATTTGCTCCATGGCTCAGGCGGCCAAGTGGACGACAGGCTGTTTGGATTATCTCAGTCATGAAGAGGAATAACTTTGCAGCTGTTTCTAATTTCTGGTGGGTGGTAACATTCAAATAAAACCCAGCCCTGAACTGAAATGTAGGCTGAAAATAATTTGTATGTCATATCATAGGAAAAGACACATCATTCACAAGGATTTGCACAAAGTGGGCAGTTTTGGGTTTTGTTACTTCAAGCCCAAATATATTATACTTTGACTAAAGCGATGAATTATTGACTTAAATCATTGTTCTGGCCATCGTCTTTCAGCTCTAAAAAGTGGATTTCTACTGGTGTGGGCGTTTAAGCAGTGACTGCACAAAAGGGAGCAGAGCCAGGGGAGCAGGTGGCTGTCTGTAGGCAGCGTAGTCTGTAGCGTATTAACTGTGTCCCGAATAGCATGCTATTCCCTATATAGTGCACAAATTTTGGCCCTGGTCAAAAAGAGTGCACTATATAGAGAATAGGATGCCATTTTGGACGCACATTTGTCTATGCTGAGCAGGAGGGTTCAGGATCCTGCATGGAGAGCTGTTAGCAGAGAGAAAAAGGTAATTGCTGCATGTCATGAGTAAGGACGACATACAGTATTCATACTCCTTGACTTATTCAACATTTTGTTGTGTTACAACCTGAATTCAAAATGGATAAAAAATATATATTTTCTCACTCATCTACATAAAATACCACAAAATGACAAAGCAAAAACATTTTTTAGAAATGTTTGCAAATTAAGTGAAAATTAAATACAGAATTAGCTCAGAATTAGCTCATTTACATAAGTATTCACACCCCTTAGTCAATACAGACTCACCTTTGGCAGCGATTACAGCTGTGAGTCTTTCTGGGTAAGTCTCTAAGAGCATTACACACCCGGATTGTACAATATTTGTAAAACAAAATTATTCAAGGTCTGTCAAGTTGGTTGTTGATCATAGCTAGACAGCATTTTTCAAGTCTTGCCATAGATTTTCAATCCGATTTAAGTCAAATTTGTTTTTAGGCCACTCAGGAACATTCAGTGTCATCTTGGTAAGCAACTCCAGTGTATATTATGGCCTTGTGTTTTAGGTTATTGTCCTGCTGATAGGTGAATTTTGTCTCCCATTGTCTGTTGGAAAGTGTTCCTCTAGGATATTGCCTGTGCTTAGCTATATTCCGTTTATTTTACCTGCACTGTCCAATTTACAGTAGCTTTACAGTGAAATAATACAATGCTATTGTTTGAGGAGAGTGCACAGTTTTGGACATGAAAAGTTATTAATAAACAAATTAGGCACATTTGGGCAGTCTTGATACAATTTTTTTACAGAAATGCAATGGTTCATTGGATCAGACTAAAACTGTGCATATACACTGCTGCCATCTAGTGGCCAAAATTAAATTGCACATGGGCTGGAATAATACATTATGGCATTTTTCTTGCATTTCAAAGATGATGGTACAAAAAAATCAACAAAAAAAAAAGTTTTTTTCCTATGTGTTATCTTTTACCAGATCTATTGTGTGTTATTCACCTACATTACTTTCACATTTCCACAAAATTCAAAGTGAATCCTTTCAAATGGTACCAATAATATGCATATCCTTGCTTCAGGGCCTGAGCTACAGGCAGTTAGATTTGGGTATGTCATTTTAGGCAAAACATTTTCAAAAAGGCCTGATTCTTAAGAGGCTTTAAGGTTGCAGTGACACATCCATAACCTGGGCGGAAACCAGATTGCATACCCGAGAGAATACTATAGACATCAAGAATGCCAATCAGTTGATTATTGACAAGTTTTTCCAACAATTTTGATAAACTGGGCAAAATAGAAATTGGCCTATAACAGTTAGGATCTGCTTGATCTCCCCCTTTAAATAAGGGATGGACTGTGGCCTCCTTCCAAGCAATGGGAACCGCCCCAGAAAGGAGAGATATGTTAAACAGGTTGGAGATAGGGTTGGCGATGATAGGGGCAGCAACCTTAAAGAAGAAAGAGTCTAAACCATCTGACCCAGATTGTTTTTTCGGGGTCAAGTTTTAGGAGCTCCTTTAGCATCTCGGACTCAGTGACTGCCTGCAGGGAGACATTTTGTAGCGGGGCAGTGGAAAAAGAGGGAGAAGCATGGATAGTTGCATGAGAAGGGGTGGGAGATGAGGAAATGTTGCTGAGTCAAATAGGAATCCTGACACAAAGTTTTTTAGCAAGAGTCTATGACAAATCAGGACAGGTCGTTTCACTGAGCAGCCATTATGAACACAGGCTATAAAACAGTGATCACTAAGGTCATTACAGAAAACACCAGACTGATATCTATCAGGATTGATTGTGAGGATAACATTGAGGACAGTAGCCTTTTCGGGGGTTTTGGAGTCATACCTTGTGGGATTGTTGATAACTTGAGAAAGATTTAGGGCATCCCATTCCTTTAGAACTTGGTCAGGTGGTTTAAACATATCCCAGTTTAGGTCACCTAGCAGACCAAATTCAGACTTAGATTCTACAAATTTGCTTTTGGGGCCAGGAGAGAGTTTAGGGCAGGTAGGGTACATGCGGGTGCTGATGGAGGAGGATAGCACCCAGCAACAGTCAACAAAGAGCTATTTGAAAGTTTAATGCTTAAAACCAGCAAATCAAATTGTTTGGGGACAACCGAGCACCAAAGGTGATTCTTGGTAAAGATTGCCACTCCCCCACCTTTGGAAGATCTGTCTTACCGAAAAAGGTTACAACCAGAAAGGATAAGTGTTAAGGTTAGGGTTAAGGATATGATTAGGATAAGCATTAAGGTTAGGCTTAGAGCCTGGGTTAAGACATCAGCATGCTTAAGTTCTGAAGTCGGCTACGCGAACCAAACGAGTGTGCTCGTATACTCCCTTAAAAGATATTCGCTTGAAAAACAACAAAAAGTGGGAACAGTACCGTTTGTCCATTCTGAGACACCGTAGCCAGCATACACTTCCTCAGAATAAATCTAATATAAGTCAAGTGTGTAATTATTTTTTATGTTTTTGCCGAAGAGATCAAAAACGAAGCAAAAAAAAAAACGTCCTCTCACTGTCAACTGCGTTTATTTTCAGCAAACTGGTAATATGTGTAAATATTTGTATGAACATAGGATTCAACAACTGAGACATAAACTGAACATGTTCCACAGACATGTGACGAACAGAAATGGAATAATGTGTCCCTGAACAAAGTGGGGGTCAAAATCAAAAGTAACAGTCAGTATCTGGTGTGGCCACCAGCTGCATTAAGTACTACAGTGCATCTCATCCTCATGGACTGCACCATATTTGCCAGTTCTTGCTGTGAGATGTTACCCCACTCTTCCCCCAAGGCACCTGTAAGTTCCCGGACATTTCTGGGTGGAATGGCCCTAGCATTCGTCCTCCGATCCAAGAGGTCCCAGACGTACTCAATGTGATTGAGCTCCGGGATCTTCGCAGGACATTTCAGAACTGACATTCCTGTTTTTGCAGAAATCACGCACAGAACAAGCAGTATGGCTGGTGGCATTGTCATGCTGGAGGGTCATGTCAGGATGAGCCTGCAGGAAGGTTACCACATGAGGGGGGAGGATGTCTTCCCTGTAATGCACAGTGTTGAGATTGCCTGCAATGACAACAAGTTCAGTCCTCGGTGTAATGCTCATTCCTTCGACGATAAACGCGAATCCGACCATCACCCCTGGTGAGACAAAACCGCGACTCGTCAGTGAAGAGCTGTCACGTTCCTGACCTGTTTTCTGTTGTTTTGTATGTGCTTAGTTGGTCAGGGCGTGAGTTGGGGTGGGCATTCTATGTGTTGTGTTTCTATGTTGGGTTTAATGTGTTGCCTGATATGGTTCTCAATTAGAGGCAGGTGTTTGACGTTTCCTCTGATTGAGAACCATATTTAAGGTAGGCTGTTCTCACTGTTTGTTTGTGGGTGATTGTCTTCCGTGTCTGTGTATGTCGCACCACACGGGACTGTTTCGTTTTCGTTCGTGTTTGTAGTCTGTTCCTGTTCGTGCGTTCTTCGTGTTATGATGTAAGTTCGTTTGTTCAGGTCTGTTGACTTCGTTTATTGTTTTGTAGTTTGTTCAAGTCTTCATAGTGTTTTCGTCTTGTTAATAAATCATTATGTCTACATACCTCGCTGCGTGTTGGTCCGATCCATGCTCCTCCTCGTCTGAGGAGGAGAACGACTTCGACGCCGCCCGTCTGTACTGAGCCTGCAAAGCCGCCCGTCTGTACTGAGCCTTCAGAGCCATCTGCCAGACAGGAGCCGCTAGAGCCGTCCGCCAGACAGGAGCCGCTAGAGCCGTCCGCCAGACAGGAGCCGCTAGAGCCTTCCGCCAGACAGGAGCAGCCAGAGCCTTCCGCCAGACAGGAGCAGCCAGAGCCTTCCGCCAGACAGGAGCAGCCAGAGCAGCCAGCCAGCCATGAGCAGCCAGAGCCGCCAGCCAGCCATGTGCAGCCAGAGCCGCCAGCCAGCCATGAGCAGCAAGAGCCGCCAGCCAGCCATGAGCAGCCAGAGCCGCCAGCCAGCCATGAGCAGCCAGAGCCGCCAGCCAGTCAGGAGCTGCCAGAGCCGCCAGCCAGTCAGGAGCTGCCAGAGCCGCCAGCCAGTCAGGAGCTGCCAGAGCCGCCAGCCAGTCAGGAGCTGCCAGAGTCGCCAGCCAGTCATGAGCTGCCCTCCAGTCATGAGCTGCCCTCCAGTCATGAGCTGCCTTCCAGTCATGAGCTGCCCTTCAGTCATGAGCTGCCTTCCAGTCATGAGCTGCCTTCCAGTCATGAGCTGCCCTTCAGTCATGAGCTGCCCTTCTGTCATGAGCTGCCCTTCAGTCATGAGCTGCCCTTCAGTCATGAGCTGCCCTTCAGTCATGAGCTGCCTTCCAGTCATGAGCTGGCCTACAGTCATGAGCTGGCCTACAGTCATGAGCTGCCCTACAGTCATGAGCTGCCCTACAGTCATGAGCTGCCCTACAGTCATGAGCTGCCCTACAGTCATGAGCTGCCCTACAGTCCGGAGCTGCCACTCAGTCCGGAGCTGCCACTCAGTCCGGAGCTGCCACTCAATCCGGAGCTGCCACTCAGTCCGGAGCTGCCACTCAGTCCGGAGCTGCCATTAGTCCGGAGCTGCCCCTCTGTCCGGAGTTGCCCCTCTGTCCTGAGCTACCTCTCTGTCCTGAGCTACCTCTCTGTCCTGAGCTACCTCTCTGTCCTGAGCTACCCCTCTGTCCTGAGCTACCTCTCTGTCCTGAGCTACCTCTCTGTCCTGAGTTGTCTATATTTAGGAGGGGCCATGGTGAAGGTTCATGGACCATGGTCGGGGGCGAGGGTCGCCACTCAAGGGATGCTAAGGAGGGGGACAAAGACAATGGTGGAGTGGTGTCCTCGTCCTGCGCCGGAGCCGCCACCGCGGACAGATGCCCACCCAGACCCTCCCCTTGAGTTTTAGGGGTGCGCCCGGAGTTCGCACCTTGAGGGGGGGGGTTCTGTCACGTTCCTGACCTGTTTTCTGTTGTTTTGTATGTGTTTAGTTGGTCAGGGCGTGAGTTGGGGTGGGCATTCTATGTGTTGTGTTTCTATGTTGGGTTTAATGTGTTGCCTGATATGGTTCTCAATTAGAGGCAGGTGTTTGACGTTTCCTCTGATTGAGAACCATATTTAAGGTAGGCTGTTCTCACTGTTTGTTTGTGGGTGATTGTCTTCCGTGTCTGTGTATGTCGCACCACACGGGACTGTTTCGTTTTCGTTCGTGTTTGTAGTCTGTTCCTGTTCGTGCGTTCTTCGTGTTATGATGTAAGTTCGTTTGTTCAGGTCTGTTGACTTCGTTTATTGTTTTGTAGTTTGTTCAAGTGTTCATAGTGTTTTCGTCTTGTTAATAAATCATTATGTCTACATACCTCGCTGCGTGTTGGTCCGATCCATGCTCCTCCTCGTCTGAGGAGGAGAACGACTTCGACGACCGTTACAAGAGCACTTTTTTCCAGTCCTGTCTGTTGGGTTTGTGCCCATAGGCGACGTTGTTACCGATGATGTCTTTTGTGGACCTGCCATAAAACAGGCCTACAAGCCCTCAGTCCAGCCTCTCTCAGCCTATTGCGAACAGTCTGAGCACTGATGGAGGGATTGTGCGTTCCTGGTGTAATTCGGGCAGTTGCTGTTGCCATCCTGTACCTGTCCCGCAGGTGGGATGTTCGGATGTACCGATCCTGTGCAGGTGTTGTTACACGTGGTCTGCCACTGCATTGCAATTTAATGCCCTGGCCACATCTGCAGTCTTCATGCCTCCTTGCAGCATTTTTATTAATTTTTTTCACCTTTATTTAACCAGGTAGGCAAGTTGAGAACAAGTTCTCATTTACAATTGCGACCTGGCCAAGATAAAGCAAAGCAGTTCGACACACAACAACACAGAGTTACACATGGAGGAAAACAAACATACAGTCAATAATATTGTAGAAAAATAGGTCTATATACAATGAAAGCAAATGAGGTGAGATAAGGGAGGTAAAGGCAAAAAAAGGCCATGGTGGTGAAGTAAATACAATATAGCAAGTAAAACACTGGAATGGTAGATTTGCGGTGGAAGAATGTGCAAAGTAGAAATAGAAATAATGGGGTGCAAAGGAGCAAAATAAACAAATAAATAAATACAGTAAAGGAAGAGGTAGTTGTTTGGGCTAAATTATAGATGGGCTATGTACAGGTGCAGTAATCTGTGAGCTGCTCTGTCAGCTGGTGCTTAAAGCAAGTGAGGGAGATAAGTGTTTCCAGTTTCAGAGATTTTTGTAGTTTGTTCCTGTCATTGGCAGCAGAGAACTGGAAGGAGAGGCGGCCAAAGGCAGAATTGGCTTTGGTGGTGACCAGTGAAATATACCTGCTGGAGCGTGTCCTACAGGTGGGTCCTGATATGGTGACCAGCGAGCTGAGATAAGGGGGGACTTTACCTAGCAGGGTCTTGTAGATGACCCGGAGCCAGTGGGTTTGGCGGCGAGTATGAAGCGAGGGCCAGGCAACGAGAGGGTACAGGTCGCAGTGGTGGGTAGTATATGGGGCTTTGGTGACAAAACGGATGGCACTGTGATAGACTGCATCCAATTTATTGAGTAGGGTATTGGAGGCTATTTTGTAAATGACATCGCCGAAGTTGAGGATTGGTAGGATGGTCAGTTTTACGAGGGTATGTTTGGCAGCATGAGTGAAGGATGCTTTGTTGCGAAATAGGAAGCCAATTCTAGATTTAACTTTGAATTGGAGATGTTTGATGTGAGTCTGGAAGGAGAGTTTACAGTCTAACCAGACACCTAGGTATTTGTAGTTGTCCACATATTCTAAGTCAGAACCGTCCAGAGTAGTGATGCTGGACGGGCGGGCAGGTGCAGGCAGCGATCGGTTGAAGAGCATGCATTTAGTTTTACTTGTATTTAAGAGCAGTTGGAGGCTACGGAAGGAGAGTTGTATGGCATTGAAGCTCGTCTGGAGGGTTGTTAACCTGTTATGGCTGCAAGGGGCAGTATTGAGTAGCCAGTTAAATCGTGCCCATTTCAAACGGCCTCGTACTCAATTCTTGCTCGTACAATATGCATATTATTATTACTATTGGATAGAAAACACTCTCTAGTTTCTAAAACCGTTTGAATTATTTCTCTGAGTGAAACAGAAGTCATTCTGCAGCACACTTCCTGAGCAGGAAGTGGAATGTCAGAAATCGATGCTCTGTTCAACTTCATGCCTATACATGGGCGTGATATGTAAGAGTCTACATACACTTCATACACCTTCCCCTGGTTGTCAAGAGGCGGTGAGAGAAAATTCGTGTTTATCTTGGTCTGAGGTGGAATTAAAGCTCTTTGTTTGACGTGACCGTCCATTTCCTGTTTCTGGAGCGCGCGAAAGAGGACATGAATTTGCCTTCTGTTTAGCTGTCGTTATGGACGACTAACATCTCCGTCTTAGATTTTATTTGATACATGTGACCATATCATCGTAACGTATGTTTTTTCAATATAGTTTAATCAGATTATTGAAATTTTTTCGGGAGTTTTGCCGTGTTCCGTTCTCTGACTTTGTTGACGTTGGAGTGATCCGTGCCACTTGGCCAGTGCCCATGCTAAATGAAGAGGGATATTTGCCGTTCCAGATCCAAACAACGACTGTTCTGGACAAAGGACACCTTGTCCAACATTCTGACGGAAGATCACCAAAAGTAAGAAACATTTTATGATGCTATTTCTAATATCTGTCGTGCATGTGAACTGGTCGTGGGCGCCCAAGTGTTTCTGGCTATTGTGGCTACGCTAATATAACGCTACATTTTGTTTTCGCTGTAAAACATTTAATAAATCGGAAATATTGTCTGGAATCACAAGATGCCTGTCTTTCAATTGCTGTACACTATGTATTTTTCAGAAATGTTTTATGATGAGTAATTAGGTATTTGACGTTGGTGTCTGTAAATATTATGGCTGCTTTCGGTGCAATTTCTGATTGTAGCTGAAATGTAAACTATGATTTATACCTGAAATACGCAAATTTTTCGAACAAAACATATGCTATACAATAAATATGTTATCAGACTGTCATCTGATGAAGTTGTTTCTTGGTTAGTGGCTATTTATATCTTTATTTGGTCGAATTTGTGATAGCTACTGATGGAGTAAAAAACTGATGGAGTAAGAATAGTGGTGTCTTTTGCTAACGTGGTTAGCTAATAGATTTACATATTGTGTCTTCCCTGTAAAACATTTTAAAAATCGGACATGTTGGCTTGATTCACAAGATGTGTACCTTTCATCTGGTGTCTTGGACTTGTTAATGTGTGAAAGTTAAATATTTAAAAAAAATATCTTTTGAATTTCGCGCCCTGCACTTGAGCTGGATGTTGTCATAAGTGTACCGGTGTCGGGCTGCACCCCAAACAGGTTAACACAGTGTCCAAAGAAGAGCCAGAAGTATACAGAATGGTGTGGTCTGTGTAGAGGTGGATCAGAGACTCACCAGCAGCAAGAGCGACATCATTGATGTATACAGAGAAGAGAGTCGGCCCAAGAATTGAACCCTCTGGCACCCCCATAGAATCTGCCAGAGGCCCGGACAACAGGCCCTCCGATTTGACACACTGAACTCTATCAGAGAAGTAGTTGGTGAACCAGGCTAGGCAATCATTTGAGAAACCAAGGCTATTGAGTCTGCCGATGAGGATGTGGTGATTGAGTCGAAAGCCTTGGCCAGGTCAATGATTACGGCTGCACAGTATTGTTTCTTATCGATGGCGGTTAAGATATCGTTTAGGACCTTGAGCGTGGCTGAGGTGAATCCATGACCAGCTCTGAAACCAGATTGCATAGCAGAGAAGGTGCGGTGGGATTCAAAATGGTCGGTAATCTGTTTGTTGACTTGGCTTTCGAAGACCTTAGAAAGTCAGGGTAGGATAGATATAGGTCTGTAGCAGTTTGGGTCAAGAGTGTCCCCCCCTTTGAAGAGGGGGATGACTGCAGCTGCTTTCCAATCTTTGGGAATTTCAGACGATACGAAGGAGAGGTTGAACAGGCTAGTAATAGGGGTTGCAACAATTTCGGCAGATCATTTTAGAAAGAAAGCGTCCAGATTGTCTAGCCCGGCTGAGGTGTATTTAGAGGGCAAGTTGGTTAGGATGATATCTATGAGGGTGCCCGTGTTTACGGCTTTGGGGTGGTACCTGGTAGGTTCATTGATAATTTGTGTGAGATTGAGGGCATCAAGCTTAGATTGTAGGATGGCTGGGGTGTTAAGCATGTCCCAGTTTAGGTCACCTAGCAGCACAAGCTCTGAAGATAGATGGGGGGCAATCAGTTCACATATGGTGTCCAGAGCACAGCTGGGGGCAGAGGGTGGTCTATAGCAGGCGGCAACGGTGAGAGACTTGTTTTTAGAGAGGTGAATTTTTAAAAGTATAAGTTCAAATTGTTTGGGTACAGACCTGGATAGTAGGACAGAACTCTGCAGGCTATCTTTGCAGTAGATTGCAACACCGCCCCCTTTGGCCGTTCTATCTTGTCTGAAAATGTTGTAGTTAGGGATGTAGATTTCAGAGTTTTTG
Source organism: Salvelinus namaycush (assembly GCF_016432855.1). NCBI lineage: Eukaryota > Metazoa > Chordata > Actinopteri > Salmoniformes > Salmonidae > Salvelinus > Salvelinus namaycush. The sequence goes on from NC_052313.1 coordinate 32,059,615, forward strand.
GTGGTCTTCCTAAGCCAGGATTCATACACGGCTAGGACATCCGGGTTGGCAGAGTGTGCTAAAGCAGTGAATAAAACAAACTTAGGGAGGAGGCTTCTAATGTTAACATGCATGAAACCAAGGCTTTTACGCTTACAGAAGTCATCAAAAGAGAGCGCCTGGGGAATAGGAGTGGAGCTAGGCACTGCATGCCTAAGGCACGTTCACACAGATGAGCAGGGACCCTGTGCATCTTTCTTTTGGTGTTTTTCAGAGTCAGTAGAAAGGCCTCTTTAGTGTCCTAAGTTTTCTTAACTGTGACCTTAATTGCCTACCGGCTGTAAGCTGTTAGTGTCTTAAAACCTGTTTGGGATATGGGGTAGTATTTTCACGTTCGGATGAAAAGCGTGCCCAAAGTAAACTGCCTGCTACTCAGGCCCAGAAGCTAGGATTTGCATGGATAGAAAACACTCTAAAGTTTCTAAAACTGTTAAAATAATGTCTGTGAGTATAACAGAACTTATTTGGCAGGCGAAACCCCGAGGACAAACCATCCAGGATTTTTTTTTGTTTGAGTTCACTGTTTTCAATTGGTTTTCCATGGGAAACTAGATTTCTGAGGCACCTGGTTGCAGTTCCTATGGCTTCCACGAGATGTCAACAGTCTTTAGAAATTGGTTGATGTTTTTCTTCTGAGTAATGAAGAAGTAGTCCTGTTGTTTCCATGTGTCAAGCCAAGTGGACTCTTTTGTTTGGTGTGCGACCTGGAACTCGCTCCACTTTGATTTTTTCCGCTATTGAACACTGTATATTCCGTCTTAAATTTTATCGATTATATACATTTTAGGATACCTAAAGTTGGATTAGGAAAGTTGTTTGAAATGTTTGGACCAAGTTTACAAGTAACTTATTAGATCATTTGTAGTCATGTTGGGCGAGTTGGAACCAGTGTTTTTCTGAATCAAACGCGCCAAATAAATTTACATTTTGGGGATATTAAAGAAGCAATTTATCGAACAAAAAGGAGCATTTGTGATGTTTCTGGGACATTTTGGAGTGCCAACAGAAGAAGATCTTCAAAGGTAAGGCATAAATTATATGGTTATTTCTGACTTTCGTGTCGCACCCCCCTGGTTGAAAAATGTTTGTCATGCATTTGTATGATGGTGCGCTGACCAGATAATCGCGTGGTTTGCTTTCACCATAAAGCCTTTTTGAAATCTGACATGGTGGCTGGATTAACAAGAAGTTAAGCTTTATTTTTTTGTATTACACTTGTGATTTCATGAAAATAAAATATTTATAGTAATTTAATTTGAATTTGGCGCTCTGCCATTTCACCGGATGTTGTCAAATCGATCCCGCTAAAGGGATTTGATCCCTAAGAAGTTTTAACGACTGTTCCACAGGTGCATGTTCATTAATTATTTATGGTTCATTGAACAAGCACGGGAAACAGTGTTAAAACCCTTTTCAATATAGATCTGCGAAGTTATTTGGATTTTTACGAATGATCTTTTAAACACAGGGTCCTGAAAAGGGGACGTTTCTTTTTTTGCTGAGTTTAGTTGGGCGATTTTACATCTAACTAAGATGTTTGGTGCAGTATTTCTAAATGAAAAATTGTGTATGAAAGCGAGTCGTCTTTTTTTGAATGACAACAAGGTCTATACTGAAGAATTCCTACTACTGACCAATTACTGACAAATGGGCGTAGACTTTGACTCCTGACTTCGGCTTGCCAAACAACCGAAAAAACTCTTACCGAAGTCCAAAACGAACTAAAACATCACAAAATGTTGTCGTAATATACGCACAAACTCGTCTGAACTGTTTTGGCTGGGAAGCATGCGGACACCTTTAGGGTTCGTAGACAGTTAGTTCAAATGTTACTGTAGATTGTCTGATAGTCTGTAGAGCATTTACAGATGGACTATCCAAATAAAGTGTTTCTGAAAAGCCTACTGATAACAGATGAGAGAAGAATGACACATTACCACTGGACTGACCGACTCCCCGTAGAGAAAGCTGAAAGCCCAATGAAAAAAGCTAAATTTTTATGTGGATAAACATAGTTTATCTTTATGTTCAGGGGAGCTTGAATAATGGGTAATCATGAGGTTAAAATGGCCTCACAGTGGGCATTTTAATTGTATTAATTTTAAGTGGTCTGAATCAGAATCAATCAACTCAGCAGAACTAAATGTGACCAGATTCAGGAAACTAGGCATATGACGCAAGTCACGACATCACAGGAGAGCTGTTTGAACATAAACATGTTTTTATCAAAATTAATTTTATGGCAAAAATGCCTTCTCGAACATGTGAACTGTCATGTGCCTTAATATCAAACTTGTATGCCATCTGTAAATATTGTAGAATTTTCAGCCTAGTTGGTTTAGCCACAGAAAAAGTGAGCAACCTTCCCGCTAGCAATGATTGGCTGAGATAATGAGTGGGCTGGACATGCCAAGAGATGAGTTTGGATTGGTCTACCATATAGCACGTGTCTGTCTATTGGAGCTGGTCAGTATGTTTAAGTAATTGTGTCTAACGCGGCTTTTATGTATCGGGTTGTAAAACTGCATAAACCTAATGTCAGGTTAAAGTGTATTGTTAGCAAGCTAACGTTAGCTGGCTGGCTCGCTAGCTAACGTTATGTATATTCTCTCGACTTTCTGGAGGACTGAGTTTTGAAAGCAGTGGAATTTGAGTATGATAGCTAAGGAGATGGAGAAAACACCAGTCTGGAATACATCATCAAACTAAGGCTACCATGCATGGCATCAGACAGGAGAGGCGTCCAACAATGATGTATACTGGTAAGATTTTCATAGTACACGTTTCAAATTTTGACAGAAAGTGGTTTCATTTCAAGTGTACTGTTAGCTAGCTAACGTTATGTGTATGATCTTATTCTTCGTATCTCAGACATATTTGCTTGACTCGTTAAAGCCATAGAACCTGGTTGGTTAGCTACCTGCAAATTAATGCAGGGTAGTAATGTCATGAGTTGTGATTATGGTCCATTGTTTAGCTAGCTAGTTAGCTACATGTCTTAACAAAAGACTCCATTCTTATTTTGATAAAGTATTTCCATTTCAAGTTAGTGTACTGTTAGCTAGTTAGCTAACGTTAGCTGGATGGCTTGCTAACTAACGTTGCGTCATTCGTTGGGATTCATTGTTTACCTAACTAGCTATCTAGCTACATTTCTTAACAAAAGACTCTCGTCTTAGTCGACCAGAGCGCAGAATAACTGATGCATTTTTGAACACTCAACACCTGTTGAATATGTCCGGTGTCAGTGAACATCGGCAACAAAGCGTAATGTAATTGTTGCCAGCAGCACAGGTACAGTCACCAATGCTCTGGATAACGTGAAAATAGCCTAACCAGCTCTGCTAGAGCGAGTTAAATGGTCAGAGTGGGGTGTTCTCTCATAATGTGTCTGGAAGTAATTAGCCAATGTTTGCCAGTTAGCTTGGGTGCTTGACAGTAGTTGTGAGGTCAGAGCTTTCGGAACAACCCTACTTATTGGCCAGAGCATCCAGTGTGCACTCTGAAAGCGAAATCACAGATAGGGTGAGTAATGTTCAGTTAGCTGTTCTATCTCTCTTAGATGTCTGGGAGTAGCTGCCAAGTTAGTACAGAACGCAGGGACCCACCCTTAAAGAGATGGCTTAAGATGGCTTAAGGCTTAAGAAGGTGTGAACAATGCTGAATGGGTGTAGACAAAGAAGGGCTCTCCAATAGTAGCCCAATAGCAGTACCAAAACATTGAATCTGAATGCGAAGACAAAGCATCTGAAGAGAGAACATTGACAAAAAAAGTAAGCCTTAAGAGAATTAGAAAAGACCTATTCAATAATCCCGGGTATATCAGCAGTCTCAGAAATAGGATTAGAGGCTCTTGAATCTGCATCCAAATGGCACCCTATTCCCAATGTAGTGCCCTATTCCTGACCAGGGCCCATATGTCGCTGGTCAAAAGTAATGCACTATACAAGGAAAAGGGTATGATTTGGGACCCTGGTGAATTCTCAGGTCACCAACTGACCCTTCCATCTATTTCCTCAGACTAAACCAATATGTTTAGCCACTGAACATTTCATCCTTGTCTCAAATTCCTAGAAAATAAGATTCCGCAGATGCACTAAAAGCTACACATTATACCTTGCTTTCTCTCTGTCACTGGTGAGACTTAGCAAGTGCTCAATTTCATAGATGGTCAGGTATTGAGGTATTGTCATTGCTTAAATCTGATGTTGGCGAGAGTGAAAGCATCATAATTCTGCACTTTTTCATGAAGAATGGAAATGTTAATGAGGCCTAAAGTTTGTCCGTTGGAGAAGGTTAATGGTAATGTGAACTCTCCACCATACAGCAACATTTTGGAAATATAGATCCTGGAAACAACACAGATAGGCATGTATCCTTACATGTACAGATGTGATATTTAAGGCAATTTCATTATAATTCACTACATGTTAAAGTTGTTTGCTAAGCTACTTGTATATACCTTAACTTAAGCACTGACCAATTGTACCAATAGTACTTTCATAGTTGCATGTTTGCTAAGTGTGCAAAACATCAGGAACACCTGCTTTTTCCATGACATAGATTGACCAGGTGAATCCAGGTGAAGTCTACGATCCCTCATAAATCCACTTTAATCAGTGTAGATGAAGGGAAAAAGACAGGTTAAAGAAGGATGTTTTTAAGCCTTGAGACAATTCAGACGGTGAATGGCCAAGACAAAAAATGTACAGTAAGTGCCTTTGAACTGGGTATGTAGGTGCCAGGCACATCGGTTCGAGTGTGTCAAGAACTGCAATGCTGCTGGGTTTTTCACACTCAACAGTTTCCTGTGTGTCTCCAGAATGGTGCACCACCCAAAGGACATCCAGCCAACTTGACACAACTTTGGGAAGCATTGGAGTCAACATGGGCCAGCATCCCTGTGGAACGCTTTCAACACATTTTAGAGTACATGCCCAACAAATTGAGGCTGTTCTGAGGGCAAAAGGGGGTGCAACTCAATATTAGGATGGTGTTCCTAACATTTTGTACACTCAGTGTATATCTACTTATACATAATTCATAATCACTAAAACTGTGCTTTTTAACACCAAAAATTGAAATTAACAATAATAGGAGGTCAAACAGTGTTAAGTGGTTTTATCTCACACATTTACATTATGCAGGTCCTCTTGACTCCACAGAGGAGCAAATTACTCTTTTTCTAAAACCCTTCAAGTTAATGGACACGGTTCAATAGAGGCATGAATCTAAGACCTTGTAAATGCTCAACTCTGTGAACCATGAACCATGAACATTATATAGGGGGGGGTGTCCATATGAAACATTTTCGTTGAAAAAAAATATATATATTTTTTGCATCCTATTCCTATTCCTATTTTGGCATCCTATTCCCTATATAGTGCATTACTTTTCACCAGAGCCCTATGGGCACTATAAAGGAAATAGGGTACCATTTGGGTCGCATCCTCAAAAAGTGTGGTTTAGGCCTATATGTGGCGAGGTAGGCACAGCATGGCAGCTGTGTTGAGATATGAGATAGCTGCTGATGTAGCAAGAGAAGACCAGCGCAGAGCCAGAACAGGGGATTCCAATTACCAGGCAGTGGATTCTGAAGGAACAGAGAAACAGGTGGCACCTTTAATTGCTTTCTGCAACCACAGAAAATACAGAAAGATACAGAAAGAGGTCCAGCAGAATCGCAGCAGTATAGGGCAGTTGCATCTTACGTCCTAAATAGCACCCTATTCCCTTCATAGGGCACAATTTTTTTTTATTAGGTCTCATAGGCTCAGGTCAGAAGTAGTGCACTGCATAGGAAATAGGGTGTAATTTGGGCCGCAGGCCAAGACACAGTTCACCAATCCAACTATACCTAGCATTGGTTAAGAAATAAATAGTTATGGTGTTGAAGATTAGTAAAAAAAAGTATATGTATTTTATCATTATGACTTTAAAGTGGTTATAAAGGTCCTAGTAGAGAGGATGTATGTCTCTCGTGGGGGATAAATACAGATTTAGGCAAGGATGATTAATAAGGAATGGTCTGGATAAGATTAGGCTTTATTGTCTTTAATGTAACAAACATGGAATAGTGCATTCGGAAAGTATTCAGGACCCCTGGCTTTTTCCACATTTTGTTACGTTACATTGAGTCAATTGTTTTTTGCAAAATTGATTCAATAGTTTTTTTCCATCATCAATCTATACACAATACCCCATAATGATAAAAGCAAAAACATTTTGTCAATAAATAAATAAATTAAATATCACATTTCCATAAGTATTCAGACCCTTTACTCAGTACTTTGTTGAAGCACCTTTGACAGCGATTACAGCCTCAAGACTTCTTGGGTATGATGCTACAAGCTTGGCACACCTGTATTTGGGGAGTTTCTCCCATTCTTCTCTGCAGATCCTCTCACGCTCTGTCAGGTTGGATGGGGAGTGTAGCTGCACAGCTATTTTCAGGGCTCTCCAGATATGTTCAATCTGGTTCAAGTCCGGGCTCTGGCTGGGCCACTCAAGGACATTCAGAGACTTGTCCCGAAGCCACTCCTGCATTGTCTTGGCTGTGTGCTTTGGGTCGTTGTCCTGTTGGAAAGTGAACCCGCGCCCCATTCTGAGGTCCTGAGCGGTCTGGCGCAGGTTTTCGACAATTCCTTCGACGTCATGGCTTGGTTATGCGCTGACATGCACTGTCAACTGTGTTACCACAGGTGGACTCCGAACATGTTGTAGAAACATCTGAAGGATGATCAATGGAAACAGGATGCAACAGAGGTCAATTTAGAATCTCATAGCAAAGGGTCTGAGTACTAATGTAAATAAGGTATCCTTTTGGCCTGATTGGTGGAGTTCTGCAGAGATGGTTGTACTTATGGAAGGTTCTCCCATATCCACAGAGGAACTCTGGAGCTCTGTCAGAGTGACCATCGTGTTTTTGGTCATCTCCCTGACCAAGGCCCTTCTCCCCCAATTGCTCAATTTGGCTGGGCAGCCAGCCCTAGGAAGAGTCTTGGTGGTTCTAAACTTCTTCCATTTAAGAATGATGGAGGCCACTGTGTTCTCGGGGACCTTCAATGCCTGGTTTTTGCTCTAACAACTGTGTCAACTGTGGGACATTATATAGACAGGTGTGCCTTTCCAAATCATGTCCAATCAATTGAATTTACCACAGGTGGACTCCAATCAAGTTGTAGAAATATCTCAAGGATGATCAATGGAAATAAGATGCACCTGAGCTGAATATTGAGTCTCATAGCAAAGGGTCTGAATAATTATGTAAATGTATTATTTCAGTTAATTATATTTAATACATTTGCAAAAAATTATAAAAACCTCTTTTCGCTTTTTTTTGTAGATTGATGAGGAAAAACATTTATTTAACTTTTTAAAGCTAGGTATCCTGAATTCCGGATGACTGACGTGCCCAAAGTAAACTGTCTTACTCAGGCCCAGAAGCTATGATATTCATATAGTTGGTAGCATTGGATTGTAAACCCTCTGAAGTTTCTAAAACTGTTAAAATAATGTATGTGAGTATAACAGTACTGATATGGCAGGCGAAAACCCAAGGAGAATCGATCCAGGATCTTTTTTTTTTTGAGGTCACAGGACATTTCAATGCTAGCCTATGGGATATTCAAAATAATTCCTCCCAGATTGCAGTTCCTATGGCTAACACTAGATGTCAACAGTCTTTAGAAAGGGTTTCAGGCTTGTTTTTTGAAAAATGAACAAGTAGTTGTAGTTTTTCCAAAGTGTCTCTCATTAGAAAAGTAGTCTTGCTGCGCACGTGAATTAGGTGCGCGTTCTTCGTTATTCATCTTCCCTATTGAACATACTATTCTCCGTCTTAAATTGTATCATTTATTTAGATATTAGAGAACCTGAGGATTAATTAGAAACATAATTTGACTTATTTGGACAAACTTTACTTGTAACTTTTTGGATTTGTTTGTATGCATGTTGAATGAGTGGATTGCTGAATCAAGCACGCCAACTAAACTGACATTTTTGGGATATAATGAAGGACTTTATCGAACAAAATTACCATTTGTTGTGTAGCTGGGACCCTTGGGATTGCAAACAGAGGAAGATCTTCAAAGGTAAGTGATTTATTCTATCGCTATTTGGGATTTTGTGACGCCTGTGCTGGTTTGGAAAAGTATTTTGGTGTGGGATGCTGTCCTCAGATAATCGCATATTATGCTTTTGCTGTAAAGCCTTTTTGAAATCTGACAACGCGGTTGGATTAACAAGAAGTTAAGCTTTTAAACGATGTAAGACACTTGTATGGTCATGAATGTTTAATATTACGATTTTTGCATTTTGAATTTCGCGCTCTGCAATTTCACCGGATGTTGTCGTGGTGGGACACTAGCCCAAAGAGGTTTCAATCAATTTTAGAATAAGGCTGTAACGTAACAAAATGTGGAAAAAGTCAAGGGGTCTGAATACTTATCGAATGCACTGATTGTCTAAATTCTTTTCAATATGTAATATCATTGTTCTGTCTTCTTCCCCTCTATCTCCCCCTCTATCTCCCCCTTCCCTATTAAAATAGTGAGTGAATCTGAGTTGTTAACTAGATTTCATTGCATGCCAAGCTTAGAGCATATAACACTCTTCACAAGAGGTAAAGTGTTATTTCAGCAATAATTATGCTTAGCTCTGCAAGCATGGTTCGTAATCTAAAAGTATACATTTTAAGTATTTTTCATCAAGGACAAAGGTATTCAGATAGTCATTTTCAATATCAAGGAATTCTGATTTTGTTCCAGAGGATATTCTACTTTCCAAGCTTGTAAAAGATGCATATTCATATGTTGAGTATACACAATACAAAATGACAAAGCAGCAGTTTCTCATCAACATACAGTACCAGTCACAAGTTTGGAAACAACTACTTATTCAAGAGTTTTTCTTTATTTTTATTATATACTACATTGTAGAATAATATTGAAGGCACCAAAACTATGAAATAGCACATACGAAATCATCTAGTAAACAAAAGTGTTAAACAAATCAAAATATCTTTTTCAATTTGAGATTCTTCAAAGTAGCCACACTTTGTATTGATGGCAGCTTTACGCATTCTTGGGATTCTCTCAACCTGCTTCACCTGGAATGCTTTTCCAACAGTCTTGAAGGAGTTCCCATATATGCTGAGCACTTGTTGGATGCTTTTCCTTCACTCTGCTGTCAAACTCATCCCAAACTATCTCAATTAGTTTGAGGTCGGGTGATTGTGGAGGCCAGGTCATCTGATGCAGTACTCCATCACTCTCAGTCTTGGCCAAATAGACCTCACACAGCCTGGAGGTGTGTTGGGTCATTGTCCTGTTGAAAAAACAATGATAGTCCCACTAAGTGCAAACCAGATGGGATGGCCTATCACTGCATAATGCTGTGGAAGCCATGCTGGTAAAGTGTGCCTTGAATTCTAAAAAATCACTGACAGGGTCACCAACAAAGCACTCCCACACCATCACACCTCCTCCATGCTTAACGGTGGGAACCACCTACTCTGCGTCTCATTAACTTCTTATGGCTGGGATCCTGTTAACAGGATCGATATGACAACAGCCAGTGAAAGTGCAGGGCGCCAAATTAAAAACAACAGAAATCTCATCATTAAATTTTACACCATTTTAAAGATAAACTTGTTGTTAATCCCACCACAGTGTCCGATTTCAAAAAGGCTTTACGACGAAAGCACACCAAACGATTATGTTAGGTCAGCACCTAGTCACAGAAAAACACAGCCATTTTTCCAGCCAAAGAGAGGAGTCACAAAAAGCAGAAATAGAGATAAAATGAATCACTAACCTTTGATGATCTTCATCAGATGACACTCATAGGACTTCATGTTACACAATACACGTATGGTTTGTTCGATAAAGTTCATATTTATATACAAACATCTGAGTTTACATTGGCGCGTTACGTTCAGTAGTTCCAAAACATCTGGTGATTTTGCAGAGAGCCACATCAATTTACAGAAATACTCATAATAAACATTGGTAAAAGATACAACTATTATGCATGGAATTACAGATCCACTTCTCCTTAATGCAACCGCTGTGTCAGATTTCAAAAAAGCTTTACCGAAAAAGCACACCATGCAATAATCTGAGTACAGAGCTTAGACAACAAATCAAGCCATATAGATATCCGCCATGTTGTGGAGTCAACAAAGTCAGAAATAGTATTATAAATATTCACTTACCTTTGATGATCTTCATCAGAATGCACTCCCAGGAATCCCAGTTCCACAATAAATGTTTGATTTGTTCGATAAAGTCCATCATTTATGTCCAAATACCTCCTTTTTGTTCGCGTGTTTAGCCCAGTAATCCAAATTCATGATGCGCGAGCAGACAAAGTCAAAAAGTTCCGTTACAGTCCGTAGAAACATGTCAAACGATGTATAGAATCAATCTTTAGGATGTTTTTAACATAAATATTCAATAATGTTCCAACCGGAGAATTCCTTTGTCTTCAGAAATGCAATGGAACGCAAGCTAACTCTCACGTGAAGGCGCATGGTCAGCTCATGGCACTCTGCCAGACCCCTGACTCAGAGCCCTCATTCCCCCTCCTTCACAGTAGAAGCATCAAACAAGGTTCTAAAGACTGTTGACATCTAGTGGAAGCCTTAGGAAGTGCAATATGACCAATATCCCACTGTATATTTGATAGGCGATGAGTTGAAAAACTACAAACCTCAGATTTCCCACTTCTAGGTTAGATTTTTTTCTCTGATTTTTTGCCTGCCATATGAGTTCTGTTATACTCACAGACATCATTCAAACAGTTTTAGAAACTTCAGTGTGTTTTCTATCCAAATCTACTAATAATATGCATATCTTAGCTTCTGGGACTGAGTAGCAGGCAGTTTACTCTGGGCATCTTATTCATCCAAGCTACTCAATACTGCCCCCAGCCATAAGAATTTTTAAGACACGGCGGTGGGAACCAAAAATCTCTAATTTGTACTCATCAAACCAAAGGACAGATTTCCACTGGTCCATTTCTTGTGTTTCTTGGCCCAAGCAAGTCTCTTCTTCTTACTGATGTCTTTTCGTAGTGGTTTCTTTGCAGCAAATTGACCACGAAGGCCTGATTCCTCTGAACAGTTGATGTTGAGATATCGGTTACTTAAACTCTGTTAAGCATTTATTTGGGCTGGAATTTCTGAGACTGCTAACTCTAATGAACGTATCCTCTGCAGCAGAAGTAACTCTGGGTCTTCCTTTCCTGTGGCGGTCCTCATGAGAGCCAGCTTCATCATAGTAGTTGATGGTTTTTGCGACTGCACTTCAAGAAACTTTCAAAGTTCAAACAAGGTCAACAAGGTCAACAAGTTAACTTTTAACAGGGCACACCTGTTAATTTAAATGCATTCCAGGTGACTAACTCATGAAGCTGGTTGAGAGAATGCCAAGAGTGTGCAAAGCTTTCATCAAGGTAAAAGGTTTATACTTTGAAGAATCTCAAATATATTTTGATTTGTTTTGTACTTTTTTGGTTACTACATAATTCCATGTGTTAATTCATAGTGTTGCTGTCTTCACTATTATTCTACAATGTAGAAAATATAAAAAATTAAGAAAAACCCTTGAATGTGTATGTGTCCAATCTTTTGACTGGTACTGTAGGTATAAACAGTGTTTGCATCGTGGAGTTTGTGTGTGCGAACACATGTAAGTAGGCATGAATGCACAGTGCATTCGTAAAGTATTAAGACCCCTTGACTTTTTCTACATGTTGTTACGTTGCAGCCTTCTAAATATTTTTTATATAGTTAATCCATCTACTCACAATAACCAAATAATGACAGAGCGAAAACAGGTATTTAGATATTTTTTCAAATGTATTAAAAAACAGAAATACTTTATTTGCATAAGTCGTCAGACCCTTTGCTAAGAGACTAGAAATTGAGCTCAGGTGCATCCTGTGTCCATTGATCGTCCTTGAGATGTTTCTACAACTTGATTGGAGTCCACCTGTGGTAAATTCAATTGATTGGACATGATTTGGAAAGGCACACACCTGTCTATATAAGGTCCCACAGATGACAGTGCATTTCAGAGCAAAAACCAAGCCATGAGGTCAAAGGAATTGTCCATAGAGCTCTGAGACAGGATTGTGTTGAGGCACAGATCTGGGGAAGGGTACCAAAACATCCATCCTTTTGAAAATTTGGCCTCCATCAGTCTTAAATGGAAGAAGATTGGAACCACCAAGACTCTTCCTAGATCTGGCCGCCTGGCCAAATTGAGTAATCAGGGGAGAAGGGTCTTGGTCAGGGAGGTGACCACGAACCCGATGGTGACTTTGACAGAGCTACAGTGTAGTGTTCATCTGTGGAGATGGAAGAACCTTTCAGAACGACAAACATCTTTGCAGCACTCCACCAATCAGGCCTTTATGATAGAGGGGCCAGATGGAAGCCACTCCTCAGTAAAAGGCACATGACAGCCCGCTTGGAGTTTGCCAAATGACACCTAAAGGACTCTGACCATGAGAAACAATATTGTCTGGTCTGATGAACCCAAGATTGAACTCTTTGGCCTGAATGCCAAGCATTACATCTGCAGGATACCTGTCACCATCCCGACGGTGAAGTATGGTGGTGGGAGCATCATGCTGTGGTGATGTTTTTCGGCGGCAGGGACTGGGAGCCTAGTCAGGATCGAGAGAAAGATGAACGGAGAAAAGTACAGAAAGATCCTTGATGAAAACCTGCTCCAGAGTCCGCAGGATGACAGACTGGGGCGATGATTCACCTTCCAACAGGTCAACGACCCTAAGCACACAGCAAAGACTATGCAGGTGTGGCTTCGGGACAACTCTCTGAATGTCCTTGAGTCGCCAAGCCAGAGCCCGGACTTAAACCCAACCGAGCAACTCTGGAGAGACCTGAAAATAGCTGTGAAGCAATGCTCCTCGTCCAACCTGACAGAGGTTGAGAGGATCTGCAGAAATTAATGGGAGAAACTCCACAAATACAGGTGTGCAAAGCTTATAGCGTCTTACCCAAGAAGACTCGAGGCTGTAATCACTGCCAAAGGTGCTTCAACAAAGTACTGCGTAAATGGTCTGAATACTTATGTAAATGTGATGTTTCCATTTTTATGTTGTATTGTGTGTAGATTGATGAGGGGGGAAAAAATAATTTATTCCATTTTAGATGTGTGTGTGTGTGTGTGTGTGTGTGTGTGTGTGTGTGTGTGTGTGTGTGTGTGTGTGTGTGTGTGTGTGTGTGTGTGTACGCGTACCAGGGTGCGTGTGTGTGTCCATTTTCCTCTGATGTGGGACTGCTGGCTGCGATTGCCCAGTTTTCCCATTTCCTCTCTGGCTAATCACAAGAGCCCCCCAATAAATCCTCTGTATCACTGCAGGATCAAGAGAAGGCCTCCAGCACTGAGGAACCTATCTCCGCTGAGAGGAAGGAGAATACACACAGTAACACTTCTATATATATCTGTCTGCCGGCCCTGGGATGGTCATGGTCGAAACCTGGTCTTTGCCCCAAATTGCACCCGGTTTCCTAGGTAGTGCATTACCTTTGACCAGAGCCTTTTGGACAAAAGTGATGCACTGTAGGGAAAATGGTGCCATGTGGGACACAGCGATGGAGAGGACAATGAGGAGGAGTAAGGTGATTATAATTTCACTGGTCACCCTGCAGCAGACGGCCTTTAGTATACCAGAAAATGAAAAGTCACGTTTCCTTTAAAGGGGAAATCAGGAGTTGCTACATTCATTTGTAGACTTATTATTTCACCTTTGTTTAACCAGGTAGGCCAGTTGAGAACAAGTTCTCATTTACAACAGTGACCTGGCTAAGATAAAGCAAAGCAGTGCGACACAAACACAAAGTTAAACATGGGTAAACAAATGTACAGTCAATAACACAATGGAAAAAGCTATATACAGTGTGTGCAAATGTAGTAAGATTAGGGAGGTAAGGCAATAAATAGGCCATAGTGGCAAAATAATTACAACTTAGCAAATAAACACTGGAGTGATAGATTGTCACGTTCCTGACCTGTTTTCCTTGTTTTTGTATGTGTTTAGTTGGTCAGGGCGTGAGTTGGGGTGGGCATTCTATGTATTGTGTTTCTATGTTGGGTTTAATGTGTTGCCTGATATGGTTCTCAATTAGAGGCAGGTGTTTGACGTTTCCTCTGATTGAGAACCATATTAAGGTAGGCTGTTCTCACTGTTTGTTTGTGGGTGATTGTTGCTGTGTCTGTGTATGTCGCACCACACGGTACTGTTTCGTTTCGTTCTTTCATTAATTAATTTCCGTGTGTTCCTTCCTGTTCGTGCGTTCATGTTATATGTTCTCTAGTTCAGGTTTGTTCACATCGTTATTTGTTTTGTAGTTATCAAGTGTTCTTCATGTTTGTCGTCTTGATTTAATAAATTCATTATGTATTCAGCACCCGCTGCGCATTGGTCCGCTCAATCACCTATAGACTATTGTTACAGAATCACCCACCAACGAAGGATCAAGCAGCGGGTTAACGGGCAGCAGCAACAGCGCAAGAAGGAGGAATGGACATGGGAGGAAGTTTTGGACGGCAAGGGTTGCTACACATGGGAGGAGATCCTGGCTGGAAGAGATCGCCTCCCATGGGAACAGCTGGAGGCAGTTAGGAGAGCAGAGGCAACCGGAGAGAGGAACCGGCGTTATGAGGGTACGCGGCTAGCACGGAAGCCTGTGAGTCAAGCCCAAAAATGTATTGGGGGGGGGGCTACAAGGGAGTGTGGCGAAGTCAGGTAGGAGACCTGCGCCAACTCCCCGAGCTTACCGTGGAGAGCGAGAGTACTGGCAGACACCGTGTTATGCGGTAGAGCGCACGGTGTCTCCTGTACGTGTGCATAGCCCGGTGCGGGTTATTCCACCTCCCCGCACTGGCAGGGCTAGATTGAGTATTGAGCCGGATGTCATGAAGCCGGCCCAACGCATCTGGCCACCAGTGCGTCTCCTCGGGCCGGCATACATGGCACCAGCCTTACGCATGGTGTCCCCGGTTCGCATACACAGCCCAGTGCGGGTTATTCCACCTCCCCGCACTGGTCGGGCGACGGGGAGCATACAACCAGGTAAGGTTGGGCAGGCTCAGTGCTCAAGGGAGCCAGTATGCCTGCATGGTCCGGTATATCCGGCGCCACGTCCCCGCCCCAGCCCAGTACCACCAGTGCTTACACCACGCACCAGGCTTCCTGTGCATCTCCAGAGCCCTGTTCCTCCTCCACGCACTAGCCCTATGGTGCGTGTCTTCAGCCCGGTACCACCAGTTCCGGCACCACGCACTAAGCCTCCTGTGCGTCTCCGGAGCCCTGTTCCTCCTCCACGCACTAGCCCTGTGGTGCGTGTCTCCAGCCCAGTACCTCCAGTTCCTGTACCACGCACCAAGCCTCCTGTGCGCCTCCAGAGTCCTGTGCGTCCTGTTGCTGCTCCCCGCACTAGCCTGAAGGTGCGTGTCCTTAGCCCGGTACCTCCAGTTCCGGCACCGCGCACCAGGCCTACAGTGCGCCTCAGCCGGCCAGAGTCTGCCGTCTGCCCAGCGGCGCCTGAACTGCCCGTCTGCCCAACGCCGTCTGAGCTGTCCGCCAGCCATGAGCAGCCAGAGCCTTCCGCCAGCCATGAGCAGCCAGAGCCTTCCGCCAGCCATGAGCAGCCAGAGCCTTCCGCCAGCCATGAGCAGCCAGAGCCTTCCGCCAGCCATGAGCAGCCAGAGGCTTCCGCCAGAGCCTTCCGCACCTTGAGGGGGGGGTTCTGTCACGTTCCTGACCTGTTTTCCTTGTTTTTGTATGTGTTTAGTTGGTCAGGGCGTGAGTTGGGGTGGGCATTCTATGTATTGTGTTTCTATGTTGGGTTTAATGTGTTGCCTGATATGGTTCTCAATTAGAGGCAGGTGTTTGACGTTTCCTCTGATTGAGAACCATATTAAGGTATGCTGTTCTCACTGTTTGTTTGTGGGTGATTGTTGCTGTGTCTAGATTGAGTATTGAGCCGGATGTCATGAAGCCGGCTCAACGCATCTGGCCACCAGTGCGTCTCCTCGGGCCGGCATACATGGCACCAGCCTTACGCATGGTGTCCCCGGTTCGCATACACAGCCCAGTGCGGGTTATTCCACCTCCCCGCACTGGTCGGGCGACGGGGAGCATACAACCAGGTAAGGTTGGGCAGGCTCAGTGCTCAAGGGAGCCAGTACGCCTGCATGGTCCGGTATATCCGGCGCCACGTCCCCACCCCAGCCCAGTACCACCAGTGCTTACACCACGCACCAGGCTTCCTGTGCATCTCCAGAGCCCTGTTCCTCCTCCACGCACTAGCCCTGTGGTGCGTGTCTCCAGCCCAGTACCTCCAGTTCCGGTACCACGCACCAAGCCTCCTGTGCGCCTCCAGAGTCCTGTGCGTCCTGTTGCTGCTCCCCGCACTAGCCTGAAGGTGCGTGTCCTTAGCCCGGTACCTCCAGTTCCGGCACCACGCACCAGGCCTACAGTGCGCCTCAGCCGGCCAGAGTCTGCCGTCTGTCCAGCGGCGCCTGAACTGCCCGTCTGCCCAACGCCGTCTGAGCTGTCCGCCAGCCATGAGCAGCCAGAGCCTTCCGCCAGCCATGAGCAGCCAGAGCCTTCCGCCAGCCATGAGCAGCCAGAGCCTTCCGCCAGCCATGAGCAGCCAGAGCCTTCCGCCAGCCATGAGCAGCCAGAGCCTTCCGCCAGCCATGAGCAGCCAGAGCCGCCAGCCAGCCATGAGCAGCCAGAGCCGCCAGCCAGTCCGGAGCAGCCCCTCAGTCCGGAGCAGCCCCTCAGTCCGGAGCTGCCCCTCAGTCCGGAGCTGCCCCTCAGTCCGGAGCTGCCCCTCAGTCCGGAGCTGCCCCTCAGTCCGGAGCTGCCCCTCATTCCGGTGTTTCCCCTCAGTCCGGTGCTGCCCCTTAATCCAGTGGGGTTAATTTGGAGGGTGGCCATTTGGAGGAGGCTACGGAAGCGGGGTTTGACTATGGTGGGGTGGGGACCACGTCCGGAGCCGGACCGCCACCGTGGACAGATGCCCACCCAGACCCTCCCCTAGACTTTAGATGGTGCGCCCGGAGTTCGCACCTTGAGGGGGGGGGTTCTGTCACGTTCCTGACCTGTTTTCCTTGTTTTTGTATGTGTTTAGTTGGTCAGGGCGTGAGTTGGGGTGGGCATTCTATGTATTGTGTTTCTATGTTGGGTTTAATGTGTTGCCTGATATGGTTCTCAATTAGAGGCAGGTGTTTGACGTTTCCTCTGATTGAGAACCATATTAAGGTATGCTGTTCTCACTGTTTGTTTGTGGGTGATTGTTGCTGTGTCTGTGTATGTCGCACCACACGGTACTGTTTCGTTTCGTTTCGTTCTTTCATTCATTTTCGTGTGTTCCTTCCTGTTCGTGCGTTCATGTTATATGTTCTCTAGTTCAGGTTTGTTCACATCCGAATTTGTTTTGTAGTTATCAAGTGTTCTTCGTGTTCGTCGTCTTGATTTAATAAATTCATTATGTATTCAGCACCCGCTGCGCATTGGTCCGCTCAATCACCTATAGACGATCGTTACATAGATGTGCAGAAGATGAATGTGCAAGTAGAGATACTGGGGTGCAAAGGAGCAAAAAAAAATAATAATAATATGGGGATGAGGTAGTTGGGTGGGCTATTTACAGATGGGCTGTGTACAGGTGCAATGATCGGTAAGCTACTCTGACAGCTGATGCTTAAAGTTAGTGAGGGAGATATAAGACTCCAGCTTCAGTGTTTTTTGCAATTCGTTCCAGTCATTGGCAGCAGAGAACTGGAAGGAAAGGCGGCCAAAGTAGGTGTTGGCTTTGGGGATGACCAGTGAAATATACGGGTGGGTGCTGCTATGGTGACCAGTGAGCTGAGATAAGGCGGGGCTTTACCTAGCAAGGACTTATAGATGACCTGGAGACAGTGGGTTTGGTGACGAATATGAAGCGAGGTCACAGTAGTGGGTGACAACACGGATGGCACTGTTATAGACTACATCCAATTTGCTGAGTAGAGTGTTGGAGGCTATTTTGTAAATGACATCGCCAAAGTCAAGGATCGGTAGGATGGTCAGTTTTAGCATGACAGAACTCTGTAGGCTCTCTGCAGTAGTATGCAACTCCACCCCCTTTGGCAGTTCTATCTTGGCGGAAAATGTTGTAGTTGGGGATGGACATTTCTGAATTTTTGGGTAGATATAATTAATTATATGTATATATAAATGAATTATATAAACCCATTGATTCTTGAAGAATATAACTTATAAATGCCTCATGAGCTTAGTTCAACGGTCGTACCTCATCAGAACCCAAATTATAAACTTGTTTTTCTACAACGTTTACAAACTAAGAAAATGTAAAGAAACACTATTTAGCCTCAAAACACGGTTACAACTATAATTTTGATATCATGGATGGTCAGTCCTTGCATCCACAGCTCTAAATGAATTTGAGAGTGGTTACTTTTCTCCAGTCCCATCCCTCAGCTTTTTACCAAATCAGGGGTGGGTAGACTGCTTTGTTATTGCTTCTACTGCTGATTGACATTTTAAGATTTAAAAAAAGAAACTCACTCATTCACGTATGAAAGGACTGTAGGTTGATGGCTGTTTGTTAGGAAAGAGCTAGAGAGGGGATATTTAGATGAAGAATAGAAGGTCAGAGATAGAGGTCACATTGTAATACTTTACAACGCCACTCTGTTTTCCAGCTGCTCTGGTAACACAGAATAATTAGTTTAGTAGGAACACCACCTCGGGCTGGTAGGGAGGGATTAGCACATGGAGGGCAGTTTCACTGGTAGCCTCATACTCTGATAAGAGCACAGATATACTGTCACAGTCACACACCCTGCACCCACTCAGGGGCTTTTGATGGTTGTTTAAGCCTTGAGCGCCTAACAATTAAACCATGAATGGCAAAAAAGGTTAAAGAAAAAGTCAGATGCACTGGACTTTACTGGTGAAGGTCATGGTGGGACAGGGGGGTCGTGAAGTAAATGCATTATGATGGGAGATGACTCGTTGAGAGGAATAGTAAATAGGATGCAGGGAGGCAATATTATATGCCCTGCCGCTGCTGCAGTGCCTGGGTCCCTTGTCTGTGGGAGATAATTCATTCATTTGGTAGGCAAAGGTGATACTGGCAAACACTGTATCGTGATCTTTGTCCAGTACCACTATATTTTGAGCTAAAAACCTGGTTGTCTCCACCAGGAGTTTAAAACTTGGCCTCGCGTGGATATTCCAGCAAGACAATAACCCTAAGCACACATCAAAATCCGCAAAGAAATGGTTAATTGGCCACAAAATCAAGTCTCCGGACTTGAGATCCATTGAAAACGTGTGGTCTGAATTGAAGAGGGCAGTCCATAAGCATAGTAAAGGATATCAAGGACCTGGAAGGATTCTGTGTGAAGGAATGGTCTAATGTACATTATTCTCCAACCTCATAAAGCGTTTTTAGAAAAAGGCTCAGTGCTGTTATGCTGGCAAGGTAAGCTATTGCAAGAGATTGAAAACAGGTGTGTTACTAATTTTAACCCCTACCTTATTGAGAAAAAAAGTATTACTTGTTTAAACAAAATGTTTTCTCTGAGCAATTGTATTAGTATAGAATAATGTAGCCTAATGTAGCTCAGTAGTTAACGTGTTTATTTTATACAGTCATTCTTACAAATTTTTTATCAAGGGTGTCAATAATTTCAGACCCCACTGTATGTGTTATATACAGGCATGTATAACAGAGCATTTCAGTTCCTGCAACTAACAGATCAATTCCCAAAATGTTGTTTGTTTGTCTGCTTGTTCTTTCTACCAATCCTTACCTGGTGCATTTTTATTATTTAGGTGTATGTGTGAAAGATCTCAGGCTGAATATAAAAGGGACCCCCCCCCCCCCCACCCACCCACCCACCCACCCACCCACCCACCCCCTCAATTCCACAAGGAACAGGCATCTTAGGAGAAGCAATGCAAATTGGAGAGCTCCTTCATTGATATCAGAGATCAAACTTTTCCTCAAAAGAACTGTGGTGGTTGGTGGTTTCTCAGTTTTCACTCCACCAGAGCAGCATGTATGTTCACACTCCTGTTGGATGTGTGCCTGTTCTACCCTATACCATGCTCACCATACCAGAAAACTACGAGAGCTAGGTGGACTAGCTAGGAGGGCTATTTTTTGCCTCTCTAACCTCACCGGCAGTGTAAACCTCTCCCTTTGTATCGAAAGGTCTACACACCTTTTGATGCAAAGCTTTACACCATTTACCGCTGTCAGTAAACACGGAGAAATGTGATAGGAACACGCGACGCCTAGCTCTCACAAAGAATGTTTTTCCAAAAGTGTTTTGTTTTCAACTCACTAATTAGACAGATGCATAATCAAGAGGAAATAGAAGTGAGGGGAAAGTGATGTAAGTTCTAGTCTCATGTAATTTGTGTGGTACTCAGGATCTTGGTTTCATCTTCTGCAGCTTGTGATGCTATCCTATCATTCATAGTGTATGCTGCAGACTGTACACCAGTACATTGTACACACCATTCACATTATCATATGAATAGCATATCAAATTACAACCACCAGAGTAAATATAAATAAAGTCATCATAGCAACGTCTTTTTCTTTCACATTTGAACATGTGACGTATTACGAAGTATGAAAGTCATTTTAGGATTGCAGATGTCACTTGAAAAAAATCATCAAAAGGAACACTTAAACTGTTCCCAGAAACCAAACATTAAAACCAAAAGATGTAATCGCTGTCATAATCGACACACTATGTTGTGCAAGTGTGTGACCCAAAAGTGGCGTCAGATGGCTGTGTTATCAGTATGCCGAACCCAAGTCCATGTGTTTGACACATATATTCTCCGTTGAATAGTCTGCCAGTGACAGATATTTCTGACAGCTTTGTCACAAGAAATTCTGAATCACTCTGTGGTGCCAAGCAGGCCGGAATGGAAATTAAGGTTAAATAATAGTTTTTCACAACAGACTGATTCAGGAAGTGGTTCTGAGGTGATTACAGAGGCAGACAAATGAAAAGGAAGAAAACAATAATTGCATAAAGCAAACCTCAGGGACTGAAGAAGGGGCAGGTTAGTTTCTGCAAGTTCACTGTGCAAAGGTCACAAGCACCTGATTGAGAAAATGGAAAATGGATGTTGAGACTGCCCAGAAAACCAAAATTGATTCTGTGAAATTGGCCAGAACATTTGTAAAGTTGCGGCAAGCGTTCTCATAACAACAAAAACAATCCGCTTGTGCTGATGATTATACAATGGGTGGATTCTGCTAAGCTAAGCTATTGTTTAAAGATGGTCATACCAAAGATAATTTAGATATTTGATTTAGAATTTTAGAATACAAATTTAGAATACAAATATTTGATGAAACATTGCATTTGGCCTAGACTGGTATTAGCTCATAGAACTGCATTGAATAACAGATTCATACATGGACGAACAGATGCACTATATGACCAATAAGTATGTGGACACCTGCTCGTCGAACATCTCATTCCAAAATCATAGGCATTAATATGGAGTTGGGTCCCCCTTTGCTGCTATAACAGCCTCCACTCTTCTGGGAAGGCTTTCCAAAAGATGTTGGAATATTACTGCAGGGACTTTCTGCAGGCACTTATGTTGGGCAATTAGGCCTGGCTCGCAGTCGGCGTTCCAATTCATCCCAAAGATGTTCTATTGGCTTGAGGTCTGTGGACTGCGCAGGCCATTCAAATAAACTGAACTCGCTGTCACTTTTCCAGTGTTGGTGATCGCGTGCCCACTGGAGCCACTTCTTCTTTCTTTAAAGCTGATAGGTGTGGAACCCAGTCTGCTGCAATAGCCCATCCTTGACAAAGATCGACGAGTTGTGCGTTCCCGAGATGTCTTTCTGCGCACAACTACTGTACTGCGGCGTTATTTGTCTGTCTTTGGCCCGCCTGTTAGCTTGCACGATTATTTAAGGTATCTGTGTCCAACAGATGCATATTCTGTATTCACAGTCATGTGAAACCAATAGGTTAGGGCTAAATTAAAATATTTGAATTAACTCATTTCCTTATGATCGGTAACTCAGTAAAATCTTGGAAATTGTTGCTTTTTATATTTTTGTGTAGTTTAATTCTTCACCTCGTACATATGATGAAACTATATCGGTGATCAGAGCATTTGTCCACGAATTCCACATGTGCCACTAAGATACACTTTGCCAAACGTTTTGTCTTTGATTTATAGGTACTTGCATGGCACTAAGACAAGGAAGAGATGCTGAATTATGACCTGCAATGGAACTATGTTTGGCAGGATATACATTTATTCTTCAATAAAAAAAGATGAATAGAAATCTGTGACACAATGAAGCTGAAGAATGACTCTTCAATTTCGAGGAGGAAAGAAATGAATTGTTACTTTATGCATTATTCATGCATGGATCTGATAGTCTCTCATCATCATGGCATATGCCTCTAACAGAAAAATCGTTTTCTCCACAAACAAAAACAAAAAAGTTTTAGGAAGAACATTCCACACACTCCAAATCCAACACCACCAAATGAGTAAAGATATGCTATATGTAGCTTAGCTTAATATTAACCATCAGTAAAATGTGATTGTTGATGCTGAATGTAAACATGGTTACGATATTCATAACATTTCCTATGGGATGCATTGTTACTGGAAGAGTTTCTAGATATACAGAGCCAGTCAAAAGTTTGGACAAACCTACTCACTAAAGGGTTTTTCTTATTTTTTTCTATTTTCTACATTGTAGAATAATAGTGAAAACATCAAAACTATGAAATAGCACAAATGGAATCATGTAGAAACCAAAAAAAGTGCTAAACAAATCAAAATATATGCTATATTTGAAATTCTTCAAAGTAGCCACCCATTGCCTTGATGATAGCTTTGCACACTCTTGCCATTTTCTCAACTAGCCTTATGAAGGCAGTCACCTGGAATGCATTTCAAGTAACAGGTGTGCCTTGTTAAAAGTTAATTTATTTCCTCCTTAATGCATTTGAGCCAATCAGTTGTGTTGTAACAAGGTAGGGGGCTGCATCTCAGCGCTAGAGGCGTCACTACAGACCCTGGTTCGATTCCAGGCTGTATCACAAATGGCTGTGATTGGGAGTCCCATGGTGTGGTGCACAATTGGCCAAGTGTCGTCTGGGTTAGGGTTTGGCCGGGGTAGGCCGTCATTGTAAATAAGAATTTGTTCTAGTTAAATAAAGGTTAGAAAAAATAGCTAATTAAAAGGGGTGGTATACAGAAGATATCCCTATTTGGTTAAAAACCAAGTCCATATTATGGCAAGAACAGCTCAAATAAGCAAAGAGAAATGAGAGTCCATCATTACTTTAAGACAAGGAAGGTCAGTCAATAGGGAAAATGTCAAAAACAAGTGCTATGATGAAACTGGCTCTCTTGAGGACTGCCACAAGAAAGGAAGACCCAGAGTTTTGCTGCAGAGGATAAGTTCATCAAAGTTAACTGCACCTCAGACTGAAGCACAAATAAATCCTTTACAGAGTTCAAGTAACAGACACACATCAACATCAAGTTCAGAGAATAATTCATGAATCTGGCCTTCATGTTCAAATTGCTGCACCAATAATAAGAAGAGACTTGCTTGGGCCAAGAAACACAAACAATGGACATTAGACAGGTGGAAATATGTTCTTTGGTCTGATGAGTCCAAATGTGAGATTTTTGGTTCCAACCACCGTGTCTTTGTGAGAAGAGTAGCTGAACGCATGATCTCCGCATGTGTGGTTCCCACCATGAAGCATGGAGGAGGAGGTGTGATGGTTTGGGGCTGCTTTGCTGGTGACACTGTCTGTGATTTAATTGAAAGCACACTTAAACAGCATGACTACCACAGCATTCTGCAGTGATACACCATCCCATCTGGTTTGCGCTTAGAGGGACTATCATTTGTTTTTCGACAGGCCAATGACCCAAAACACGCCTCCAGGCTGTGTAAGGGATATTTGTCCAAGAATGAGAGTGATGGAGGGGTGCATCAGATGACCTGGCCTCCACAATCACCCGACCTCAACCCAATTGAGATGGTTTGGGATGAGTTGGACTGCAGAGTGAAGGAAAAGCAGCTAACAAATGCTTAGCATATGTGGAACTCCTTCAAGACTGTTGGATAAGCATTCCTCATTAAGCTGATTGAGAGAATGTCAAGCGTGTGCAAAGCTGCCATCAAGGCGAAGGGTGTCTACTTTGAAGATTCTAAAATATATTTACATTTGTTTAACACTTTTTTGGTTACTACATAATTCCATATGTATTATTTCATAGTGTTGACGTCTTCTACAATGTAGAAAATAGTAAAATTTAAGAAAAACCCATTGAATGAGTAGGGGTGTCCAAACATTTGACTGGTAATGTACTGTACTTGAGCCCCATTTCCAATGGAGCCAGCATTCTTTCTCATTTTCTTGGGTCTGCTGCAGAGAAGGATAGCTGATATTATCCCAAAATGTGTACCGGTAAGCAAAGCTTTGCGAGAGAAGCCATACATTAAGTCCTGTTGTGTGGATTTCATTGCTCAGAATTTGAGCATTCCTCATTTTAAACACCTCTGGACTGGACCACTCCTAATCTGCCTAATATAAGTAGAATGGCATAGATAAGGTTAGCAAGATAGCTAGCAAGTTAGAGAAGGTCAGCATGCTAGCTAGGTACACTGACAGCTGTCAGTGCCTTATTCTTATTAAGAATTCCAAGAGTGTGCAAAGCTGGAATCAAGGCAAAGGGTAGCTACTTTGAAGATTCTAAAATGTAAAATATATATATACACTTTTTTGGTTACATGATTCCATATGTTATTTGATATATGATGTCTTCACTATTATTCTACAATGTAGAAAATAGTAAACAAAACAAAAAAAACTTGAATGAGTAGGTGTTTCCAAACTTTTGACTTGTATCAGTCAAAGGTTTGGACCCACCTACTCACTCAAGGGTTTTTAAGTGGATTTCTACTGGTGTGGGCGTTTAAGATAGTAAATTAATATACAGTCCAAATGTTGCAGGGGTGGACAAGAGCCTTTTTTACATGCATAGTACCCATACCTTTTCTAAAATGTTTACTATTTGAGTGTGATCTTGCAAAATAATTGTTGACTTTGCTGGAAATCCAACTCTTGAATGCTTTAGTTCTGTTGTAGTGCCTCCAT
Source organism: Salvelinus namaycush (assembly GCF_016432855.1). Classification (NCBI taxonomy): domain Eukaryota; kingdom Metazoa; phylum Chordata; class Actinopteri; order Salmoniformes; family Salmonidae; genus Salvelinus; species Salvelinus namaycush. The sequence goes on from NC_052313.1 coordinate 32,084,895, forward strand.
AATTGTGTATGTATTTTAGGTCAGCTCTCCGGTGTTGCTGCAGCCATTCTACTCTTCTGTGGGTCTTGTTGCACTTAGGGCCAACTACGGAAATATCATAACAAAATAGAATGATACCAAACGGACAACTATTATTGTGGCACAAAGATTCTCCAACCCTGTAAACATGATGGCCATTACTACTACACCTCTGAGTCCAGATTGCGTCACACAGGCTCATGAAGGCTAATGAAGCAAAATAGAATGAGATGCCACACACAACATCACTGTTTTATGAATAGGGTTGTGTCCCACATGGCACCCTTATCCCTGTATAGTGCACTACTTTTGACCAGAGCCCTATGGGCCCTGGTCAAAAGTAAGTAGCACACTATAAAGGGAATAGGATGCCATGTGGGACACAACCCTATTCATAAAACAGTGATGTTGTGTATGGCATATTGTTCCATTCTGCTTTATTAGCCTGCTGCAACCACCCATTGGTTAGCAGCACAGGGCAAAGCAATCAGAATCAATGCCTCCATATCTCTCTAGGAACTCTATAATTGTTGCCATTAGTGCCATTGTGGCTAAAAGTGTTCCCATGGTCATTTTGTACACGTAGAATAGTATTTTCTATGTGTGTTTGGCACTTAAAACATTTTAGCTTATTTATAAGGTACACTGTATTTTCAGAGCATTTGCTGAAAAATTAAGTAATGGTAAATGCCAAGTCACGAGGTTAAAAACAATGAAAGATAGTGTATTATAATGTTTAAAAGCTTGTTCATTTGCCTATATGTTTAACATACAACATGTACAATTGGCTACCTAAATTGAAACTTGGAATCAACTGTTACACAGACTGATAATATTTGTGGAGTTGTGGAACTTGGAGGAATCTGTTTGTTGTGATGACTGTGTTGATGGTTGGTGTGGAGCTGGGTTGGGCCATGTGGGATGTGGCGGCTTTGTTTTGGGATCAGGGCGGGATTAAACAGTAATGGGTGGACATTGTTGGGGAGGGCACAGTGATCCCACAGGATTTGTCTGATGAGCCGGAATTTGATTCATCTGCTCCGTCTATCGATTTGTTTTGGCCATACAGATCTCTAACTCTGAGGTTGAAGCTCAACTTTTTCATTTTTTAACCAATTCTGCAAGGCATAATTCCTCTGAACACAATTTCTCCTCCCCGTTTCATCTCGTCTTTGGAAACTTGCTCTTCTTCTGATCAAAGTTGTATGGTGGTGGAAATATGTTGCTCATCTCCAATGTCAAAATGAAAGGTGAATCATATCTTAGGAAAAAAAGCTATTTGTTCACCTTGTAGCCTATAACTTCTTGTTAATGCAACCTCAACAATGGAACAAGATAGATTTTGAAACAAATCTGTTGATGAAGCAAAATAATCACTTCAATAAATGGCAAAAATATTACTTGAACACTACTATTTTAATCTGTTTTGAAGATATGTTTTTGTGAATTGGTAAAATTGTTTTTACCAAAACCCCTAAGATTACACACCCATAGCTTTGAGTGATGCAGATAAAGTGGGAAGAATATTTTTAAGGTCTAACTTTCTGACATGTTGGACCAGAATCTCATCAGTGTATTGCACATCCATCCAGTCTCTCCTGGGAGACTTCAAAGTGAAGCAGGAGCATGCAGTGTGCTGGACTGTACCCAACGAAGACAGATCCCTCTCATGTTATCCAATCCTGCTAGAGATTCAAGAGGCAGTCCTAATGACAGAGGACATGTACTCAGAGCATGACAGTGAATACTTTATCAAAGTGTACATCGCAAATGGAACCCTATTCTCTATGTAGTGCAGAACTTTTGACCATTGCCCTATTGGCCCTGTTCAAAAGTAGTGCACTACATAGGGAATAGGGTGCCATTTGGGATGCGGACACAGGCTGTGTTGACTTCAAGGCCTTCATTCTTGCAGGTTCCTTGAGCAGATACAGAGAGGGGAACAGGGCAGGAAAGGGTCTGGCAAACATAATTCTCAGGGGGTATCTGAGGGATACAGGAGAACAGGAATTTTCACAATACGGAGTCAGAATACAGTGCCTTCAGAAAGTATTCACACCCCTTGACTTCTTCCACATTTTGTTCTGTTACATCCTGAATTTAAAATGGAATAAATTGATATTTTGGTCAGTGGCCTACACACAATACCCCATAATGTCAAAGTGGATTTTTTTTAAATAAATAAAAAAGGAAAAGGTTAAATGTCTTGAGTCAATAAGTATTCAACCCCTTTGTTATGGCAAGCCTACAGTAAATAACTTCAGGAGTAAAAATGTGCTTAAAGGGTAGCATAAACGTAACCACATGTAACATATGGATTTGCATTAGTATTTGCATCAAAATTCCCAATGAATATTTACACCTAGCTTTAAAAACCTTTTCGAGTTAGTACACAAAACTGATCAGAATAACGAAGAATGACAAAGTCAAGTCTTTCCCAGAAGTGATGTAATATGGAGGATCCGGCAAGCCTATTCACTAAAATGTAAACTCCCAAAGAACTCCAAATTAAACCAAATTGTTTGCACTCATGACTACTGGTTTCAATTACATGTTCAGACAACTTACAAGCAAATACTTACTAGCCTGCTAACGTTAGCCCTAACAGCCTACTAACATTACATTAGCACTATGAGTCAGCTAGTTGCTATCAACACCTACCTTACAGCTACATTAAAGTAAAACAAAGTGTTGGAAATAAAGCCATCCAACCAGTTATCAAAGAATGTTAGCTATATGCAGTTATCTTAGCCAGCTAACGTTAGTTATTCAGCCAACTAGCTATTAGCCTAACCAGCCTAGCCAACCACAACGGTTATGGTCTGCAAGCTAGAGCCCAACTACTGGAGACCAGCTAGAACACAACTAACACGTCACAACTAAAATAAAACCACAGATCAAATCAAAGAGAGAGCAGAGACGTACAGATTGATGGCTAGGGCCCATCCGATGGCACTGTCATAGGATGCCACCTTTCCAACAAGTCAGTCAAATTTCTGCCCTGCTAGAGCTGCCCTGGTCAACTTTAAGTGCTGTTATTGTGAAGTGGAAATGTCTAAGAGCAACAACGGAATTGGTAGGCTACACAGGCTCACAGAATGGGATCGCCGAGTGCTGTTCCAAACTGCCTCTGGAAGCAACGTCAGCAGGAACTGCTCGTTGGGAGCTACATGAAGTGGGTTTCCATGGCTGAGTACCCGCACACAAGCCTAAGATCACCATGCGCAATGCCAAGCATTGGCTGGAGTGGTGTAAAGCTCACCGCCATTGGACTCTGGAGAAGTGGAATCGCGTTTTCTGGAGTGATGAATAACGATTCACCATCTGGCAGTCCGACGGACAAATCTGGGTTTGACAGATGCCAGGAGAACGCTACCTGCCCTAATGCATAGTGCCAACTGTAAAGATTAGTGGAGGATGGTCTGGGGATGTTTTTCATGGTTCAGGCTAGGCCACTTAGTTCCAGTGAAGGGAAATCTTAACGCTACAGCATACAATGACATTCTAGACAATTCTGTGCTTCCAACTTTGTGGCAACAGTTTGAGGAAGGCCCTTTTCTGTTTCAGCATGATAATTCCCTCTTGCACAAAGTTCCACACAGAAATGGTTTGTTGAGATCGGAGTGGAAGAACTTGACTGGCCTGCACAGATCCCTGACCTTAACCCCAATACACACCTTTGGGATGAATTGGAACGCTGACTGCAAGCCAGGCCTAAATGCCCAACATCAGTGCCAAACCTCGCTAATGCTCTTGTGGCTGAACGGAAGCAAGTCCCAGCAGCAATGTTCCAACATCTAGTGGAAAGCATTCTTAGAAGATTGGAGGCTGTTTTACTGTAGCAGCAAATGGGAAACTAACTCTAGATTAATGCCTACTATTTTGGAATGAGATATTTGACGAGCATGTATTCTGTGATTAGACAAGCATGTAGTGTATGATTATGATGGTCATACTTTTCTTGACAGTTTCATAGTGTATTTTCTTAATCCAAGGAAAGCAACACAGGACGGTCATAATGCTACTTGACAGTGTCATAAAGTGTATTTTCTTAGTCCATGTAAAGTGACATAGGATGGTCCTAATGCTTTATGACAGTGTCATAAAGTGTATTTTCTACATTTAAAAAAAAAATATGATGAAAAAACCATGACAGTAAAGACTTCATTACAGCAACAACAAAGGACTTAATGTTACGTATGGCTAGATGTGCCGCTAGCGGGACACCTCGACAACATTCGGTGATATTGCATAGCGTGAAATTCAAACTACATATATATCAACATTTAACATTCATGAAAATACAAGTGTAATACATCAAAATGAAGCGTAACTTCTTGTTAATCCAGCAGCTGTGTCAGATTTCAAAAAGGCTTTATGGCGAAAGCACACCATGCGATTTATCTGAGGACAGCGCCCCGCATACAAACCATGAAAAACATTTTTCAACCAGGCAGGTGCGACACGAAAGTCAGAAATAGTCATATAATAAATGCCTTACCTTTTGAAGATCTTTTTCTGTTAGCACTCCAAAAGGTCCCAGTTACATCACAAATGGTCCTTTTGTTCGATAAAGTCCTTCTTTATATCCATAAAAACTCAGTTTAGCTGGCGCGCTTCAGTCAATAATCCATCGGTTTCCCTCCATCAAAATGCATACAAAATGAAGACGTTACTAATAAACTTTTCCAAACAAGTCAAACAACGTTTATAATCAAACCTCAGGTACCCTAATACGTAAATAAACTATACAATTTAAGACGGAGAATAGTATGTTCATTATCGGAGATAAATGACAAAGAACGCCCTTCCATCCACGCGCATGGAAACACTACAGCTAAAATGGGAGCAACTACAACTTCTAGCACATTTTTCCAAACACCAGCCTGAAACTCTTTCTAAAGACTGTTGACATCTAGTGGAAGCCCTAGGAACTGCAATCTGGGAGGATTTCGCCTTATAATAAAAGTGACAGCCATTGAAAACAGTGGAAGGTTGAACAAAAAAAAATTGGGGGGGGGGGGGGGTCGGTTTGTCCTCGGGGTTTCGCCTGCCTGTTTTAGAAACTTGAAAGTGTTTTCTATCCAAATCTACCAATTATATGCATAAACAGTTACTGGAGAAACAGGCCGTTTACTTTGGACACGCTTTTCATCCGGACGTCAAAATACTGCCCCCTAGCCCAAAGAGGTTTTAAGAAACAAACTTTTAAACGAAAGGAAACTTCTTGGTAGGGTAAAAACTCATTTGAATAAATGTGGCTTTTGACACTTATGTATGTATCATACAATTACGCAATATATGTCACTACAGGTGTAAATATATTGGTCACGACAGTGTTATGACCATATTAGGAAAGGTTATGACAAGCAATGTCAGCTGTTTTAAAATATGACATGGTTATGATTGTGTCATAACGTTTTGTGACTCCAGGTCTCAAGTAAAGTGTTACACAATTGTCTGTAAGGTCCTTCAGTCGAGCAGTACATTTCAAGCACAGATTCATTGATAAAGACAAGGGAGGTTTTCCAATGCCTCGCAAAGATTGGCACCTATTGGTAGATGGGGGGCAGACATAGAATATCCCTTTGAGCATGGTGAAGTTATTAATTATACTTTGAATGGTGTATCAATATACCCAGTCACTACAAGGTATAGGCATCCTTCTTAACTCAGTTGACGGAGAGGAAGGAAAAACTGAGGATGGCTCTACATTTTAGTTACTCCAATACAAGAGTGAACAGAAGGAAGCCTGTACAGTAGGGCTGGACAATATATTTAATTAATTATGGCTGGGTGATATATCAAATTAATTAGGTTATTTGAATGTATGTTTTTGCGTGATATTCCAAATGCTTGTATCCCAAGAATCAAGTTTTATTAAATGTTTTTGTTTGAGGGTTTATGTCCGCTTGTCCTCATCTAATTCGCTCCTTCTGCTGTGATTGTGCACCTTCCCATTTACACACACACACACACACACACACACACCAAGCAACAAAGATGAAACATCCCTTCTTGATCTCTGAAACAAACGGTTTAAACTCGCTATTTGCATTTGAGATTTTGTCCAACAGATTCGCTCATATGGACATCGAAACACATTAAGACATTATCTGTATTACAGATTCTATTTTTATGTTTCAACTCCTAAGAGTAGACTTTACTAAAATGTGAGTATCAATGTTAATTGTTTCTGGAAAATGAATGCAGCATTTTAGCCACAGACTGTTATACCAGCTGTCTAGTCTCTGTTTAATAAATGTGCTTTGAGCATAAAAAACTAGTATATAAGGAATTGGCAACTTGGTAGGCAACTTGATTTCAACATCTGAACAAAGTGGAAACTCAAACAGTTGGACGGACAGAAGGGTGTGTTCATAACAATTCAATTGTTCTACCTTGTTAGTTACTGAATAGATAGATCTAAGTTGGCTAGACTTTAAATATTAAGATTAGCTGGCTGCTCACTAGCACGTGGGCTTGTGCCTGAGAGAATGTTTGAGACCTGTGTTCATTTTGTATAATGCCTGCTACATCAAGTTGGTCATTATAAGTGAATGTGCATTACGAGTGGTTCTGTTTAAATTGGTAAACAAAAGGGCTTTATCATAGACAGGCTTGAAAGCCCGTTCGGTGATTATTGCAAAAAAGCATGTTAAACTATTTTGATAAAATAGATAAATTATTAGTTGTATTATTGTTATGGAAGGCTTATATTTAGTCTAGGTATACTTTCACAAACCCCATATTCATTACTTTATTATTGACTGTTTGAAATGCAGTGCATATTACCTTGAATTGTACAACAAAGCTTATTTAGAAAAAATAGGCTTTTTTTATTATCAAGATATCGTGAATTGACCATAATAAAAAAATTCAAAAAGAGATGATTTTTTAGGTAATACTGCCCAGCCCTACTGTACAGAATAAAAATATTCAAAAATGTGCATCCTGTTTGCAATAAGGCACTAAAGTAATACTGCAAAAAATGTGGCAAAGAAATTAACTTTTTGTCCAAAGTAAAAAGATTGTGTTTGGGGCAAATCCAACACATCAGTGAGTATCACTCTTCATTGTGAGGACAGACACTGGGAGACTGGAAGCAATTCACCCTCCGGAGTGAATATTTAATAAATTACTGACATGAAAACAAAACAAGGACAGCGTCTGGACAAGGTGAACAAAATGACATTAATGCAGACACGTGGAAGAAACTGATGAAGTGACATTTATAGGGCAATCAATAAAGTAATAGAGTCCAGGTGAGTCCCATGAAGCACTGATGCGCGTAACGATGGTGACAGGTGTGCGTAATGATGGGCCGCCTGGCATCCTCGAGTGTCAGAGAGGGGGTGCGGGAGCAGGCGTCACAGTAACACCCCCCCCCTCTCTAGGGGCCCGGTGTCCCACACCTGGGCGAGCCCGACAGGCCAGCTGAGGCGTGGGAGCCCGACGGGCTGGCTGAGGTGTGACGTGGCGTGGGAGCCCAAAGGGCCGGCTGAGGCGTGATTTGGGATAACTTCAGGCAAGAAAACATTTCATATTTGCAGGCATTGTGGTGGCTGCATCATGTTATAGGTATGCTTGTCATTGGCAAGGACTAGGGATATTTTTTAGGATACAAAGAAAGAAATTGACCTAAAGCACAGGCAAAGTTCTAGAGGGAAACCTGGTTCAGTCTGATTTCCAACAGACACAAATTCACCTTTCAGCAGGACAATAGCTTAAAACAATAGGCCAAATAATATACACTGGAGTTACTTACCAAGATGACATTGAATGTTCTGGGATGGCCTAGTTACAGTTTGACTTAACTACCGTAATTTCCGGACTATAAGCCGCTACTTTTCCCACGCTTTGAACCTTGCGGTTTATACAATGACGCAGCTAATTTATGGATTTTTCCCGCTTTCACAAGATTCATGCCGCCAAAAAACTGAGCACCGTCAAATCGAGCGCGCTCAAACTTCCCATAATTCTGATTACGGTAGTCATTTTGTCACCCTCATCATGGCAAAGACACGTAGAAATTGTCACGTTCCTGACCTGTTTTTCCTTTTTCTTGTATTTATTTGGTTGGTCAGGGCGTGAGTTGGGGTTGGTTGTCCATGTGTTATTTTTCTATGTCAGGTTGTTTGTGTTCGGCCGGGTATGATTCTCAATCAGAGGCAGCTGTAAATCGTTGTCCCTGATTGAGAATCATACTTTTTGTATCTCGTGTTGTATCTCGTGTCTGTATTCGGGTCGTTTCTCTTTTGTCATTTTCTTTCGTTAGTGTTCCGTTTATTTGGTTAATAAATAATCATGGACACAAACCACTCCGCATATTGGTCTGATCCTTCTCGCCTCTCCTCCTCGTCCGATGAGGAGGATTACGCCGACCGTTACAGAAATGCATATGATGCAGCTTTCAATTTGAAGGCGATCGATCTGGCTGTTGGAAAAGGAAATAGAGCTGCTGCACGGGAGCTTGGCCTTAATGAGTCGATGATAAGACGTTGGAAACAGCAGCGTGAGAAACTGACTCAGTGCAAAAAGACAACAAAAGCTTTCAGAGGAAAGAAAAGCAGATGGCCCGAACTAGAAAATGAGGCTTGGATGACAAGTGGGGAGAAATCCTTCACTAAAACGGGCCGCATGCGAAGAGCAACTTATGGTCAAGTCTGCCAGTGGGTCCTGACAGCGTGGAGCATTGTCAAAAAAAATAAAAAAATCCACTATCATCAACGGGTTTCGAAAGGCTGGACTGCTGCGTATTGAAGAGGGCAGCATGAGCTCAGCGGGGAATTTGCCTCCGGATGAAAGTGACGAGAGCGACAATGAAAACGATCCAACATCGGATGAAGCAATTCTGAGGCTATTCAACTCCGACACCAAAGGAGATGACTTCAGTGGTTTCAGTGCACAGGAGGAAGATAGTGACCAATGACTTTCTTGGTAGGCTACTGTTTACTGCTATTTTTTTAAAATTTGTTACAAGCCGTGTTTCGTTAAAGCCTATTTATTTTTGTTACAAGCCGTGTTTCGTTTAAAGGCCTATTTATTTTTGTTACAAGCCGTGTTTCGTTTAAAAAGCCTATTTATTTTTGTTACAAGCCGTGTTTCCTTTAAAGGCTGTGTAAAGTTCATTTGTTTCAATGTACCGGTAGGCACCTGCGGCTTATAGACATGTGCGGCTTATTTATGTACAAAATACATATTTTTTTTAAATTCAGTGGGTGCGGCTTATATTCAGGTGCGCTTAATAGTCCAGCAATTACGGTATGCTTAAATCTATGGCAAGACTTAAAATTACTGTCGAGCAATGATCAACAACCAACTTAACAGAGCTTGACATTTTTTTTAAAGATGTGTAACTATTTGTATGAACATAACAAGATTCAACAACTGAGACATACACTGAACAAGTTCCACAGACATGTGACTAACATAAATAAAATAATAAGTCCCTGAAAAAAAGGGGGGGGTCAAAATCAAAAGTAACAGTCAGTATCTGGTATGGCCAATTAAGTACTGCAGTGCATCTCCTCCTCATGGAATGCACCAGATTTGCCAGTACTTGCTGTGAGACGTTACCTCACTCTTCCATCAAGGCACCTGCAAGTTCAAAGACATGTCTGGGGGGAATGGACCTAGCCCTCACCCTCCGATCCAACAGGTCCCAGATGTGCTCAATGGGATTGAGATCCGGGCTCTTCGCTGGCCATGGCTTTACACTGACATTCCTGTCTTGCAGAACGAGCAGTATGGCTGGTCGCATTGTCATGCTGGATGGTCATGTCAGGATGAGCCTGCAGGAAGGGTACCGCATGAGGGAGAAGGATGTCTTCCCTGTAATGCACAGTGTTGAGATTGCCTGCAATGACAACAAGCTCAGTCCGATGATGCTGTGACACACTGCCCCATACCATGACGGACCCTCCACCTCCAAATCGATCCCGCTCCAGAGTACAGGCCTCTGTAACGCTCATTCCTTCGACGATAAACCCGAATCCGACCATCACCCCTGGTGAGACAAAACCGTGACTTGTCAGTGAAGAGCACTTTTTACCAGTCCTGTCTGGTCCAGCGACTGTGGGTTTGTGCCCGTAGGCGACGTAGTTGCCGGTGATGTCTGGTGAGGACCTGCCTTACAACAGGCCTACAAGCCCTCAGTCCAGCCTCTCTTAGCCTATTGCGGACATTCTAAGCATTGATGGAGGGATTGTGCGTTCCTCGTGTAACTCGGGCAGTTGTTGTTGTCATCCTGTACCGGTCCCGCAGGTGTGATGTTCGGATGTACCGATCCTGTGCAGGTGTTGTTACACGTGGTCTGCCACTGCGAGGACGATCAGCTGTCCGTCCTGTCTCCCTGTATCACTGTCTTAGGCGTCTCACAGTACGGACATTGCAATTTATTGCCCTGGCCACATCTGCAGTCCTCATGCCTCCTTGCAGCATGCCTAAGGCACGTTCACACAGATGAGCAGGGACCCTTGGCATCTTTCTTTTGGTGTTTTTCAGTCAGTAGAAAGGCCTCTTTAGTGTCCTAAGTTTTCATAATTGTGACCTTAATTGCCTACCGTCTGTAAGCTGTTAGTGTCCTAACGACCGTTCTACAGGTGCATGTTCATTAATTGTTTATGGTTCATTGAACAAGCATGGGAAACCCTTTACAATGAAGATCTGTGAAGTTATTTAGACATTTCTGAATTATCTTTGAAAGACGGACGTTTACTTAAGTAAAAATACTTTAACTTCTTATGGCTGTAATCCTGGTAACAGGATCGATATGACAACAGCCAGTGAAAGTGCAGGGCGCCAAATTCAAACAACAGAAATCTCATAATTAAAACTCCTCAAACATACATGTGTCTCATACCATTTTAAAGGTAATATTGTTGTTAATCCCACCAAAGTGTCCGCTTTCAAGTAGGATTTTCAGCGAAAGCACCACAAACGATTATGTTAGGTCACCGCCAAATCACTGACAAACAGTCATTTTTCTAGGCAAAGATAGGAGTCAGAAAAAGCACAAATAGAGATAAATAAATGAATCACTAACCTTTGATGATCTTCATCAGATGACACTCATAGGACTTCATGTTACACAATACATGTATGTTTTGTTTGATAAAGTTCATATTTATATCAAAACATCTGAGTTTACATTGATATGTTACGTTCACTAGTTCCAAAAACATCCAGTGATTTTGCATAGCCACATCGATTCAACAGAAATACTCATCATAAATGTAGATGATAATACAAGTTATACACATGGAATTATAGATATACCTCTCCTTAATGCAACCGCTGTGTCAGATTTCAAAAAAACTTTACGGAAAAAGCAAACCATGCAATAATCTGAGACGGCGCTCAGAACAATAGTCAAATTAGCCACCATGTTGGAGTCAACAGAAACCAGAAAATACATGATAAATATTCCCTTACCTTTGATGATCTTCATCAGAATGCACTCCCAGGAATCCCAGGTCCACAATAAATGCTTGATTTATTCGATAATGTCCGTTATTTATGTCCAGTTAGCTACTTTTGTTAGCGCATTTGGTAAACAATTTCAAAGTCACGAAGCGCGTTCCCTAAAAGCTGACTAAATGTCCAAAAGTTCAGTAACAGTCAGTAGAAACATGTCAAACAATGTATTGAATCAATCTTTAGAATGTTGTTAACATAAATCTTGAATAACGTTCCAACCGGAGAATTACATTGACTTCAGATGAGCGATGGAACAGAGGTCCCTCTCATGTGAACGCGCATGGTCAAAGAATGGTCAGGTCATGGCAGACATGACTAATTCCCCTCTCATTCGTTCCCCTTCATAGTAGAGGCATCAGACAAAGTTCTACAGACTGTTGCCATCTAGTGGAAGCCGTAGGAAGTGCAAACTCATTCATATCTCGCTGTGATTTCAATGGGATCTTGGTTGAAAATCAACCAGCCTCAGAATTTCCACTTCCTGTTTGGATTTTTTCTCAGGTTTTTGCCTGCCATATGAGTTCTGTTATACTCACAGACATAATTCAAACAGTTTTAGAAACTTCAGAGTGTTTTCTATCCAATACTAATAATAATATGCATAGATTAGCAACTATGACTGAAGAGCAGGCCGTTTACTCTGCACCTTTCATCCAAGCTGCTCAATACTGCCCCTGCAGCCACAAGAAGTTAGTGCTTCTTACAGTAAGTCGTTTTTTGGGGTATCTGTACTTTACTAATCATATTTTACAACTTTTACTTTTTCTCCACTACATTCTAAAGAAAATAATGTATTTTTTACTCCTTACATTTTCCCTGACACCGAAAAGTACTTCTTACCTTTTAAATGCTTAGCAAGACGGGAAAATTGTCTAATTCACACACTTATCAATAGAACATCCCTGGTCATCCCTCCTGTCTCTGATCTGGCAGACTCACTAAACACAAATCCTTTGTTTGTAAATTATGTCTGAGTGTTGAACTGTGCCCCTGGCTATCTGTCATCTGGTTTGCTTAATATAAGACATGTTTAATGGTTTATACTTTTACTTTGATACTTAAGCACATTTCAAACCAAATACTTTTAGACTTTTAACCAAGTACGTATTTTACTGGGTGATTTTCACTTGAGATTTTCTTTTAAGGTATCTTTACTTTTACTCAACTATGAAAATGGGGTACTTTTTCCACTACTGTATTTGTAAAATCACTTGATCACATGTTTATCTGAAGCAACATGTACAGTCGTGGCCAAAAGATTTGAGAATGACACAAATATTAATTTTAAGAAAGTCTGCTGCCTCTGTTTGTATGATGGCAATTTGCATATACTCCAGAATGTTATGAAGAGTGATCAGATGAATTGCAATTAATTGCAAAGTCCCTCTTTGCCATGCAAAATAACTGAATCCCCAAAAAATATTTCCACTGCATTTCAGCCCTGCCACAAAAGGACCAGCTGACATCATGTCATTGATTCTCTCGTTAACACAGGTGTGAGTGTTGACGAGGACAAGGCTGGGGATCACTCTGTCATGCTGATTGAGTTCGAATAACAGACTGGAAGCTTCAAAAGGAGGGTGGTGCTTGGAATCATTGTTCTTCCTCTGTCAAACATGGTTACCTGCAAGGAAACTTGCCGTCACGTTGCTTTGCACAAAAATGGCTTTACAGGCAAGGATATTGCTGCCAGTAAGATTGCACCTAAATCAACCATGTATCTGATTATCAAGATCTTCAAAGAGAGCGGTTCAATTGTTGTGAAGAAGGTTTCAGGGTGCCCAAGAAAGTCCAGCAAGTGCCAAGAACCTGTCCTAAAGTTGATTCAGCTGCGGGATCAGGGCACCACCAGTACAGACTTGCTCAGGAATGGCAGCAGGCAGGTGTGAGTGCATCTGCACTCACAGTGAGGCGAAGACTTTTGGAGGATGGCCTGGTGACAAGAGGGCAGCAAAGAAGCCACTTCTCTCCAGGAAAAACACCAGGGCGGATTGCAGAGGTCTTGAACAAGAAGGGTCAACACTGCAAAAAAAAAAGGGTCAACTCTTTGCATCAACTTCATGTAATTGTCAATAAAAGCCTTTGACACTGATGAAATGCTTGTAATTATACTTCAGTATTCCATAGTAACATCTGACAAAAATATCTAAAGACACTGAAGCAGCAAACTTTGTGGAAATTAATATTTGTGTCATTCTCAACTTTTGGCCACGACTGTACATTGTGTATGTTTATTTATACAGTAATTACTAATCAACATGTCTTTCCCTGGGATCTGAACTCACATCCTCTTGGTTCACAGCATTCCGATCTTCCTGCTATGCCACCATATCTGTTTAAAACTAACTGAGTTCACCTGTATTCCTACACTTTGGACTTCAAAGTATATCTCATCTTTTGTTAAAAATACACTCAAGAAAAACAATTATAATTATCATTGTTATTCAGGAGTAACATTACAACAGAATAATATGCCCCACCAAGATTGAACAACTATACAGAAAATCCTCTAAACAGATGGAATTGCACATTTGTGAAGTGTTTCAAAAACACGTGTTCACATGTGAAATGTCAGACTTGAGGTGTTCCAAAAACAGTTTTTTACACGATTTTACATGTGCAATTTCACGTTACATAATGTGATTTTCCACATGTGATAACATAAAACTACACTGTTAGCCATTGCTGTTAATTTTGTGGTAAATGTTAGTCATTATACGGTACATTTCTAAAGTAATAGGATACTGTATTAGAGTTTTGCTGTATATTTACTGTCAATCGTAATGCACTTGAGTACTTTTTGAACCTGTCCTTCAAATTAACTTAAAATACTTCACTCAAAATTACATTACACTTATAGGATACTTTAGGTGTGTTTATGGCACAAACTGTAAAAAAAAGAATCCTGTAATTTAAAAGTAAGCTACCTGTGTAACGGCAGTCTAAGTCGTCCTCCTCCTCAGACGAGGAGAGGCGAGAAGGATCGGAGGACCAATGTGCAGCGTGGTAAGTTTCCATAATTTAATGACATGAGAACTAGACAAGAATACAAAACAACAAAAGTACTAACCGTCACAGTCCCGTGTGGCACAAACACTGACACAGGAGACAACCACCCACAAAATCCCAACACAAAACAAGCCACCTATATATGATTCTCAATCAGGGACAACGTTTGACAGCTGCCTCTGATTGAGAACCATATTAGGCTGAACACAGAAACAGACAAACTAGACACACAACATAGAATGCCCACCCAGCTCACGTCCCGACCAACACTAAAACAAGCAAAACACATAAGCACTATGGTCAGGACGTGACAACCTGCTACTGAGTTGTTGTGAAAAAAAGTGGAAACAACTATTATTGTATTTCTACAGCTGAACTGTATTTTGTCAGTAAATATACAACAACAAACTGTATTCAGGAACTACACAGAAATTCACATTTTAATTCAATTTTTTTCAAAACCTGAAATTGAAGAATTGGAAGAAACAAATGGAATTGACCTCAACATTATGTAACCCACCTGGGATTTGAACTCACAACCTCTTTGATCAAATCAAATCACATTTTATTTGTCACATGTGCCGAATACAAAAAGTGTAGAATTTACCGTGAAATGCTTACTTACGAGCCCTTTCCCAACAATGCAGTTAAAAAGTAAGAACATTTCCAAATTGATTAAAAGAAAATAGATGACAGGAACTTGATTTGCCTGCTTTATCACTAGGTCTGTGGCCATGAGAGAGATAGATCACAGATTTATTGGCAAGAATACATTTCTGCACTTTCACTTGCGATTATCTGACAACACCAACTAAAAAGTAGCAGTGCTCAGGGACACTTGACATTAAGGCCTAGGTTCAATCAGGTCAACCATAAACACGTGGGACATGACACCTGCATAGCTAGTATTTTGGCAGTGTCAGAGGTGTAACTTTGTTAGAGCTGTCAAATCAGTGAGAGGCAGCTCATGTGGTGATTGCCACTAAGCCATACCAGTCCTAATCGCGTTACAAGTTCAGAACGAGAAAGTGAAGACTATATAAAAATGACATTAAATTGAAAATCATTGAAGAAAATAATAAGGATATATATCAGCCTTATCAAGGTATACAAAACACATCACATTCCAGTGTTCCAACTTGTAAACAAGGCTGCATGGGATTTCTCTTAACCTGTCTGGCTCTGGCGTTCCGCCAGCGGAACTCCTCCCACATTCCACTGAAAAGGCAGAGCGCGAAATATTTAACTTTCACACATTAACAAGTCCAATACAGCAAATGAAAGATACACATCTTGTGAATCCAGTCAACATGTCCGATTTTTAAAATGTTTTACAGCGAAAACACCACATATATTTATGTTAGCTCACCACCAAATACAAAAAAGGACAGACATTTTTCACAGCACAGGTAGCATGCACAAAGCCAACCTAACTAACCAAGAACCAACCAAACTAACCAACAAACAACTTCATCAGATGACAGTCTTATAACATGTTATTCAATAAATCTATGTTTTGTTCGAAAAATGTGCATATTTCAGGTATAAATCATAGTTTACATTGCAGCTACAATCAGAAATTGCACCGAAAGCAGCCAGAATAATTACAGACACCAACGTCAAATACCTAAATACTCATCATAAAACATTTCTGAAAAATCGATGGTGTACAGCAAATTAAAGACAAACATCTTGTGAATCCAGCCAATATTTCCGATTTTAAGTGTTTTACAGCGAAAACACAATATAGCATTATATTAGCTTACTACAATAGCCTACCACACTACCGTATTCATTCATCAAGGCACGTTAGCGATAGCAATAGGCACGTTAGCGATAGCGAATAAACCAGCAAGATATATAATTTTTGACTAACCTTGATAAGCTTCATCAGATGACAGTCCGATAACATCAGGTTATACATACACTTATGTTTTGTTTGAAAATGTGCATATTTAGAGCTGAAATCAGTGGTTATACATTGTGCTCACGTAGCATCTTTTTCCCACAACGTCCGGATATTTTTCTGACACTTTTTCTGACACACATATTCTGACCAAATAACTATTCATAAACATAACTAAAAAATACATGTTGTATAGGAAATGATAGATACACTAGTTCTTAATGCAATCGCCGTGTTAGAATTCTAAAAATAACTTCATTACGACATCCAGCTTAGGTATAGCGAGAGAGTACCCAAAAGCTGGGCGCAAACGACTAGTACAACATGTTCGACAGATATATGAAATAGCATCATAAAATGGGTCCTACTTTTGCTGATCTTTCATCAGAATGTTGTACAAGGGGTCCTTTGTCGGGAACAATCGTTGTTTGGATTTAGAACAGCCTTTTTCCCTCTCGATTTAGCAAGCACACTTGCCAAGTGGCGCGAATCTCTCCATCGTCAACAAACTCAGAGAACGGAACACGGCAAAACTCCCGGAAAAATGTTCAATAATCTGATTAAACTATATTGAAAAAGCATACTTTACGATGATATTGTCACATGTATCAAATAAAATCAAAGCCGGAGATATTAGTCGTCCATAACGACAGCTTATCAGAAGGCAAATCCAGGTCCCTCCTCGCGCTCTCCAGAAAACAGGAAACTGGTGACACGTCATGCCAAGAGCTATTATTCGAGCCCAGATCAAGTTACACACTCAATTTCTTCTCTCACTGCTTGTCGACATCTAGTGGAAGACGTATGAAGTGCATCTAAACTAATAAATATCAAGGACTTTAATAGGCAGCCCCTAGAACAGTGCATCGATTTCAGATCTTCCACTTCCTGTCAGGAAGTTTGCTGCAAAACTAGTTCTGTTTTACTCACAGATATAATTCAAACGGTTTTAGAAACTAGAGAGTTTTCTATCCAATAGTAATAATAATATGCATATTGTACGAGCAAGAATTGAGTACGAGGCCGTTTAAATTGGGCACGATTTTCACCCAAAGTGAAAACAGCGCCCTCTGTCCTCAACAGGTTTTAATGCAGCTCCGTGCATCCAATGTCAATTTTTGCTTCAGGAATAATGCCAGGAAACACTTGTGGATTTGACAGCTCTAACGCAGTTCCAACCCGCGACAACACCGAAACAACCGCTATAAGGGTGGCAGCTAGTGCGGATCTGATAGAATCTAGCTCTAAATATGTATAAATGCTCTCAGGATTTGAAATTGCAACCGTTCACAGAGTGAACAAAAAGCAGCCAACACGTTCTCACCATTTGTGGGAACTCCTTCAAGACTGTTGGAAAATTATTCCCCATGAAGCTGGTTGACAGAATGCCAAGAGTGTGCAAAGCTGTCATCAAGGCAAAGTGTGGGTACTTTGATGAATCTAAAATATATTTTCATTTGTTGGTTTTTTGGTTTCTACATGATTCCATATGTGTTATCTCATAGTTTTGATGTCTTCACTATTATTCTACAATGTCGAAAAAATTAAGAAAAACCCTTGAATGAGTAGGTGTGTCCAAAATGTTGACTGGTACTGTATATCCACACTCTCTCAAAAATTAGAGTACTGTTATAATACAGTGTTGTACCCTGGTGTACAAAAAGGTCAAAGGTACACATAAGGTACTTTCAGAGGTACACATAGCTAACATATGGAATTGTTTTAAGATGGTCATACCAAGGATGATATAGCTATTTGATTATGAATTTTAAGACCCCTTTAGGTATATAAAATATGTGTAAAAAAATGTATTGATGAAAAATTGAATTTGGCCTTACTACTATTTACCCATAAAAATGCATTGAATAAATTATTCATACATGGAAAGACATATAATTCAAAGGAAGTTTGTTTTAAAGTTTGTTTCTGTCCTACATCTGAGAGATACTGTATAAGAAAGATTAGGAAATGATGTGATTAAAAAAAAATGTTTGGCACTAAACTACTTCCATATACACTGAGTGTACAAAACATGAAGGACACCTGCTCTTTCAATGACATAGACTGACCAAGTGAATCCAGCTGAAAGCTATAATATCTTTTATGTCTATTGTTCAATCCACTTCAATCAGTGTAGATGAAGGGGATGAGACAGGTTAAAGAAGTATTTTTAAGCCTTGAGATAATTCAGACATGGATTGTGTATGTGTGCCATACAGAGGGTGAATGGGCAAGAAAAAGTTTACGTTCCTTTGAACGGGGTATGGCAGTAGGTGCCAAAAGCACCGGTTTGTGTCAAGAACTGCAACACTGCTGAGTTTTTCACGCTCAACTGTTTCCCATGTATCAAGAATGGTCCGTCACTCAAAGGACATCCAGACAACTTGACACAACTGGGGGAAGAATTGGAATCAACATGGGCCAGCATTCCTGTGGAACGCGTTCGACAGCTTGTATAGTCCATGCCCCAACGACATGAGGCTGTTCTGAGGGCAAAAGGGGGGACGGGACTCAATATTAGGAATGTGTGCTTAATGTTTTGTACACTCAGTGTATACTTTCATTCATTTTCTTTAATTGGATGCAGGCTACCTTCAGACGAGTCTTGTGAAGCTTGTGAGCATCCTAGAGGTGTACATGTTCGTCAGAGTCTCATCATTCCATGGAGTGGTCATATTAGTTTGTAGGCCAAACTATTCGGACGCTACAGATGTTTTTGTAAAAAGACTGGTTTTCGTGACACCTCATGTTCTGACAACACCACAATAGCTTGGCCACTTTCCACTCCAGATGCGGATGACTGCCATTGGCAGATGTGGTGGATTGAGACGCAGCCCATGCAAAAATTCAGATATCCCTAGCTTAATAAACAGACAGATTTTGATGGGGATTTCTTTATTACACTAATTAGAGGGTACATGAACATCGGCTCCGGGGATTAACACCTACATTTAGATGTAAAAACCCATTAGCTAGTTGTAAATTTACCATATTTTCACCGCAACTAGACAAAACCTCCAGGGGTGCATGACACAACTTTCTAAAAACAGCCTTGGGGACTTCCCAGCGGACCATGACTGTTCAAATTTAATGAATGTAAATTATGCCTTTCAAGGTAAAATATTCTAAATTACATTTGACACCTGGGTTTTTACATGTGCTCAAATGTTATCACGTGTACTATCATGGTATTACATGTTAAGATTTTATAACACCATGTTGTCACATTTATCTCACATGGGATCATGTTTTCACATGTTGAAATGTAGCATCCCCATTCCAGATTTATTTCACTGTGATGGCACACTGTGGTTTTTCCCCCAATAGATATATGGGAGTTTATCAAAGTTGGGTTTGTTTTCAAATTCTTTGTGGATCTCTCCCTGTTTCTCTCTCTCTCTCTCTCTGCCTCTGCTCTTCTCTCTCTCTCTCTGCGTCTCTGTCTCTACAGTATGTTTGAATTCAATTTCAATTTAAGGGCTTTATTGGCATGGGAAACGTATGTTAACATTGCCAAAGGAAGTGAAATAGATAATAAACAAAAGTGAAATAAACAAGAAAAAATGTACAGTAAACATTACACTTCCAAAAGTGCCAAAAGAATAAAGACATTTCAAATGTCATATTATGTATATATACAGTGTTGTAACGATGTGCAAATAGTTAGTACAAAAGGGAAAATAAATAAACATAAATATAGGTTGTATTTACAATGGTGTTTGTTCTTCACTGGTTGCCCTTTCTTGTGGCAACAGGTCACCAATCTTGCTGCTGTGATTGCACACTGTGGTATTTCACCCAATAGATAAGGGACTTTATCAAAATTGGATTTGTTTCCTTTGTTCTTTGTGGGTCTGTGTAATCTGAGGGAAATATGTGTCTCTAATATGGTCATACATTTGGCAGAAGGTTAGGAAGTGCAGCTCAGTTTCCACCTCATTTTGTGGGCAGTGTGCACATAGCCTGTCTTCTCTTGAGAGCTAGGTCTGCCTTCGGCGGCCTTTCTCAATTGCAAGTCTCACTGAGTCTGTACATAGTCAAAGCTTTCCTTCATTTTGGGTCAGTCACAGTGGTCAGGTTTTCTGCCACAGTGTACTCTCTGTTTAGGGCCAAATAGCGTTCTTGTTTTCTGTTTTTTTTGTAAATGATATTCAGTCAAGTAATAATCTTTTTGTTTTCAAATGATTTGGTTGAGTCTAATTGTGTTGCTGTCCTGGGGCTCTGTGGGGTCTGTTTGTGTTTGTGAACAGAGCCCCATGATCAGCTTGCTTAGGGGGCTCTTCTCCAGGTTATTGTTCTGTAGGTGATGACTTTGTTATAGAAGGTTTGGGAATTGCTTCCTTTTAGGTGATTGTAGAATTTGATCATTAGCGTGTATCGGCCTAATTCTGCTCTGCATGCATTATTTGATGTTTTACATTGTACACAGAGGATATTTTTGCAGAAATCTGCATGCAGAGTCTCAATTTGGTGTTTGTCCCATTGTGTGCATTCTTGGTTGGTGAGCGGACCCCAAACTTCAAACCCATAAAGGGTAATGGGTTCCATAACTGATTCAAGTATTTTTAGCCAGATCCTAATTGGTATGTCGAATTTGATGTTGCTTTTGATGGCATAGAAGGCCCTTCTTGCCTTGTCTCTCAGATCGTTCACAGCTTTGTGGAAGTTACCTGTGGCGCTGATTTGTAGGCCGAAATATGTATCATTTTTTGTGTGCTCTAGGGCAACGGTGTCTAGATGGAATTTGTATTTGTGGTCCTGGGAACTGGAACCTTTTTGGAACACCGTTATTTTTGTCTTACTGAGATTTACTGTAAGGGCCCAGGTCTCACAGAATCTGTGCAGAAGATCTAGGTGCTGCTGTAGGCCCTCCTTGGTTGGGGACAGAATAACCAGATCATCAGAAAACAGTAGGCATTTGACTTCAGATTCTAGTAGGGTGAGGCCGGATGCTGTAGACTGTTCCAGTGCCCTCGACAATCCGTTGATACATATGTTGAAGAGGGTGGGGCTTAAGCTGCATCCCTGTCTCACCCCCCGGCCCTGTGGAAAGAAATGTGTGTGTTTTTTGCCAATTTTAACCGCACACTTGTTTGTGTACATGGATTTTGTTTTTCGTATGTTTTTCCCCAACACCACTTTCCATCAATTTGTATAGCAGGCCCTCGTGCCAAATTGAGTCAAAAGCTATTTTTAAATCAACAAATTACAAGAAGACTTTGCTTTTATTTTGGTTTGTTTGTTTGTTAATTAAGGTGTGCAGGGTGAATACGTGGTCCGTTGCACAGTAATTTGGTAAAATCTCTCTCTCTCTCAGATAGACATTGACTAATCATTTTTTGACACAAATCCAACAGTACATAAAAATGTATTAAATGTACTAGAGAAAATACATTCAGTGCTGCTGAATATCTTCGACCCCTGAAATCTCAGAAAGGAAATATGAGCTTGATAAATGAGTGAGAAGTCAGAGGAATCCATTGCCAGAGAGCTTCCAATCTGCACCCAGTCAAAGAGAGTGTCAGCTTTTTCACCCACTGAGTGGTTTGGACTGCCATTGAAGAAAATTGATGAGTGCCTTAGAGATTTATGATGCTTTCCCAAGCACATTAAATATTGACTTTCTAACATGCACTGAGAACCCCTTTTGAAAATGTAAACTTGCAGTAAAGTTGCAAATATATAGTTGTAGGCAGACAGCAATACAATAGATGACATACAGTATTTATATAGGAGAGCATGTAAAACAAGCATTCATAAATCATGAGCTTGAAGCCAATGGATGACAATCTGCAGTAGATGTACGTATGTATGCACACGGCAATGTTTTACCCTCTCTCTCCTAGATATTCAACTTTTTTCCATGACTCAGATTTATTTCATTGATCATTATCTCTGGACTTCTAATAGATCAGACCACATGGCCACCATAAAGACCACTTCACTGGACTACAGAATAAATGCTCTGTATGACAAGTCCCTGGGTATCCATAGAAACATGACACACCTTAGAGCCATAAATAGTGAATGCAATGTAAGATGAGGGTTAATCACTAAGAGTGGGCCATAAGTATTCATTTCAGCAAGCCTCGGTCTCCTTAATAGGGGCAATTTTCTAAAATATCATCTGGTTGTGACATTCAGACAGTTTAAAAGAGGCAGGAGTGAACAACTCTATTGTCCAATGCATTCATACCATGCATTAAACTTGATTTTGGTATATTTATATAGCAATCTGATACGTAATATTCAGGGACCGAGCCCAGATATACACTACCATTCAAAAGTTTGGGGTCACTTCGACATTTCTTTTTTTTTAAGGAAAAGCACATTTTTGGTCCATTAAAATAACATCAAATTGATCAGAAATACAGTGTAGACATTGTTAATGTTGTAAATGACTATTGGAGCTGGAAACGACATATTTTCTTTAATGGAATATCTACATAGACGTACAGAGGCGCATTATCAGCAACCATATTTTCTGTGCTCCAATGGCACGTTGTGTTAGCTAATTCAAATGTATAATTTTTAAAGGCTAATTGATCATTAGAAATCCCTTTTGCAATTATGTTAGCACAGCTGAAAACGGAAAATAAAACTGGCCTTCTTTAGACTAGTTGAGTATCAGCATTTGTGGGTTCGATTACAGGCTCAAAATGCCTAGAAACAAAACTTTATTCTGAAACTCATCAGTCTATTCTTGTTCTGAGGAATGAAGGCTATTCCATGCGAGAAATTGCCAAGAAACTGAAGGTCTCGTACAACGCTGTGTACAACTGCCTTCACAGAACAGCGCAAAGTGGCTCTAACCAGATAGAAAGAGGAGTGGGTGGTCCCGGTGCACAACTGAGCAAGAGGACAAGTACATTAGTGTCTAGTTTGAGAAACAGACGCCTCAAGTCCTCAACTGGCAGCTTCATTAAAACACCAGTCTCAACGTCAACAGTGAAGAGGCGACTCCGGGATGCTGGTCGTCGCATTTGCAGTTGTTTAAGGTGTTTTCTAGAGACATTTATTTGGATACATCCATAACATTGAGCTAATAAGCCGTGATTTTGCCTGGCGTAGAAAATGTGCTCACTCGTCAGGGCACTGTTGTTCATAGGAGCTAGCCAACAACACAGCTATACTGGTTCCTTGCGAGCATACACCGTGGGACCCAGCGTCACGGCTTCATTGCTCCAGACCACCACAAGGGGGTCGCAATTTATTTAAAAAAAACTGACTAGCTAACATTAGCCAGCTATCTAGCTGGTGTTATGACATGAAAACAGTATGACATTTTAATTCGTGTTGTTTAATGTTTTAGGGACTCCTGGGAAAACCAGCAAACCAGGCTGTCGTCTTGGAAACAGTTGATGTAAAGAATCTAGCTAGCTAAAGCATTTACTGCAAATTGAATGTACAATTGTGTAAGCTTGCCTTGCAATGCAGATGAAGTAGCATAGCTAGCTAACAATTTACTTGCTCATTGTGTTGTGGAGGATAAAAATAACAATATGCCTATGGATGTGTAGCTAGCTACAGTATGTAGCCGATCTGTGTATGGACCCTAAAACATTAGGTTCAGAACTAATATTCATACCAATCTATGAACCTTAGCTATCATAGTTGTTATATCAACTTCAAGTCTGAATGGCATGAATGAAGCCTGTGAATAGAGTACAATATAATAACTTCATTGTGCCAAGGATCCAAGTCCAATATACAGTTGAAGTCAGAAGTTTACATACACCTTAGCCAAATACATTTAAACTCAGTTTCACAATTCAAATTAACGAAGTAAAAATTCCCTGTCTTATGTCAGTTAGGATTACCACTTAATTTTAAGAAAGTGAAATTTCAGAATAATAGTAGAGAATTATTTATTATTATTATTTATTTATTATTATTATTTATTTCTTGCATTGCCTTTAAATTGTTTAACTTGTGTCAAGCGTTTCGGGTCGCCTTCCACAAGCTTCCCACAATAAATTGGGCGAATTTTGGCCCATTCCTCCTGACAGAGCTGGTGTAACTGAGTCAGGTTTGTAGGCCTCCTTGCTCGCTTTTTCAGTTCTGCCCACAACTATTCTATAGGATTGAGGTCAGGGCTTTGTGATTGCCACCTTTACTTTGTTGTGCTTAAGCCATTTTGCCACAGTTTTGGAAGAATGCTTGGGGTCATTGTCCATTTTGAAGACCCATTTGCGACTAAGCTTTAACTTCCTGACAGATGTCTTAAGCTATTGCTTCAATATATCCACATTCCTCATTATGTAATATATTTTGTGAAGTGCACCAGTCCTTCCTACAGCAAAGCACCCCCACAACATGATGCTGCCACCCCCGTGTTTCACTGTTGGGATGGTGTTCTTCGGCTTGCAAGCCTCCCCCTTTTTCCTCCAAACATAACAATGGTCATTATGGCCACACAGTTCTATTTATGTTTCATCAGACTAGAGGACATTTCTACAAAAAGTACGATCTTTGTCCCCATGTGCAGTTGCAAACCGTAGTCTGGCTTTTTTTTATGGCGGATTTGGAGCAGTGGCTTCTTCCTTGCTGAGCGGCCTTTCAGGTTATGTCGATATAGAACTCGTTTTACTGTGGAAATAAATACTTTTGTACCTGTTTCCTCCAGCATCTTCACAAGGTCCTTTGCTGTTGATCTTGGATTGATTTGCACTTCTCGCACCAAACTACGTTCATCTCTAGGAGACAGAACGTGTTTCCTTCCTGAGCGGTATGACGGCTGCGTGGTCCCATGGTGTTTATACTTGCGTGCTATTGTTTGTACAGATGAACGTGGTACCTTCAGGCGTTTGGAAATTGCTCCCAAGGATGAACCAGACTTGTGGAGGTCTACATCTTTTTTTCCGAGGTCTTGGCCGATTTCTTTTGATTTTCCCATGATGTCAAGCAAAGAGGCACTGAGTTTGAAGGTAGGTCTTGAATACATCCACAGGTACACCTCTAATCAGAAGCTTCTAAAGCCATAACATAATTTTCTGGAATTTTCCAAGCTGTTTCAAGGCACAGTCAACTTACTGTATGTAAACTTCTGACCCACTGAAATTGTGATACAGTGAATTATAAGTGAAATAATCTGCCTGTAAACAATTGTTGGAAAAATGACTTTTATCATGCACAAAGTAGATGTCCTAACCAACTTGCCAAAACAAGTTTTAATGACTCCAACCTAAGTGTATATGAACCTCAACTATACATGTTCTGTAGTTATTACCACGCATGGATCCCCACATTGTAGCCTGTACATTGAATATATTCACTGATCATGTACTCTTGGCAAATAAAGGTGCGGTTTAGGTATGAATCTGTGAGACATTCATTTTCAGTCAAATCCAATACCAGGTGAGTCAAACTCAATTCTTTGAATGATGCTATGTCTGCATGTGTGTTTTACAATTGTACACTTCAGCAGTGTTTACCACTCCTGCTCCTGGGACATCAATGATTACACATTGTAACTATGCATTAGACTAGAAACATGATTTAAGTAAAGGCGGATCTGTAATTCATATATACAGAAACAATCTATGCATATCTAACTCCCTTCATCTGCATTAATCTGAGGACACAATATAGTATTTCAATGAGATACTTAATTTCAACCAGTGGAGAATGTGAAACGCTTTATTTAAAGAAGTTCATAATCCAGGTGTTATAAATACATAATACATGCGTTATAATTATGATAATTGTAATATTATATTATGAATACAAGTTCAATCTGTACTTGAATGCGCATATGGTGTGCATTATAAAATGAGGAAGAAAGACGAGGTGGGGAGAGAGGTGTAGAAGACAGAAAGGGAAAGAGGTAAGAACAGAGGCAGACAGCATATGATTAATGAATTACATTGCTACCCTAATATTCTCTCAGTTCATCCCAATTACAGTGTCTCTATCGATGTCTCCTAACCAGCCTTGGGCCCCAGTTGGCCCGAAAGATGGCAATGACGGGACTGGCTTCCTCCCTCACATCAAAACATACTTACAGACGAGAGACAGATGGATAGAGAGAGAGACTGATTCAGCCTTGTTTTTTATTCTAACACCGTCAGTCATCATAATCATCAGGAGGTGAAATGCAAAACTGACCTTGGATCATTAACTCTGGGACTACTACAGCTCGATCTGTATTTCAATGTAAAGCATCTCTTTAATAATGCTTCCTGTTGACCTGGCCAAATTACCTCTCACCTATGATCATGCTTTGCCCTCTGTGTCAGCCAGGTCAGATGCTGGAGGGGTTCACCAAAACAGCTGATATATCCAAGAGGATTTAGGGAGAAGGGCGAGAGGGATGAAGTGAAGAAGAGAGACTGTTTTGTGTGTGTGTGTGGTCTCACCTGGTGTCCACACTAAGTGGCTACAGAGTACTTTATGCTGAAAAACAGAAACACGAGGACAAACATTTTGAAGATAATGTAACTTTTAGACGTGAAAAAAGCTAACCATTACACTGTCATGAAATATGAGTAAATATCGACTATGAAACAAATATGACATGGCCTGCTTATGAGTTGCCATGAAAGAAAGTTAGATTAATTCAACTGACAATGGCGAGAACTGGCGTTCGTAGCTAAATGCTTTTGGTTAGCTTGAGAATAATAAATGCATGATTTATCATTCTACGGTATGTAATATAGTAGAATGTTATGAACCTACACTGAATCGTAGGAGCTAAATACTAGCTATGTAAATGTTGCACGGAAGAACGCCCAGTGCTGCTTACCTGAGATGCCATCATCACACAGTCCTTCTTCGTAAGTGTCCGCTATGACTTCCTTTGTGTCGGAAAAAAGTTGCTTTCAGAACAATAACTTTTATTGAAAATAAAAAAGTTTTGCTCTCGACAAAAAGACACAAATTTACCTCCATAGCATTTAACAATTTGCCTGTGAATAACCACACCTTCATACAAACTTGCTACTGTATGCAGAATTCTTTACCCACAACCGAAGGTGCTGCCATATCCTGCCAACACGCCCACAAGCGAACCGCTCAGGTGCAGAATAATGACGCGTGAAAGAGGGCGAGGAATGAGATGAGAGTATCAACACTTTGTTGTGAGTTGGGGAGGGGGGCTAATAGCTGAACAATAGAGTATTCAACCTTTACTAAAGAATAGTCTAATAGCCTAGCTAGGTGTGAAAAAAGAAGATTTGCCCTAACAACCAATTGGTAGCTTGCTACTCAATGTAATAAAGTAATGACTTTTCAAAT
The DNA here is from genome assembly GCF_016432855.1 of Salvelinus namaycush. Lineage (NCBI taxonomy): Eukaryota > Metazoa > Chordata > Actinopteri > Salmoniformes > Salmonidae > Salvelinus > Salvelinus namaycush. The sequence continues at coordinate 32,112,544 of NC_052313.1, forward strand.
AAGTTACCTTACACGTTGTTGGCTGACAATTTGTTAGCTACGCTGTCCTTACGAACCACATAGAATAGCATTGCTAGTTACCTAACATTAGTAGTTATCCTCTTAAGGGTCTGCCCCTTTTTTATCAATTCTCGTCTAAAATGACATACCCAAATCTAACTGCCTGTAGCTGAGGACCTGAAGCAAGGATATGTATATTCTTGGTACCATTTGAAAGGAAACATTTTGAAGTTTGTGGACATGTGAAAGGAATGTAGGAGAATAACACAATAGATCTGGTAAAATATAATACAAAGAAATGTACCATCATCTTTGAAATGCAAGAGAAAGGCCATAATGTATTATTCCAGCCTAGGTGCAATTTAGCAGTGAATGTGCAAATATTTAGACTGATCCAATCAACCATTGTATTTATGTTAAAAATGTATCAAGACTGCACAAATGTGCCTAATTTGTTTATTAATAACTTTTCATGTTCAAAATTGTGAACTCTCGTCAAACAATAGCATGGTATTATTTCGCTGTAATAGCTACTGTAAATTGTACAGTGCAATTAGATTTACAAGAATTTAAGCTTTCTGCCAATATCAGATATGTCAATGTCCTGGCAAATGTTCTTGTTACTTACAACCGCATGCTAATCGCATTAGCCTACGTTAGCTCAACCATCCCGTGGAAGGGACACCGATCCCGAAGAAGTCATACATCAAACTTGCCAGTATATTAACTATAACTATACATCAAACGTGTCAGTATATTAACTACCCAACATTTATTAACTTGATTATTCCCGTCATTCTTAGCTTAGCTAAATGTTATAGTCATTGTGCGTTCTCAATGGATATTAAGGTGCTTTCGTAAATTCGCTCTGGCTATCTACACCGATTTCAGAGCACTCTCGTCTGACTGTACCAGGGCGCAGAATAATGAATTTACGAGTGCTTAACAACCGTTGAATGGCCGGTGTCAGTAAACATCAGCAAAAAAGCGTATTTAAATTGTTTCCAGCAGTACAGTTACAGTCACCATCGCTAGGGCGAGTAAAATGGTCAGAGTGGTCACTTGTGTGTCTGGAAGTAGCTAGCAAGCTAGCCAACGTCAGCTTGTGTGCTTGGCTGCAGTTGTAAGGCCAGAACGCTCAAATCAACCCTACTCCTCGGCCCGAATGTCCAGTGTGCGCTCCGAGAGCGAAACGGTCTGAATTTACAAACAAACAATCTGACAACGCTCTGAATTTATGAGCGTCAAGTTGTTCAGCACCATATTTTCTGTTCCATCCTGATGTTTTCCGTGGAATAGAAACACCATAATATTAAAACTTCTTCTCAATAGGGGGTGCTGTTTGCACTTTGTAATAATTTCGTTCCCAAATTAAACTGCCTCGTACTCAATTCTTGCTCGTACAATATGCATATTATTATTACTATTGGATAGAAAACACTCTCTAGTTTCTAAAACCGTTTGAATTATATCTGTGAGTAAAACAGAACTGGACTTAGAGCAATTTTCCTATGAGGATGTGAGAATGCTGAAATCTGCTTGCTGTTCTGAGATCTGTTTATAAATCTGCCTGTCTTCTATTGGTTGAGATGCACTGCATACGTCTTCCCCTGGGTGTCAGCGATTAGTGAGAATTGAAATGGAGTTGCTAGGCAGAACTGAGAGGTTATAAATGGCCTGGGAACGTGGGGTCCGGACTTTGTTCACTTCGCTCTGACGCAGGAAGGACCTCTGGCTGTGGTTCTAGAACGCTCCGGTTATAGGCCTTAGATATATCCGGCTCTGTTTTTATTTGATATAGGTGTTAAAGACATCATAATGTTGTTATATTAAACCGAGTTATATCAGTTTATATCGGTATATTGCGATTTTCGGATATTTATTTGTCCTGCGTTTTAGTGAGTCGGACACGTCTTTGCCACATGGCTAATGTTTACTGCTAATTCGAACGTTGAAGAGGACAATCTACAACCAAGCAACGATTCTTTTGGACTAAGGACACCTTGCCCAAGATTCTGATGGGAGTTCATCAAAAAGTAAGAAATATATATTATGTTAAATCGTTGTTCTGTTGAAAAATGTAGAACACATATTCTGCCAATAATCTAGGTGCGGTCTCGCTTTAACGCACGCTGTATGTTGTAGTAACGTTAATTTTAAAAATCTAACACAGCGATTGAATTAAGAACTAATGTATCTTTCATTTGCTGTCCAACCTGTATTTTTTAGTCAAGTTTATGATTAGTTATCGATTAGAATAGGTGCCTCTCCCAAGATTTCTCCCGACATTTTGTTTGCATTTTGGCTACTATTCATATTGTATAACCACGATTTGTGCCGCTAAATATGCACATTTTCGAACAAACTCTATATGTATTGTGTAATATGATGTTATAGGACTGTCATCTGAAGAAGTTTGAGAAGGTTAGTGAAAAAAGTAATATCTTTTGCTGGTTTATACGTTATCGCTATTTTTGGCTTGAATCAATGCTGTTGTGTGGTTGGCTATTGTAGTAAGCTAATATAATGCTATATTGTGTTTTCGCTGTAAAACACTTAAAAAATCTGAAATATTGGCTGGATTCACAAGATCTTTGTCTTTCATTTGCTGTACGCTGTGTATTTTTCAGAAATGTTTTATGATGAGTATTTAGGTAATTCACGTTGCTCTCTGTAGTTATTCTAGTCGCTTTGGTGAGAGTTGTGATGGTGGCTGCAATGGTAAACTATGATTTATACCTGAAATATGCACATTTTTCTAACAAAACATATGCTATACAATAAATATGTTATCAGACGGTCATCTGATGAAGTTGTTTCTTGGTTAGTGGCTATTTATATCTTTATTTGGTCGAAATTGTGATAGCTACCTATGCAGGAAAAAAATGGTGGAGTAAAAAAAGTTGTGTCTTTTGCTAACGTGGTTAGCTAATAGATTTACATATTGTGTCTTCCCTGTAAAACATTTTAAAAATCAGAAATGATGGCTGGATTCACAAGATGTGTATCTTTCATCTGGTGTCTTGGACTTGTGATTTAATGATATTTAGATGCTAGTATTTACTTGTGACGCTATGCTAGGCTATGCTAGTCAGCTTTTTTACTGATGGGGGTGCTGCCGGATCCGGGATTGGGAGGAAGTAGAAGTTAATCAAATGAATTAAGCAAGTACCAGTCTAAATTTTCAAAATTATTATTTTCTACATTGTAGAATAAGTGAAGACATCACAACTATGAAATAACACATATGGAATCAGTAAAGAACTAACTAACCTACTCCTTCCTCCCCGTTGGGGGATTGAACCCTAAGGGCTTGTAGGCCTGTTGTAAGGCAGGTCCTCACCAGACATCACCGGCAACAACGTCGCATATGGGCACAAACCCACCGTCGCTGGACCAGACAGGACTGGCAAAAAGTGCTCTTCACTCACGAGTCATGGTTTTGTCTCACCAGGGGTGATGGTCGGATTCGCGTTTATCATTGAAGGAATGAGCGTTACACCGAGGCCTGTACTCTGGAGCGGGATCGATTTGGAGGTGGAGGGTAAAGTCATGGTATGGGGCTGTGTGTCACAGCATTATCGGACTGAGCTTGTTGTCATTGCAGGCAATCTCAATGCTGTGTGTTACAGGGAAGACATCCTCCTCAATCATGTGGTACCCTTCCTGCAGACTCATTCAGACATGAACCGCCAGCATGCCAATGCCACTAGCCATACTGCTCATTCTGTGTGTGATTTCCTGCAAGACAGGAATGTCAGTGTTCTGCCATGGCAAGCGAAGAGCCCGGATCTCAATCCCATTGAGCACATCTGGGACCTGTTGGATCGGAGGTTGAGGGCTAAGGCCATTCCCCCCAGAAATGACCAGAAACTTGCAGGTACCTTGGTGGAAGAGTGGAGTAACATCTCACAGCAAGAACTGGCAAATCTGGTGCAGTCCATGAGGAGGAGATGCAGTGCAGTACTTAATGCAGCTGGTGGCCACACCAGATACTGACTGTTACTTTGATGTTGACTCCCCCTTTGTTCAGGGACACATTATTCCATTTCTGTTAGTCACATGTCTGTGGAACTTGTTCAGTTTATGTCTCAGTTGTTGAATCTTGTTATGTTCATAGAAATATTTACACATGTTAAGTTTGCTGATAAAAAACACAGTTGACAGTGAGAGGACGTTTCTTTTTTGCTGAGTTTATAACATAAACATACTGTTCACATGTAGGTAATGGCGTAATGGAATGTTTACCTTGTGTAGTAGGTTTTGACACTTATGTAGGTGTCAGAACCATCCATAAAATAACGCAATATATGTCATAACAATGTTTACCAGGTTATGTCAGCTTTAGTTACATATTATGACATGGTGTTATGACACTGAGTGTCAAGTAAAGTGTACAGTTCTTAATTTAAAAGTTTTCCTATTTTGTTGCCTTACAACCTGGAATTAAAATAGATTTTTGGGGGGTTTGTACCATTTTATTTGCACAACATGCAAAATATATATATTTTTGAAACAAACAAGAAATAAGACAAAAAACTGAACTTGAGCGTGCATAACTATTCACCCCCCATAGTCAATACTTTGTAGAGACACCTTTTGCAGCAATTACTGCTGCAAGTCTCTTGGGGTATGTCTCTATATGCTTGGCACATCTAGCCACTGGGATTGTTGGCCATTCTTCAAGGCAAAACTGCTCCAGCTCCTTCAACTTGGATGCGTTACGCTGGTGTACAGCAATCTTTAAGTCATACCACATATTCTCAATTGGATTGAGATCTGGCTTTCAACTAGGCCATTCCAAGACATTTAAATGTTTCCACTTAAACCACTCAAGTGTTGCTTTAGCAGTATGCTTAGGGTCATTGTCCTGCTGGAAGGTGAACCTTCGTCCCTGTCTCAAATATCTGGAAGACTGAAACAGGTTTCCCTCAAGAATGTCCCTGTATTAAGAGCCATCCATCATTCCTTCAATTCTGACCAGTTTCCCAGTCCTTGCTGATGAAAAACATCCCCACAGCATGATTCTACCACCACCATGCTTCATTGTGGGGATGGTGTTCTTGGGGTAATGAGAGGTGTTGGGTTTGCGCCAGACATAGTGTTTTCCTTGATGGACAAAAAGCACATTTTTGGTCTCATCTGACCAGAGTACCTTCTTCCATATGTTTGAGGACTCTCCCACATGCCTTCTGGCGAACACCAAACGTGTTTGCTTATTTTTTTCTTCAAGCAATGGCTTTTTTCTGGCCACTCTTCCTTAAAGCCCAGCTCTGTGGAGTGTATGGCTTAAAGGGGTCCTATGGACAGACACTCCAATCTCCACTGTGGAGCTTTGCAGTTCCTTCAGGGTTATCTTTGGTCTCTTTGTTGCCTCTCTGATTAATGCCCTCCTTGCCTGGTCCATGAGTTTTGGTGGGCGGCTCTCTCTTGGCAGTTTTGTTGTGGTGCCATATTCTTTCAATTTTTTAGTAATGGATTTAATGCTGCTCAGTGGGATGTTCAAAGTTTCTGATAAAAAAAATTATAACCCAACCCTGATCTGTACTTCTCCACAACTATGTCTCTGACCTGTTTGGAGAGATCGTTGGTCTTCATGGTGCCCCTTGCTTATTGGTGTTGCAGACTCTGGGGCCTTTCAGAACAGGTCTATATATATACTGAGATCATGTGACACTTAGATTGTACACAGAAGGACTTTATTTAACAAATTATGTGACCTCAGAAGGTAATTGGTTGCATCAGATCTTTTTTAGGGGCTTCATAGCAAAGGGGTGAATACATATGCACACACCATTTTTCTGTTTTTTGAAACATGATATTTTTTTCATTTCACTTCACCAATTTCTACTATCTTGTTCATTACATGAAGTCCAAATAAAAATCCATTTAAATTACAGGTTGTAATGCAACAAAATAGGAAAAACGCCTAGGGGGATGAATACTTTTGCAAGGCACTGTGTAAAACCTAGCAGTAATACCTATATCTCTGTTAGTGAGGCAATACAGTGCCTTCAGAAAGTCTTCCTACCCTGTGACATATTCCACATTTTGTTGTTTTACAGACTGAATTCTAAATGGATTAAATATATATTTGTCTTACCCATCTACACACAATACCCCATAAAGACAAAGTGAAAACATGTTTTCAGACGTTTTTACAACTATTAAAAATGAAATACAGAAAAATCGCATTTACATAAATATTCACACCCCTGAGTCAATACATGTTAGTTTAGGCTCTTAGTGCTTTAGACACCTGGATTGTAGAATATTGCATATTATTCTTTTGCAATTCTTCAAGCTCTGTCAAGGTGTTTGTTGATCATTGCAAGACAGCCATTTTCATGTCTTGCCATAGATTTTCTAGGCGATTTAAGTCAAAAATATAACTAGGCCTCTCAGGAACATTCAATGTCGTTTTGGTAATCAACATGTTTTTTGAAATATTAGAACATTTATTGAAAATTAAATACAGATATCTAATTTACTTAAGTATTCATACCATTGATGCAATATTTTGTAGAAGCACCTTTGGCGTCGAAGTTAGATTGGGAGCGGTGGCGAACAACGATCTATAAGTCTTTCCATAGATTTTCAATTGGCTTCAAGTCTGGGCTTTGGTTGGGCCACTTACGAACTTTCACATTGTTGTTCTGAAGCCATTCCAATGTTGCTTTGACCTGTATAGTTTGGGTCATTGTCCTGTTGGAATGTAAGTATTCGCCCCCAGTCTAAGGTCGTTTGCACTCTGAAGCAGGTTCTCATCAAGGATTTCCCTGTATTTGGATCTATTCATTGTTCCCTCTATCCTTACCAGTCTACCAGTCACTGCTGCTGGAAAGCATCCCCATAGCATGATGCTGCCACCACCATGCTTAACAGTAGGGATTGTGTTAGACGGGTGATGAGCTGTGCCGGGTTATCTCCAGACATAGCGCTTTGCATTCAGGCCAAATAGTTCAATTTTTGTTTCATCAGACCACAAAAACTTTTGCCTTATTATCTCAGTCTTCCAAGTGCCTTTTTGCAAAATCCAACTGTGCTGTCATGTTCCTTTTTCTCAGGAGTGGATTCCATCTAGCCAGTCTCCCATAAAGTCCAGATTGGTGAAGTGCTGTAGAGACTGTTGTCCTTATGGCAGGTTCTCTCATCTCAGCCAAGGACCTCTGTAGTTCTGTCAGAGTGATCATTGTGTTCTTGGTCTCCTTCTTGTCCGGTTGTTCAGACATCCAGCTCTAGGCAGATTCTGCGTAGTTCCATATTTTTTCCATTTCCCAATGATGGAGACCACTTTGCTCTTAGAAAATGTCAACACTCTAGAAATGGTTTTATACCCTTCCCCAAGTGTATGCCTCATCACAATTATATCTCAGAAATCTACTGTGTGTGTAACCTTTATTTAACTGGTCAAGTCAGTTAAGAACAAATTCTTATTTACAATGACGGCCTACCAGGGAACAGTGGGTTAACTCGGGGGATTCGATCCAGCAACCCTTCAGTTACTGGCCCAACAATCTAACCTGCCACCTCTGACAGTTCCTTGGACTTTATGGTATAGTTTCTGCTATGACATGCACTGTCAACTGTGGGGCCTTAGATAGACATGTGTGCTTCTTTCTATAGCACGTCCATGCAATTGAATTGGCCACAGCTGGACTCCAATCAAGTTGTAGTGACATCTCAAGGATGATGCTGGAGGGGTGCTCATCCTAGCTGGAGGGATACTCTCATCTTATCTACCAACATAGACAGGGCTCTAACTTCTCTAGCTCCACAATGAAATAGGGTGCAGGCCAGGCAGCAGGCTGTTAGCCAGCCTGCCAGCTTAGTGGAGTCTGCCACTAGCATAGTCAGTGTAGTCAGCTCAGCTATCCCCATTGAGACTGTGTCTGTGCCTCGACCTAGGTTGGGCAAAACTAAACATGGCGGTGTTCGCCTTAGCAATCTCGCTAGGATAAAGACCTCCTCCATTCCTGCCATTATTGAAAGAGATCGTGATACCTCACATCTCAAAATAGGGCTACTTAATGTTAGATCCCTCACTTCAAAGGCAGTTATAGTCAATGAACTAATCACTGATCATAATATTGATGTGATTGGCCTGACTGAAACATGGCTTAAGCCTGATTAATTTACTGTGTTAAATGAGGCCTTACGTCCTGGTTACACTAGTGACCATATCCCCCGTGCATCCCGCAAAGGCGGAGGTGTTGCTAACATTTACGATAGCAAATTTAAATAAAAAAAAAAAAAAGACGTTTTCGTCTTTTGAGCTTCTAGTCATGAAATCTATGCAGCCTACTCAATCACTTTTTATAGCTACTGTTTACAGGCCTCCTGGGCTATATACACCGTTCCTCACTGAGTGCCCTGAATTCTTATCGGACCTTGTAGTCATAGCAGATAATATTCTAATTTTTGGTGATTTTAATATTCACACATGGAAAAGTCCACAGACCCACTCCAAAAGGCTTTTGGAGCCATCATCGACTCAGTGGGTTTTGTCCAACATCTCTCTGGACCTTCTCACTGCCACAGTCATACTCTGGACCTAGTTTTTTCCCATGGAATAAATGTTGTAGATCTTAATGTTTTTCCTCATAATCCTGGACTATCGGACCACCATTTTATTACGTTTGCAATCGCAACAAATAATCTGCTCAGACCCCAACCAAGGAGCATCAAAAGTCGTGCTATAAATTCTCAGACAACACAAAGATTCCTTGATGCCCTTCCAGACTCCTTCTGCCTACCCAAGGACGTCAGAGGACAAAAATCAGTTAACCACCTAACTGAGGAACTCAATTTAACCTTGCGCAATACCCTAGATGCAGTCGCACCCATAAAAACTAAAAATATTTGTCATAAGAAACTAGCTCCCTGGTTTACAGAAAATACCCGAGCTCTGAAGCAAGCTTCCAGAAAATTGGAACGGAAATGGCGCCACACCAAACTGGAAGTCTTCCGACTAGCTTGGAAAGACGGTATCGTGCAGTATTTCGAAAAGCCCTCACTGCTGCTCGATCATCCTATTTTTCCAACTTAATTGAGGAAAATAAGAACAATCCAAAATGTATTTTTGATACTGTCGCAAAGCTAACTAAAAAGCAGCATTCCCCAAGTGAGGATGGCTTTCACTTCAGCAGTAATAAATTGATTAACTTCTTTGAGGAAAAGATCATGATCATTAGAAAGCAAATTACGGACTCCTCTTTAAATCTGCGTATTCCTCCAAAGCTCAGCTGTCCTGAGTCTGCACAATTCTGCCAGGACCTAGGATCAAGAGAGACACTTAAGTGTTTTAGTACTATATCTCTTGACACAATGATGAAAATAATCATGGCCTCTAAACCTTCAAGCTGCATACTGGACCCTATTCCAACTAAACTACTGAAAGAGCTGCTTCCTGTGCTCGGCCATCCTATGTTGAACATAATAAACGGCTCTCTATCCACCGGATGTGTACCAAACTCACTAAAAGTGGCAGTAATAAAGCCTCTCATGAAAAAGCCAAACCTTGACCCAGAAAATATAAAAAAACTATCGGCCTATATCGAATCTTCCAATTTTTTTAGAAAAAGCTATTTACCAACATTTCTGAAAATGGATAGCATTTTGGAAAGAAACTCTTCATGTATAGAACAATTGAAAACCAAACAATACCCAGATATAGCTGACTCTCGATTATTATTATTGCAAGCCTTGGACCTCTGCTCAACAAGAAATACTGTATACCAGCCAATTCCCTAGCAAGCATGCATGTTTAATTCCAATATAACCTTATTTTCTTCAAGGTCAAAGCTCAACTATGGTGGACTGTGTTAACTTCATTGGCATTTTACGCCCCTCACTTGCTCAGGCCATATTCTCTAGGATCTATGTTTAATCTCCTCACCTTATTGCCTGCAGAAATATTGTCATCACTATCCTTGATTTCTGGCAGGGGCCTAAAATGTAAATCAATATATTCATTACCATGTGTCGAATACAAAACAACTCTGCAAGGGTAAATGGATACTGCTAACAATGACAACTCCATAAATAAATAGATAATGCATCGCAAGGCCCAGACTGTCAACTTTCCTTTGAACACTATAGCGAAGAAAGAATCAGGAGCAGATATCTTGGTCATATATTTGTATATAATACAGTATACTTAGTATTCCAGTCTCATAATTATTTTGCTACTGTTCTCATCACTCAGATTGTCTGTAACATGAAGTCAATAAAAATAATTATGACTGAATGCAGAGGAGAGAGATATAGCTCGTGGTCTTGCTGGTGGAAATTAATCTCTCTCCCCCGTTCTGAAAATAATGTCACACGCTCGGCAGCCCCTAACTTTGTAGCCTTTTTGTTTGATGCAGCCACATATCATTTATTTCATGCAGTCGGTGTAATACCTTAAGGTGTCATCTCTTCATCTGCTCTGACTTACTTCCACCTGCTGCATAATACAGTGTGTGTCACAAATGGTATCCTATTCCCTATATGGTGCACTGCTTTTGGCCAGAGCCCTATGCCTGTTCAAAAGTAGTGCACTACAATGGGAAAGGGGTGCCATTTGGGATGCAGATAGTCATACTGATGAAGTGTCTCTCACAACACAGTTGAAAGTCACACAATCGGTGTCCAAAGACCGAATCAAACAGAGAGTAAAACTAGTGGAGGGAGTCAATAAAAACTTATATCACACTAAAGGTGTACACACATTTATAATGAAAGTGTGATATAACAGGTCTTTACCTGATGTTGCTTTGCCAAATGGGGAATAACCTCTAAGCCACCCATCATACAGTATGACATTTGCTTATAAAGGGTTTGTGAAACATTTATGTAGACTTATAAAGGGCTTATGAAGGTTTAACTAAGTCTTTATGAGATTCACTTAATTAGGAGTCTATAGTGTAACCCACAGAGAGATAGTTTCCTCTCTGGATAATGGTCTAAATGCACAGTAGAATGGAAAGTGGTTACTACTTTGCCTATTATGTATAATTGTTTTCAATGTACAACTGGATTGCAGGAATTCAGATACATCAATTCATTACCTCTAATATGCTAAACGAGACAATAATTGGTTTTGCCTCTCCTAATGAATGCAGCCAGTCATATTGAGCTCATAGGGTTAATGGCTGATGCTGAATAACCCTTATGGAAAAATCACATGATCACATGTTTTATCTGAAGCAACATGTACAGACGTGGCCAAAATATTTGAGATTGACAAATATAAATTTTCAAAGTCTGCTGCCTCAGTTTGTATGATGGCAATTTGCATACACTCTAGAATGTTATGAAGAGTGATCAGATGAATTGCAATTAATTGCAAAGTCCCTCTTTGCCATGCAAATGAACTGAATCCCCCCAAAAAACATTTCCACTGCATTTCAGCCCTGCCACAAAAGGACCAGCTGACATCATGTCAGTGATTTTCTCGTTAACACAGGTGTGAGTGTTGACGAGGACAAGGCTGGAGATCACTCTGTCATGCTGATTGAATTCGAATAACAGACTGGAAGCTTCAAAAGGAGGGTGGTGCATGGAATCATTGTTCTTCCTCTGTCAAACATGGTTACCTGCAAGGAAAAACTTGCCATCATCATTGCTTTGCACAAAAAGGGCTTCACAGGCAAGGATATTGCTGCCAGTAAGATTGCACCTAAATGAACCATTTATCGGATCATCAAGAACTTCAAGGAGAGCGGTTCAATTGTTGTGAAGAAGGCTTCAGGGCGCCCAAGAAAGTCCAGCAAGCGTCAAGACCGTCTCCTAAAGTTGATTCAGCTGGGGGATCGGGGGCACCACCAGTACAGAGCTTGCTCAGGAATGGCAGCAAGCAGGTGTGAGTGCATCTGCACTCACAGTGAGGCGAAGACTTTTGGAGGATGGCCTGGTGACAAGGGCAGCAAAGAAGCCACTTCTCTCCAGGAAAAACATCAGGGACAGACTGATATTCTGCAAAAGGTACAGGAATTGGACTGCTGAGGACTGGGGTAAAGTCATTTTCTCTGATGAATCCCCTTTCCAATTGTTTGGGGCATCCAGAAAAAAGCTTGTCCGGAGAAGACAAGGTGAGCGCTACCATCAGTCCTGTGTCATGCCAACAGTATAGCATCCTGAGACCATTCATGTGTGGGGTTGCTTCTCAGCCAAGGGAGTGGGCTCACTCACAATTTTGCCTAAGAACACAGCCATGAATAAAGAATGGTAACAACACATCCTCCGAGAGCAACTTCTCCCAACAATCCAGGAACAGTTTGGTGATGAACAATGCCTTTTCCAGCATGATGGAGCACCTTGCCATAAGGCAAAAGTGATAACTAAGTGGTTTGGGGAACAAACATCAATATTTTGGGTCCATGGCCAGGAAACTCCCCAGACCTTAATCCCATTGAGAACTTGTGGTCAATCCTCAAGAGGCGGGTGGACAAACAAAAACCCACAAATTCTGACAAACTCCAAGCATTGATTATGCAAGAATGGGCTGCCATCAGTCATGATGTGGCCCAGAAGTTAATTGACAGCATGCCAGGGCGGATTGCAGAGGTCTTGAAAAAGAAAGGTCAACACTGCAAATACTCTTTGCATCAACTTCATGTAATTGTCAATAAAAGCCTTTGACACTGATGAAATGCTTGTAATTATACTTCAGTATTCCATAGTAACATCTGACAAAAATATCTAAAGACACTGAAGCAGCAAACTTTGTGGAAATTAATATTTGTGTCATTCTCAAAACTTTTGGCCACGACTGTACTGTATTAACATGAAACTACACGTGACAACATTTGAGCCATGTGGAAACATGGGGATGCAAACTTTTTACATGTGATACCATGCATCTACTTATCTGTCAAATGCAATTGGGCCCGATTCAGACTTAGGACACTTATGACTTTCCTACACACACCTTTCCTATGCATTTCTCAGTAGTTGATATTAAAACTTGCCTTAGACAGGTGCGTAACGGGCTTTGCAGGTGTGATTCCCTTGAGTGCGTTGATTTTCTCAGAGTTTTCAGTACATTTATCTTAAGCCATCCCTTTAAATACATTGTACCTTTAACTCGAATTTTGTTGACAGACTCACTAGAATACATTGAGAGAAATGGTTCAGAATATAGACATTTTAGGGTCAGTAAAGTATGTTTGAATCATAAAAAAAACTACTTTGGAGAGCCTTTACCCACTAAATGTATTTATGAATCAGAAATAGTGGTTTGATTCATTCTGAAAGTTGTCATATTCATGTTCAATCCATTAAATATTGGAAGGTGGAAAAAAGTGTACAATAGGGGTTGAAAAATATAAATTTCTATAAATTTACCCGAATTCTCACTAATCATGATACTGTATGATAACGGTCCAATCGTTATGAACCGTGCACCAGGATCCAGGTTTACCCTGCTACATGGGGCCTGAGTTCCATAATTATTCAAATAGGCTACATGTATCAAATTATTGCACAACTTTTTAATGCTAGTGACCCACACGAAAAACTACAGAGACATGACAGAGGAAATAAAGGTAAACAGAATGGAATAGAATGATGCAAAATGTATGCCAAAAATTGAAGGAAAATAACACTAAAGTGACAGTTATAAATACATGTATGTGGGTATTGCTGATGGTGGCTCTCGATAGTGGCTAATATTTAACATGATAGAAATTGTAAAATAAAACTGAGAAAAGCCTGGGCATATAATTAAAACAGTGCATGGAGAATTCTGTTATTTCTATCGTAAAAAAGCAAGTAGATGCTTTTTCCACTTGAAACCGGAGGGTTCGCTAGACCTTATACGCGGTATACACACCTCCGCCACACTTTAATTTCTTAGATCTCTAGCCCAAACCAATAGCAGGTGTATATTCGGGTCGGAAAATCCCCCCACTGACAATATTTTACTTAAGAAGGTATAATGGCCATTCATTCAATTTAAAACAGCCATGGTCCCCTATAGCTATTGTCTAGATCCTGGTTTATTCCAGGGATGTCCCCAAGAAAGTTCTTAGAATTATGTGCTATGGTCCCCTGGAGTATTTTGTCTAGTTGCGGCAAAAACACAGTACTTTTAGAGGGGGTCAAAATGCATTTTTGGGCAGAAATGCCTTCTGGAACATGTTAACTTATGCCAGCAGCATACCACCCTGCATACCACTTCTGGCTTGCTTCTGAAGCTAAGCAGGGTTGGTCCTGGTCAGTCCCTGGATTGGAGACCAGATCGTGTTGGAGGGCCAGTAGGCGGCACTCTTTCCTCTGGTCTAAAAAATATCCCAATGCCCCAGGGCAGTGCCCTGGGTAGGGCCCTGTCTTTCGGATGGGATGTTAAAGAAAAACTTCTCCTTAATGCAACCGCTGTGTCAGATTTCAAAAAGGCTTTATGGCAAAAGCACACCTTGAGATTATGTTAGGTCAGCGCCAAGTCACAGAAAAACATTCAGACATTTTCCAAAAGAAGGAGGTGTCACAAAACTCAGAAATAGTGTTATAAATATTCACTTACATTTGATGATCTTCATTGGAATGCACTCCCAGGAATCCCAGTTTCACAATAAAAAAAAAAATTGTTCGATAAAGTTCATAAGTTATGTCCAAATATCTCCTTTTTGTTTGCGCGTTTAGCCCAGTATTCCAAATGCAATTAGTTCAGACGAAAAGTCAAAAAAGTTATATTACAGTTCGTAGAAACATGTCAAACGACGTATAGAATCAATCTTTAGGAAGTTTTTATTATAAATCTTCAATAATGTTTCAACCGGACAATTCCTTTGTCTTTAGAAATGAAAAGGAACAGAGCTCGCTCTCACGGCCGCGTGCGAGACTTGGCTTATGTCTTTCTGTCAGACCCCTTAGTCAAAAAGCTCTTATTCACTCCCCCTTCACAGTAGAAGCCTGAAACAAGGTTCTAAAGACTGTTGACATCCAGTGGAAGCATTAGGAAGTGCAAAATGACCCCATAGACACTGTATATTGGATAGGCAAAGACTTGAAAACCTACAAACCTCAGATTTCCCACTTCCTCGTTGGATTTTTTCTCTGGTTTTTCCCTGACATATGAGTTATGTTATACTCACAGACATCATTCAAACAGTTTTAGAAACTTCAGAGTGTTTTCTATCCAAATCTACTAATTATATGCATATTCTAGCTTTTGGGCCTGAGTAGCAGGCAGTTTACTCTGGGCACCTTATTCATCCAAGCTACTCAATACTGCCTCCGTTCCCAAATAAGTTTTAACCTGCCTATTTGCTAAACATTGAATTTATTTACTTATTTTAGCAATTTGAGGGGTTTTCTGTAGATGTCTAATGTTGGTGGGACATATTATTCAGTTTTAATGTTACTCCTGAATCACTGTGATAAATACAGTGCATTCCGAAAGTATTCAGACCCATTGAGTTTTTCCACATTTTGTTACGTTGCTTTATTTAGTGTATTTTCAACAAAGCTGGGAATGTAGGAATTACAGGTGAAATTCATGCTTGACACAGACGTGGTGGCGTAGCAGAAATTTCAGAATGTCATGAACCAAGACGTTGTCAGTTCAAATCCCAGGTGAAGACATGCTGACTAATAATTACTGTATAAACATGCACAATTTATTCAAGAGTGTCAAATATGTAAGTTGAACACTGTTAACAGAACTGTGTGTTTATCATAATGATGAATTAATGTTTTCACCTGGAAAATGTCACATGTGAACAGTTCCAAAAACTCATGATTTCAGATGTGAAATCATGTGGTTTCCACATGTGAACATGTGGTTTTTCCTTTAAGGGAATGCAAATGTATACAGTATGTTTTCTGTATAATTTCATTCAAACTCAAGGATCCCCACAAGTGTGGAAGTGTTAAATGACTTTATATTGACGAGTAGAAGTTCCATAGAGGCACCACCCAGATGACTGGTAGTTGATTGATTGTGACGTAAAAAAATATATAATCATTGTCTAACCTTAAAAGCTTTTTCAACAGCTTCTTGTTGATAGCTGGGGATTTGTTTTCAATACGTCTTCTGTCCCAAATTAAATAGTAGGGATGGTTCAATGTTGAAATTGCATGGGTTAGGGTGTCTGCATTGTGACATGCAAAGATTAGTCAGCATGTACAGGCATAATGGGGACAATAGCAGTCCCTGAGTCACTGCCCCAAGGTATCAATATATATGACAGTGGTTCCACACGTTCCCGTGACAATCAAGTTGTGTGGTAAAAATATGATTGATTTATATTTTCTTAACATATATTCCATTATATTCTTACTATACAATGTATGTGTGTTGACTGTCATCAGGTCAGGGGAATGTAACTCTGTCTTCTCTTTTCAATGAACAAAATAACAAACTATTGCTTTAATGTGCATGGCGCAGCCATGTGGCTTATAGGCTGCACAGACAAGTAACATAATGAAACAAAAATATGCTATTCTATTATTTTGAAAATAAATTGTATTAGTCTTATAATGTTTCTGAGGACCTGCCTTAATTAATGAATCATATATTTCTTTGCGATGGTGTATAGTCAATGGATTTATTAAAATGACGTCCACCCACATATGCACAGCCCTACTCCCACGCACTCAACACTTGTGCCGGCATGTTGACGGGAGGTATAAAAGGCTAGAATGTGGTATGTCGGCAAGAATGTGGTAAAAAAGCTGGTTGATAGTGTTTAGGTCAGGTATGTGTGCATTGTATCTTGAGACATTTTGTAGTATTTCTCAGAAATCTGTTAATATTAATTCACATCTTCAGAGAGATTACATGCATAGAAATAGTTGGACATTTGTATAATTTACATCAGAGCATTTTTTTTTACCACATTTTTTACTCAGAAGAGATTTACATGGCTGTTGGTTAGGAACAGAGAATTTCTATTTACTCGTATTAAGCCCAGATATATTCACAGACCTATGCATTTAATTAATTACATTCTCAGGGTATAAAGTCATTTGATTTTATGGACAAGAGGGAGAGCAGGGATCCATGTCTGTTCCCCATCTCAGGTTAAGTACTTTGGTTCCATTGAAATCATTCATTATATTCTCAAGTATCGGTACATTAAAATATAACTTTGTTAATAATGGCGCAATCAAATAATCTCATGTGACGTAATTGAAAGAATTGCCATCGAGATCAAATTTGAGTCTCCTGTCAGGTTCATGAAGCTTTCGGCTGTATGTGTAAATATCACGTTACACAATATCGTCTTTTTTTATTATATTATTTTATACTGATACAATTTCTTGGAGAAGGATATTTTGTTAAACAAGTAATCATTTATTTTCTCAAAAAGGTCGGGGTCAAAATTATTGACACACCTAAAAATTCCTATAAATAAAGTAGTAAAAAGTTTCGTATTTGGTCCCATATTCCTAGCAAAAACACACCTAACAGAAGAATTCCCACTATTGGAAATAAATGGAGAGAGTAGGTAAGGATTAGAGGCAGTCATATCAGGATCTTCAAATATGACAAAATATAATGTATACCCCCTGGGTTTAGTGCAATCATGGTCGGTGTGGAAATAGCCCTCAATCTGTATGAAATAATATTTGCTTTCCGATGTTTCAACAAGTCTATGTGGTGAGAAAGGTGTAGTCGGTAGGAAGGGAGTCAACCGCTATTGACAGCATAGAGCAATATAGAGAAGCACACCATACAGAAAAAAAGCCTCTGTTCCCTTCCTCCTTATTACGGTTATTGATTTCTGTTCAAAAGGAGCCGACATCAAAAGATCGCTCAGAAATTCATAAGTCACAAGCTTCAATGTAATTCATTGTGAGCCAAGAAAAGGAATGTCAGAAACGACATTAAAAAGAAAGGATTTTTCACATATGAAAGGCATGTGTCTTTTCCTCCCTAAAGAGACTGTAGACACCAGCCAGTCGGTGGACTGTGGGTCTCTATTTTCTACTGAGGTCGGTACTGTAAAATCTAGCTCCATTAGTTAAGCTACAGTATACATAAACAGTGTTCTCCTTCCTCTGTGTTTGCAATTTAAATATGTTATATAGTGATGCACACCTGCACCAATCCCATTTTGCATTTGTTTACCATGTTTAGAAATTGTCATGACACATGTTTGTCCATTGGAATGCAATGGTAACGTGCCTCAGTCATAGTGCCTTCTCTCTCACGCATGCACACATACTTACACACACGTGAATATGCATGCACACGTGCATTCACACGTGCATACACACACACTCACATGCATGCACGCACACACACACACACACACACAAACAGAACATTTATTTGCACAAGAAGAATATCAGGAATCAAATAACTTTACTTAACACTAACTCTACTTCTACTTACTGACTCTACCTACTTTTAGGAAGCATGAATAAGATGGTGGAACGATGACACCTCAAGGTGACATGAAACAGGTGATTATATCTTGATAACCCTTCAAAACCCATTACCCCTTTAGCTCTGTAGGTTTTCTGTATGGTTTAGCAGGGAGCTGGAGCTTTGTTCTTCAAAGCTTACCTCCCACTTCCCTGATTGATTGATAAGGGCCCACCATTGATGCCTGCATATCCAGTAAGGAAAGCCACCCGTGATGAATGAATATGTCCTCTATCAACCATTCATCACCTCAACACCAAGTATTGTCCTTTTTCACCAAACGTATTCATCCTTCAGCCAAAGATTGATTAACTATGGACGTGATTGAGTCAGCAATTATGACTTCATCGCTAATCAATCTCCCTTTAGCCAAGGAGGACGCACGCACACACACACACACACACACACACACACACACACACACACACACACACACACACACACACACACACACACACACACACACACACACACAGAACATTTATTGGCACAAACCTTTATCCCACAGGATCATGGGAAAGTTTCAGTGATGCAAATATTTAGTAAGGTGGATGGATCACAGGTATTTAGTAAGGTCCCATTGTAATCCTGATGACCTCAACTCAACAATGTTCAACCAGCTAAATTAACTAAAATAAGCAAAATACGCAATTGTTTCTTTAGTCTCTCAGATGTACTCAAGGTAATATACAGTACATTCAGATCAGAAGAGGCTGGGGGTAGACGCTATAAGAAGACATGCTCAGTGTAATCACTCTAATGGAATCAATGGAATGTAGTCAAACACATTGTTTCCATGTGTTGGATGTGTTTGGTACCATTCCATTGGTTCCATTCCAGCAATTACAATGAGCTCGTCCTCCTATAGCTCCTTCCACCAGCCCCCTCTCATATTATAAAAAGGACGTAACGTGGGTCGTGTGTGTGTGTGTCCACCTCTGTATACGACGCTCTCTGCACATGTGGGATTGCCTGGGTCTCTGATCTGTACTATACTGTACAGCAAAGCATAAATATACATATGAATATCATTCGCTTCAGGGTGAAGAATCCTGAATAGGTACACAAAAAGTAGAAATATGCAATATCCTTTTTCTGCATATTTGGGTATTATTCTACACACTGTCTATTATTGTTATCTTTGCCTCCGGAACAGACCACATCTGAAACAATCATAGGCGTCAATGTTTCACATCAAGTTTGGACATCACAGTAGAGCACAGTAGAGTAAAGTTCAGTTCAGTGCAATAGAGTACATTACAATACAGTAAATTATACTGTACTGTAGTGTACTGAACTCTACTGTAAAGTACTGCATTGTACTTTTCTTTACTGTCCAAACTTGTGAAACATAGACATCTATGATTGGTTCAGACTTGGTTCGGCCAGGGCAGACTGACCAAATTTCAACAATAATGAACCAAAAATATATAAAAGCAACATGAGCTGAAATAAAACATCCCAGAAATGTTCCATTCGCTCAAAAAACATGTTTCTCTCTATTTTTAACCTTTCAGGGCTACCCATCCCGGATCCGGGAGCATCCTCATCAAAACAGCTGACTAGCATAGCCTAGCCTAACGGGACAGGGATATCATATAATATAATTTCATGAAATCACAAGTCCAATACAGCAAATGAAAGATAAACATCTTGTGAATCCAGCCATCATTTCCGATTTTTAAAATGTTTTACAGCGAAAACACAACATGTATTTATATTAGCTAACCACAATAGCCAAACACACAACGCCATGTTTTCACCATGTCTCCACCGCATAGGTAGCTTTCACAAAACCCAGAAATAGAGATAAAATTAATCACTAACCTTGAACAACTTCATCAGATGACAGTCTTATAACATCATGTTATACAATACATTTATGTTTTGTTCGAAAATGTGCATATTTGAGGTATAAATCGTAGTTTTACATTGCAGCCACCATCACAAATAGCACCAACGCAGCCAGAATAATTACAGAGATCAACGTGAAATAAATAAATACTCATCATAAAACATTTATGAAAAATACATGGTGTACAGCAAATGAAAGATAAACATCTTGTGAATCCAGCCAATATTTCAGATTTTTTAAAGTGTTTTACAGCGAAAACACAATATAGAATTATATTAGCTTACCACAATAGCCAAACACACAAAGCCGTTTATTCACCGCCAACATAGCTTTCACAAAAACCAGCAATAGAGATAAAATGAATCACTAACCTTTGGACAACTTCATCAGATGACAGTCTTATAACATCATGTTATACAATACATTTATGTTTTGTTCGAAAATGTGCATATTCAGAGCTGCAAATCGTGGTTATACATTGTGAATACGTAGCAACAATTCACCAAAATGTCCGGAGATATTTTGGACAGTCACCTAATCTAACCAAAGAACTCATCATAAACTTTACATACAAATACTTGTTGTATGGCAAATGAAAGATACACTGGTTCTTAATGCAACCGCTGTGTTAAATTTAAAAAAATAACTTTACGACAACATACAGCATGCATTATTGTGAGACAGCGCTCACCTATTCTCCGCCGTGTTGGAGCCAACATATTACACAAAAATATGAAATAACATCATAAATATTATCTTACTTTTGCTGATCTTCCATCAGAATGTTGTGCAAGGAGTCCTAGGTCCAGAATAAATCGTTGTTTGGTTTGAGAATGTCCATTTCTTCTGTCGAATTAGCAACTTTGGCTAGCCATGCGGAGCTCACGTGTCCAAGAAATCTTGGCGCATGGAACGAAAAATTCCCAAATTCCCAATAAACGTCGAATAAACTGGTCAAACTCGGTTGAAAATCCTACTGTATGATGTTCTTCTCATATGTATCCAATAAAATCAGAGCCGGAGCAATTCGTAGTGTATACCGAACGCTTTTCAGAAGACAATGTGAGGTTCCCCGGCGCGCAGATGAAAACTGACAAAAGAGCAGACCTGTCACTCCAAAAGCTCTTATTCGGCCTCACATCAAGCTAGACACCCCATTCAACCTTCTGCCTGTTGACATCTAGTGGAAGGCGTATGAAGTGCAGACAGATCCATAAATAAAAGCCAGTTGAATAGGCAGGCCCTGACACAGAGCCTCATTTTCAGAATTTTCACTTCCTGTATGGAAGTTTGCTGCCAAATGAGTTCTGTTTTACTCACAGATATAATTCAAACAGTTTTAGAAACTTCAGTGTTTTCTATCCAATAGTAATAATAATATGCATATTGTATGATCTAGAACAGAGTACGAGGCCGTTTAATTTGGGCATGATTTTTTCCAAAGTGAAAACAGCGCCCCCCTATTAAGAAGTTAAGCAGAAATGTGTTTATATCCTTGTTAGTGAGCAATTATCCTTAGCCAAGAGAATCCATTCACCTGACAGGTGTGACATATCAAGAAGCTGATTAAACAGCATGATCATTACACATATGCACCTTGTGCTGGGGACAATAAAAGGCCACTCTAAAATGTGAAGTTTTGTCACACAACACAAAGCCAGAGACGTCTCAAGTTGACGGAGCTTGCAATTGGCATGGTGATTGCAGGAATGTCCAGCAGATCTGTTAATGTTAATTTATCTACCATAAGTCGCCTCCAACGTTGTTTTAGAGAATTTGGCTATACGTCAAACCGGCCTCACAACCGCAGACCACGTGTAACCACGCCAGTCAGGACCTCCGGCTTCTTCACCAGCGGGATTGTCAGAGACCAGCCACCCAGGCAGCTGATTAAACTTTTGTGGGAGAAACTCATTCTGATTGTCTGGGCCTGGCTCCCCAGTGGGTGAGCCTATGCCATCCCAGGTCCACCCATGGCTGCATCCCTGCCTAGTCAAGTGAAATCCATAGATTAGAGCCTAATGAATTTATTTAAAATGACTGATTTTCTTATATGAACTGTAACTCAGTAAAATTGTTGAAATTGTTGCATGTTGCGTTTTCTATTTGTGTTTAGTATACTTTTCAACGTCAGTGGTCTTGGTCGGTGCTCAGTGGGTGAGGATGCTTGCTACTAGCAATGTGCACGCCCCGCTTACCTGAGGATCTGTCTTTTCCAGCCATCTGTTTCCTGTGTTTGAGGGGTGCAAAATCCACTTGTCACTGAAATCTCACTTGATTGATTGCTTTCATTTTACTCCTGTGACTTTTTCATACACTTGCGTGTGCCTGTCGTTTTTCCCGTTAACGTCACAGCCACAGAAATGTTTGTAATGGCCTGTCAAACACCCCGGTAATGGCTGAAATGGGCTCAATGGAATACATTGGCTTTCTGTTGCATTTATAAGAACAGTAACTCTTCGTCTACGATTTAATAATCTCAACACTTTAATCTCAACACAGAAAGAGAGAACTATATTTTGATGTTTCTTCATTTTTTGTGGAATTGAAAAAAGTTATCATTTAATACATTTGAAATGTTTACAAATTAGATGTGCTGAAATGAAAGCAACTTCCGAAGATGAACACTGATTATAAGTGACATCATGTCTGATCTTGCAAACAATGTAAAGTATGTTTCGATAAGTGTAAACTAGAACCAAGCGTGTTGATTTTTAATCCGAGGGTATCCTGCTATTGACACACTTAACGAGGTAGTCTAGACAGCACAGGTGAGTGCTGCTCGGGTAGACATAGCAAGTGTTTGGTGGTTCCATCCCTCTTCCACCCCTTTTGTATTAAAGTATTTAAATATGCAAATGTGGCACATATATAATTGTCTTTATTTTAACACAAAATGCATTTTTAAACATGATACAATAACAAAATGAGTGCGTTTAAAAAAAAAAAAAAAAACAGTTTTACAATAAATTGAATACCTGAATTCCAACCAAAATCACTGAACTCCATTCATTATTTGTTTGTGGCAGGAAAATGTTCTATGTGCTATAATTCAGTCAATATCTGATTAATTTTAAACATTCAAAAAGCTTATAGTATCTTCATCCATTTTCTAATTATTTATTATAATTGTTTTTAAACCTTAACAATTTCGATGTTCATTGCTATTGTTACAGTAAATGGAAAGCGGGTAGGTTCCATGGTAGGTGCCAGTAAGAGCCGGGAGAGGTGACACTAACTGGAGAGAGAGAGAGTGAGAGAAAAGCGAGCAGCAGAGAGATTGCGAGGTTGTCCAGACTGTTATCACACTCTTGCTTTGTGGTTTGTGACTGTTATGATTTCCCATTGTAGCCAATTCAATTGTAGTAATTCCCTTACTGATTTGGTAATATAATTGAGTTTTAATCACTTAATAGTTCATAAACAAACTTGCTAAAAGTAAAAACACTTTAACTATACCTAATTGGTTGGTCTACCTTTACTTGTTGCTTCTGTAAACTTTATCCTCCTTCACATGTTGGTGCTCATGGGTCCTTTTAGATGAAAATGCATTTCTATGTTTGTATCCCTCGCAAAATTAACTCAGCAGAAAAAGAAACGTCCTCTCACTGTCAACTGCGTTTATTTTCAGCAAACTTAACATGCGTAAATATTTGTGTGATCATAACAAGATTCAACAACAGAGACATAAACTGAACAAGTTCCACAGACGTGACTAACAGAAATGGAATAAGGTGTCCCTGGACAAAGGGGGGGATCAAAATCAAAAGTAACAGTCAGTATCTGGTGTGGCCACCAGCTGCATTAGGTACTGCAGTTTATCTACTCATGGACTGCACCAGATTTGCCAGTTCTTGCTGTGAGATGTTAACTCACTCTTCTACCAAGGCACCTACAAGTTCCCGGACATTTCTGGGGGGAAAGGCCCTAGCCCTCAACCTCTGGTCCTACAGGTCCCAGACGTGCTCAAATCAGATTGACGTTGAGATTGCCTGCAATGACAACAAGCTCAGTCCGATGATGCTGTGACACACCGCCCCATACCATGACAGACCCTCCACCTCCAAATCGATCCAGCTCCAGAGTAAAGGCCTTGGTGTAATGCTCATTCCTTCGACGATAAAAGCAAATCCGACCATCACCCCTGGTGAGACAAAATCGTGACTCGTCAGTGAAGAGCACTTTTTGCCAGTCCTGTCTGGTCCAGCGACGGTGGGTTTGTGCCCATAGGGGACGTTGTTGCCGGTGATGTCTGGTGAGGACCTGCCTTACAACAGGCCTACAAGCCCTCAGTCCAGCCTCTCTCAGCCTATTGCGGACAGTCTGACCACTGGTGGAGGGATTGTGCATTCCTGGTGTAACTTGGGCAGTTGTTTCCATGCTGTACCAGTCCTGCAGGTGTGATGTTCGGATGTACCGATCCTGTGCAGGTGTTGTTACACGTGGTCTGCCACTGCGAGGATGATCAGCTGTCCATCTTGTCTCCCTGTCTCAGGCGTCTCGTAGTACAGACATTGCAATTTATTGCTCTGGCTACATTTGCAGTCCTCATGCCTCCTTGCAGCATGCCTAAGACACGTTCACGCAGGTGAGCAGGGACCCTGGGCATCTTTGTTTGTGTTTTTCAGTGTCAGTTGAAAGGCCTCTAGTTTCCTTAGTTTTCATAACTCTGACCTTAATTGCCTACCATCTGTAAGCTGTTAGTGTCTTAACGACCGTTCCGCAGGTGCATGTTCATTAATTGTTTATGGTTCATTGAACCAGCATGGGAAACAGTGTTTAAACCCTTTACAATGAAGATCTGTGAAGTTATTTGGATTTGTATGAATTATCTTTGAAAGACAGGGCCCTGAAAATGTACAGTACATCCTTGATGTCAGTATATCCTACAGTCTGTCTGTATCCTCCTTCCTCCTCAAAACCAGCTGAGACATTCATATTGAGTTTGATTGCTTTTCCTAAATTACTCTTCAGGGTCACCCAGTAATGGACTGGCTTCCTAATCAGAGACCAAGAGCAATCTCTCTCTCTATTCTATCTCTACTACATGGTGTCTGTGTCTGAAAGGGAAGCCTATACCCTACATAGTGCAATTATTTTGACCAGAGCTCTATAGGGTGCCATTTGGGACACAACCTCTCTCTAAAATATGGTCTGTCTGTCTGTCTGATGCTCTCGTGATTGTCATCTTGTAGTCCCTACAGCAGTGTGGCCAGAAGGACTCAACGGTGTGAGAGGCAGGGACAACATCTCAAACCCCGGCCGGCCACACAGTCCAATGTGAAAATTGTAAAGCGATTTCACAGTATGCAGCTTTAGACCTGCGGTAAAATGTAGTCAACATTACTGTTAAAATAAACATGTCTGACTCTGTCAGATGAAGGTCTCTGAACTTTAGATCAATAAATAAATACAAATAAGAGACAGAAGGTTGTGCTTCAATTTCTGATGTGAAAAAAGAACCATCAGTAGAACGTTCTGTCTCTGAATAACAGGCATCGCCCTCACCCACTCACGCAGTATGAGTGAATGCTGACGCTACAGTGCATTTCCACTCTGCCATATGAAACCTCCATTTAGATGTAGTGTATTTGCAAGTAAGACCACACCTGTTCCAACTGAATCATATGGAAACGGGTCTCGTTACTGTGTAATTGGAAACCATCAGCTGTGATCATAACGATTGAATGGATGATTCTCTCTCGCTCTCTTTACAAGGGGGGGGGGGGGGGGGGGTGTCAGGTAATTGAGTTGAGACTACATTAACTGGGGGGGTTCATTCAGATACAGTATATGTCAGACTTGAACGCTGTAGGGCAATGCTTGCTAGCTCTGTGGGCCTCATGTTGAGGTATTATGCCAAGATGGTGTTACCGCTGGAAAGGAGATGCACAGCAGGAATACTTGCTGTAAGTGTGGAACAGTTCTGGCTGTGCTATTCAAGGAATGTATGCAGGTTCACCTATAACTAAATGCAGTGGCGACCTGTTTTGAGCCCCACATGTTTTGCCAAAAAAATACCTGTTTTTCATTTTGTTTTTTTGGCATTAATACATGTCACATATCAGTTTGCAAACAATGTAACAAAAATATATAAATCATTGAGTTAATAAAGCCACATGCAAACATGGTCTCTCAGCTCCAAAATACAGGTGTTTCAGCCTAGCTCAGTGCTTTCTGTGGTGGTGGGGCTTTTTTATCAAATCGATTACCTAACGTTTGATTGATTACGTGATTGAATTAAACCATGCAACATTAACTCGTTAATAACCTGGGACACCGCGGAAGAGTGTTTATAGACCGGATGTCTTTTGAAAAAACTATTAAAGATCTGAAGATCTTTTATATCAATAGCAGTCAATTGCTAATCGTCACCTTATTCAGTCTCATCTAAACGTCGTAAGATGTTTGGTTATCTTCACGAACCCTGGCTAACAAGTTGAATCAGCAATACAAAAATTGGCTTTATTTTTTTAACTAAATACCTAAATAATCTGAAATCAGGCAGTCTGTTCCAGGGTCAGTTTATTAATTTGCATGTATTCTATTGGTCGACATGCACTGCATACGCCTTCCCCTAGATGTCAGCAAGCAGTGAGAATTGGAATGGAGTTGCTAGGCAGATCTGAGGCCATATAAAGGTTCTTGGAACGTGGGGTGCACTCTTTTCAACGTTCGCCATGACGCGAGACAGACCTCAGGATGGCATTCTGGAAAGCTCTCGTTATAAGCCTTAGATATATCCGGCTCTGATTTTATTCGATATAGGTGTTAAAGACATCATAATGTAGTTATTTTAAACCGAGTTATATCAGTTTATATCAGTATATTGCGATATTCAGAATTTTCTTAGTGCTGCGTTATAGTGAGTTGGACACGTCTTCGCCACATGGCTAATGTTTACTGCTAATTCCAAAGTTGAAGGCGACAATCTACAACCGAGCAACGATTCTTCTGGACAAAGGACAACTTGCCCAAGATTCTGATGGAAGCTCATCAAAAAGTAAGAACTATTTATGATGTTAATTCGTTGTTCTGTCGAAAAATGTAAAACTACTATTCCGCCATTAATTTCGGTGCGGTCTCGCTTTAACGCACGCTGTATGTCGTAGTAACGTTAATTTTAAAAATCTAACACAGCGGTTGCATTAAGAACTAATGTATCTTTCATTTGCTGTCCAACCTGTATTTTTTAGTCAAGTTAATGATTAGTTATTGATTAGATTAGGTGCCTCTGCCAAGATTTCTCCCGACATTTTCTTTGCAGCTTGGCTACTATTCTCATTGTATAACCACGATTTGTGCCGCTAAATATGCACATTTTCGAACAAACAATATATGTATTGTGTAATATGATGTTATAGGACTGTCATCTGATGAAGTTTTGAGAAGGTTAGTGAAAAATGTAATATCTTTTGCTGGTTTATTCGCTATCGCTAACGTGCATGAATCAATGCTGCTGTGTGGTTGGCTATTGTAGTAAGCTAATATAATGCTAAATTGTGTTTTCGCTGTAAAACACTTAAAAAATCTGAAATATTGGCTGGATTCACAAGATCTTTGTCTTTCATTTGCTGTACGCTGTGTATTTTTCATAAATGTTTTATGATGAGTATTTAGGTAATTCACGTTGCTCTCTGTAGTTATTCTAGTTGCTTTGGTGAGAGTTGTGATGTTGGCTGCAATGTAAAACTATGATTTATACCTGAAATATGCACATTTTTCTAACAAAACATATGCTATACAATAAATATGTTATCAGACTGTCATCTGATGAAGTTGTTTCTTGGTTAGTGACTATTTATATCTTTATTTGGTCGAATTTGTGATAGCTACCTATGCAGGAAAAAAATTGTGGAAAAAAAAAGTTGTGTCTTTTGCTATGGTGGTTAGCTAATAGAAATACATATTGTGTCTTCCCTGTAAAACATTTAAAAAATCAGAAATGATGGCTGGATTCACAAGATGTGTATCTTTCATTTGGTGTCTTGGACTTGTGATTTCATGAACATTTTATTATATGATATCCCTGTGGCTTTAGGCTAGGCTATGCTAGTCAGCTTTTTTGATGGGGGGGATCCCGGATCCGGGTTTGTGACTCGTTAGAGGTTTAAGTACCAATGGATACTTTCAACTGGTTGGATTACAGAAATATTGTTCCATTCCCAACCTTTTGATGTTACTGTATTGCAAAGTCTCTCTCTGTGGTAACAATGGATTTTCAAAAGTAAATTTTTGTCGAGTGGAGAAAGAAGGGGGAAAGGCATTTATGGGGGCGCATAAACCATTGTGGGGAAGAGAGGGAAAGGGGGTTTTATGACCCTCACCCAACAGGGCAAAGTCATGACAGGGTATACCTCGAAAATTCAAGCCCCTTGGGTGCTGCATTAGAGTCAGAAGTGCCCATCCAAGAAGGCTCAAGGTCATTGGCCACAGATAACACAGATATGTCAAATCACGTTATATCCACAGTATCTTTGATTGGACTTTCAAAATCATAATTTAAAAATCTTAGCTAGCAGTCATCATCATGAATCATGTCAACAATATACTGGCAAATCCTTTTTAATCCTTGTCATATGAAGATAAATAATGAAGATAAATTATAGATAAAATGTATCTGTGCTCATCGGCCATTGGACATAAACATTACACAACAAGTTGGAAATTGCAAATTCAACAACGAGCAGTTTGTAAGGAATCCATGACAGTGGCTAACTTCAAGCATTGCTAAGAAATGCACAAGCCTGTTGTTCAGTGGAGTGGCTGTATGGTCCCAACTCTGGGATTAAGTGTCTCTTTTCCAAGTTCAAAATGATAAACATTCAACATTGGCCATGCTGTCAATGAAGCATGATTTGTGCCGCACTCAGAGCAATGGTTAACTGGGAACTTTGAAAACTTGACTTCAGTCAGTTCAAGACAACTGGGACCAGCTCTGACTGGAAAATACGTTTTGAACGGTCATCCAAGTCAGAATAGTAAGTCGGGAACTCGGGCCTCTTTCTAGAGCTACGACCTGAAGATCAATGACGTTACCATGATTCAACCTGTTTTTTTCCCCCCAGAGTTCCCAGTTGTCTTGAGAGCACCATAAAATCAGAGAAAGCTTGACTTTGATGGCAACATTTGCCCACGAAGGACTGCCGTGCCACCTTCCTTTTCAAGTGAGCACAGCACAACAAGGTGAGTCCTGTATGCTACTGCATAGATTATGCAATATGCCAGGGAGATATGTATACTGTAGCTAAGAAAGTAATACTAAGTGCATGTTGTGTAGTAAGCTGTTAGTAGCCCATGTGCCTCACTTAAATCATTTGGTTTATTTACCCCTCTTAATTTGCCTACTGTTCTGAATTGCTTATATGCCCCCTTTATTTTTCCTACGGTTCTGACTTGGTGTACAGGGAGAACACTAAGAACGTCCCATGTTCTGAATTCTGTCGCTGTACATTTCAAAAGTGCTAAACAAATTGTTATATTGACTACGTCCGTCCTAGCTCGCTCATTAATGTCTTAATCAAAATTACGGATTGCCTCTTATCCGCTTGTCGTCCCGGTATGCCATAGTTTGTACATCTCAATTGTCATTAGAAACCGTTTGAGCAAGTCAGCCATATCCGCTATGTATTTTTTTAAAGGCAGTAAATGTGGCTGAATGAAGTGTTTCGCTGCCAGACAAGGCTTCGCTGATAGCCAGGTGTAGCAGTGGTAAGCTGTTGGGACTGCTGTTGGGACAGCTTTATGTAGGCCCTAACAGTTTGTGGGCACCGTTTGTCACTATTATAGTGCAATTAATGTGTTGTTTAGTGTTGTGTAGTGGCTTTGCTGGAGGCAAATTTAGCAAGATTTACGTGCTAAATTCACCACTTACTAAAATATATATTCATGTAGTGTATTGTGATACATGGAGTTAACTCCAATCTATTCTGTGACAATGATTATATATCAGTATTTTATTCATACACAAGGTCAAGGATTTTGAATTAATTGTAATTGATCTTATAAGTATTTTGTTTTCTATGATAGAGCACTTTCGATGTAATGAAGACATTGGCAGGCTATTTACGTAGTTACTGGTTTAACATTCTTATTGTGCTCATAGGAGTATTAGGTTCTCTCTATTTCTTCCTGAATTTAATGGAAATTGGTGCCATCTATGGACAATTAAAAAAGCCTATTAGGTATATACCAGTGGCTTCAAAAGGTCAGTTTGAAAAGAGAGGACGTACCAATGCTTGCTATTGAATAAATACATTTAATTAATAGGGAATTAGATGCTTGAGGCTGAATTTGACTTTCAAGTGCTAGGGGTCATCACAAATATACATTTATTTAAAATAAGTGTTGCAAGACCAAGTTAACCTTTTAACAAATTAACTTCTGGATCATCATTTCTATGAAAACAAACCTCAATATTTCACCAATGTTGATGAGTCTTCACAAATCAACTTGATTGAAGGTACACAACACACTACCTACCTCTCATCACGATTATGTTCTGCCATTACCGAGAACCATACAACAACTGTTTTATTAACCTTTTATGGCTGCCATCCCGCTACCGGGATGATATGACTACAGCGATTGACAGTGCAGGGCGCCAAATTCAAAAAGCAGAAATCTCATAATTAAAATTCCTCAAACATAGATTTGTTTTATATCATTTTAAAAGGTAATCTTGTTGTTAATCCCACCAAAGTGTCTGATTTCAAATATGTTTTTCAGCGAAAGCACTACAAACGATTATGTTAGGTCACCACAAAACCACAATAAGCACAGCCATTTTCCCAGTGAAATATAGCTTTCACAAAAAACAGAAATAGAGAAAATAATCAAAGGTTAGTGATTCATTTATCAGATGACACTCATAGGACTTCATGTTACACAATACATGCATGTTTTGTTTGATTAAGTTCATATTTATATCAAAAAATCGGAGTTTACATTGACGCGTTAGATTCACTAGTTGCAAAAACATCAAGTGACTTTGCACAGCCACATCGTTTCAACAGAAATAGTCATCATAAATATAGATGAGAATACAAGTTATACACATCGAATTATAGATATACCTCTCCTTAATGCAACCGCTGTGTCAGATTTCAAAAAAACTTTACGGAAAAATAAACCATGCAATAATCTGAGACGGAGCTCAGAACAATAGCCAAATTAGCCACCATGTTGGACTCAACAGAAACCAGAAAATACATGATAAATGTTTCCTTACCTTTGATGAATTCATCAGAATGCAGTCCTAGGAATCCCAGGTCAACAATAAATGCTTGATTTGTTCGTTAATATCCATTATTTATGTCAAATTAGCTACTTGGACATGTTTACCAAACGCCAAACCCAAAGCGCGTCCACTACCGTCCACTATAACGTGACGAAATGTCCAAAAGTTCCGTTACAGTCAGTAGAAACATGTCAAACAATGTACTGAATCAATCTTTAGAATGTTGTTAACATACATCTTGAATAACATTCCAACCAGAGAATTTCATCGACTTCAGTTGACCGAAGGAACGGAGCTGCCTATCACGTGAACGCGTGTGTTCAATGCGTGATCACCTCCTGCCAGAGCTCACTAATTCCTGTCTCCTTCGGCCCCCCTTCACATTAGATTCATCAGACAAAGTTCTATTGACTGTTGACATCTAGTGGAAGCCGTAGGAAGTGAAAACTCATCAATATCTCTGTGATTTCATTGAGAGCTTGGTTGAAAATTGGCACCCCCAGAAAAAATACAAACAGGAAGTGGAACTTCTCAGGTTTTTGCCTGCCATGTGAGTTCTGTTATACTCACAGACATAATTCAAACAGTTTTAGAAACTCCAGAGTGTTTTCTATCCAATATGAATAATACTATGCATATATTAGCAACTGGGAATGAGGAGCAGGCCGTTTAATATGGGCACCTCTCTGCACCTTTCATCCAAGCTACTCAATACTGCCCCTTCAGCCATAAGAAGTTAACAAAGTTGTTAGCATTAGAGCCGTGAGAATTTCTTGACAAAACCTAGCTCAAATTTTTTACTTCGGATCAAAATGAGACTACATCATCTATAAAGGTGACCATTAGACTTAGATGCATTTGGACTGAATACGTTTTTAGGGGCAACAGTTTTTTATAAAATGTATAATTCATCACTCTCACGTGCCAATTGACAATCAATGTTGTACTACATTTTTGACACCGCTAACATCTTTTTCAGACGAATCTCAGAGTTCAGCAACCTGGTTGCTCAGAAACACAACAACCAGGCAGCCAGTCATAAGTGGATGAGATCAAACCTAGGCCGGTGTAGATAGCTCTATGTTGGTGTTCAAGTTGAGGTTAATAAATGCATACATTGACCTGCATGAAAAAAATGGGTTGGTTGTTATTAGTGAGCTGTTTCCAATGTGATACTTCAATGAATGTGGTTTTGTTTTGATAAGCTAGATAACTAGCTAGCTAGGCAACAGCTATAGCTAGCAAGCTAACGCTAACATTATACCTGTCAGATGAAAGCTAACATTGGCTAGCTAGCTAACCAACAAGCGAGGAAAGCTAGCTTTATTTTGCTAAGGATGGTTTTTCATATAAGGCTGAAGTCATTTGTAAACTGATGACCTCGACACTTGCGTGTAATCAGAGCACAAACAAATATACACAAATAAGCTTGTGAATGTCCTTGGCTGATATGTTACCCAGTTACCTAGCCAACATAAGACTAACTTTAGCTAACATTATGTATGGCCAGTTCATGCACCACAAAGCTGTTCACATAAATGTACTTTGCCATCTACAATGAGATGCATTCCTTACATTTGCTACTGAACTAGCTATGTCGCCAAAATTATCCCAACAAGACTTTACCAATTCAATGTTGATAATATATCCTACAATCTTCCAGTAAACATAGCTAGCTAGATTAAAAGCCAATGGCAAACTTTGGGAAGCGCTGCTAGCTACCTTATGATACATGCAAGTGGCTAACATTACTCCATCGTCCAAGCAACAACAAGATGAGGTAGAGTTATTTTAATGTCAGACAGGACAAACACTGCAGCTAGCTATACTACATTTCCTCAACCAATAACCACCAAGACCACAACACAAATCATAGCTGAGATTTTTTTCTATGTGGAATCGTATAGAGTCAATGGTTGAACCCCAAACACATATGTAAACAGATTCTTGTGTACAATTGCATGCTCGATAGTCAGTGATAGTAAAAGTACCCAATATCATACTTGAGTTAAAGTAAAGATACTGTTATGTTCCACAGCAAGAAACCCAAAATTGTCTCTCAAACAGAAGGGGAAGTTTTAAGAGGGGTTCTGAAAGAAATTCATTGTGGTGTCCACTTAAATTTGACTAGCAACAACAACTGGAACGTAAGACACTCACCATGAGAGCCCACTAAATTTGCCCAAGAAGAGGAAAACAATATAAAAACCTACACCAAACTAAAAGACAGGAAGCAAACCAAAATGGTGGCACAAAGAAGATCAGACAAAGGATTGTTTTTCTAGAACTCAAATGGGGTGAACCAACTAAAGGTGTTAACCCTCCACATCTCTCAAGACAACTGGTGAACTGGGCCACTCTTAAATATCACCTGGGCCAGTAAAGGTGAAACACCTTCCGACTAATGAGATGACAAACCTGCACAGGTGTAGCCACACTGCCTAATGAGGTGACACAAATCGGTGCGCCACACGTGCTAACATGCTAAACTCCAAACTCAAAATATAAATGGAAAGACCAAAGCCCACAACAATACCTGGATTTAAAATAACTCAAGTGAAAGTCACCCAGTATAATACTACTTGAGTAAAAGTATTTGGTTTAAAATATACTTAATATACTTTTTTAATTTATGGATAGCAAAGGGCCCACTACAACACTAATTTACTCATTTACAAACAAAGCATGTCTGTTTAGTGAGTCCGCCAGATCAGAGGCAGTACTAATGACCAGGGATGGTCTTTGATAAGTGCGTGAATTAGACTATTTTCCTATCCTGCTAAGCATTCAAAATGTAAGGAGTACTTTTGGGTGTCAGGGAAATGTATGGAGTAAAAATAACATTATTTTCTTTAGGAATCTATTGAAGTAAAAGTAAAAGTTGTCAGAAATATGAATAGTAAAGTACAGATACTCATAAAAACTACCTAAGTAGTACTTTAAAGTATTTTTACATACGTACTTTACACCACAGTCGCTAGCATCAACTGAGACCAGGCTGTTACAACACAAACTGTAGTAGTTAAATCAAAATGCCTTGCTAACGTTAGCTAACGTTGAATTAACACCCTGCCAATGAACATGCAAGTAGCTAGTATCGGCTTTGCATTGCAGTGTACAAAATCTTACTAGCTAATTAGCTAGCTCGATCAATATAATAGACAGACATGTCACTCTTTGAGCATCCAGAACAAATTCCCTTACCTCATGATGCATTAATTTAGTACGCTCCATCCGCTGTTAATGCAATTTTTTTCATGCCATTTAAATCCAAATTTGCTCTCACTGGACAACACAATGTCAAGTCAAGCTACTTTTTAGTGTTTTACCGAAAATCTGAAGTCGCCATGTACAAGTAAAAAGTAGCAAGGGAGTGCTAGCTATAACATCATTGTTTGCTCGACCTTTGCACAGTTAAAATAAATGTAATGCTTGCTAACTTGGTTAGCTATGTGATTATACAAGGCTGTTTTCAATTGTTTTATTCTATTTTTTTAAATCAAGTAAGTCAAATAAACATTCGATCACTACTGAGTGGATGATTAAAAGCATTTTGGAACAAAAACTTCCAACTTCCTATCATCACCAAACTGACCATTTAAATAGTGTCAAGTTAAAAAAATATTAACAGGGTTTTTAGTGTAACGGTTAGCGTTGCAGTCTGGGGATCTGAAGACGGTGGGTTTGCCTCCCAGAGGAACCATTTTGAGGACTGGTTCGTACACCGGGCATGGTGTGTGCCCATTTTTATTAATTAGGTGGCTCTTTAAAGAGCATCTTGGTTTGTGGAGTGGCAGGAAAGTGAGAACGGAAGAGAGACCAGCTCTCAAACTCTCAAGGAAAAGGTTGTCGAAAACGTATGTGAGATGGACGCCATCCCGACAGTACAGCGCAGGGACTGCTCGATGGCAGGGTGGCGGATTGTGGGCATGTATCTGTCACAGAGAAATGCGGACACCAGCTTGTTGACAGAGCGCAGGCTTTGCATTTAGAAACATTGTATAATGCTTAAAAAAATGATTTAAGTGAGAAGTAGGGATTGGTCTGAAGCATAGAACAAAAGGAAATTCACATGAGCACCAAAATGTCTACTCCACCCATGATCTACCAAGGTTTTCAAACACAGCTTTGACCTACTACCGTAGCTCATTATGCTGTATGTGATTTTAGATATAGGCCTTTTGAAAATGTGTTTTATTGAAGTGTCACCATCTTATTGCAAAAATAAATACATATACAAAACGTAACTTTAAGCTACTTAATCATTTGACAGAGGTAATGAATGACCTGTCCATTAATCAGCACAGCAATTGATAAAACAGAACCATGTTTGCAGTAGTTCTGAGTTTATGTCAATATTACACAGATGAGATAGTGGTTACAGAAATCACGAATGCAGACAGGCTGTATAGTAAATCAAGGAGAGTTGAAATGACAGAGTAAAAACATTTAGAGTTAAATTCATTATTGGAATTCACTATCTTAACCTTCAACAGAGTGATACCCTCCCTGGAGTTAGTGTTAATAACTGGAGTTGTTTGGGACTGAGTACTTTTAGCTACATTAAGAGATACCAGAGACAGGAAGTTAAGACTATGGCATATCCACATATGTGGGAGGGCTGTTATTGTCATATTTCACAGCATTTTCTGTTGCAGGTTGATTTTTAGAATTGTTTTCGCATTTACATTATTATTTTTTTCATCATATGCTACACAATGATACACTACTTGAGCAAAACTATGTGGACACCTGCTCGTCAAACATCTTGTTCCAAAATGATGGGCATTAATACGGAGTTGGTCCCCCTTTGCTGCTATAACAGCCTCCACTCTTCTGGGAAGGCTATCCACTAGATGTTGGAACATTGCTGTGGGACTTGCTTCCATTCAACCACAAGAACATTAGTGAGGTTGGGCACTAATATTGGGCGATTAGGCCTGACTCGCAGTCGGAGTTCCAATTCATCCCAAAGGTGATCGATCGGGTTGAGGTCAGGGCTCTGTGCAGGTCAGTCAAGTTCTTCCACACCGATCTCAACAAACCATTTCTGTATGGACCTCACTTTTTGCACGGGGACATTGTCACGCTGAAACAGGAAAGGGGCTTCCTCAAACTGTTGCCACAAAGATGAAGCACAGAATCATCTAGAATGTCATTTTATGCTGTATTGTTCAGATTTCCCCTCACTGGAACTAAGGGGTCTAGCCCGAACCATGAAAAACAGCCCCAGAACATTATTCCTCCTCCACCAAACATTACAGTTGGCACTATGCATTAGGGCAGGTAGCGTTCTGCTGGCATCCGCCAAACCCAGATTTGTCCGTCGAACTGCCAGATGGTGAAGCTTGTTTCATCCATCACTCACACTTCATCACTCACACGTGCTCCAGTCTAATGGTGGAGCGCTTTACACCACTTAAGCCGATGCTTGGCATTGCGCATGGTGATCTTAGGCTAATGTACGTTTACTCGGCCATGGAAACCCATTTCATGAAGCTCTTGAAAAACAGTTATTGTGCTGACGTTGCTTCCAGGGGCAGTTTGGAACTCGGTAGTGATTGTTGCAAGTGATGAAAGACGATTTTTAAGCGCTACGCGCTTTAGTACTCTGCGGCCCCATTCGGTGAGCTTGTTTGGCCTACCACTTTGCTGCTGAGCCGTTGTTGCTCCTTGACATTTACACTTCACAATAACAGCACTTACAGTTGACCCGAGGCAGCTCTAGCAGGGTAGATATTTTACGAACTGATTTGTTGGAAAGGTGGAATCCTATGCCACATTGAAAGTCAATGAGCTCATCATTAAGGTCATTCTACTGCCAATGTTTGTCTATGGAGATTGCATGGCTGTGTGATTTCATACACCTGTCAGCAGCGGGTGTGGCTGAAATAGCCGAATACCCTCATTTGAAGGGGTGTCCATGTAGTTTTGTATATGTAGTGTACGTAACATACATTTTCCATAACTAATCTAATCAGTAAGTGGTTGGATTTATTGCAAACATTACTGACATGGCTTTTCCAGTTTACATGATGTAGGTAGTCTCTACCAACAGTACTCTCCTCCCTATATTCTGAATGTAAGTTGTGGGTTATGTAAAATTGCTGGACAATCCTCCCCCTTATATGTGTACTTTAGCAGCGCTGCCGTTCCTTATTTTTTATTCTGATGATTGATGCTTGACTGCCGCTTGACAAATACCAATATTCTCGCTCTTATCCATAATAATGTCATCGTGTAGACTAGCATACACTGTAAAAACAAATCCTGCAATTTTTACAGTAAATACTGGCAGCACAGTAGCCAGTAGGTTACTGTAAATTTAAAGTAAATTACTGGCTGCAAAGAAACCTTTAAATTACTGTAGACTTACAGGACCTTTACAGTAACAAACATTTACAGCATATAACTGGACCATCTGACTACAGTAACATGCTGTATTTCTAGAATGTACAGTGCATTACTGGAAGCACAGTGGTTAGTAAACTGTTGCAGATACATGTTACATGTATTTGATATATGTATTTCAATACTTATTTTGTTATTTGTATTTCACTGGCATGAATTACAATTCATGTAGCCTATTTTGTAACAGTTTCATTAGAATACATTCATTTTTTTCTTCTTATTCTTCTTTGGTATAATGGCATTCTCAAAAATGATATATGCGCATTCCGCCACCTACTGTGAGTTTGGATAATAAAAATCCCCAAAATGAAATAATGTGGGGTATATATGCAGTACTAGTCAAAAGTTTGGACACACCTAATCATTCCAGGGTTTTTCTTTATTTTTACTATGTTCTAAATTGTAGAATAACAGTGACGACATCAAAACTATGAACTAACACACATGGAATTGTGGTAATCAAAAAAGTGTTAAACAAATCAAAATATGTTTTATATGTGAGATTCTTCAAAGTAGCCACCTTTTGCCTTGATGACAGCTTTGCACACACTTGGCATTCTCTCAACCATCTTCATGAGGTAGTCACCTGGAATGCATTTCAATCAACATGGGTGCCTTGTTAAAAGTTAATTTGTGGAATTTCCTTCCTTAATGTGTTTGAGCCAATCAGTTGTGTTGTGACAAGGTAGGGGTGGTATACAGAATATATCCTTATTTGGTAAAAGACCAAGTCCATATTATGGCAAGAACAGCTCAAAAAAGCAAGCAGAAATGACAGTCCATCATTACTTTTTTAAGACATGAAGGTCAGTCAATATGGACTATGATGAAACTGGATCTCATGAGGACCACCACAGGAAAGGAAGACCTCTGCTGCTTCTGCTGCAGAGGATAAGTTCATTAGAGTTACCAGCCTCAGATATTGCAGCCCAAATAAATGCTTCACAGAGTTCAAGTAACAGACATGTCTTAACATCAACTGTTCAGAGGAGACTATGTGAATTAGGCCTTCATGGTTCAAACGCTGCAAATAAACCACTACTAAAGGACGCCAATAATAATAAGAAGAGACTTGCTTCGGCCAAGAAACACGAGCAATGGACATTAGACCGGTGGAAATCTGTCCTTTGGTCTAATGAGTCCAAATTTGCAATTTTTGGATCCAACTGCCATCCCTTTGTGTGATGCAGAATAGGTAAATGGATGATCTCTGCATGTGTGGTTCCCACCATGAAGCATGGAGTAAGAGGTGTGATGGTGTGGTGATAATTTGCTGGTGACAGTGTCAGTGATTTATTTAGAATTCAATGCACTTTTAACTAGCATGGCTACCACAGCATTCTGCAGTGATACGCCATCCCATCTGGTTTGCGCTTAGTACCACTATCATTTGTTTTTCAACAGCACAATTACCCAACACACCTCCAGGCTGTGTAAGGGCTGTTTGATCAAGGAGAGTGATTGAGTGCTGCATCAGATGACATGGCCTCCACAATCCCCCAACCTCAACCCAATTGAGATGGTTTGGGATGAGTTGGACCACAGAGTGAAGGAAAAGCAGCCAACAAGTGCTCAGCATATGTTGGAACTCTTTCAAGACTGTTGGAAAAGCATTCCAGGTGAAGCTGGTTGAGAGAATACCAAGCGTGTACAAAGCTGTCATCAAGACAAAGGGTGGCTACTTTGAAGAATCTCAAATTTAAAATATTTGGATTTGTTTAACCCTTTTTTGCTTACTACATGATTCCATATGTGTTATTTCATAGTTTTGATGTCTTCACTATTATTCTACAATGTAGAAAATAGTCAAATTAAGAAAAACCCTTGAATGAGTTGGGTTTTGTAGATAAGTAGAAAAATGTATAAATAAGTAGACAGAGGACAGAAAATGTAAATAAGTAACAAGAAAAATTGGCCTCATCCTTCAAACCCATCCCTGCAGTGCAAATAAAAAAGTTGTCTTACAGTACATGCATGTTATATAATTACATTTGTTGTGTGACATTGTTGATGGCAAAAAAACATATTTTGAATATTAAAATAGCTTACTATTTACTTGCTTTTTGATACTTGATCTGCTTATGTGCGTAAGCTTGTCAACCATTTGCAAACATATTCATGCATAACACATCTTCTGTATCTTAACCCAAAAACGTACTCACCTCTTGTTCGTTAGCCTGTTGTTCCACCCCATCCCCTTCCACACTCGACCAGCCTGAGGTAGTAACTCTGCCATAGCCCCCTTCCCTCCTGCTGGTGTGATAACCGGCAACACTGGTAGTGGTACTGTGCTGTGTAACCCCCCCACAACCCCATTACCCAACACCCCCAGGTGGTTCCTCAGCCCCCATATGTTCCTGCTGCAACCTGCACCTCTGAACCCCGCAGCCCACAGGCATCCACCTTTTACCAGGGAGAATAACTCAAGACACTCTTTCTGCCCAGCATGCATTTTAACACCTCTTGATTGTCATTATGTTTTTGTTATTTTATGTTTGTATGCTCCATGGATCTCAAGTTCTTGGTCAGTGACAGTGTGGCTTATGTTCTGGTCAAAGTCCTCAAAAACAGCTTTTCTTGCAATGTAATATTGCATCTTTTAAATATGAACTGTACAGACAGTATATATTTCCTATGCTCGCTCGACTAAAGAAATGCCATGATCAACTAAATAAATACCATGATCAACATATTCCACATTTTGTATGACTCAAAACGCAAATCAAACAAGGACGTCCATCATAGTTTATGTTATGAACAAACAAATATTTCCTTAAAAATAGAAGCTATTTCAATGATGTGTTATTGATGTTGCATTGTAGGATTGCTATGGCCACGAAAAGGTTAAATGAATACTTTATGCTAGTGACAAGTTCATTATATTCCCAACAATGCTAATCAATTACCAGTTATGAGATTTACATTTGGAAATATGTGGCACAGTTAAAATTGATTATGATGCCATACAGCAGTCAAAGAGAATGGACTAGCTGCTATGGTGCATTGACCAAATGACAACGTATTCTCATTATAGGGCACTATAATTATGCAATAGGGTGTCATTTGGGTCGGAACCAACATATTTCTCTATTACACTGATGACTTTGTAAACGGGACACAAACATTGCAGTCCTTTACTGTCCATTAATCCAATGTTTATTATCCAGGCAACAAACTCAACCTTTGTGTGATATCATATTCTACAGTGTATTACACTGTTGATTAGTGTAATACAGACTTTAAACTCTCAAATCATAATCGTCCATATAGTCACAGAGAACTACACTGTATAACATTTCCTGTAAAATACAGGCAGCACAGAAACAGTAAATTACTGTACCTTTACAGGACCTTTACATTAACACAAATGTACAGCATGTTACTGGAAAACCTGACTACAGTAACATGCTGCATTTCTAGAATTTACAGTAAATCACTGGAAGCACAGCGGTTAGTAAACTGTTGCAGATTCACAGTATAGGTAGCTAGTGCCAACGACAGGCAGTATTTCTGCTACATGTATTTGATATAGGTATTTCCATACCTTCAAACCTATTTTATTTTGTATTTCACTAGCCTGAACTGCAATTCATGCAACCTATTTTGTAAGATTTTAATTATACATGTATTTTCAAATATATACTTGTAAGTAGCCCATTTAACTACAACATTCTTGGTAACTGTAACATAGTGTGTTTTACTTTCTATGACTGTGGTATAATCTTGTTAACCTTAATTTAACACACTGGTTCTGTAAGTCGTTCTGGATAAGAGCGTCTGCTAAATGACCAAAATGTAAATGTAAAAAAGGAACACTTGAAAAGCACACTGCTGGGAATTATTCCACCCTCAAAAAGAAGAAATTTGATGAAAACAGAAATTGTTTATTTGAGGAGCTCATTTGAACAATACCCATCAGTGTGCTTTGCAAATGTTGATTTTTAATATTTACATTTTGGTCATTTATCAGACACTCTTGTCCAGAGTGACTTACAGTCAATGCATTCATCTAAGGTTGATAAAAAAAAAAACATAGGGTTGAAGTCGGAAGTTTACATATACTTAGGTTGGAGTCATTAAAACTAGTTTTTCAACCACTCCACAAATGTTTTGTTAACAAACTATAGTTTTGGCAAGTTGGTTAGGACATCTACTTTGTGCATGACACAAGTCATTTTTCCAACAAGACAGATTATTTCAATTATAATTCACTGTATCACAATTCCAGTCGGTCAGAAGTTTACATACACTAAGTTGACTGTGCCTTTAAACAGCTTGGAAAATTCCAGAAAATTATGTCATGGCTTTAGAAGATTCTGATAATTTACATCATTTGTGTCAATTGGAGGTGTACCTGTGGATGTATTTCAAGGCCTACCTTCAAACTCAGTGCCTCTTTGCTTGACATCATGGGAAAATCAAAAGAAATCAGC
This sequence comes from Salvelinus namaycush, assembly GCF_016432855.1. Classification (NCBI taxonomy): domain Eukaryota; kingdom Metazoa; phylum Chordata; class Actinopteri; order Salmoniformes; family Salmonidae; genus Salvelinus; species Salvelinus namaycush. The sequence continues at coordinate 32,154,843 of NC_052313.1, forward strand.
CAAGACCTCAGAAAACAAACTGTAGACCTCCACAAGTCTGGCTCATCCTTGGGAGCAATTTCCAAACGCCTGAAGGTACCACGTTCATCTGTACAAACAATAGTACGCAAGTACAAAAACACCATGGGACCACGAAGCCATAATACCGCTCAGGAAAGAGCGGTATTATGAGTTCTGTCTCCCAGAGATAAATGTACTTTGGTGCGAAAAGTGCAAATCAATCCCAGAACAACAGCAAAGTACCTTGTGAAGATGCTGGAGGAAACAACATTATCTATATCCAGAGTTAAACGAGTCCTATATCGGCATAACCTGAAAGGCCACTCAGCAAAGAAGAAGCCACTGTTCCAAATCCGTCATAAAAAAGCCCGACTACTGTTTGCAACTGCACATGGGGACAGAGATTGTACTTTTTGGAGAAATGTCCTCTGGTCTGATGAAACAAAAATAGAACTGTTTGGCCATAATGACCATTGTTATGTTTGGAGGAAAAAGGGGGAGGCTTGCAAGCCGAAGAACACCATCCCAACCGTGAAGCACGGGGGTGGCAGCATCATGTTGTGGGGTTGCTTTGCTGCAGCAGTGACTGGTGCACTTCACAAAATAGATGGCATCATGAGGTGGGAAAATGATGTGGATATATTGAAGCAACATCTCAAGACATCAGTCAAGAAGTTAAATCTTGGTGAAAAATGGGTCATACTTCCATACTTCCAAAGTTGTGGCAAAATGGCTTAAGGACAACAAAGTCAAGGTATTAGAGTGGCCATCACAAAGCCCTGACCTCAATCCTATAGAAAATGTGTGGGCAGAACTGAAAAAGCGTGGAGGCCTAGAAACCTGACTCAGTTACACCAGCTCTGTCAGGAGGAATGGGCCAAAATTCACCCAAATTATTGTGGGAAGCTTGTGGAAGGCTACCCGAAACATTTGACCCAAGTTAAACAATGTAAAGGCAACGCTACCAAATACTAATGGATTGTGTTTACGAAAATTTCTGACCCACTGGGGATGTGACGAAAGAAATAATAGCTGACATAAGTCATTCTCTATTCTATTATTCTGACATTTCACATTATTAAAATAAAGTGGTGATCCTAACTGACCTAAGACAGGGAATTTTAACTTGGATTAAATGTCAGGAACTGTGAAACTGAGTTTAAATGTATTTGGCTAAGGTGTATGTAAACCTCCGACTTCAACTGTATCTCCTTAATAGAAAGTAAAATGTACCTGTAACCGTTACTGTGAATGTTGTTTTAGTCAGGCATACATTCATTTTCAAAATATTCTGCATTTGTAACAAGATACTCTTTGTATGTACACTACATGACCAAATGTATGTGGACACTTGCTCGTCGAATACATCATTCCAAAATCATTGGCATTGATATGAGGTTGATTCCCCCAATTGCTGCTACATGAGCCTTCACTGTTCTCGGAAGGCTTTCCACTAGATGTTGGAAGATTGCTGCGAGGACTTGCTTCCATTCAGCCGCGAGTGTTAATGAGTTCTGGCACTGATGTTGGGCGATTAGGCCTGGCACGCAGTCGGAATTCCAATTAATTCCAAAGTTGTTCGATGGGGTTGAGGACAGAATCATCTAGAATGTCATTGTATGCTCTAGCGTTATGATTTCCCTTCACTGGAACTAAAGGGCCTAGCCCGAACTATGAAAAACAGCCACAGACCATTATTCCTCCTACACCAAACTTTACAGTTGGCACTTTGCATTCGGGCAGATACCCAGATTTCGTCTGTCAGACTGCCAGATAGTGAAGCAGGATTCATCGCTTCCAGAGTCCAATGGCAGCAAGCTTAACACCACTCCAGTCAATGCTTGGCATTGTGCATGGTGATCTTAGGCTTGTGTGTGGCTGCTCGACCATGGAAACCCATTTAATGAAGCTCCCGATGAACAACTCCTGTACTGCCGTTGCTTCCACAGGCTTTGGACCTCAGTAGTGGGTGTTGCAACGGAGGACAGACAATTTGTACATAATACGTGCTTCAGCATTTGGCTGTCCCATTCTGTGAGTTTGTGTGCCCTACCACTTCGCGTCTGAGCCATTGTTGCTCCTAGACGTTTCCACTTCACAATAACAGCAAGGCAGAAATTTCATGTACAGACTTGATGGAAAGGTGGCATCCTATGACGATTCCATGTTGAAAGTCACTGAGCTTTTCAGTAAGGCCATTCTACTGCCAATGTTTCTCTATTGAGATTGCATGGCTGTGTGCTCGGTTTTATACACCTGTCAGCAACGGGTGTGCCTGAAATAGCCGAATCCACTAATTTGAAGGGCAAAGTACGTTACTGTAATATTCACAAGAACTTGACACCAGCTTCCTGCAAGTTACTGGAAAATGCAGAGCATTACACACAATTTATGCTTGAGCCGAGAAAGTGGTCTTCGGTACCGTATGAATGGTGTGACACAATTGCGGAGCCTCCGGAGGCACGCATTGGCCAAATTGAGCTGCGTACCGCATCTCCGTGTGCCTCTCAAATGTTGTAACAATGCGGAGGGCTCCGAAATAGATCCGTATTGACATGATTGGTTGACGGTAGGTGAGGGTGGGAGGTCCTGTATAAACAGAACTCACTTCCTTGACAACTTCCTTCACAACAGCTCTGCTCTGCTCCGAGAAGTGAAAGAAGAATGAATGCCCTCACTTCTGCATTGACCATATCACCGTAAATGCTGCTCGGCAATGCAGATGTCAAATTGACCATGCAGCGCCTTTCAGCCTACTATACCGTGAGAAGGTAAATGATACTGTAATCATGTCAGTACTTTATTGTACTTACATGGGATTAGTGTAAACATGTCGGGTGTCAGGTATTTGTATATCACTTGCACTTCTAGAGGCCTCCAAAACTGGCTGTGATTACAGGGCAAAACAGACTTAAAGGATATGCTTAATATTCACCAATTAAAGGTTTAAGACCCACTGCCTCTCTGATCTATTCCCTATACAGTGCTTTTGGAAAGAATTCAGACCCATTTACTTTCTCCATGTTTTGTTACGTTACAGCCTTATTCTAAAATGGATTAAATAAAAATAATCCTCAGCATTCTGAAAACAGGTTGGCAGAAATGTCTTTGCCTTTCCTATCTCTGCAGCACTCCACCAATCAGGCCTTTATGGTAGAGTGGCCAGACGGAAACCACTCTTCAGTAAAAGGCATATGACAGCCACCTTGGAGTTTGCCAAAAGGCACCTAAAGACTCTCAGACCATGAGAAACAAGATTCTCTGGTCTGATGAAACCAAGATTGAACTCTTTGGCCTGAATGCCAAGCGTCACGTCTGGTGGAATCCTGGCACCCTCCCTACGGTGAAGCACGGTGGTGGCAGCATCATGCTTTTGGGATGTTTTTCAGCGGCATGGCCTTGGAGACTAGTCATGAGCGAGGGAAAGATGAACGGAGCAAAGTACGGAGCGATCCTTGATGAAAACCTGCTCTGTTGCGCCAATGACCTCAGACTGGGGTGAAGGTTCACCTTCCAACTGGACAACGACCCTAAGCACACAGCCAAAATAACGCAGGAGTTGTTTCGGGTCAAGTCTCTGAATGTCCTTGAGTGGACCAGCCAGAGCCCGGACTTGAACATCTCTGGAAAGACCTGAAAATAGCTGTGCAGCGATGCGCCACATCCAACCTGACAGAGCTTGAGAGCGTCTGCAGAGAAGACTCTATGCTGTAATCGCTGCCAAAGGTGCTTCAACAAGTACTGAGTAAAGGGTCTGAATACTTACTGTATGTGATTTGATAAATTAACACACCATTTTTAAACAGTTTCTACTGTTTCATTATGGTGTTTTGTGTTTAGATGGTTGAGGTAATAAACAATTGAATCAATTTTAGAATAAGGCTGTAAAGTAACAAAATGTGGAAAAAGTCAAGGGGTCTGAATACTTTCCAAAGCACTGTATATATTAAATGATTAGGGCACTACTACCACATATCAGTTCAATTGGTATAGCATTCGCACTAACTGGTGCAGCAAATATAGCCACTTACAAGGCATGTCTCAAATATGTTAATGAGCCAGCAATTCTTTCCCTTCCCTCAAAATGTGTCCACAATGCAACATGATTTACAGAATGCTTCAAACAATAACAAATCAATCCAAGGTAAGCGAATAAAAAAGAAAAAATGCCGCATTGAATCAAAATTCAACCGTTGCAAATGTGCAACTTACTGCCACTCTGATCTATCCCTTACATACATTTACATGTAATGGAACTGATACTACATATAACTTAAATTGGTATAGCAATCTCACTAATGGATGCAACAAGTGTAGCATTTACCAAGGCACTCCTCAAAATCTGTTTGAGCCACAACAACAACCTGCAAAAGGTTTTTGGCGCAGCGGTCTAAGGCCCTGTATCTCAGCGCAAAAGACATCACTACTGTCCCAGATTCGAATCCAGGCTGTATCACATCCGGCCGTGATTGGGAGTCCCATAGGACAGCGCACAATTGGCCCAGCCTTGTCCGGGTTTGGCCGGGGTAGGTCGTCATTGTAAATAAGAATTTGTCCTTAAATAATAATAATTCATAACACAAAGACTCTATCGCACGACGCTCTACTTATTTTTAAAGTGAGACACCTTTGGTCATTCATAACACGTACATAAATGGCTTATCGTATGACGCTGTACTTACTATAAAGTCAGTCACCTTTGGTCATTTATAACACATATATAAAGGCTTAATGACGAAACCCAAATGCTTAACACCTAAGGAATTATCATTAACAGCTAAAACAAATAAACATTCAAGTTTAAACCATAGATCTCCTTGTATTTTTACATTGTAAACCCCTTCCCATTAATACTCCACCCCCACTTATCATCTTCCCTATCCTTAACATATAGGATGTCAAATTAAAAAGTTAAAACAATACAAATCCATTAAGTTTCAAGAAGTCCGGCAATGCAATAACATTGAACATTGCACAAGGCTGTGAACAGTATGCCTTGTCCTTGATCTGGCTGACGAAAGGTTCCTGTCTCTCTGCCTGTTGGAGGTTCTGCATTTTGGCTCTAACCTTAATAGTTACAACAAATAAAATTAGCAGGTCTGTTAGGAAATGCCTTTGTCACATCATCTGGATAAGGGCATTTCTGTGCGGCACTGATAGGAAAGGTTTATTGCATTGTAGAAAAAGTCGTATGATGTGTTATTATTTAGCCTGAATACAAATATCAAATGATTGATGTGATCAGGAAAACTTATTGGATCAGGACATTGGTATGTCAAATTCCATAATGAACAAATAAAGTATGATGTCAAAAGCTTAGGGCTAGGCGTCCCGTTAGCGAGGCGTCACCTGTCGAGAACTTCCGGTGAAATTGGAGGGCGCTGTCACGTTCCTGGCCTTATTTCCTTTGTTTTGTCTTTGTTTAGTATGGTCAGGGCGTGAGTTGGGGTGGGCATTCTATGTTATGTGTTTCTATGTTGGGTTCATTTTCAATTAGCCTGATATGGTTCTCAATCAGGGGCAGGTGTTTTACGTTTCCTCTGATTGAGAACCATATTAAGGTAGGCTGTTCTCAATGTTTGTTTGTGGGTGATTGTTCCTGTGTCAGTGCCACACGGGAATGTTTCGTTCGTTCGTTCGTTCGTTAGTGATTTCCTTCCTGTTCGTGCGTTCTTGTTTTATGTTCTCAAGTACAGGTCTGTTCACGTCGTTTTGTTATTTTGTATTTTGTCAAGTGTTCTTCGTGTTCGTCTTTCACAAATAAATATACTATGGATACATACCACGCTGCATATTGGTCCGATCCTTGCTCATCCTCAGACGAGGAGGAGGACAAGCGTTACAGGCGCGCCTTTCAAATAAATAATCATAAAAATTATGGATATTAAACATTTAGGTACATACAAGTGTCTTATATCGGTTTAAAGCTTAAATTATTGTTAATCTAACAGCATTTTCTGATTTACAATAAGCTTTACAGCAAAAGCATGCCATGTGAAATTTTGAGGACGGCGTCCCACATATTTTTCAACCAGCACAGGCTTCGTAAAATCACAAATATCAATTAAATATTCAGTTACTTTTTGAAAATCGTCCTGTTATTTGCAATCCCAAGGGTTGTTTTGCTACAACATGCATGGTCGTTTTGTTAGATAAAATCCTTCTTTATATCCCAAAAAGTCTGTTTAGTTGGCTCCATCGAAATGAGTAATCCACTCGTTCTGGAATCTGGAATCCAAAAAGCTCCAGATAAACGTTGTTAAAACAAGTCAAAATACATTTCTATTTAATCCTCAGGTACCCAAAAATGTACAAAAATTAAACTATAATATTTCATTCGGAAAGAAGTATGTTCAATAGAAAAGCTAAATTAGCAAGTGCGCGTTCGTCGGACTGATTTCCACACAGACTGATTTCCAACTCTGACTCCCTGTACCAAAACTCTAAATTCTTCCTCGTTTGGGAAGAAACAAGCCTGAAACCTTGAACAAAGATGGTTGACATCTAGTGGAAGCCATAGGAATTTCAATCTGGGAGCTGGAATTGCATAGGACCCATAGCTTTCCATTGAAAGAGCAAGGGCTCTCCAAAAAAAAAAAAAATCTGGTTGGTTTTTCTTTGGATTTTCTCCTACCATATCAATTGTGTTATAGTCTCATACATTATTTTAACATTTATACAAACTTCAAAGTGTTTTCTATCCAATGGTACCAATTATATGCATATCCTGGCTTCTGGGCCTGAGTAACAGGCAGTTTACTTTGGCCATGTCAGTCAGACAGGAAGTGGAGAAAAATAGACCCTAGCCTGAAGAGGATTTATGATAGACCTAGTATATTGTTCATGTTGTCTTACCATTGGAAGGGTTTCAGCATCCTCTGGCAGGTATCTTGCCCTCTTCTCCTCCTCTGGAAGACAACAATTCAGGACAGGTAATGACAGGTCTCTGTCTAACCTAACCTGTCAGCAATGTCTGCAGTCAATGCCGCAGTCTGGGGATGAAGTTATTGTGGAATGGGATAAGGTAGAGGAGGAGGACATCTCATACACTTGGATTTGTGGGGACAGCTTGCAGCTCAGTGCCTTCCTTGGCTATTTACCTGGGGAGCTTAATAAACAGAGATAAGAGTCATGGCAACATAACATAAGAACCAATGCAATAATAACCAATGCAAAGAAATTCATCCCTTACGGGAAAAACTACATGAATTCACATTTGGAAAATCGCATAATTTCACAGATATTTCCACGTTTTGCTAGAACAGACTGGAATATGTTCCGGGGTTCATCCAATAGCAATGAGAAGTTTACCACATCAGTCACCAGCTTCATTAACCCTCCTGTTATGTTGCGGGTCAATTTAACCCATTTCCACTTTTGAGTTGTCTAAAATACGAGCTAACCTCTCTTTTTCTCCATGAAATTAAATTACCCCATTTAGGGTCATGAACCTAACTTCAAAATTTGGACACACCGATGTGTTGTGGAATGTCTGTGTAGATTTTGTAGACAAACATGATGTCGTGGGTCATTTTGACCCAGAGGCTTTCATGTGTTTAGATATTTCCACAGGTCCAAAATAAACTAGTGCCTTTGATGTATTTTGTTTTGACAGGTTCTAGTTGCACTTTTATAATTATGTTTGGGTGAAAAGGAGTTTCCCCAATCGTCTCCTTCTCAGTGCAAGAGCAGCAGATCTCTGACACAGACTCAAAAATGAGCTCCAAAAGATTTTCAGTCAATGAAGTCGCATCACAAATTCTGGAATGTGACAGGGAAATAAAGGAAGAGGTTTCAGAGACAGAGGACATTTCAGAGATAGAGCACAATGCTGTTGATGATCCAGAGGGAATCCTCTTCACCAAAGAAAAATTCACAGAGGAGTCTGCCATACCATCCACTCCATCAGATGAGAGAGAGAGAGAGCATGCAACAACCATCATCCAGAGAAGACAGAACAGAGAAATCTAAAGATGGTAATATAGAATGGTCACCACAACAAAGTCAATGTAGACTGTCAGCTTCCAATATAATCTATATTGTTCCAGGCACTACACGATTTGCTCTGCCCCCCTTGCCAAGACAGTAAAGCCAGCACCGCTTGTGTAGAATGCAATGAATACATCTGCAGAAAGCACACATGTACATTGTGTTCAACATGTGGAGAGAAAGACTGAAGGGATCATTTTGACATATAGGGTCAAATCACACCTAAGTGTTACTGTTACTGGAAAATACAAAAAAAAAGCATACTTGGGGAAACAGAAAGTCATTGTTTGTGAGAAAGGAAATAGTTCTTAAGTATAGAGTTTTTTAAATCAAATGTACTTCTTTCTGAAAGGTCTGACAAGACTAAATAAAGTTTTGGCTGTTTTACTTGATTCTTTGACTGTCTTGAGTGTGTTTAAACTGTGCGGGTCAATCTGACCCATACCACAATGAACATAGTTTTCCCCCCCAGCAAAACACAAGGGTTAATAAGTACATCAACAATGTTGTCCCCACACTGACGTACAGTACCAGTCAAAAGTTTGGACACACCTACTCATTCAAGGCTTTTTCTTCATTTTTACTATTTTCTACATTGTATAATAATAGTGAAGACATCAAAACTATGAAATAACACATATGGAGTCATGTAATAACCAAAAAAAGTGTTAAAAGAAATCTAAATATATTTTATATTTGGGATTCTTCAAAGTAGCCACCCTTTGCTTTGATGAAAGCTTTGCACACTCTTGGCATTCTCACAACCAGCTTCACCTGTAATGCTTTTCCAACAGTCTTGAAGGAGTTCCCACATATGCTGAGCACTTGTTGGCTGCTTTTCCTTCAGTCTGTGGTCCAACTCATCCCAAACCATCTCAATTGGGTTGAGGTCGGGTGATTGAAGAGGCCAGGTCATCTGATGCAGCACTCCATCGCTCTCCTTCTTGGTCAAATAGCCGTTACACTGCCTGAAGGTGTGTTGGATCATTGACCTGTTGAGAAACAAATAATAGTCCCACTAAGCGCAAACCAGATGGGAATTGTGTATCATTGCAGAATGCTGTGTTAGCCATGCTGGTTAAGTGTGCCTTGAATTCTAAATAAATCACTGACAGTATCACTAGCAAAGCACCCCCACACCATCACAAATGCTTCACGGTGGGAACCACAGATGCAGAGATCATCCGTTCACCTACTCTGCGTCTCACAAAGACGAATTTGGACTCATCAGACGAAAGGACAGATTTCCACCTGTCTAATGTCCATTGCTCATGTGTCTTTGCCCAAGCAAGTCTCTTCTTCTTACTGGTTTCCTTTAGTAGTGATTTCTTTGCAGCGTGTCTGTTACTTGAACTCTGTAAAGCATTTATTTGGGATGCAATTTCTGAGGCTGGTAACTCTAATGAACTTATCCTCTGCAGCAGAGGTAACTCGGGGTCTTCCTTTCCTGTGTCGGTCCCCATGAGAGCCAGTTTCTCCATAGCGCTTGATGTTTTTTAGTGACTGCACTTGAAGAAAGGTTCAAAGTTCTTGAAATCCTCCGTATTAACTGACCTTCATGTCTTAAAGTAATGATGGACTGTCATTTCTCTTTGCTTATTTGAGCTGTTCTTGACATAATATGGACTTGGTCTTTTACCAAACAGTGTTATCTTCTGTATACCATCCCTACCTTGGCTCAAACGCATTAAGAAGGATATAATTTCCACAAATTAACTTTTAACAAGGAACACCTGTTAATGGAAATGCATTCCAGGTGACTACCTCATGCAGCTGGTTGAGAGAATGCCAAGAGTGTGCAAATCAGTCATCAAGGCAAAGAGTGGCTACTTTGAAGAATCTTAAATACCTTTTTTGATTTGAGTTCCATGTGTATTATTTCATAGTATTGATGTCTTCAATAGTTCTACAATGTAGAAAATAGTACAAATCAAAAATTAGTAGGTGTTTCCAAACTTTTGACTTGTACTGTACATACCCAACCAAAAGCCATTGATTACTGGCAACATCCGCACTGAGTTTAAGGCTAGAACTGCTGCTATCAAGTCTGTAACCAACAGGACCCTGCACAGCTTCTACCTCCAAGCCATAAGACTGCTAAATAGTTTAACGAGTAGATACCCAGACTATCTGCATTGACCCTCTTTTGCACTCTTTTGACTCATTACATATGCTGCTGCTACTGCTTGTTATCTATCCTGTTAACTAGTCACTTGAACAATACCTAAAGTGCATTCGGAAAGTATTTAGACCCCTTGAGTTTTCCACATTTTGTTACGCTACAGTCTTATTCTAAAATTGATTATATATTTTTTCCCCTCATCATTCTACACATTATACCCCATAATGACAAAACAAAAACTTGTTTTAGAAATGTTTGCAAATGTGTATAAAAAAAGAAAATCAATATCACATTTACAAAAGTATTACAACCCTTTATCAGTACTTTGTTGAAGCACCTCTTGCAGCGATTACAGCCGCTGGTCTTCTTGAGTACGACGCTACCAGCTTGGCACACCTGTATTTGCGGAGTTTCTCCCATTATTCTCTGCAGATCCTCTCAAGCTCTGTCAGGTCAGATGGGGAGCGTCGCACCACAGCTATTTTCAGGTCTTTCCAGAGATGTTTGATCGGGTTCAAGGCCGGGCTCTGGCTGGATATTCAGAGACTTGTCCCGAAGCCACTCCCGCGTTGTCTTGGCTGTGTGCTTATGGTCGTTTTCCTGTTGGAAGGTGAACCTTTGCCCCATTCGGAGGTCCTGAGCGCTTTGTAGTAGGTTTTCAACAAGGATCTCTCTGTACTTTGCTTCGTTCATCTTTCCCTCACTCCTGACTAGTCTTCTAGTCCCTGCTGCTGAAAAACATCCCCACAGCATGATGCTGCCACCACCATGATTCACCGTAGGAATGGTGTCAGGTTTGCTCCAGATGTGATGCTTGACATTCAGGCCAAACAGTTCAATCTTGGTTTCATCTGACCAAATAATTTTGTTTCTCATTGTGAGTTCATTAGGTGCCTTTTTTGGCAAACTCCAAGTGGGCTGTCATGTGCCTTTTACTGAGGAGTGGCTTCCGTCTGGCCACTCTACCATAAAGGCCTGATTGGTGGAGTGCAGAGATGGTTGTTCTTCTGGAAGGTTCTCCACAGAGGAACCCTGGAGCTCTGTCAGAGTGACCACCGGGTTCTTGGCCACCTCCTTGACCAAGGCCCTTCTTCCCTGATTGCTCAGTTTGGCCGGGCGGCAAGCTCTAGGAAGAGTCTTGGTGGTTCCAAACTTCTTCCATTTAAGAATGATAGAGGCCATTTTATTCTTGGGGACCTTCAATGCTGCAGAAATGTGTTTGTACTTTTCTCCGGATCTGTGCTTCGACACAATCCTGTCTCGGAGCTCTACAGACAATTCCTTCGACCTCATGGCTTGGTTTTTGCTCTGACATGCATTGTCAACTGTGGGACTTTATATATACCATTGTCCAGTCAATTGAATTTACCACAGGTGGACTCCAATCAAGTTGTAGAAAACATATCAAGGATGATCAGTGTAAACAGGATGCACCTGAGCTCAATTTCGAGTCTCATAGCAAAGGGTCTGAATACCTATGAAAATAAGGTATTTCTGTTTTTTTTTAATTATACACTTGCAGAAATATCTAAAAACCTGTTTTCACTTCGTCATTATGGGGTATTTTGCGTAGATTAATGAGAAAAAACACTAATTTAATCATTTTTAGAATAAAGCTGTAACATAACAAAATGTAGAAAAAGTAAACGGGTCTGCATTGTAACTAAACATCTAGACATCAAAAGCACATAAAACAAATATTATGCATAATTATTGAAGAATCCCTTTAATGTCAGTATGGATTTTGTTTTGTTAACTTCTCTGATCTACCCATCCCGGTATCGGGATAATTGTCATCAGCAACGCTGAATAGCATAGCGCCACAGTCAAATAATATTACTAAAAAATATTCATATTCATGAAATCACAAGTGCAATATTGCAAAACACAGCTTAGCCTTTTGTTAATCCACCTGTCGTCTCAGTTATGAAATTATGCTTTACAGCGAAAGCAATACAAGCGTTTGTGTAAGTTTATCGATCGCTCGACAAAACATTAAGTACACTTAGCATCAGGTAACTTGGTCACGAAAATCAGAAAAGCAATCAAATTAATTGTTTACCTTTGATGATCTTCGGATGTTTTCACTCATGAGACTCCCAGTTAGACAACAAATGTTCCTTTTGTTCCATAAAGATTATTTTTATATCCAAATACCTCCGTTCGTTTGGCGCGTTATGCTCAGAAATCCACAGGAAAGAGCGGTCACGACAACGCAGATGAAAATTCCAAATAATATCCATAATGTCCACTGAAACATGTCAAACGTTTTTTATAATCAATCCTCAGGTTGTTTTTCAAATATATATTAGATAATATATCAACCGGGAGTGTTGGTTTTTCAATAGGACCGGGAGAAACAATGACCGCCTTTCTCTGTTGCGCAAAACTCACTCTGAGAGCCCCCACCTATCCACTTACGCAATGTGATCATTCTCGCTCATTTTTCCTAATAAAAGCCTGAAACTATGTCTAAAGACTGTTGACACCTTAGGAAAGACATAGAAAAAGAAGTCTTATTGATATCTCTGGTTGATATCCCTTTAAATGGATGATAGGCATGCATAAGAACAGAGAGGTTTAAAAAAAAAGAGGCACTTCCTGATTGGATTTTCCTCAGGTTTTCGCCTGCAATATCAGTTCTGTTAAACTCACAGACAATATTTTAACAGTTTTGGAAACTTTAGAGTGTTCTCTGTCCTAATCTGACAATTATATGCATATTCTAGTTTCGGGGGCTGAGAAATAGGTAGTTTCAAATGGGTACGTTTTTTAGCCAAAAACGAAAATACTGCCCCCTATACTTAAAAGGTTTTAACACTCTTTCTGTATGAATCATTGGATTTTGCAATCACATACATTATTTTCGATGTCTGCCCATAAACTGTTTTCACAGTTAACATAGAGAGATATGAAATGTTACGAGAGATACGAAATGTTATAAGGTTACAGTACATTTCCAAAATCTCCATACAAAAAAGAGTTTGACCGCAATATCAAGGAATTTCAATGTTAATATGTAATTACATTGTTAAATGATTAGTATAAGATACAACAACAAACAGATTCATAAATGTAAAGAAAGAAAGGTAATGTTTAATGTCACACGATTTTAGCCAAATCTGGGAAGACCCCAAGCTTGAGAAAGGGTTTAAACATAGGTTTTGATTCAACTCATGAATTATGTTGAATATGCAGTTGGAAGTAAATGAAAACTTGTTTTTCAACCACTCCACAAATTTCTTTTTAACAAACTATAGTTTTGGCAAGTCGGTTAGGACATCTACTTTGTGCATGACACAAGTCATTTTTCCAACAATTGTTTACAGACAGATTATTTATCTTAGAATTCACTGTATCACAATTCCAGTGGGTCAGAAGTTTACATACACTAAGTTTACTGTGCCTTTAAACAGCTTGGAACAGGCTAATTGACATAATTTGTGTTAATTGGAGGTGTACCTGTGGATGTATTTCAAGGCCTCTTCAACTCAGTGCCTCTTTGCTTGACATCATGGGAAATTCAAAAGATATCAGCCAAGACCTCAGAAAACAAATTGCAGTCCTCCACAAGTCTGGTTCATCATTGGGAGCAATTTCCAAATGCCTGAAGGTACCACATTCATCTCTACAAACAATAGCACGCAAGTATAAACACCATGGGACCATGCAGCCGTCATAACGCTCAGGAAGGAGACGCGTTCTGTCTCCTAGAGAGGAATGTGCTTTGGTGGGAAAAGTGCAAATAAATCCCAAAACAACAGCAAAGTACCTTGTGAAGATTCTGGAGGAAACAGGTACACAATTATCTGTATCCAGAGTAAAACGAGTCCTATAGCGACATAACCTGAAAGGTCGCTGAGCAAGGAAGAAGCCACTGCTCCAAAACCGTCATAAAAATCCAGACTACGGTTTGCAACTGCACATGGGGACAGAGATTGTACTTTTTGGAGAAATGTCCTCTGTTCTGATGAAAAAAAAATAGAAATGTTTCGCCATAATGACCATCATTATGTTTGGAGAAAAAAGGGGGAGGCTTGCAAGTCAAAGAACATCATCCCAACCGTGAAGCATGGGGGTGGCAGCATCATGTTGTGGGGGTGCTTTGCTGCAGGAGGGACTGGTGCACTTCACAAAATAGATGGCATCGTGAGGAGAGAAAAAGATGTGGATATATTGAAACAACATCTCAAGACATCAGTCAGGAAGTTGAAGCTTGGTCGCAAATGGGTCTTCCAAATGGACAATGATCCCAAGCAAACTTCCAAAGTTGTGGCAAAATGGCTTAAGGACAACAAAGTCAAGGTATTGGCGTGGCCATCACAAAGCCCTGACCTCAATCCCATAAAAAATGTGTGGGCAGAACTGAAAAAACGTGTGCGAGCAAGGAGGCCTAGAAACCTGATTCAGTTACACCAGCTCTGTCAGGAGGAATGGACCAAAATTCACCCAACTTATTGTGGGAAGCTTGTGGAAGGCTACCCGAAACGTTTGACCCAAGTTAAACAATTTAAAGGCAATGCTACCAAATAATATGTGAGTGTATGTTAACTTCTGACCCACTGGGAATGTGATGAAAGAAAGAAAAGCTGAAATATATCATTCTCTATACTACTATTCTGACATTTCACATTCTTAAAATAAAGTGGTGATCCTAACTGACCTAAGACAGGGCATTTTTACTTGGTTAAATGTCAGGAATTGTGAAAAACTGAGTTTAAATGTATTTGGCTAAGGTGTATGTAAACTTCCGACTTCAACTGTATTTATGTTCCCCTTGTATATCTTAAGGTATTTAGATGGGGAAAAAAGGCTCATTTATATTAATGACTTTGTAACAGCTCCAAACAATTGTCCACTACAAGAAATGCTCACTGGTACCGTAGTTTGTAGAAAGTCCCACATACTACCTCTCCATTAAATAACATAACATGGAATGCAATTCATACATTTAATTTATGAGATTACAAAACAATTAGGCCTAGGCCCAGCTAGCTAACTGGTTTTGGAGATAGATTCACCTTCAATTTTTGAATCAGGACCACATTTTTCCCTCTGTTGTCCTGCACAAACAGTGTCTGTCATAAAAAAATATATTATTTGCTATCTAACTTTAGCTTGCTAGCTAGCAGTTCCTTTGAAGTCACCAACATTATTTGAAATAACAATTTAGGTAGCCATGTAACCTGGCCATACACTTAACTAAATTCAATTACCATAAATAAAGGTAAAAACAATTAAATAAATAATTAGGCAATAAAAATGTACTTATTTAAAAGTGTTTTGCTGTGCATAACTGCACTTTAGACTACGTGTCATCCTGCAGCACAGAATTTTGGGGAAAGTCAAGTCCAATATTGGCTATGCAACCAACAGGGAAAGGGGTTAGGCCATCCTAGAAATGTTTTGGTAATATAATGTTTTTCCGTAATATAATATATGCCATTTAGCAAAAGATTTTATCCAAAGGTGCTTACGGTCATGCTTGCAAATGTAAGTGGTATGAAATGGCAAGCTAGTTAGAGATGTGCACTAGTAGCATTTCAATCGGTAACGTCACTCGCTCTGAGACATTAAAGTAGTTGTTACTCTTGCTCTGCAAGAACCGGGGATTTTGTAGTGCGATGGGTAACAATGCTTCATGGTGCGTTGGGTAACAATGCTTCATGGGTGACCGATGTTGTGTTCAGAGGGACTGGTTGGGGCAAGGAGAGGGACGGAAGCAATACGTTTCCACATACATTTTTACGCATAGGTGGTCCTGGAAATCTAACCCACTATCCTGGCTTTGCAATGCTCTACCAACATGCATGACAAGGTTATAAATTCTTTGTGAAGCCTCAATTAAATATGATTTATAAATCCTTTATTAAGCGATGCTATGGCACCCTTTATAATGATTGGTGAAATATTTATGTAGTACTTTATGGAGGCTTTATGAAGCCTTTATAAGCTAAACGTCATTTAAAGTGGGACCATTTAGGGTAACCCTTTTCAATGTCCCCCGCTGTTGCATGTGATCTCATGCCTTTTTTCACCCATCAAGGGTACAGATGACTTCTGTCAGCCATCAGTTGCTGTGTGGCAGATGTCACAACATATATTGTCACGATGATTTATTGCTTTAGTTGGTCGACAGCCACAGGGAACAACACATCAAAAAGGCCAAGCATAACCAGTAGGGGAGAGAACCTCAGAATACCCACAACTCAACCAAATTCCATTTTGTCCCCCCGAGGCCGCGTTTCGCTCCCAGTTATTGTTTGGCCATCTGTTTCACATCAAGCCTCTCATAGGTTTTTCCAACTAAGCAAACATGTTTTTTCTGCCAAGAATGGTCACCTTCCTTTTGCCCGACTAATATCACCCCTACTGTGGTCCATCATGCCAGAAGTTGGCCACTGGTGGCAAACCATCTGTGGCAGAGGTTCATGTGAAGAGAAAGAAGATGGGTTTTTGTGTTTTGTCTTTTTCCATTTACCTTGCTTTCTGTGGCTCTCTGTCTGTCAGAGGCCTCTTGAAGGAATACTTTTGCACTGAAATCACAGGTACCACACTGTATCAACAGCGAATGCCTCAAGCTACAGTATTTGGAAATACTATGCAAACAATTATTTTGGTCAATGCAGTATGTATGTGCCAAATTTTGATTTGTTATTTATTTATTTTCCGTTTAAATGTCTTTGCAAAACTAAATTAGTACTGAACACACAAAGCCAGCAGCATATTTATGTAGCCAAATCTATTGGAGGTGAAAGTGCCATTTCTGGCAATGTACCCCCCGAATAAACCTATTGATTTATTTTAACAGTGAGACTTTATTCAAGCCATCTTCTCTCATTCCAGACATGATGATAGCAGCAGCCTATCATCTGATGTTTCACCTTGGCTGCATCCGAAACAGCACCATATTCCCTTTATAGTGCACTACTTTGACATTAGCCCTATGGATGCTAGTCAAAAGTAGTACACTATATAGGGAATAGAGTGCCATTTAGGATGTAGCCCTTGAGAAGGCTAAGCTTGGGGAAGGCTATTCTCTGCTGATGCTGCCAAATATGAAAGCTATGAGCCCTTCTCACCCCCCTCGCCCCACCACACCAAGGGCACGCATCTTCACTTTACTGGTCCATCTTCCCTAGTGATGCATGGCTTCTAAAACCAGTCAGAAAGCAGCAGTATGTTTAACAAACTACTGTATGTGAGTGAGGCAGCAGCAGACCCAGGCTCACAGACACCAAGGCACACAGACGCCAAGGCACACAGACCAAACAGCAGAAGAAGCTATATTTACACTGTATTCACACTGGTAGAGGCATTTAGGTGAAGCTGGTTGAGAGAATGCCAAGAGTGTGCAAAGCTATCATCAAGGCAAAGGGTGGCTACTTTGAAGAATCTTAAATATAAAATATATTTTGATTTGTTTAACACTTTTTTTTGGTTACTACATGATTTCAAATGTATTATGTCATAGTTTTGATGTCTTCACTGTTATTCCACAATGTAGAAAATAGTACAAAATAATTAATAACCCTTGTATGAGTAGGTGTGTCCAAACTTTTGACTGGTACTGTATATATTCTTAAACGAGCATGCAGTTACTTGTAAAGTTGTCAGATTAAAGAAAATACTTTCACTGTCTTTACTGAAATGAATGCATCATTTGACAGGTATCGTTTGCAGTGATATGGTGATCAGCAGACCTCTATGAACTGCAAACTGCATATTATCTGTGCAAATGCATAAAATCAATGTTTGCAGGAATGTTGAAGAAAGGGTTTGAATGTGTTGTTGATACAGCTAATCCATACACCAAAGATGACATCTGGCCGAACCTTATCCTCACTGCGTGATTGGATGCTCATGGATTTACAACTTGGGAGAAAGCATGAGGTGGCAGGTAGTCTAGAGGTTAGAGTGTTGGGCCAGTAACTCAAAGGTTGCTGGATCAAATCCCTGAGCTGACAATGTAAACATCTGTTGTTCTGCCCCTGAACAAAGCAGTTCCTCTGTAGGCTGTCATTGTAAATAAGAATTTATTTTTAATCATTGACTTTTTTTATTTTTTTATTAAATGAATGTGGTGAATCAATTAAAATTCAGTTTGAAAAGCTGTGCATTGTACTAAAGCAAGAACTATGCAGCTATGCACAACACTTGAGTGCGGAGTAAGGACAAACAGCTCAAGACTAGCAGGCAAGTGAACAGCGAGGGATTCTCAATGCAGAAAAAATAAATAATTAGATACCAGTGGGGGACAAAGCACTGACAGGTGTTTATGCAAATGAGCCGTGAATGGATTCATCTTACTAATGGGGAAAACAACACTGAGGGAGTAAGGTGTGAGGTGTGGAGTTGAGGTTAGTCCACTGCTAAGCTCTTTTTGATCATTTAGGACCTGCTGGAACCAAAGACAATAGGTAATCACTTTTTACGGAAATGTATATGCAAAAGTATATTCATCATTTACACAGTGAAGATGACATGTTTTATGATAGTGACCGTGTCAGTTTCACTCCAATCACATGTCTATCAGACATTCCTTGGGTAGGCATATCATACTGTCAGTGGCGACCCGTCATTCAGGGCAGGTGGAGCATAGCCTGTTTTGAGCCCCCCGTTGTTTAGCTATTATAAAATATATATATATATATTTTTTTTTTGCGTGTTATTTTGGAATTAATACATGTCACATATCAGTTTGCAAACAATGTAAAAAAATCTATAAATCATTGAGTTAATAAAGATGCTTACAAACATGGTCTCTTATTCGCTTTCTTGAGTAAGGCAGCTCCAAGAATGGAGGTGTTTCAACCTAGCTTAGCGCTTTCTGTGGTGGTCGGGCAGCCAACGGAAAATACGGAGCGTAGGGGTTGGGAATGTTCTCTAGTTGCTCTGTGATTGTCCCGGTGTTCTGTCACTCATGGGGACACTACGTCACCGCAAAATCTACGGCGAAAGCTAGAAAATTCAAGCCCCTTGCGTGCTGCCATTGAGTTACATTAGAAGTGCCCGTCTAAGAAGGCTACAGATCATTGGCCACAGATCAAATTATGTCAAATCACTTTATATCTATCGTAGCTTTGATTGGACTGATCATGTCAACATCATACTTTCATAATCTTAGCTAGCGAGCTAGACAAGTAGTCATCATCATGAATCAAGTCAACAATCTACTGGCAAATCCTTTTCAATCCTTGTCATATGAAGATAAATTATAGATAAAAGGTATTGGTGCTCATCGTCCATTGGACATAAACAAGTTGGAAATCGCAACAATGAGTTGTTTGGAATGAATCAGTGGCTGCAAGTGTTGTAAAGCAATCAGTTGCCTGCTATTCAATGGAGTGGGTGTGTGGTCCAGGTCTGGGTTTAAGGGTCTCTTTTCCATCCTTTAAAGGATAACTTCTAGTGCTTCTTAGCGCTAGCGGAACCCCTCGACACCATTCCGCTGAAACGGCAGCACGGGAAATTCAAAAATATTTTTTTGAAATAGTTAACTTTCACACAATAACAAGTGCAATACAACAAATGAAAGATAAACTTCTTGTTAATCTACCCATCGTGTCCGATTTCTAAAAAGGCTTTACAGCGAAAGCACAACATATGATTATGTTAGGTCAGAGCCAAGTCACAAAAACACATGTTTTTAATATAAATCTTCAATAATGTTACAACCGGAGAAATCCTTTGTGTGTAGAAAAGCCATGGAACGAGAGCTACCACTGAACAAGCGTCAGAGTTTGTGGCACTCTGCCAGACCACTCACTCAAAGAGCACTTACTGTATGAGCCTCTCCTTTACAGTAGAAGCCTCAAACAAGTTTCTAAAGACGGTTGACATCAAGTGGAAGCCTTAGGAAGTGCACAATGACCCCATAGACACTGTGCATTTGATAGGCCAAGCTTTCAAAAACTGCAAACCTCAGATTTACCACTTCCTGGTTGGATTTTTCTGAGGTTTTCGCCTACTTTTGAGTTCTGTTATACTCACAGATATAGTTCAAACAGTTTTAGAAAATGTCAGTGTTTTCTATCCAATACTACTAATAATATGCATATTTTCGCATCTGGGACTGAGTAGGAGGCAGTTTACTCTGGGCATGCTTTTCATCCAAAAGTGAAAATGCTGCCCCCTATCCCAAACAGGATAATATTCAACACCATGGGCCAAAAAAGGTTGAACACATTAGCCATGCTGTCAATCCAGCATGACTTCTGCTGTATTCAAACCAACTGGAAACTCAGAACTTGAAAATATCCGATTTCAGTGTGTTCAAGTCAAATGGGAACTTGGAGAAAAAAAACGAGCTATGACTGGAAAATACATTTTGAACGGATATCCAACTCAGAATTCCAAGTCGAGAACTTGGGCCTCTTTCTAGAGCTCCGACATGAAGATCACTGACGTCATGATTCAACCTTGTTTTTTCTGAGTTCCCAGTTGTCTTGAAAGTACCATAAAATCAGAGAATGCCCAACTTTGATGACACAGTTTCATGGCAGTAAATTAAGCTAAATTAACCTGTTGAGGACAGAGGGCGCTGTTTTCACTTTGGGGGAAAAACGTGCCCAATTTAAACGGCCTCGTACTCAATTCTTGCTCGTACAATATGCATATTATTATTACTATTGGATAGAAAACACTCTCTAGTTTCTAAAACCGTTTGAATTATATCTGTGAGTAAAACAGAACTCATTTGGCACAAACTTCCTGACCAGGAAGTGGAAAATCTGAAATCGATGCTCTCTTCTAGGTCCTGCCTATAAATGGGCATGATACCTATTAGTATACATGCACGTCATACACCTTCCCCTGGATGTCAAGATGCAGTGAGAGAAGAAATGGAGTGTTTATCTTGGTCTGAGATGGAATACGTCCTCTTGGATCATTTCCTGTTTTCAGGAAGGCGCGAGGGTGGACCTGGATTTGCCTTCTGAAATGCTGTCGTTATAGGCGACTACTATCTCCGGCTTTGATTTTATTTGATACATGTGACCATATCATTGTAAAGTATGTTTTTTCAATATAGTTTAATCAGATTATTGAAATTTTTTCGGGAGTTTTGCCGTGTTCCGTTCTCTTCCGTTTGTTGACATGGAGAGATTCGTGCCACTTGGCTAGTGTGCTTGCTAAATCGAGAGGGAAAGAGGCCGTTCTAAATCCAAACAACGATTGTTCTTGACAAAGGACCCCCTGTCCAACATTCTGATGAAAGATCAGCAAAAGTAGGAAACATTTAATGATGCTATTTCATATATCTGTCGTACATGTGAACTAGTCATTGGCGCCCTGCTTTTGGGTACTCTCTAGCTATACCGAAGCTGTATGTCGTAATGAAGTAATTTTTAGAATTCTAACACTGCGATTTCATTAAGAACTAATGGATCTATCATTTCCTATACAACATGTATTTTTTAGTTATGTTTATGAATAGCTATTTGGTCAGAATATGTGTGTCAGAAAAAGTGTCAGAAAAATATCCGGACGTTGTGGGAAAAAGTAGCTACTTTAGCACAATGTATAACCACTGATTTCAGCTCTAAATATGCACATTTTCGAACAAAACATAAGTGTATGTATAACCTGATGTTATAGGACTGTCATCTGATGAAGTATATCAAGGTTAGTCAAAAATTATATATCTTTTGCTTGTTTGTTACGATGGCTAACTTTTGCTACTGGGAAATGGCTTGTGTTTCTGGCTATTGTGGTAAGCTAATATAACGCTATATTGTGTTTTCGCTGTAAAACACTTAATAAATCGGAAATATTGGCTGGAATCACAAGATGCCTGTCTTTCATTTGCTGTACACTATCTATTTTTCAGAAATGTTTTATGATGAGTATTTAGGTATTTGACGTTGGTGTCTGTAATTATTCTGGATGCTTTCGGTGCAATTTCTGATTGTAGCTGCAATGTAAACTATGATTTATACCTGAAATATGCACATTTTTCGAACAAAACATAGATTTATTGAATAACATGTTATAAGACTGTCATCTGATGAAGTTGTTTGTTGGTTAGTTTGGTTGGTTAGGTTGGCTTTGTGCATGCTACCTGTGCTGTGAAAAATGTCTGTCCTTTTTTGTATTTGGTGGTGAGCTAACATAAATATATGTGCTGTTTTCGCTGTAAAACATTTTAAAAATCGGACATGTTGGCTGGATTCACAAGATGTGTACCTTTCATTTGCTGTATTGGACTTGTTAATGTGTGAAAGTTAAATATTTCTAAAAAATATATTTTGAATTTCGCGCTCTGCCTTTTCAGTGGAATGTGGGAGGAGTTCCGCTGGCGGAACGCCAGAGCAGTAAAGGTTAACTGTTTCCCTGCCAGACAAGGCTGATAGCCAAAAGGCTGATAGCCAAAAGGCTGATAGCCAAAAGGCTGATAGCCAAAAGGCTGATAGCCAAAAGGCTGATAGCCAAAAGGCTGATAGCCAAAAGGCTGATAGCCAAAAGGCTGATAGCCAAGTGTAGCAGTGGTAAGGATTCCATGGTACTGAAAATAAAGCTCTGCTGTTGGGACAGCTTTATGTAGTACTTAACAGTTTGTGGGCACTGTTTGTCACCGTTATAGTGCAATTAATGTATTGTTTAGTGTTGTGTTGTTATGTGTAGTGGCTTTGCTGGCATGCATCTAAAAATGGGACTTTGCCCAATGGGATTTTGCCCAACCTCGATTTACATGCTAAAATTGCCACTGCATATTGTCATGGTCATATTTTAGTGAAATGGCCAGGAATATTTTTGTCTTTCATCAAAAAAGAGAGTGTTTTTCCTGATCAACTTACAATGTCCTACAACAATGTTTGTTATGTCAAGTAATATGTAGACTGATAAATATTCAAAAACGTTTTCATATCCTGTCATAGTGGGAAAACAACAACACTAAGACTGGACAAGGCAAAAATGTGATCACAAGCTGTCATAATAATGTTTTTCCCTCTTAACATAAAGCATCTGTCCATAATGTACAAAACATCTAAAAATGTTATTTTAAAAACACTTAGGCATACAGTAGGGTTTGGAATTATTGGATTCCTTGATAAAGATTAGCAAAAAATATGTATGAAATAAATAATTCAAAAACTGAGACATATTGTATGGAAAAGTATATTATGTAATACTAATACAATTGCTCAGAGAAAGAGATTGTACCAAGTAATACAATAAAACATAAAAAAATAGGGGTCAACATTTTTGGATCCCCTGTTTTCAATAACCAAGCCCCCCCCCTTGTAAGGATAATGACACTGAGCATTTTTCTAAAATGTTTTACAGTATGAGATTGGAGAACACATTGGGAGTAATCTTTCCAGGTCCTTGATATTCTGTACTATGCTTATGGACTGCCCTCTTCAATTCAAACCACAGGTTTTCAATGGGGTTCAAACCCAGAGACTGAGATGGCCATTGCAAATGTTGATTTTGTGGTCAATTAACATTTTCTTTGTGGATGTTGCTGGTTGCCCAATGTCGAATTTCAACTTAAATGTATAAGTATATTCTACTATCTATATTTCTATCATTTCAATAGGTTTCCTACAGAATATTGACAGTATTTTTTTAAATAACTGATATTGCCATTGAAATATCTAGTTTACATAAGTATACACATGTGAGTCTTTCTGGATAAGTCTGTATACACCTGTATTGTGCGACATTTGCCCAGTATTCTTTTCAAAATTCTTAAAGCT
Organism: Salvelinus namaycush; assembly: GCF_016432855.1. Lineage (NCBI taxonomy): Eukaryota > Metazoa > Chordata > Actinopteri > Salmoniformes > Salmonidae > Salvelinus > Salvelinus namaycush. Next base: position 32,178,657 of record NC_052313.1, read on the forward strand.
ATGTCAAATTAGTTGTTAATCATTGATAGACAACCATTTGCAGGTCTTGCCATAGATTTTCAAGAAGATTGAAGTCAAAACTGTAACTCGGCCACTCAGGAACAATCAATGTCTTTTTAGTAAGAAACTCCAGTGTAGATTTGGCCTTGTGTTTTGGGTTATTGTCCTGCTGAAAGGTTCATTCATCTTCCAGTGTCAGGTGGAAATCAGGGATTTTGCCTGTTCTTAGCTGGATTCCATTTATTTTTTATGCCGAAAAACTCCCCAGTACTTAATGATGACAAGCATACCCATAACATGATGACAAGCATACCCATAACATGATAACATGTTATCATAACATGATGCAGCCACCACTATGCTTGAAAATATGGAGAGTGGTACTCAGTAATGTGTTGTATTGGATTTGCCACAAACATAACACTGTATTCACGACAAAAAGTGAATTGCTTTGCCACATTTTTTGCAGTTTTACCTTAGTGCCTTGTTGCAAAAAGGATGCAGGTTTTGGAATATTTTTATTCTCTACAGCCATCCTTATTTTCACTCTGTCAATTAGGTTAATATTGTGGAGTAACTACAATGTTGTTGATCCATCCTCAGTTTTCTCCTATCACAGCCATTAAACTCTGTAACTGTTTTAAAGTCTCAATTGGCCTCATGGTGAAATCCCTAAGCGCTTTCCTTCCTCTTCGGCAACTGAGTGAGGAAGGACGCCTGTATCTTTGTAGTGACTGGGTGTATTGATACACCATCCAAAGTGTAACTAATAACTTCACCTTGCTCAAAGGGATATTCATTGTCTGCTTTGAGATTAAAAATGTTTATTTTGTTCTAAGAAATTATAAAACAGTTTGACAACCCTGTTTGTAAGCTTTTAAATTATATCAAACTCAACCATTAATATTTTCCAGTGATGAAGACATGAATGTCTCATGTTAGTGTGGGGCATGCAAAATGGGTCAACTTTGAGCACATCTATATCCTAAAAGTTTTGGCATTCAAGTCCAAAAAGTTATTTTCTGAACACTTCTATAACAGGCAAAGATGTAAAGTTTAGTTCAAACGGAAAGACCCACTATGGTCTTTTTTTTTTAAGGGGTGGATCAGCTTAATATTGCGGAAAGATTGTAGCTTCAATGAATGTAATTGTCTGCATCATTTCCAATCCCCCATACATTTTTGGGGTAAATATATATATATCCATATTATTGCACATGTGCATACATGTACACATATATACATAAACATACTTATATAGATATACAAACTTTGTTTAGAATATACCTTTATTATTCTCTGCAAACCCTACCACCCTTCCCCCAGTTGGAGTAAACTAATAAACAATAAAACTTAGGCTTCTACCATCAGTTTATACATCTTATACACATTTTACAGACACAATCTATTTTACAATAGATATATTTTGTTTTTAGTCCTTCCTCTAGTTTGTTTTTAGTCCTTCCTCTATTTCTGATGTCCATCCAGTTTGATTTCTATTTGTAACTGTGCTATTTCACAACATTTCTGAACCTATATACATTTTACAGACCCTGCATGTTTTACATTGGTTATCTTGTTATTAGTCCCATCCGTCAGCTCCATTCAACCCCTCCCATCTATCGCTCAACATCATCCATTTTTTTGATTTCTATTTGCCATTTATTTTTCAACTGCTGTGCTGCTTGACAAAAGTACTGAACCTTTCTATTCTCATAGCTTCTACAGATTGAAAGTTATACCTTTTTTAAACATTTCTTTGAAAAATATGTTTTTTTTATCAATTAGTATATTTGAGTTTAACCACAATATGTGTTGTATTATTTGTTATGTTTTTTCAGGTGGATTAAACTGAAATTGCAATCGACTTTCTAAGGCTTGTTTAAAAAAAATATTGATATCTTGGAGATTATTTCCTTTTCAAACAACCGAAAGTGAGCAGGTGTAATCTGAATAAAGGGAAAAAGGCCATTCTTGAACATAGGATGAAACATTCCTACCAATTGACTAGAGAACCAGTTTGGATTTAAGTATAACCTTTGTATGACTGATGCCTTTAGTGAGAGGTCTAATGCTTTAATATTTAATCATTTCTGCCCTACACATTCATATTCGTTATATAAATAGGCCCTTTTAATTTTGTCTGGCTTTCCATTCCAAATAAAATAGAATATTTTTTGTTCAAATAATTTAAAAAGCAGGTGTAGGCAAAACCATAAGCAAATAGGTAAACTGTGATATAACTAAAGAGTTAATCAGGGTGATTTTTCCACAAATAGACAGGTATTTTCCTTTCCATGGTAGCAAGGTCTTATCTATTTTTGCTAACTTTCTATAAACATTTATTGGAGTGAGATCATTTCTTTCTTTTGGGATTTGTATACCGAGTATGTCCACATCTCCGTCAGATGATTTAATTGCTAAACTACACGGTAATGTAAAATTAGCATTTTTTGGTGATCCAATACGTAATATAGTACACTTATCATAATTTGGTTTTCATCCAGAGAGGATAGCAAAAGTATCTAGATCCTCTATGAGGCCATGGAGACATTCTAATTGTGGTTTTAAAAGAAAACATGAATCATCAGCATACAATGATACCTTCGATTTTAAGCCACTGATTTCTAATCCCTTAATATTATTGTTTGATCCAATTTTAATAGCTAACTATTCGATGGCAATAATAAATAGATATGCCGATAGTGGACAACCTTGTTTAACTCCTCTAGATAGTTTAAAACTTTCTGCGATGTAGCCATTATTTACTAGTTTACACCTAGGGTTACAATACATAACTTTAACCCATTTTATAAGAGATTCCCCAAAATTGAAATATTCTAGGCATGTATATATAAACTCCAGTCGTACTTTATCAAAAGCCTTTTCAAAATCAGCTATGAAAACCAGGCCTGGTGTCCCCGATATTTCATAGTATTCTATTGTTTCAAGTACTTGTCTTACATTATCTCCAATGTATTGTCCATGTAAAAAACCTGTCTGATTAGGATGAATAATATCTTTAAATACTTTTTAATTCTATGCGCCAAGCATTTTGCTAGGATTTTTGTATCACAACACTGAAGTGTAAGAGGTCTCCAATTTCTTATATATACCACTTGGATCCTGTTTCATTAATAATGATATCAGACCTTCTTGTTGCTAGTCTGATAATCTACCATTTATATAGGAGTGGTTAAAACATGCTAATAATGGTCCTCTGAGTGAATCAAAAAAAGATTTGTATACTTCCACTGGTATGCCATCCAGCCCTGGAGTTTTCCCAGCTTTAAAGGCTTTAATTGCATCAAAAAGTTCCTTCTCTGTAATTTGGCCTTCACATGAGTCTTTCTGTACAGATGTTAATTTTACATTATTATTAGGAAAAAAATACATACAATTAGTTTCAGTTAGTGGAGATGGAGGAGACTGAAATGAAAACATATTCTTTAACCTGTTATGGCTGCAAGGGGCAGTATTGAGTAGCCAGTTAAATCGTGCCCATTTCAAACGGCCTCGTACTCAATTCTTGCTCGTACAATATGCATATTATTATTACTATTGGATAGAAAACACTCTCTAGTTTCTAAAACCGTTTGAATTATTTCTCTGAGTGAAACAGAACTCATTCTGCAGCACATTTCCTGACCAGGAAGTGGAATGTCAGAAATCGATGCTCTGTTCAACTGCCTGCCTATACATGGGCTTGATACGTAAGAGTCTACGTACACTTCATACACCTTCCCCTGGTTGTCAAGAGGCGGTGAGAGAAAAAATGTCGTGTTTATCTTGGTCTGAGGTGGAATTAAAGGTCTTTGTATGACGTGACCGTCCATTTCCTGTTTCTGGAGCGCGCGAAAGAGGACAAGGATTTGCCTTCTGTTTAGCTGCCGTTATGGACGACAACTATCTCCGGCTCTGATTTTATTTGATACATGTGACCATATCATCGTAATGTATGTTTTTTCAATATAGTTTAATCAGATTATTGAAATTTTTTCGGGAGTTTTGCCGTGTTCCGTTCTCTGACTTTGTTGACGTTGGAGTGATCCGTGCCACTTGGCAAGTGCCCATGCTAAATGAAGAGGGATATTTGCCGTTCCAGATCAAAACAACGACTGTTCTGGACAAAGGACACCTTGTCCAACATTCTGACGGAAGATCACCAAAAGTAAGAAACATTTTATGATGCTATTTCTAATATCTGTCGTGCATGTGAACTGGTCGTCGGCGCCCAAGTGTTTCTGGCTATTGTGGCTACGCTAATATAATGCTACATTTTGTTTTCGCTGTAAAACATTTAATAAATCGGAAATATTGTCTGGAATCACAAGATGCCTGTCTTTCAATTGCTGTACACTATGTATTTTTCAGAAATGTTTTATGATGAGTAATTAGGTATTTGACGTTGGTGTCTGTAAATATTATGGCTGCTTTCGGTGCAATTTCTGATTGTAGCTGAAATGTAAACTATGATTTATACCTGAAATATGCAAATTTTTCGAACAAAACATATGCTATACAATAAATATGTTATCAGACTGTCATCTGATGAAGTTGTTTCTTGGTTAGTGGCTATTTATATCTTTATTTGGTCGAATTTGTGATAGCTACTGATGGAGTAAAAAACTGATGGAGTAAGAAAAGTGGTGTCTTTTGCTAACGTGGTTAGCTAATAGATTTACATATTTTGTCTTCCCTGTAAAACATTTAAAAAATCGGACATGTTGGCTTGATTCACAAGATGTGTACCTTTCATATGCTGTATTGGACTTGTTAATGTGTGAAAGTTAAATATTTAAAAAAAAATATCTTTTGAATTTCGCGCCCTGCACTTGAAGTGGCTGTTGTCATAAGTGTACCGGTGTCGGGCTGCAGCCATAAGAAGTTATTATCTGCTAAGACATTACAGTTATAACTTATTTCACCACTTGAAACACATGAAACACAACTTTCAATTATATTTATCAAAATATATGTTTGTAAAAGTAACATGATGATTGATTGTTTATATACGTCAAGCCCTGACCTTAGAGAGCCATTTTATTTCTCTATTTGGTTAGGTCAGGGTGTGATGTGGGATGGGCATTCTAGTTACTTTATTTCTATGTTTTCTATTTCTTTGTTTTTGGCCGAGTGTGGTTCCCCAATCAGAGGCACCTGTCTATCGTTGTCTCTGATTGGGAATCATACTTAGGCAGTCCTTTTTCCCTCTTTCATTTGTGGGATCTTATTTTTGCATTGGTTGTTATTTTGCCCTGCAGAACGTCACGTTCATATTTTGTTTTGTTGTTGTCAGAGTTCATTAAATAAATATATAGAATGAACACGTACAACGCTGCGCTTTGTTCCACTTCTTCCCATGACGATCGTGACAATATAGCTGTACCTTGATATTTGCATTGCTACTAAGTAAACCTCCAATTGGTCCCCACTATTCCACCCCTAAAAGCCCTCCTCATCCCGAGTTGGGTTGTCATCCCAATACCCGGCAGACCACCCCCGACCCCCCTTATCCCATAGCCCTGAAAAGACTGGGAAAAGAGCACACAGTGCCATTTACAGAACAGAAGTAGATCAACCGGCAAATGCATTTCCATCGCCCTCACCTCAATTTATATTATATAGAGCAATTAAAAAATATATATATATATTTTAAAAATCCAGTTTCTTAATTTACATAACTAGCTATTAATATTTGTAGTAATGTAGGCAATTTATGCAAATTACTTTACCTCTCACCAGTCTCGCCATTACCAAAATTACATTATTGCAAACAATTATTATATTAGCAAACAATTATTGTGATTCATCCTATATTGTCCCTAACATCTTTAACTCCTTCGCAACCGTTTTGGGATATGCACATACACACTCAACCCTTTCCCCCCACACAACCATAGGCTCACATTCTCAACAGTTGCACCAACCCAGAGCCCATCTCATGAAAGGTCTTCATTTACGAACGCATATACAGTTGTAGCTGTATGAGAAGGCCTGCTAGACTGTGCAAAAAATAAAATAGGCAGAAATTGAGAGATTTCATTAACCATTGTCACGTCCTTGATGATGGAGGTCAAATGTACACCTTTTCCCTGTCCCCTGCATTGACCATATTCCCAAGCATCTCCATGCAGTCAGACTTCTGATTTTGTGCCACTAGGGCCACAATAATATACCCCCTCTCTGAATGTCCGAGTGTGACCCCCTCCCCATGGGTTACTGCAGCTAGTGTTGCCAGCACTGCCACTGCCTGGGTGGGGGCACCCCACCGGAATCCCCACCGGCTAGGTATAAGGTCGTCAAGGTTCTCATTAGCAGCTTTGAGAATTCCCTTGTATAGTATGCTCTCCCTTTAGGGGGCTTTGGCTTTTCAGGACCAACCCTGCCAATCAGGCTCAGAATCTTGAGGGGGCAGTGCTGCTCTAGGTCTCTAACCACATTTTGGCTGCATACAGACCACTTACAGCAGGCCCATAAAACAGTTAGGGACTTCTCCTTAGTATCTGGGTCATTCAGGTGGGTGTTATTGTCTTGTTGGAAGATTCATTTTAGGCCAAGTTTCAGCCTTCTGGCAGAAGCAAACAGTTTTTTTGCCAAAATCTTTCTGGTACTTGGATAAGTTCATGATGCCGTTGACAATGACAAGAGCCCCAGGAGCAGTGGAAGCAAAATACCCCCATAACATCAGAGATCCACCACCATATTTTACTGAACACTCTTAGAAGTTAAGATGCCTGGAAGAACCATTTGTGTTGCCACACCGGTTGAACCTTTCTAGTTAAAAAAGGTTCCTCAAGGAACCCCTCTGAAAAAGGTATTCGAGCAACTACTGTTTAAAGGTTCGAACCAGAACCTTATTGTGGCTGGAGGGGTTCAATGTTGAACCTTTTTAATAATATATTTTAGAGGTGTGGCTATCAGATAGTTATTTTTTGCCATTCCTGTTCATCATGTTAAAGATGCACTGTTCAGAAACCGCTCCGCCATTTCCTGGTTGCAAAAATTCTAATAGTCTGCCTAATTTCAGTGTATGTGAAAAAACAAGCAAGAATAGTATAGAAAATCACTGTACAATCTAAACCGCTGTGAAATATAATTTCCATATCCAAAAATATTGTATTTTCAGCTGTTTGAAGTTGGTGTACAAAACCAAAAGTAAAAGACGCATTTACTGTAACGGGTGGGCCAAAATATATATACAGTATCTTAAAGTCCCGCCCCTACTAAGGGTTCCTCCAAGCACCTGTTGCTATGTTGAACTATTACAGGTTCCTTCAAGAACCCCTCAACTAACGGAAGGTGCAAATGTGAACCACTGACTAGCAATGGTTCCTTGAGGAACTTCGGGGGTTCCTTGAGGATCTACCGGGTTCCTCGAGTCACAACTAATTCTAAGAGTGAAGGCCTCACCCCCTTGCATGTGCTTTGTTCTTTTGTGTTTGGCCAAAGACCTCTATTTTTGTGTCATGTTACTATTTCTCTCTCCCTCTCTCCTCCCTTCATCTCCTGCTCTCTTTCCCTCGATGCCTGGCTTCCTCGGCACGTTTACATAACTTTGTGTAAAATGTCAAACCAAACACAACTTGACGTGACCAAGCTATTCTACTGACTGAACCCAATTGAGCAGCAAGCTGGAGTCTTACACTTGCCAGTGGACTTGAAGGAGCACAGCAGGAAAGTGGAAAGTGCTGGGGCCAAAGGCTAAAGCAGAAATCAGTAAGTTAAGGAGGAGCACATAGCTGTCAGTTGAACTGTATACTCACCAGGTCTCTGTGCTCTAACCTGCAATTGATCCAGTGTTGGACTCCAGGACTTAGCGGCTTGCCCCTTGCTGCTCTCTGAGGGAAAGGACGACATGGAGGGGAGGGTGACAGGACCTCCGACTGGACTTGAAAGAGCTCTTGACTGTTCTATTGAGTCAAATACTGCCACTGATAGGGGCTGTTAAATGTATACATTTCTCTCTTATTCTATTCATGGATTTTTATTTCAGTCATTCCTGCCAGTCATCCATTAATCTTAGCATTTGTGTGTTCATTGATGACTATAGGATCAGTTTCATTTGCTCCTTTGGTTTCTCAAGTTTTGGTTTCACATCTTTTTGAAAACAGGTATTCAGATTCATGCAGCAAATCTTAAATGTGTATTTTTCTTCTTGTGGTTTATGTTGTAAATTAAAGATTGATGTGCAATGGGTATTCTGGTGTCATACTCGCCTGGAAGATGGTGTGAAGCACAGCAAGTGTTCTGTCTAATCTGTCACATGCACCATACAGAATATGTGTAGCAGACATCTGCATCAACCGCAGTTGGGATTCATATAAATATTTGAAAGAGAGGTGTGGCTATCTATCAATCTCCAATGTCTGTGGAATGTGAATGTTTGGGAGTACCGGATGCAATTAGAGGTCCGACAAGCCACTTGGAAGGTGAGAGAGAGAGATACTATGATGTGTACATAACAGTTATTAGGCAGTATGTCATTTGATACTAGATAATTCTATAGTGAAATATAAAGGCCTTCATTTATATTCACAATGGGTGTCAAATGTTTTTTCAGAGGCTTGCCTGTAATCACAACCTTATTAACTTAATTGAAAACAAAACTGTTTTTTATAACCATTAGTTTAAATGATGAGAGATGTAAATGTTTTAGTTAACAATGGAAATAAAACTTCATTAAAGGTCAAAAGACAGTCTGTGAAGAAAGATGAGACATATCGTAACCATCTGCATAACACTGTCACTTCCTATAAATTATAAAAGGGATAACTAGAAAATAACACTGACAGGAGAGACAGCAAGGGAAATAGCCTTACTTATATGTCTTTGTAAAAAACTAAACAAATATAGAAATACATTTCAAAAGAAGCTGTGTCACGAGAGCCATTGTGTGTGGCGGAATAGAATATAATGTATTAACAGTTTGTATAAAGACAAACTAGAGACAATAAAACCTCCTGTCAGTCAATACTCAATACTCACCATTGAGACTAATCTCAAACACACACCCTTCCCCCAACAACAAATAAAGCAGTGACGGCCAGTTTGTATTTGTGCATCTTTCATGGAGGTTAATAGTGACAGGCATTCAGGTACTCACAACACAGCCCATGAGGGAGCGTTCAAAAGCAAATACCTGGTAGGCTTGTGTGTTATATTACATTAATAATTTCTCTGTCTGTGGGTGGTGGAAGCTTTTTCTTGTTGTGTCCCTGGTTGTCCACCTTGGGCTGCGTCTCCTTCAGGCGGGGAGCCAGGGCTGACGAGCACAGTGGGAGGGCCAGGAACCAGCATGGATCACGCCCATCATAATGAACTCCAGACTATCTTAAACACAATCAAATGCTTAACTAACAACCTTCAAAAAGACATGGAAATACAGGGTTTGTTTTTTATCTCGTCGTTGTCGTTTTTCTCCTAGATGTGTTGCTTTGATTGCACAGCTAATGTGACCACAGGAGAGAAGATTATATTATTCAAGAGACATAGATCATGGATTGCTTAATGTGATAGCATTCAGCACGCTAAAGACATGTAATCAAACGCTATGTGAAAAATGGTAAACATATTTAAACAACAATACTTTTGTACATTATTTTGCTGTGGTTTAATGACAATACATCACACTTAAAATACACTTGCCACACTTATACAAACGCATTCATAAGTAAAAGCATTTTTATCTTCATGCTTTCAATGGGCTATGCTGAGCAACTCAACGTGAGCATGTGTTAACTTAAGGATCTGCCCCCCCCCTTTTTTTTGTACCATCATCTTTGAAATGCAAGAGAAAGGCCATAATGTATTTTGCCATCCCAGGCGCAATTTAGATTTTGTCCACTAGATGGCAGCAGTGTATTTGCAACGTTTTAGACTGATCCAATGAACCATTGAATTTATGTTCAACATTTTGTATCAAGACTGCCCAAATATGCCTAATTGGTTTATTAATACATGTTCAATGCATAACTGCACTCTCCTCAAATAATAGCGTGGTATTATTTCACTGCAATAGCTCCTATAGTTTGGACAGTGCAGTTAGATTAACAAGAATTTAAGCTTTCTGCCAATATCAGATGTCTATGTCCTGGGAAATGTTCTTGTTACTTACAACCTCATGCTAATCGCATTAGTCTTCTTTAGCTCAACCGTCCGGTGGGGGGACCCACCGATCCTGTGGAGGTTAAATTTTACAACCACCTAAAAGGAAGAGATTCCCAAACCTTCCATAGCAAAGCCATCACCTACAGAGAAATTAACCTGGCGAAGAGCCCCCTAAGCAAGCTGGTCCTGGGGCTCTGTTCACAAACACAAACAGACCCCACAGAGCCCCAGGACATCCACACAAACCTAACAGATGGGTGTTTCTCATCATCAGAAACAGCACAGGTTATGCACATGGGTAGGGACAGGCGCAGCTCCACTAGTATAAACAGGTTATTTGGTTTCAAAGGATATCAGACAATCAAGTGTGAGATATTGACACAGCTCACCTCTGCTGGGAGTTGAGAAAACTGGAGAATAAGCAGGATGTTTTTCCAGGAAATCATACATTAACCTCTAGAGAAGGAGAAGGAGAAGGAAAAGGGGAATGATAAATCAAATGACTTTTCCCCTTTTGTGCCATATTGATTAGAAGCAGAAAGATCTTGGGGAGTGACAAATTGATCGAAATAAGATGTTATCAATACTTATTCTGCAACAAAAACAACTTACTTTTCCAAAACCATGAGTCATGTAGCACATTATGGGAAGGGACAGGCTGTGGAAGTTAGAAAAGCATGCCCGGATAATCTTTCTCTGTGTCCAACAGCTAAATAAAGATAAACTGAGCTCCAATTGTCATGTTCACACTTGCTCATGCTCACACCACAAAGTATTCTTTCTCAGTCTCCAGTTAAACAGCTCATAATTGAAGTCAGACCACCTCTCACAAGGCTTATGTACTTGGCAAATAGACATGGACTTGGGGTGGAATACATCCAAGTACATCTCCTTGTCATAAAATGTATCCTTGTGAGATAAGCCATGTTGATGATAATTACTCTGATTAATCTTGTGTTAGCAGTCTTTTCGATAATCAGTTTGTCAAAGTCAGCCAGGATTCTATTCCCTCATCCTTCCATCTCTCCATCCTAGCATCCACATCCAGCAGTGCCTCAAGTCTTCCTTTTAGTGCTTGTGGGGATCTTTTTGTATGCCAAGTAGAGAATGACCTGGCTGACAGTGTGTGACTACGCCAACCCAATGGGGGCACGGAGAGACACAGATGTGACATTGCTCGATTCTGGCTGTGATGGCACCTTGGCTTTCTCTGTGGCAATGTCAAAAGGTGCTTCTCGTAAGATGGAGACTTACAGAAGCTCATCAATACATAATAGATTGTCCCTAATTTGGGTCAGGGTGAAGTGTAATCTCTGGGCACGAGGCCCTAGTATTACAGTTTATATTGTTACACTGTTGAGCATGTTTTTGATTGGAGATTAACATTTCTTTCACCTCCTCTTCTTCCCTGCAATTGAAGCTAGGCATGAATGACAGTATTGATAACATACCAGTTATGGAACAGGGACTCAGTACAATACTATAGCAGTCTCACAATGAGTTTCAGTGAGTACTGAACAGACTCTATTGTTACGGACTCAATTGTTTCATGAGTCTGTTTTAAAACATAGTCCTTGAAAACTTGGATTGAAATGGGCAACTAACTTATCAATTAAAACAAATATTATTGCACTCTCTGTATTCGACTATTCTAACTCTACAGTAAATTGAGACCCTGACTGAGTTCCTAAAAAAATATATATTTATACAGTACCAGTCAAAAGTTTGGACACACCTACTCAATCATTGAAGTTTTCTTAATTTGTACTATTTTTACATTGTAAAATAATAGTTAACACATCAAAACTATGAAATAACACATATGGAATCAAGTAGTAACCAAAAAAGTACACATTTGAGATTCTTCAAAGTAGCCACCCTTTGCCTTGATGACAGCTCTGCACACACTTGGCATTCTCTCAACCAGCATCACCTGGAATGCTTTTCCAACAGTCTTGAAAGAGTGCCTACATATGCTGAGCACTTGTTGGCTGCTTTTCCTTCACTCTGTGGTCCAACTCATTCCAAACCATCTCAGTTGGGTTGAGGTCGGGTGATTGTGGATGCCAGGTCATCTGATGCAGCACTCCATCACTCTCCTTCTTGGTCAAATAGCCCTTACACAGCCTGTAGGTGTGTTGTGTCATTTTTCTGTAGAAAAACAAATGATAGACCCACTAAGCGCAAACCAGATGGGAAGGCATATCGCTTCAGAATGCTGTTGTAGCCATGCTGGTTAAGAGTGCCTTGAATTCTCAATAAATCACAGACAGTGTCCCCAGCAAAGCATCCCCACACCACCACACATCCTCCTGCATGCTTCACGGTGGGAACCACACATGTAGAGATCATCCGATCAACCACTCTGCATCTCACAAAAACACGGCGGCTGGAAAACAAAAATCTCACATTAGGACTCATCAGACCAAAGACAGATTCCCACCGCTCTTATGTCCATTGCTAGTGTTTCTTGGCCAAAGCAAGTCTCTTCTTCTTATATGTGTCCTTTGGTAGTGTTGTTTTTGCTGTTTGTGCTGTTTTTTGATGTTGAGATGTGTCTCTGTGAAGCATTTATTTGCGCTGCAGTTTCTGAGGCTGGTAACTCTAATGGACTTATCCTCTGCAGCAGATGTAACTCTGAGTCTTCCTTTCCTCTGGCGGTCCTCATGAGAGCCAGTTTCATCATAGCGCTTGATGGTTTTTGCGACTGCACTTGAAGAAACGTTTAACGTTCTTGAAATGTTGCACATTGACTAACCTTCATGTCTTAAAGTAATGATGGACTTTCATTTCTCTTTGCTAATTTGGGCTGTTCTTGCAATAATATGGACTTGGTATTTTAACCAAATAGGGCTATCTTCTGTATACCACTCAAAACTTATCACAACACAACTGATTGGCTCAAATTACAAAAATCATAATATTAAACATGAATGAAAATACAAGTGTTATACATCAGTTAAAAGCTTAACTTCTTGTTAATCCAGCCGCTTTGTCAGATTTCAAAAAGGCTTTACGGCGAAAGCACACCATGCGATTATCTGAGGACAGCACACAAAAGCATTACATACATTTCCAACTAAGTAGAGGCGTCACGAAAGTCAGAAATAGCGATAAAATAGCGATAAAATAAATCACTTACCTTTGAAGAGCTTCATCTGGTTGCAATCACAAGGGTCCCAGCTACATATCAAATGGTCAGTTGAGGACTTGTGAGGTGTCTGTTCATACCTGTTCATTTTCCCGGGCTTTCGCGTTCGGCGTAACACAGGCATCTGATGGTAGTCTTTGCGAATAGCACTGTCCGTGACCAAAATCCACAAGTCTAGCAGAAATGTCTCCAGTAGATTTTCCATTCCTACTGAAAGACCTAATCTGCTCACTCTAATGAATGGTCATGGTGCTACATTATGTTGCTACAGCATAATCAAAGTGAGGACAATCCGATATCTGCTGTATACTTATGACCTATTGTAACCTGAAAGTCAATTGTAACCTGAAAGGCCAATTGCACATAGCACTACACCCAACTTGCAACCTGAGCGGAGGGAGTATAGTACCTGGACGTTTTATGTAATTTTATGAGGCATGTCTTACCTTGTTTCAAAGTAGCCTAACCAAAATCTGACCATACGCTAAACATTTCCTCATTAACATAATGCAATTGAAACCAGCAATTTCTCTTGTTCTGTTGGTTTTCAAATATACTTTATTTTCGACTTCCAGAAGCCAAACACACAATCCTAATCATACTATCAACCCATGCTTGTTGTTAGATCTTACCTCTTGTAAAATTTCTCATGAATATTGGTATCCCAGTCAAATGAAACCACTGGCATTTGAGGCGCCGGTGTGCTTTGGGAGAACAGTGCGCTTTGAGAAAGTGTTTTCCCGCCTGTTGCATTTTTGAACATCTGCGCGTATAGCCAACTGCAGTGTGCAATTGCTGCACTTATAATGTGAATAAATAATAGTCAACACTATAAGCTAAATGTTTTGATCTGTTGTATCTGGCTTTTTAATTACAGGGTTTGTATGAATTTTGTATATATCGTACCTAGCCCAGTCTGTTTTGAACAGTCCATTTCATATTTTTTTATCGTCCCCGGGAATGGCGTGATGCCTATAATTCTGAGGCCTGAGTCACTGTAGAAATGGTTGTTAGTTTATCCTGTTGAATTCGATCCATTGTACTTTGTCTAAAATGATTATTGATGTGCCTGTTTAAAGTGCGCATTTATGTTTTCTACTAATTTGCGCCTGTGTCCTCTTGTTCTTGACCATAGGACTGCTTGGAAAAAAGTTCTCAAAGGAATTCTCAATTGTGCGAGTTGTCTAGGCCTGTTTACAGTCATTTTGCCTATATCATTTGGAATATTGCTATTATTTGGACTTACATGTAATCCTGTCTACTGCGTTCTTGGACTGAAATGTTAGCTTTTTTTGTAAATATATTAATCACATATTCACTGTAATAAAACCTTAATTCCATCTTTATCGAACCAACTGCACACCCTCTGCATAAGCTTTTTGTTAAATGTGATGTTTCTGTTTCTCTGTTCCTTGTTTCTCTCTTCTCTATGAGAAGTCTAGTAAAGCATGCATATCCTATAGTCTAGTAAAGCATATTGTGATTTTCAATATCCACCTTTCTTCTTGATACTTTTTGAGAGCGACATTTTATCTTGCTATCAAGCAAATTGTTCTGCACAAATGTTGATGTTAAAAAAAGTTGTGTAGCCTACAATAGGCTACGTAGACCTGTTTTTCCCCAACAATCAACGCATAGAGAAATAGACAAAAAATTATATTTAAATAGAGACGTGATTTTATAGCGTAATCAAATAAAAATTATTATCTGATTGTCACTGAATTTATTATGTACTAATCATATGTGTTAAACATGTTACATTGGTAGTATAAGCAAATTAATTGTGCTAATGTTATATACTTATTATGTTCCGGCCCGCCATTATCCAATTGTAATAATAGGATTCGAAGCAATAGCCTACCTGGGTGTGGTCAACTATTTCAGCACCGTTTCAAGCTGCTTTGAGACAAGCATGCGGACTGGTCTTGATAAATCAATGAGATTTTATTTCACTGAATCTCTGTTTGAGTATTGGCTAGCCTACAATTAGGGTGATGAAACGGTCACGTTGTACAGCGCCATATTTCCTAACGGAAACCCTGAGGGTTTCGTTTTTCTTTTTTCTTGGAATAGAAACATCATAATATTAACAAATAATTAAGCTAAATATACTATGTTCTTACAAAAAAGGTTTTACATTCTCTAGTACAGCCAATATTACAAAAAATCGAATGCTTAAAAATGTTTAAAAAAGGTATAATTTTTGTGAATGATATCATAAATAGGACTGGTTGAGTAATGTCACACATGCAGCTAACACAGACATATGGAAATGTCTGCTCTACCCAAAATTACAACCAATTAATTGCAGCATTACCACAAAAATGGAAGAGGCAAGTAGAAGGGGAAAAAAGTAAGGAACTTGTATGTCGGCTCTATATTAAAGAACATAAATGGTTAAAGAAAAGTGTGATAAATAAAAACATATACCAATTTAATTTAAGGACCAAAAAACTGACAGCTGTGCCATATAAATTGCAAAATAGTTGGGAAGAGATTTTTGATGTACCCATTCCATGGCACATGGTTTATGAATTGATACGCAAAACAACGCCGGATTCAAAACTTTGAATTTTTCAATTTAAATTACTGTACAAAATTCTTGCAACTAATAGAATGTTATATATATGGGGGATACAATCTTCCCAGCTCTGCAGATTCTGCTGTGTGTAACGGTCCTGACCTGTTTTATGTTGTTTTTGTATGTGTTTATGGTCAGGGCGTGTGTTTTGGGTGGGCAGTCTATGTTTTGTATTTCTAGGTTGGGTTTTGTGTTCGGCCTGGTATGATTCTCAATTAGAGACAGGTGTGTATCGTTTGTCTCTAATTGAGAGTCATACTAAGGCAGCCAGGGTTTCACTGGGGTTTTGTGGGTGTTTGTTCCTGTGTCCTCACAGGACGGTTGAAGGTTAGTCACATTTGTTGTTTTGTAGTTTTGTAGTGTCTTGTTTGCTGTTGTCATTAAAAGATGGCTTATTTCCCTCAATCCGCATCTTGGTCCTATCCATGCTCCTCCTCGTCTAAGGGGGAGAACAACAATGACTGCCTTTACAGAAACACCCACCACAACAGGACCAAGCGGATTGAGGAGAGAGAAAAGGAACTAAGGCACTGGACACAGGAGGAATGGTCTTGGGAGATCATGGACGGAAAGGGACCCTGGGGAAGGGTTGGAGAGAATCGCCGCTCTCGGGAGGAGAGGAAGGCAGCCACAGCCCAGGAGCGCTGGTATGAGGAGGCAGCACATAGGAGAGGCTGGAAGCCCGAGAGGCTCACCCAAAAATTTCTTGGGGGGGGGCTAAAGGGGAGTGTGGCGAAGCCGGGTTGGATACCTGAGCCAACTCCCCGGGCTTGCCGTGGAGTAAGAGGGCGTCGTACTGGTCAGACACCGTGTTATGCGGTAAAGCGCACGGTGTCCCCAGTACGCGTGCTTAGCCCAGTGCGGGCTATTCCACCTTGCCGCACTGGGAGGGCTAGGTTGGGCATCGAGCCGAGCGCCATGAAGCCGGCCCAACGTATCTGGTCTCCAGTACGTCTCCTCGGGCCGGCGTACATGGCACCAGCCTTACAGGTGGTGTCCCCGGTTCGCCTGCATAGGTCAGTGCGGGCTATTCCACCTCGCCGCACTGGCAGGGCTACGGGGACCATTCAACCTGGTAGGGTTGGGGAGGCTCGGTGCTCAAGAGCACGTGTCCTCCTTCACGGTCCGGTATATCCGGCGCCACCTTCCCACCCCAGCTCAGTACCACCAGTGCCTACACCACGCACCAGGCTTCCAGTGCATCTCCAGAGCCCTGTTCCTCTTCCACGCACTCTCCCTATGGTGCGTGTCTCCAGCCCGGTACCTCCAGTTCCGGTACCACGCACCAGGCCTAGAGTGCGCCACGAGAGTCCAGTGTGCCCAGTTCCTGTTCCCCGCACTCGCCCTGAGGTGCGTGCCCTCAGCCCGGTACCTCCAGTTCCGGTACCACGCACCAGGCCTATAGTGCGTCTCAGCCGGCCAGAGTCTGCCGTCTGCCTAGCGCCAGAGCCGTCCTGCCATGACCAGCCAGAGCCGTCCTGCCATGACCAGCCAGAGCCGTCCTGCCATGACCAGCCAGAGCCGTCCTGCCATGACCAGCCAGAGCCGTCCTGCCATGACCAGCCAGAGCCGTCCTGCCATGACCAGCCAGAGCCGTCCTGCCATGACCAGCCAGAGCCGTCCTGCCATGACCTGCCAGAGCCGTCCTGCCATGACTTGCCAGAGCCGTCCTGCCATGACCTGCCAGAGCCGTCCTGCCATGACCTGCCAGAGCCGTCCTGCCATGACCTGCCAGAGCCGTCCTGCCATGACCTGCCGGAGCCGTCCTGCCATGACCTGCCGGAGCCGTCCAGCCAGGACCTGCCGGAGCCGTCCAGCCAGGACCTGCCGGAGTCCCTCAGCCAGGACCTGCCGCCCCTTATCCCGGTGCTGCCCCTTATCCCGGTGCTGCCCCTTGTCCCGGTGCTGCCCCTTGTCCCGGTGCTGCCCCTTGTCCCGGTGCTGCCCCTTGTCCCGGTGCTGCCCCTTGTCCCGGTGCTGCCCCTTGTCCCGGTGCTGGCCGCTCATTTAGGGGATGTTAGTTTTAGGGTGGTCATTGGGAGGGGAAGACAGAAACGGGGAGTGACTATGGTGGTGTGGGGACAGCGTCCAGAGCCTGAGCCACCACCGTGGTCAACTGCCCACCCAGACCCTCCCCTGGACTTTGTGCTGGTGCGCCCGGCGTTCGCACCTTGAGGGGGGGGTTCTGTAACGGTCCTGACCTGTTTTATGTTGTTTTTGTATGTGTTTATGGTCAGGGCGTGTGTTTTGGGTGGGCAGTCTATGTTTTGTATTTCTAGGTTGGGTTTTGTGTTCGGCCTGGTATGATTCTCAATTAGAGACAGGTGTGTATCGTTTGTCTCTAATTGAGAGTCATACTAAGGCAGCCAGGGTTTCACTGGGGTTTTGTGGGTGTTTGTTCCTGTGTCCTCACAGGACGGTTGAAGGTTAGTCACATTTGTTGTTTTGTAGTTTTGTAGTGTCTTGTTTGCTGTTGTCATTAAAAGATGGCTTATTTCCCTCAATCCGCATCTTGGTCCTATCCATGCTCCTCCTCGTCTAAGGGGGAGAACAACAATGACTGCCTTTACACTGTGAGGAGGCAGAGTCACTAGATCATTTATTTTGGTATTGTCCGTATGTAGCTCGTTTTTGGTCACAGGTCCAGGAATGGCTGAAGAATTGCAACATTTGCGTAGAACTAACGCTACAGATAGCAATACTGGGGGATTTGAAAAGCCATAGTCAATCAATCAATAATATAATAATTATTTTCGCAAAAATGTTTATTTTTAATTTACAATCCGTGGAAGCTATGAGAATAGGAAGATTCAAATCTTTTGTGAAGCATCACAGCACAGTTGAAAAATATATGGCAAATAAAAATCTGAAATGGATGATGTTGGAAGATAGATGGGAAGGGTTGAGTGGAGCTGAAGGGTGGGACTAATAACAAGATAAACAATGTAGGGCATACGGGATCTGTGAAATGTGTATAGGGGCGGAGCTTTTGTGAAATAGCACAGTTACAAGTGGAAATCAAACTGGATGGACAACAGAAATAGAGGAAGGACTAAGAACAAACAAGAGAGAACTATTATAAAGTAGACTGTGTCTGTAAAATGTGTATAAGATGTATAAATTGAAGGTAAAAACAGAAATGTTTATCAGTTTACTCCAATTGGGGGATCGGTGGTAGGGTTTGCGGGGAATAATAATAAAGGTATATTCTTTAAAAAAGTATGTATGTCTATATAGGTATGTGTATGTATATATGTGTATATGTATGCATACGTGTATGGATATATATATTTACCCAACAAAAATATGGGGGATTGGAAATGATGCAGACGATTACATTGGAAGCAACATTCTTTCCGCAATATTAAGCTGATCCACCCCTAAAAAAAAATAAATAAAAAAAATTCAAAAAAATATTTTTTTTTTTTTTTTTTTATAATATAAAAATCGAATGCTTCTCATAGATGACCTCTGGTGGACAACCTAGCACTAACTAGCATTATTGGCAACAATGGCTGACAATGAAATAAAGTGCCATAGAATTCTGCGGTAACCCGCAAGGTGTGCTGCAGTATGACACAACTTTTACAGAAGAACCACTGTAATTACATACGCCACCAAAAAAGGTGATGGATACAATTTTCGATTTGAACTTTCCTGACCGGGACAGTCACTCAATACTGGAATATAAATGAAAACCAGAAACCCTGGAAGATATATTATTAATGAGGTAGCAATCCATGTGTGCTCAACCGGGAAATGATGGTGTGTGGCTTTTGACAATTAAGTATGGGGTGCACGTCTAACTGACTGTCAGCTGGCTAGAGATTGTGTGTGTGTTGTAACGTTACTGATTCAAATAACCCAAGGAATGTCAGAATAAAATTATAGGGATTATAGTCATTATAGGGCTAATATATTGAAGTTAGTATCAATTGCAGATCTCCTCTTATGGGAGCTGGTAGCATTGTTAGTCTATGCTCGCTAGCTAGTTAGCTAGCTAGCTAATTAATGATGTTCTCAGATCTACTTAGCTAGCAAGTTTTTACCAGTGTCTGAGTGTCGGCGTTTCAGAGCAAGTTCAACCATCATTTGCCCCCGGAAATGCTGTGCCATGACGTTGTGTCCCTAGATTAGCAATGTATGCATGTGTAGCGTGTCAGTCAGTGTCATACAGGTTTGATTGTATCACAATCAGAATAAAATTATATGATACCAAGGTAAAAGGCAGTAACTCCAGCCAGGGGATGGTTAAAACCAAGCTAAAAGGCAGTAAGTTCAGTTACTGCCATTTACCTTGGTTTCACAGTAACCTTTTGCAGTTACTGTCACATCTGCTCCTGCTACGCCCTCTGGTGTTCATCCGGTGTCTTCTTGACCTGCAGTTACTCCCCCTGTACACTCTCTCCCTCTCCTTCTCTGTGTGATTGTGTGGTTGGAGACAGGTGTGTTGGAGTCAGAGCAGATCCCTACCAGCTGCAACTCATTCCATAATCAAGACCTCTACAAATACTCAGTCCTGCCACTTCCACTCTGCCAGATTGTAATCTCTACTCAGTCAGTTCATGATTCTAGCCATGTATGATTTTTCAAGATCCTGTACTCTGCTGTGCCTGTTTCCCTGCCTGACACCGTCTATCCTCTCACTGCAGTTACCGCTCTGTCTCTGGCTCCTGTCTCCTGTTCCACATCTCACCACCCAACTACCTTGCTCTGGATTTTACTCACCACCACTACCTTGTATTCCCCTCAGGACCTGTTTACCCTGTTCTACTCAGCTAACTCCAACCTCAGTCTCCACATCTGGTTTTTCTGCAACTCATTCGAGCTTCCCCGGATCTGCACTCCATATCTCCTTTTGTAACAATAAATATTTTGGTTCTTTCATCCCTGTTTCCTCATCTGAGTCTGTTCTTGGGTTCCCCTGTGTCGCTCCGCTTAACAGTTACTGCTAATACGAACACCGTTTTCTCCAAAACACAATACAATAGAGACAGGATACTTGTCCACATGATTAAGCATGTATTAGCAAAAATGATATTAACTAATTTTCAACCAAATGAGCAGTTACTTTCTTTTTGCTTGGTAGGGCAGTATTTACATTACCCATTTACATGACCCATACTTTAAGAAATTCTGCATTAAAGAAACAATTTATTTACATTTACAGAACAATAAAGGATGAAGAACCCTTTTGATTTGTGAATCGTATTTCCAACTTTAGTTCAATCGAGTACAGGCTTAACTGAATGAACAACAAAGACGGAATGTAGAAAGATGTTTTATTAAATAGTTTGTGGAATGGCCTCGTTTCTGAGGAAAGATGATGTGATGACAGGTATTATTGTGTCGTGCTTATAGTCTATAACGTAAATAGGCGAATGACATTACGCTCATGGCTAATAGGAAAGAGGACAAGAAACAAGAGGCTATGCTGATAAAACATTTGTATGCATTCCCACTATGCCCGGAGAATAGAAAACAAGATGAATTATGTTACGCTTACTAGATGAAGTTAAATGAGAATTCCTGATTGAACTTTTGTAAACTACACTTTTAGAACCAAAGGTGCTATCTAGAACCTTAAAGGATTATTTGGCTGTCCCTATAGGATAACCCTTTGAATAACCCTTTTTGGTTCCTGGTTGAATCCTTTTGGGTTTCATGTAGAACCCTTTCTCCAGAGAGTTCTACATGGAAGCCAAAAGAGTTCTATCTGGAACTAAAAAGGTTTCTAAATGCAACCAAAAAGGGTCCTCCAATGGGGACAGCTGAAGAACCCTTTTGGAACCCTTTTTCTAAGAGTTTATAAAGAGTAGTTAAACCAAGAAATTAACCCTCTGAACTTTTAAATCCATAACAAGCTATGTTTTTAGACTCGTTCAATATGTATGGTGCTCACGGCTTGAAAGTGCAGATCAATATTTTATGAGCAAGGGATTGAGGCATTTTGTGGTTTCAATTCTAAGAAAGAAACAATGGGAAGTGTGAAGCCCACACAATTAACTGCTTGAAACAGTCTAGCTCCCCAGAAACACATTCAAACACTCACAGCTGATAGACAGTATCATAGCAGTTCAGTTCTACCAATTCACGTCAATGTTGACTTGAGAACTCAATTTGGTTTCTTTCAACCAAACAACGGTAAACTCTGGACCCAATGTTGTGTACTGTGATGACTCATTTATCATGTTACGCACAAGACAGTCATTGTTCAAATCTAGCTAAAATGGTAGGTTTACAATGAAAAGTAACTGCTTCAAAACAGAATGCAGGTGTCACATTCGTTATGAGACGAATGAGTGGACCAAGGCGCAGCGTGGAAAAAAGACATCTTCTTTTAATGAAGAAAAACAAACACTTAATAAACGAACAAAAACAAACGATCGTGAAGCTAAAACGAACTAAGTGCACACATGCAACATAGAACAAAGAGAATTACCCACAATCACCTATAGCCCATGGCTGCCTTAAATATGGCTCCCAATCAGAGACAACAATAAACAGCTGTCTCTGATTGAGAACCAAACCAGGGAACCATAGACTTTCCTAAACACCTACACTGAACACAACCCCATACATCTTCAAAACCCCCTAAACAATACACACACCCTAAACTAGACAAAACACACAAACATCCCCCATGTCACACCCTGACCTAACTAAACTAATCAAGAAAATATATATAACAAAGGCCAGGGTGTGACAGTACCCCCCCCCAAAGGTGCGGACTCCGGCCGCAAAACCTGACACAGAAGGGGAGGGTCCGGGTGGGCCTTCCTATGGCGGCGGCTGGGGTGCGGGACGTGGACCCCCCTCCACCATAGTCACTACCCGCTTTGGTGGCGCCTCTGGAACGGCGAGTCCCGGACTGAATACCATCCCAGAGGACGCCACTGGACTGAGGGGCAGCTCCGGACTGAGGGGCAGCTCCGGACTGAGGGGCAGCTCCGGACTGAGGGGCAGCTCCGGACTGGCAGATGGCTCTGGCGGATCCTGGCTGACCGACGGCTCTGGCGGATCCTGGCTGGACGACGGCTCTGGCGGATCCTGGCTGGACGACGGCTCTGGCGGATCCTGGCTGGACGACGGCTCTGGCGGATCCTGGCTGGACGACGGCTCTGGCGGATCCTGGCTGGACGACGGCTCTGGCGGATCCTGGCTGGACGACGGCTCTGGCGGATCCTGGCTGGACGACGGCTCTGGCTGGTCATGGCTGGACGACGGCTCTGGCTGCTCATGGCTGGACGACGGCTCTGGCTGCTCATGGCTGGTACGACGGCTCTGGCTGCTCATGGCTGGACGACGGCTCTGGCTGCTCATGGCTGGACGACGGCTCTGGCTGCTCATGGCTGGACGACGGCTCTGGCTGCTCATGGCTGGACGACGGCTCTGGCTGCTCATGGCTGGACGACGGCTCTGGCTGCTCATGGCTGGACGACGACTCTGGCTGCTCATGGCTGGACGACGGCTCTGGCTGCTCATGGCTGGCTGACGGCTCTGGCTGCTCATGGCTGGCTGAGGGCTCTGGCTGCTCATGGCTGGCTGAGGGCTCTGGCTGCTCATGGCTGGCTGACGGCTCTGGCTGCTCATGGCTGGCTGACGGCTCTGGCTGCTCATGGCTGGCTGACGGCTCTGGCTGCTCATGGCTGGCTGACGGCTCTGGCTGCTCATGGCTGGCTGGCGGCTCTGGAAGATCCTGGCTGGCTGGCGGCTCTGGAAGATCCTGGCTGGTTGGCGGCTCTGGAAGATCCTGGCTGGTTGGCGGCTCTGGAAGATCCTGGCTGGTTGGCGGCTCTGGAAGATCCTGGCTGATTGGCGGCTCTGGCAGATCCTGGCTGATTGGCGGCTCTGGCAGATCCTGGCTGACTGGCGGCTCTGGCAGATCCTGGCTGACTGGCGGCTCTGGAAGATCCTGGCTGACTGGCGGCTCTAGCGGCTCCTGATTGACGAACGGCTCTGACGGCTCGGGACAGACGGGCGGCTCTAATGGCTCGGGACAGACGGATGGCTCAGATGGCGCTGGGCAGACGGATGGCTCAGATGGCGCTGGACAGACGGATGGCTCAGATGGCGCTGGGCAGACGGATGGCTCAGATGGCGCTGGGCAGGCAGGCGGCTCAGATGGCGCTGGGCAGGCAGGCGGCTCAGATGGCGCTGGGCAGGCAGGCGGCTCAGACGGCGCTGGGCAGACGAGCAGTGCAGGCGGCGTTGGGCAGACGGCCGACTCTGACCTGCTGAGGCGCACAGTAGGCCTGGTGCGTGGTGCCGGAACTGGTGGTACCGGGCTGGGGACACGCCTCTCCGGGCTAGTGCGGGGAGAAGGAACAGGGCATACTGGACCCTGGAGACGCACATTAGGCCTAGTGCGTGGTGCCGGAACTGGTGGTACCGGGCTGGGGACACGCACCTCAAGGCTAGTGCGGGGAGCAGCAACAGGACGCACAGGACTCTGGAGACGCACAGGAGGCTTGGTGCGTGGTGCCGGAACTGGTGGTACCGGGCTGGGGCGGGGAGGTGGCACCGGATATACCGGACCATGCAGGCGTACTGGCTCCCTTGAGCACTGAGCCTGCCCAACCTTACCTGGTTGTATGCTCCCCGTCGCCCGACCAATGCGGGGAGGTGGAATAACCCGCACTGGGCTGTGTAGGCGAACCGGGGACACCATGCGTAAGGCTGGTGCCATGTATGCCGGCCCGAGGAGACGCACTGGAGACCAGACGCGTTGAGCCGGCTTCATGGCACCTGGCTCAATACTCAATCTAGCCCTGCCAGTGCGGGGAGGTGGAATAACCCGCACCGGGCTATGCACACATACAGGAGACACCATGCGCTCTATCGCATAACACGGTGTCTGCCCGTACTCTCGCACTCCACGGTAAGCATAGGGAGTTGGCGCAGGTCTCCTATCTGACTTCGCCACACTCCCTTGTAGCCCCCCCCCCCCAATAAATGTTTGGGTGTTACTCACGGGCTTCCAGCCTTGCTTCCGTGCTGCCTCCTCATATCGCCTCCTCTCGGCTTTAGCTGCCGCCAGCTCTTCACGAGGGAGGCGATATTCTCCCGGTTGTGCCCAAGGTCCCTTACCATCCAGTATCTCCTCCCAAGTCCAAGAATCCTGTGTATATAGCTCCTGCTGCTGCTTGACACGCTGCTTGGTCCTTTTTTGGTGGGTAATTCTGTCACGATCGTTATGAGACGAATGAGTGGACCAAGGCGCAGCGTGGAAAAAAGACATCTTCTTTTAATGAAGAAAAAACAAACACTTAATAAACGAACAAAAACAAACGATCGTGAAGCTAAAACGAACTAAGTGCACACATGCAACATAGAACATAGACAATTACCCACAAACACCTAAAGCCCATGGCTGCCTTAAATATGGCTCCCAATCAGAGACAACAATAAACAGCTGTCTCTGATTGAGAACCAAACCAGGCAACCATAGACTTTCCTAAACACCTACACTGAACACAACCCCATACATCTTCAAAACCCCCTAAACAATACACACACCCTAAACTAGACAAAACACACAAACATCCCCCATGTCACACCCTGACCTAACTAAACTAATCAAGAAAATATATATAACAAAGGCCAGGGTGTGACAGCAGGAGTGAGAACGAAGAAAAAATTGGATTTTGGAAGACCACTTAATCAGGTTTCAATTGAGGGGAACTGGAGCAAAGCAAGACAATAGTAATATCATCAAAACAGAGAGGAAATGCTAGTCCTAAATGTTAAAATTTTTCGTCTGAGTCAAAGAGAAGGCAGGCATTGAATTTAATACAAATTGTGTTGGATGTTGTCCAGTCTCGATTTTAAAAATAAAAATATTGGCAAGGCAAACTCAATCAACAAAGCTCAAACGCTATCAACAAAGCTCATATACATCGAAACCACTAGACATTGAATGCACTAATAACCAATGCCATAAATAATTTTGAGCCACACACACAAATGTTACAACATTTGGGTTATGATCAGTTTATGGCTACTTCCCATATCTTTAGCTGTTATTGCAGGGAAGACCATGGTAGTCGATCATACTTTCACAGAGTAAACTAGCTAGTAATCGGTCTGCAATATTGCGACACAGTGTGCATCTGCCTGCCTGTTACAAAGGGGCCCGGTTAACAATATGCAAGCGCTTCATAAATTGCACAGTTCCAGTTCCATCAAATACAGTACCAATAAACATTTTGGACACACCTACTCATTCAAGGGTTTTTCTTTATTTTTACTATTTTCTACATTGTAGAATAATAGTGAAGACATCAACACTATGAAATAACTCAATCAAATAGTAACCAAAATAGTGTTAAACAAATCTAAATATATTTAATATTTGAGATTATTCAAAGTAGCCACCCAATGCCTTGATGACAGCTTTGCACACTCTTGGCATTGTCTCAACCAGCTTCATGAAGTAGTCACCTGGAATGCATTTCAATTAACAGGTGTGCCTTGTTAAAAGTTAATTGATGAAACTGGCTCTCATGAGGACCTCCACTGGAAAGAAACACCCAGAATTACCTCTGCTGTAGAGGATAAGTTCATTAGAGTGATGATCTCTGCATGTGTGGTTCCCTCGTGAAGCATGGTGGAGGAGGTGTGATGTTGTTGGGGTGCTTTACTGGTGACACTGTCACTGGTTTATTTAGATTTCAAGGCACACTTAACCAGCATAGCTACCACAGCATTCTGCAGGAATATGCTGTTGCATCTGGTTTGTGCTTAGTGGGACAATAATTCATTTTTCAACAGGACAATGACCTAGCACACTTCCAGGATGTGTAAGGGCTAATTAACCAAGAAGGGGAGTGATTGAGTGCTGCATCAGATGACCTGGCCTCCACAATCACCTGACCTCAACTTTTGTTATTGACCAAATACTTATTTTCCACCATAATTTGCAAATAAATTCATAAAAAATCCTACAATGTGATTTTCTGGATTTTTTTTCTCATTTTGTCTGTCATAGTTGAAGTGTACCTATGATGAAAATTACAGGCCTCTCTCATCTTTTTAAGTGGGAGAACTTGCACAATTGGTGGCTGACTAAATACTTTTTTGCCCCACTGTAACTAACCCTTCTTCTAAATGTTGTTGCATGGGTATTACAGTCTGCCATCAAACATCAACAATAAGATCTAGTCTATAGGAAATTATAGCTAGTTCACCGCAAAATAGATGTTAGCCACTGCTCCATGATCCACCACTCAACTTGAATCTTCTTTTCCAGCTTGTTTTATTTAAATGGATGGCCATATTTTAAAGTTTAGGTGGCTAATGAACAACATGATTTTTTATCTCTACATTTCCTTCATAACGGTAACCTAGAAAAGTATTTGCTAATAGATAGCTAAGCTAGTCGACATGTTTCAGCTAGCTAAGCTACCTAGCTTGAAGACATGGTAACAGTGCGTGGTAAACAACTAGCTAGCTGTGAAGTTGACACATCAGTCCAATGAAAGTTGCCGTTCATAAGATATTGATTTATCTGTGGCCAATGACAATGAGCCTTCTTGGGTGGGTACTTCTACTGTAAATCAATGGAGCACTGAAGATGGGCTTTTGCTGGCTAGCTCTCCCAGCAGGTGTTGTGGTGACGTAGGGTCCCCATGAGTGACAGCACCCGTAGCCAATCACGCGCAACCAGAGAAGCTCAAGGCTTTGTACTTTCTTTGTCTGCTCCTCCAACATAGAAAGCACAGAGCGAGGCTGAAACAGCTACATTTTGGAGCTGCCTTACTCAACGAAAATTTACCAAACAACAATATAACGGGAAAATAATATTGTTTGTCAACTGATATGATATATTGTTGTGTCATGAAATAACAGAACTTCATGCAAATCTCCTGGATATTGGTGGTGGCTCTGCCCCACATGACGCGTCACCCGTGATCATATAATGGATTGAAACATTAGTGATGTGACTGAAAAGCCTCTTTTGAAATATACTTGTCAGGCAGTCTCAAATTAGATTGAGGAAAGAAAAAAAGGGCATACAAAGCCAAAACCAAAATGACACCTCACTGCAGCATTGAAGACTTTGAACAGCAGCAGGCAGGTATCCCATTCAGGATGAAGCTAGAGCCTCAAGGTTGAATATTCTCTTGTCTTCGCTTTGTATGCATCTATGTCACGCAATGCTTTCATCAGCCCGGCTTAGTGCTGGAGATGCTGCTCCCTCAACACTTTCTACAATATGACACCATCGCACAAGTTTAATCAGCACAATCCTTCTGAATTTTTATGGCATATCAGGAACGGGATCAGCTAAAATGAACTTAAGACGAGGGAGATCAGAGGCATCTCGTGCGCTCATATAGTGTGGGGGAATAAGGCAAGGCAAGATAGAGATAGAAGACCTAAACCTTTCTCTATCTCACCCAAATTTCCATTTCCATATGGATATGGGTATATAGAATTTAACTTTCATATCTTTCCAAATTGCGACATGACTTTGTGTAGGCATTATCTTGATAAACTGGTTTAATAATGGGATACAGACAGTATTTGTAATCCACATAACATTTATTTTTGGCTCTGTGGTTCGACAGGCATGATGGAACAACATGATGATAGAAGGGTCCCCCTGGGCAAAAACTGGTTGAATCAATGTTGTTTACACGTCATTTAAACAAATGTGGAAAACTGATTGGATTTGCAAAAAGTCATCAACATAAGGGAATGTTGTCTTTTTTTCACCCAACTTTTAACCTTAATGACATGGTGAAATTTTTTGTTGATTTCACATTGAATTCAAGTTAGTTGACAACTCAATCAAATTTAAATCAAAACGAAACGTTGAAATGACGTCTCCATATGCCCAGTGAGGGTGCTAGCTACTAGGGTTATTGTGTATGGTTATAGCCTCATTTGGGTGGTTGGCTATAATGAATGAAAGACTACATAGCCTACACTGTGCTATTCAATGACATTGACAGGGAAATTCTAGAAATGTTTCCTTAGCACTATATTTGTGTTGAAACAAACTGTTTTTGGTGATGTGTAAATGTGCTTCTTGAGTCAGAGGAGTTTGGTTTTTATCTACTGATAGACATGAGTGTTGATAAATGAGAATAGAACTGAGAGGACATTACATTTTCTGTATTTCTTCCCCCTTACATATATTTATATTCAAGTAGTTGTATACATTTTTTTACTCAGTTAAAACCCTATCATGGAGATACACATCTTGTACAACCTTAACAACTCCCAAAGAGAAGTACCACTTAATCAACACTGGCAAGTAAATAATCAGACTTAACATTGGAATAAAAAGGGCATGGCACATCCATTTAGGGCCTTTTTTCTTGCTGTTCAGGAGCCCCTAATCAAAACAGAAACACTGTATCCAGGAAATAATATGCCCATAGCATTTACATACCCTATCAATGTGCTGTTGAAAGACATATTAAAGACTTTTCTGCCTAGAATACTAAGTTGTGTTTAAATCATCCCTTAATAGTAGGTTTGATGATTACAGTGTGCTCCATGAGGCTGGAAGATTGCCATTTCATGAAATATAAAGCCACTGCAAGTGGCATGTGTATGGAGCGTGTTATACAAGCATGTTACACAAGCTGGCAAACTTATTTCTAAGATCCCCCTAAGGTTTACAACAATTTATTTAAGCTTTATTTAACCAGGTATGGTACGTAACGAAGAACACAAAAATAGTTTACTAAAACAACCTGGTTAAATAAGTAATAGTAATAGCTGATAATAAATCCGAACTATGAAAATATCAAAATAATAGCCAACGGGTTTCAAGGGTTTGTTTTTCTCTTCTAAATCAATGTCTTCTGTCTGGCACTGACTTCCTCTAGGGTTGTTCCATTAGATGTCAATCTAATTCAACCAAATTTCCATACTTATTTGCGCATGGTAGAAGTGGTCCTGAATGCCAAAACATTTAGGAGATTGAGGTGATCAAAGTTGATCCATTATGCATACCCCATCATACCATGAGACATATATGTTTTCCTCATTGGAAAATATAAACAGTTGAGTTTGATATAAATTGAAAGCTTACAAACAGGGTTTTCAAGCTGTTTTATTATTTATTGAAAAAAAACATTTTTTTTTTTTACAAAATTATTACATTTTTTAACCTTTGAAATCAATTACTTAAAATATGTATGTTGTAGTTTAGACCCTAAATTACATAATCTGAGGTGTTTGTGTTGTGCCCGCCATCGTTTAAGACACAGCATGCTCATGAATACAAGATGAGTCGTGTTTTGTCTTTTAAATGTAGTAAAATGGGAATAAAATTGAAATGGTACTACAAAGATGGTTGGAGGTCTACACATCAGATAATGTTGATTTGAATGGGAATATCGGTTAATTTTATATTATAGTGTCACTCTTCCATAAGAAACCTATTGAAATCATACAAATGTAGATAGAATAAACATTCCCATTTAAGATGATATTCGACATTGGCTGGACCGGCAGCCACCTTTGTGGTAGTAATTGAAATTTTATTTCAATTTAAATGTTATAGCAGCTAAATTGCAGTGGTCTGAAGGGATAGGTCCATTCAATTAATTATATTTATACGTTGGAAATGACACTCACCCTGTATTCAAGAATATGCTTTGCCTCAACCAATGGCGGGCACAACACAAACACCTCAGATGAAGTAAATTAGGGTATTAGCTGCAACATATGCAAACATTAAAAATAATTGGAGTTTACGCTTTTTAAGGCCAGGCACCACACCCTCTTAACAGATGAATGTGGACACACATATAATACATAAAATTCATTTTTGATTCATGTTTCAGAAGAAAATGTAATCTAGAATAGACATTTGACAACACATTAGCAAATCCCTTATGTGTAGGTCTGGAGAATATGTCAAAGGATAGTCACACAACCTTTGGTGAATGCAGAGGCTTCTGAGGCTGAGCAAAATTAGTTTGGGTAGAGTCAAACTTTTGGGAAATGGCAGTTCAAGACAAGGACACTGAATTTAGACTACCAAACACCTATTTGGACCCAATCACCATCTCTTCAAAGTCAGTTATTACATATAGTCCAGTTTGTAACATTCTCTATGAAATGGGCTTTTAAATTATGTGTGATTCAATGTAGTGACTTTTGAAATTATGGATTTATGTCCATTTAAAAGGGGTTACAATTCATGACAAACTTTTTGACATTATACTACTATGAATTGACCAAAATACCAAAAAAGCTCAAATGTATATTTACATGCAAGAAATTCATTTTAGCCTGTGGTGCCTGGCCTTAAAGGTCCTGCACAATCAAAAACGTGATTTCCTGTGTTTTATATATATTCCCACACTATGAGGTTGGAATAATAATGTGAAATTGTACAAATTACAATAATGTCCTTTTAGTCTGAGAGCTTTTTAAAAATACAGACATTTCAGCCTTTTTTGGTAGGATGGAGGTTTGGCTTTCCATGGTGAAATCACCGTGCAATAAATTAGGTAGCCCTTTAAAATGACAGATTTGGACACTTATAAGCACCTAGATTGGAGTGCAGAGGCTGTACAGTAACATACAATATATGACGTCAGATCTCAGGCTCCGTGCTTCACAGCGCTGTCCGGGGTTTGACTGACAGACGTTCTGAACTTGAGCACTGCACGCAACAAGACGTTGCCCCCATCCCTCCAGCTAATTGAGCCACCTTTGCAAATGTTTTTTTGTCTGAGTGAGGGAAATGCTGTAAATTAAGAAAGATGAGACGTGGAGAATACCACTTTGATGTCATGCAAGCCAAATACCCTGATTCCAAATGTTCACTTCATATCATAAAACTCATATCATATAGTGTCAACAGTGTCTGAATTACCCTGTGAAAGCCTAACACTGTAAGATAATACACTGCTAAAAAAAATAAAGGGAACACTTAAACAACACAATGTAACTCCAAGTCAATCACACTTCTGTGAAATCAAACTGTCCACTTAGGAAGCAACACTGATTGACAATAAATTTCACATGCTGTTGTGCAAATGGAATAGACAAAAGGTGGAAATTATAGGCATTTAGCAAGACACCCCCAATAAAGGAGTGATTCTGCAGGTGGTGACCACAGACCACTTCTCAGTTCCTATATTTCCTGGCTGATGTTTTGGTCACTTTTGAATGCTGGCGGTGCTCTCACTCTAGTGGTAGCATGAGACGGAGTCTACAACCCACACAAGTGGCTCAGGTAGTGCAGCTCATCCAGGATGGCACATCAATGCGAGCTGTGGCAAGAAGGTTTGCTGTGTCTGTCAGCGTAGTGTCCAGAGCATGGAGGCGCTACCAGGAGACAGGCCAGTACATCAGGAGACGTGGAGGAGGCCGTAGGAGGGCAACAACCCAGCAGCAGGACCGCTACCTCCGCCTTTGTGCAAGGAGGAGCACTGCCAGAGCCCTGCAAAATGACCTCCAGCAGGCCACAAATGTGCATGTGTCTGCTCAAACGGTCAGAAACAGACTCCATGAGGGTGGTATGAGGGCCCGACGTCCACAGGTGGGGGTTGTGCTTACAGCCCAACACCGTGCAGGACGTTTGGCATTTGCCAGAGAACACCAAGATTGGCAAATTCGCCACTGTGCTCTTCACAGATGAAAGCAGGTTCACACTGAGCACATGAGCACATGTGACAGACGTGACAGAGTCTGGAGACGCCGTGGAGAACGTTCTGCTGCCTGCAACATCCTCCAGCATGACCGGTTTGGCGGTGGGTCAGTCATGGTGTGGGGTGGCATTTCTTTGTGGGGCCGCAGAGCCCTCCATGTGCTCGCCAGAGGTAGCCTGACTGCCATTAGGTACCGAGATGAGATCCTCAGAGCCCTTGTGAGACCATATGCTGACACATGCACATTTGTGGCCTGCTGGAGGTAATTTGCAGGGCTCTGGCAGTGCTCCTCCTTGCACAAAGGCGGAGGTAGCGGTCCTGCTGCTGAGTTGTTGCCCTCCTACGGCCTCCTCCACGTCTCCTGATGTACTGGCCTGTCTCCTGGTAGCGCCTCCATGCTCTGGACACTACGCTGACAGACACAGCAAACCTTCTTGCCACAGCTCGCATTGATGTGCCATCCTGGATGAGCTGCACTACCTGAGCCACTTGTGTGGGTTGTAGACTCCGTCTCATGCTACCACTAGAGTGAGAGCACCGCCAGCATTCAAAAGTGACCAAAACATCAGCCAGGAAGCATAGGAACTGAGAAGTGGTCTGTGGTCACCACCTGCAGAATCACTCCTTTATTGGGGGTGTCTTGCTAATTGCCTATAATTTCCACCTTTTGTCTATTCCATTTGCACAGCAGCATGTGAAATTTATTGTCAATCAGTGTTGCTTCCTAAGTGGACAGTTTGATTTCACAGAAGTGTGATTGACTTGGAGTTACATTGTGTTGTTTAAGTGTTCCCTTTATTTTTTTGAGCAGTGTATTTTATAACTTAACTAGTCATGTTGGCAAAAAAAAAATCTGCCCACCTGACCCAAATGGCAATTTATAATGGCCAGTTTTTGGATTGTGTAATCACCAACAGTAATTGTGTGATGGCGGGGATGCAGGGCTGTGTTCCAAATAAAACAACTACAAGTGTGCTTGCTCTAGATCGTCAACAGCACAGCTAGGAGAGCTCAAAAAAGCACCTTTCTAGTTGAAGACTTCCTTGAGTCAAAAAAGTACATTGAATATACTTAGAAAGTGTACACATTTTGGAATGGTGTGTGGCCATTTAGAGACACCAGATCACACTCAAAATCCTGTCTTTTTTCTGTTAAGTAGAACCATATAGGGTTCTTTGGTTTGTTCCCATAGAGCAGAGGTTCCCAAACGTTTTGCATTACATATACTGTATCCTAAGGCCTTTCTTTTGAGGGCCTAAATTTACCCTAACACAGTTGTGTTAGGAAAATCCTGGTTTGCAGGCCACATTATGCTGGCTGGCAAAGTGATGTGTAATTCCTATTGGAATCGAGCCAGAGTCAGGACATCCGATAAGTGGACATTTTAATTACCCACAACCTGCATTCAGAATGACTGCCAGGGTAGGGAAGATTGAATACTAAGACTACCTCAATCATCTAAACTGGAACAACCATCTCAATAAGGGTGCAGTAAGTCCAACTACTAACAGATTGGATTAGTTTAGAAACATGTCTTTTTTATGTCTTATTTTAGCATGAAATTTATCAATGAATCAATGTTTATGCAAAAACATAGATATGAAAAAAAATGTTTTATGTAAACCACCCTGCAATACAAATTATGGGAAATATGATATATGGTTCTATGTAGAACCCTTCTTGCCTTCTAAAGAATCACTCCTGCCTTCCAAAGAATGATCAACGAACCCTTTCCTCCAAAAACGGTTCTTAGGAAGTTAAAAGGTCGAGGTAGAACATTTTGCCTTACAAAGAACCATTGTCTTCCAAAAAGGGATCTTCAGATCAAAACAGTTCTTGGTAGAACCCTATCCCTCCAAAATAACTATTTTGGAACACTTTTTCTATGAGTTCATGTCAGTGGAGGCTGGTGACTTGAAAAATTGCGAAGGATGGGACACCCACAGTATAGGCGCGAAACGCACGGAGACATCAGAGTGTTTAAAAAATCATCAAAGAGGAATTATTTTAACCTAAACATTTTAATAAAGACATTTATAGTACAATATTATGGGAATGAGAGGGCTATTTAATGGAAATGAGAGGGCTATTTACACAATTTTTGGAAGGGATCACAGCAGTGATGAAATGAGGGTATGAGGCATGATTTGAGGTGTTCAGAGGTTTGACTTAAGTGCAGGACAGAATTTGGCTGGGAAGACAAAAAACAATAACACTACACAGTTAGACAAAAGACCTAAGAATGAGTTAGTCCAAGCAAGGAGTAAAATCATTGATGTTTAATAATGTGATTGTGTATGTGATTGACTCTACATACAATAATGACAGAAAATTGATAGCGTTACTCACAGTGCTTGGAGAGGAAACATTCAATATGCCAGTGGATGAGCCGGCACATGAGACGTGGCTTCAGTTCATGTCAGGAGAGAGTTGACAATGGTAGTGGAGAGGAGCTGTCATCACCTCTTAATCAGGGAACGGGAGGGGACTTAGCTGCAAATACAAATGGCACACACATTCCATTACAGCTGTGCCATCAAAGGTTTGAACAACAAGTTTCTCCATGAAGTTAAAAATAGACTGCACATCTCGCCAACTTGACACATCAAAGTAGCCCAAGAAACGTTCCTGAATAAAGCCCTGATCATCCACACACCTGACGATAACTGACAACTGCAAGCAGACTAGTGGCACCATAAATCCCAGAGTGGGGGGGGGCAATTTTTATCCCCTGGGGCCCGGAGTTTTTCCTTGTGTTAATCTAACCAGAAAAACTCTGGACCCTATTAGGTATAACAGTGATTAATCAGTTGTAAAAAGGTGTTATACGGGCTCTGATGGGCCCCGTTTTTCCTAATCAGGTCACATGGTTTTAAAAAACTGGAAAAAAACTCCTGGCGGGGGGGGTATGAACACCCAGCAACCTTGTACTTGTTCATTATCATTATATTTAGACTAGATTAGGAGGGGGATTTCCTCTACCCAAACACAGAGAAAACAACTGATAGACAATTGAACTCACAGGGCTGAGCTTGCTTTATGCATGTTTGATCATGCAGGCCTATGCAACTGTAGGCCTTTTAAAAATGTACTCACATCTGTCATCACTGTTAAGTTTATTGATTCATTCCAGTTAACAATTTGAGATTAAAAATGTATAGGCAGCCTAGTCAGCCCAATTTTGAATATAAACCAAATTCGATCGCATTCATATTTTCTCCTGACACACAAATGGACTATAAATACATAACGTTACCAATTAGTTACCCTGACCAAATGGACAGTGCACATTGTCCGTATACATCTGCTCTTATTAGTAGCCTAGAGTTGATCAGACTGAAAAATGGTCTCGTTTTCATCCCATACAGCTTGTCAGATCTCTAATGTTTAGGTGTAGCCTAGGCTGCTACAACATTTATGTAATGAGTTTTTGCTTGTGTCTGTCCAGAGTGATTATGTGTTATCATCTTTGCTAAATAAATCCCAATTGAGGGCGCCCGAAAAAAATGCATTGCATCAACCTCTCTCTTTAATTTAACTTTTGATGGATGATGCGATGGAAAATATCAAAGCATTCTGAATTGATTTCGACATCCCAGAATAGACAGTAGAAAGTTCCATATGTTCAGCAAGTAAAGCAGCGTAATGTGCAATTACCGCTGCAAGCTCCTTGTACTTGTTAGCGTGTCCCTCTTGTCGTGTCCTCTAAAAGCCAATTCTTGCATGTCCAAAAATGCAGTGGTGTTGATAAGCCACTTGAGAACATCCCTGTTTCTTCTTACTTTCTCGTTGTGTTGCGCAGTTTGAATACGCAGACCTTTGTCATGATCGATGCAGCTTTTTCACAGAAGCTTGAATCTGATGTGGGCATTTATATGCTCCCTGCTTTTGTTTTGCCGTTTAGCTGAACAATCAATATTCTTCAGGTCACTGTACCCCTCTTTCACCCAAGGCTCAAACTTTCAAAAAATCAGGCAAGGCCAGAAATACAGGCGGCTTGATGAAAGGCTCCCTGTTAACCAGCTATACTTTTGATACCAATTGGTATTGAACGCCCTCACCTTTTCATCCTTCTTCATGAAACTAATCTCAGGCAGAAGAGGTCGACCCTCGGTTTTAATTCACACCTTTTCAGTGTACCCCAGAGAATGAAAGGGGTTCGTGCTAGTAAAACCCATCCCCATAATACTCTGTGGAAGAACCCCAATACAACACATTAGGTTCATTCTCTGATCATGATCCTATGATTGGATGGACAACATGTCAGTTTATACTGCAAAAGCTTTAAAAAGGTTGGACGTCATCCGGAAGTGGTCATAATTACCTTGTTGGTCGATGGAATGGGAAGTCAGCGTACCCAGAGGAGGAAAGAAGCTTGCTGTCCTCCGGCTACACAATGGTGCTACCCCAGAGAGGGCTGTTAAAGTTACTATAGACCTTATTGCAAAACAGTGTGTTTTTATCAATTATTTGGTGACATATTAATATATTTAGTATAGTTTTATCTAAAAATGACAACTTTTTTAGTGTTTCACTATTTGTATTTTATGAAATTTCACTCCTCTGAGGAGTCTCCACTGTTGTATGTTGCACCTACCCCATATTTTCCAGGAATATTATCATGTTACTGAATGTTTCCAGAGTATTTTTAGATTGCGTTATAAACAAATGTGGGGAAAAGTACAGATAATGTAAAATGCACATAAAATAAACAGTGTAACGTTTGGATTCAGTCTTGTGTCAGGTGAACTGTTGTGTCCTCAATTTTGGTGTAATAATTTTCCCATAATCTCTAAATGGTTCCCTTTCAGTTGCTACCATGCTGATGCATTTGCTATTTCTTCTGTAAGAAACATTTCAATTTAATAATATCCACACAGGCCAATTCCCATGAGTGCGAAGGGTTAATAGACCAACAAGAAAGAGAGTTCCAAACCTCTGCGAATAACAGCTCATTTTCAGTTTTCCCTTCCCCACTCAGACCACCAGGCAGTCCTTCCTCCTTGAGAAACGGCCGTTTCCTAAGAAACTAAGAAACGACTTAATTTTTACCCCAAAAAGATTTAAAATTGGAAAAAAATGGCTGCGAAACATTTTTTGTATAACAAAATAAAATAATTAAAGAAATTCTAAAATAGTTTGACAACCCTGATTGTTAGCTTTTAAGTTACCTCAAACTCAACCATTAATATTTTCCAATGATGAGGATATGGATGTTTCATGTTAGGTTTTGGTATGCAAAATGTGTCAACTTTGAACACCTCTATCTCCAGAGTGTTTTGGCATTCAGGTCCAAAAAGTCACTTTCTGATCATTTCTGCGATTGGCAAATATGTATGTAAAGTTTTGTTCAAGTCTAAAGGTGTGTAGTCAAAATGTGATTGAAATAAAATGGAACGACCGTCTATGAACGTAATGTTTTTCTGGCTTATTGGCTTTGATACTGTTATTCAGGCTATGATGTGTGAATTATAAGTATCCCGAGTAATAAACTGCAGAGATAAAAAGGGAGATTTTCTTGATGTGGTCCCCTGCTTATAGATGGTGAAAATACAGTGATTATTTTATTTAACAACACCTAGAAATATTGATTCACATTCTATTAAGAATTTATTATTTGCTCGCCAACCTTGCTCGCCAAGTACAGTACTTCCCAATTAGAGTAGAGGAGATGTGTCAGGCATCTACATTTCACAGTCATATCAGTGCCCAGACAGCAAATACCACATTAGTAATTTATGCCTTTCATGCAGGGGGTTTGCCGTACCTCAAACCCTTTCTTCCACCTTTATTGACTTGTCAATGTCACTCTCAACCTTTTCTCTAATTACACATACAATTCACTGAATGTTCAAACTGTCTTCTTAATTACTATATAGTACACAATCAAACACATCCCCATGTGATTTATTTATTATTCACACAGTCAGTATATATTAACTTTCTATGTTTTTTACTCTATATATTCAATAGTTCCGTACATTTTTGAACTCTGAATGATTTGTGCATGAAGTATCTCCATAGTTTGGATATGCAAAAAAACTTTGCATAATGACTTTGTTGGACGTTCAAATAAATGTGAATTAAATACC
This sequence comes from Salvelinus namaycush, assembly GCF_016432855.1. Lineage (NCBI taxonomy): Eukaryota > Metazoa > Chordata > Actinopteri > Salmoniformes > Salmonidae > Salvelinus > Salvelinus namaycush. The sequence continues at coordinate 32,217,216 of NC_052313.1, forward strand.
TCTATCTTCATCTTTAAAAAATTATTGGGGGTTTATGACAAAGGCCTTTTCAGTTATTATTCATTCCGCAGGGAAGTAGAAATCTACGTTGTGAATATACGTGTTATTGAATGTCACCTCAGCAGCAAAAAAATTAAATGGGGACAGTAAATACTTCTGATTTCAGTAAATCAGGATTATAATATTGAAAATGTTAGATTATTGCTAGGGTATTGCAGGGGTTAAGGTCTACAAGACCTGGCTGTAGGCTTCCTCGGTGCTTCTGCTAACATCCATGTGTCATATCCAATTTATGGGAAGGTCTTTGGATGGCAGTACTAGAGTGATCTTATTATTTTGTATGACAGCTCATGGTTAATCGTATAAAAAAAACAGTCCATCTGACCCTGCCACCACCACCCCCATTTGGATTCCTGAAAATACATGGCAGGCATCAGAGGTCAGCTGTAGTACTGACAAGGCCGTAAGCAATCCAGCATCTGTCAATCTCGATATAGCGTGTCCCAGCGGCACCAGCTGGTCAGTACACAGATCATTTATGTGCTGGAATTGAGTTGCATCCAAGTCACCTGTTCCCTGCTCCCCTTAATGTAATTGGATCAGATTTAATAATACCATTTTATGTATTTGTCATTACACTAACTCATATATTTTCTTGTATATGTATTGTATATCATATACTGTGTATTATTCTATCTTGAATATTGTTGTACCCATAAAGGACTTGTTTGTTAATTTTGTGATATTTTTTAGGACAGTATAGTGACGTAAAACAATAAAGATCTCTATACAATAACAGTTTTAAAGCTACTGGTTAACTTTGCCTGGAATATAATATGCTGAGTTGATCAATTATTAGTTTAACCACGTTGGCACGTTCGACTGACAACAATGTCCTAAGGCCTGCACAATTACCATGGAGCTCCATCTAGCCTCTGGCTTAAGTATGAATAGAAGGCAATTATAAAACCAGAACTTGTTGACCACCGACAGAATGAAACCTTTTTCTCCTCAATGATACTGGAAGGAGAAGAAATACAACAACAACAAAAAAATATAATTTGGGGGAAAATTGGCATTGCAGGAGGAACCTATGCTGCCTTTTCCCTGAAATTGTTATTGGAAGAAAATGAATACTTGTCTGAGTGTAAAACAATGTGGCTGATTTCCTCGGGTCAAGCTGTCAGTAATGTTTGATGTCTTATTTTAAGACGTCTTGTTTAGGATTGCTTTGAGAGGCTTGGGCTAATTAAATTGGCTTATGAGCAATGTGTGACTACTGTGGCTTTGTATGGTGGAGATGTGTTTGGGAATGAGCTTGCAAAACATGACTAAAGACCAATAACTAAATAATGATTCCAAACTTCACTAAGCCACACATAAGAGTAAGTAAATCGTCTACATGCCACTTTCTGCAGTTTTAAAGAGTTGTTTTTTGTTGATGATGTTAGTAATCTAATTCTCACAAGTAAATTAAATGATCACTCTTTTGAAGAGACAACTTGAGCCCCTAGAGAAGGATTGCTCTAAAGGGCAAGCTAAGGATTAGTGTTAAAGAAAAAGATAAGAAAATGACAGGCCAATATGCATAAGCCGTAATTCTGTACTTATGGGGATAATCAAAACTATTAGAAATATGTCCTCATTATGACCAACACAAACCCAGACTTACAGGTCAATTTGAGTTTTGACAGTACTGAACATGAAACATAAGAGACGTGTCCAAGACCTAAGGGTTACCAGCCATCTACCTGACAGCTCTAAGGGTACAATTGTTTTTAATTGGTCAAGTAGTCAAACCTTGTGATCCGGCTTTTTTTCCCACCACAGACATTTTATTTAAATCTCAAACTGCATGCTAATTATTGTAGGTGTCATACTAAGACTAGAAGTATGCAGACTGGCAATACCAAAGCATCTGATATAATCTGAGCATCCCTGCATCCCAAAAGGCAACCTATTCCCTACTATATATAGGGCTCTACTTTTGACCAGACCCCTAGCGGCCCTGGTCTAAAGTAGTGCATTATAAAGGGAGTAGGGTGTCATTTATGAGGAAATGCTCACAGTAGGGGCAAAGAAAAGGTCATCCTGACAGGAGGGGAAAAAATTATGACAGGAATGTCAGGAGGCATTTTTATTAAAATGCCAATATTTTGCTATATATGTCTAAACCGGTCATCAAGATTAGACCTTTACACTGTTTTGCCATTCTGTCAGTCTCTGGCATTTTCTAAGGGGGTAGTTATGGACGTGTATGTCATTTTGAGGCTGAGGAATTTTTACTGCTCTCAAGCTAGCCTTGCCTATTTCTTCATCCCTGGATAATATCCACTAAGCGTTTGTATATGTACAGTATGTCTATTTTGTTAAAGGGACATTTTTCAACTTCATATTCATCAGCACCACCCCAACGTCAACATATGTAAAAATTGCTTCCAATGACATCATTGTGTGCGTCGTGTGTTTTTAACCAATTATGAGTAAGCATTGCCTACTAATTGCCTACTAATTGGGTGATGATGTCATTGGAAACACTTATCTTCCTCTGTATGTTTTACTACAAAACATAGAAATGTGACATTTTCACATATGTTGCTGTTGGGGTGGTGCTGTAGATGATAAATATGTGTAATGAACATGATGGGAGACAGAGAGCTGGTTTCAAGTGCAGGGCGCAGCAGGTGTTTATTTGTAAAGGACCACAGGAGGAGGCAGGTAGCTGGGTCCATGGGCAGGCAGAAGGTCATACACAGGGTGTCCAAAAAGGCAACAGTACAGGCAGGGAAAAGGCTAGTAACGTCATCCGGGAGTTCAGGCAATAGGTTGATAAGAGGAAATCTGATAGGCTAAAGTACAGGCAGGAAATAGGCAAAGGTGAGGCAGGCCAAAGCTTTAGTGAGGCAGTCCAAAACTATCTGGAAGCAGACGTTACAATAAGAAGCTGAAAAATGTTGACATTTCGCTTTAAGCCGCCATTGTCTCATTGACATCTTGGTCCTGTTTTTAAATATTGGACAAGATCATTGGCTACTGTAGGAACTAGATATCAACAAATATGTATCTTTCTCAATCTCAATTCATCATATCTTCAGTCCAGTAGTTAACTGTTTTTTTTCTTCATATTTCCTGCCATATATGAGCTCTGGGTGATCTCAGTATCTGGTCTCTTTATTATTTGGACTCGAATATATATATATATCAATGTCACATCATATTTAATCAAATGAAAACTGTCCTAAAGATGGACATAAAATAATTTCACAATTTTCTCTAGTGGCCAAATTCATATTTTTTTTATTGCCTTAGGCTAAATGCAATATTTACATATTGTGATTCTGTGTAAGAGAAGATACTTTGTATACTGAATATTGTTATTCATACATTGTATTCCCTTACAGGTGTCTGGTGAAATTGCTGGAATATGTGTCAAATCAATTTCTGACATCTGCTCAAATGCATCAGCTGCTAAGCCATAGCATTGGCACTGTTCATTAGAGTAGTGACACAAAACTCCATCAAGAACTGCTATCCTCCTAGCGCTGAGTTAGATTGGATTTTTAAATAAATGTCAGAATGGGTTTTATATTAACTTTAGACAGCCCAAATGTAGTTTTGGAATGGGGTGAGAACATAAAAAAAGCATTGGCATATTGTTGAAAATGATGATTTTCAGGTTGGTATTGTCACTATTTTCTTTATGTATATCATTACATATTAGGCGCTAAAACAGAAGAAATCAATTAAATATTTTCTTCTGTAGAAACGAGCACAAATCTCTACTATCATTCATCTCAGTGCTGTACTATTCCAGGGTCTAAAGATAAATGTAAATAATTGTAATAATGAATGTGTTAAATGAACAACTCCACTCAAAAACTACCATTTGGTATTTTCTTTGTTAGTCCACTGTCGATACAGTCCCACAATGTTTGAGAAGGGTGCAAATGCAGCTCACAATTAGAGGCGTTCCTTCATGTGGCCATTCCTGCATCTGCAGATACCCAATTTTTAAGCTAGTACTCCGGTACACAGGCAAGAGGTGGGGGCGCTCCAGTACAGTAGGTGGCAGTAATATCTTGAACACATAATATCTCGAAAACTTGACTGCTGACATGCAAAACACATCCACAACAGTGGACTAATGAAAAAAACACCAAAATATAGTTTTGGGGTGGATTTTTCCTTCAACGTTGCATCACATTACATTATCGTAACCTGGACTGTGCTACTGCATCCTGCCCTCTCACCAAAAGGTCAGCCTAATCACAGAATTCTCAGTGGTGTCATTTCACATGTCAGTCACTGTGGCTAATGCCTATTCTGTCTTCCGACTGCGGAGGGGGAGTATTATACAAATTATTGTTTGATGTCTCGCCTCGTCTGATCCAAATGCAATTACAGTTGCTGCATTCTTAATAATTACAATAAATTGAAGTACATTTGATGATTGGAAATTAGAAAATGATTCTTAAAATATCTTCATTCGAGTATTTTTGGAAAGATGATTGCATCAGCCGAATGTAAAGGTCACAATCTGAAGGTCCTTTCCACTGCACCAGAAGAAAACCAAACATCAACTATATTTAATTCATTAGCCTATTGATGATGATGGGAAGCTCTTTTTTGTATGACAACACATCCAGACCTGCCTGGCCTGAAGCAAATAGGTAATTGGGTTTAATATGAAAGTATAAGTAAGCCTTGTCCAAGCCATAATGGCCCATATTGCAGTAGCCTGTCTCCTGTTTCTGTAGAGTGAGGCAGCTTGATGTGCAAGTACATCCCCTAGACAGGAAGCTACTGTTTATTAATGTTAGCAGTGACGTATGTTAGTCAGATCCAACAGTTCCATCTATGGAAGAATTCCAACTATACAAGAAAGAAAAATAAAATAACATCGGAACAATTTCTAAGGATTTCTCTCCATTTAATCTTCACCTTATATGTTATTTTCTTCTCTGAAGTAGTCACCCATGCCCTCCTAAATTGGACACAGAGACCTCCTCCGCAGCCACCTGCTCACATCAGAAAAGTACTCATAAGTTTCTCCCTGTCCAAGTAGCCTTACTTTGACCAAGTCGCCAGGGAGCAGCTGAGCCCAGGAAGACTATTACTACTCCAAGTATCGAACCAACAGAGGTAGGAAATGTACCCAATTGTTATACTTGAGTAAAAGTAGAGATTCCTTGATAGAAAATGATGAAGTAAAAGTGAAAGTCACCCAGTAAAATACTACTTGAGTAAAAGTATCAAAGTATTTATTTTAAATACACTTAAGTATGAAGAGTAAATGTAAATGCTAAAATATACTTAAGAATCAAAATAATAATATTCCTTATTTTAAGCAAACCAGACGGAGCAATATCCTCTTTCTCAAAATTTACGGATAGCTATGGGCACACTCCAACACTCAGACATCATCCAGGAAAATGCATGGAGCAAAATGTACATTATATTCTTCAGGAATGTACTTAAGTAAAAGTAAAAGTTGTCAAAATATAAATAGCACAGTAACGTACAGATATCCCCCAAAACTACTTAAGTAATACTTTGAAGTATTTTTTACTTCAGTACTTTACACCACTGCCAACCAACTAGCTGTTAATCAGAACTAAATCAAACCGGTTTCTTTGACTGGATCCCAAATGGCACTATCCCATTTATACTGTAAGTCGAGATTTAGGCAATAGGGATGCAGACTTTATCATGGTCTCGACACATCTCACTTTGGTCTGAAAGGGTTAATACTGAAGTGTTTTCAACTTCTTTTAAACCTGGTGCATCAATCAAAGTAACATGATAAAAAAATCTGTTTAAACTAGAGATATCCATTTTTTGTATGGGCTCCGTCTCACTCCACCTCGTCAACCGATGTAACCCCTTCGGTGGAAAGTGGCAGAGCTACACCACTGTTTGTCAGACCAGGAGACATCCCAGTTTGGCGTACAAACTAACATGACCACTCCATAAAAAGGGAAGACTCCCACGAACATGATGGTGTTAGTTTTAGTATCCCAAGATTGTCCAAACTTTTGACTGGTACTGTATATATATATATACTGTATAAATATTTCCTAAGCTTTATTATATCTCCTAGATACAGTGCATTCGAAAAGTATTCAGACCCCTTGACTTTTTCAACATTTTGTTATGATAAAGCCTTATTCTAAAATGTATTAAATGAAACAATTTCCTCATCAATACCCCATAATGACAAAGCGAAAATAGTTTGTTTTACCTTATTACATAAGTATTCAGACCCTTTGCTATGAGACTCCTGTTTCCATTGATCATCCTGGAGATGTTTCTACAACTTGATTGGAGTGTACCTGTCGTTGTCACGACTTCAACCGAGGCAGGCTCTCCTTCCCGTTCGGGTGGCGCTCGGCGGTCGTCGTCACCGGCCTACTAGCTGCCACTGACTCTTTTTCCTCCCCCTCCTTATGTGTTTATTTGTATCACCTGTGTTCAGTTAGTTGTTAATTAGTGTGGCTTTATTAGTCAGCCAGCCCGTACGCTTCTTTGTGCGGGATTGTTATATTGTAGCTTTTGGATTTCGGGAGTGGATATTGTTATTGTGGACTGGGTTTGTTTCTCGTGTCGTTGGACCGTTGTGTATGACACCCAGTACGTCCGTGTTGGACATTTTGTTTGCCAGTTGGGTATTAAAGACTCAACATATTGAAGCTCTGCTGTCCCTGCGTCTGACTTCGCACCCCCCGACACCCAGGTCGTTACAGAATCCCGCACCCGCTAAATGGAGTCAGCAGGAGCAGCAGCCAACCCTCTCCCATCGATGGAGGAACAGGAAGGAGAGCCTGCCTCGGTTGAAGTCGTGACAGTCGTAAATTAAATTGATTGGACATGATTTGTAAAGGAACAGACCTGTCTATATAAGGTCCCACAGTTGACAATGCATGTCAGAGGAATTGAGGACGAAGGAATTGTCCGTAGAGCACCGAGACAAGATTATGTCGAGGCACAGATCTGGGGATGGGTACCAATTTCTGCACCATTGAAGGTCCCCAAGAACGCAGTGACCTCCATCATTCTTAAATGGAAGAAGTTTGGAACCTTCAAGACTTCCTAGAGCTGGCTGCCCGGCCACCCTGAGCTATCGGGGGAGAAGGGCCTTTGTCAAGGTTGTGACCATGAACCCGATGGTCACTCTGACAAAGCTCCCGAGTTCCTCTGTGGAGATGGGAAACCTTCCAGAAGGACAACCATCGCTGCAGCACTCCACCAATCAATACTTTATGGTAGATTGGCCAGATGGCAGCCTCTCCTCAGTAAAAGGCACATGACAGACCACTTGGAGTTTGCCAAAATGCACCTAAAGGACTCTCAGACCATGATAAATAACATTGTCTTGTCTGATGAAACCAATATTGAACTCTTTGGCCTGAATGCCAAATGTCACATCTGAAGGAAACCTGGCACCATCCCTATGGTGAAGCATGGTGGTGGCAGTATCATGCTATGGGGATGTTTTTCAGTGGCAGGGACTGAGACACTAGTCCGGATCGAGGGAAAAATTAACGGAGCAAAGCACAGAGAGATCATTGATGAAATCCTACTCCAGAGCGGCCAGAGCGGACCTCAGACTGGGGCGAAGGTTCACCTTCCAACAGGACAACAACACTAAGCACACAGCCAAGACAATGCAGGAGTGGCTTCGGGACAAGTCTCTGAATGTCCTTGAGTGACACAGTCAGAGCCCGGACTTGAACCCGAGCGGGCATCTCTGAAAATACCTGAAAATAGCTGTGCAGTGACTACTATGGGCTATAGTAGTAAAAGCCCAATTCAATACTTGTTAAAAAATATATACAGTGGGGAGATCAAGTATGTTTTATACACAGCTGATTTTGCAGGTTTTCCTACTTACAAAGCATGTAGAGGTCTGTAATTTTTATCATAGGTACACTTCAACTGTGAGAGACGGAATCTAAAAGCAAAATCCAGAAAATCACATTGTATGATTTTTAAGTAATTAATTTGCACTTTATTGCATGACATAAGTATTTGATAGATCAGAAAAGAAGAACTTAATATTTGGTACAGAAACCTTTGTTTGCAATTACAGAGATCATACGTTTCCTGTAGTTCTTGACCAGATTTGCACACACTGCAGCAGGGATTTTGGCCCACTCCTCCATACAGACCTTCTCCAGATCCTTCAGGTTTCGGGGCTGTCGCTGGGCAATACGGACTTTCAGCTCCCTCCAAAGATTTTCTATTGGGTTCAGGTCTGGAGACTGGCTAGGCCACTCCAGGACCTTGAGATGCTTCTTACGGAGCCACTCCTTAGTTGCCCTGGCTGTGTGTTTCGGGTCGTTGTCATGCTGGAAGACCCAGCCACGAACCATCTTCAATGCTCTTACTGAGGGAAGGAGGTTGTTGGCCAAGATCTCGCGATACATGGCCCCATCCATCCTACCCTCAATACGGTGCAGTCGTCCTGTCCCCTTTGCAGAAAAGCATCCCCAAAGAATGTTTCCACCTCCATGCTTCACGGTTGGGATGGTGTTCTTGGGGTTGTACTCATCCTTCTTCTTCCTCCAAACACGGCGAGTGGAGTTTAGACCAAAAAGCTCTATTTTTGTCTCATCAGACCACATGACCTTCTCCCATTCCTCCTCTGGATCATCGAGATGGTCATTGGCAAACTTCAGACGGGCCTGGACATGCGCTGGCTTGAGCAAGGGGACCTTGCGTGGGCTGCAGGATTTTAATCCATGACGGCGTAGTGTGTTACTAATGGTTTTCTTTGAGACTGTGGTCCCAGCTCTCTTCAGGTCATTGACCAGGTCCTGCCGTGTAGTTCTGGGCTGATCCCTCACCTTCCTCATGATCATTGATGCCCCACGAGGTGAGATCTTGCATGGAGCCCGAGACCGAGGGTGATTGACCGTCATCTTGAACTTTTTCCATTTTCTAATAATTGCGCCAACAGTTGTTGCCTTCTCACCAAGCTGCTTGCCTATTGTCCTGTAGCCCATCCCAGCCTTGTGCAGGTCTACATTTTATCCCTGATGTCCTTACACAGCTCTCTGGTCTTGGCCATTGTGGAGAGGTTGGAGTCTGTTTGATTGAGTGTCTGGACAGGTGTCTTTTATACAGGTAAGACATACCTCTACATGCTTTGTAAGTAGGAAAACCTGCAAAATATATATACCTAAATGGGTCACTGCTCTTAACAATGAAGGCATTTACCACTTTCATCATACTATAACTTATCAGTAAACGAAAGTAAACCCACTAACAACAACATGCTGGGAAAACATGCTTACTATGTTATTATGAAGGATATAACCACTATAACAAACCTATTTTGAGGCATTTACACACAGATATACACAGGTCACATAATGTAGCTGTGGATAATGTTTTTCCCTGTTCATATACCTTTATAAAGACCAATTAGTGGCAAGAGACCAATTAGTGGCTGGAGACCTGTTCGGTATGGACAGGATGCATGTGATCTTTCATGCTTCGTAGCACTAGCAGTTAATTAGGATAACTGGTAAGAGAAGTCTAGCTGAGAAAGTTAGACTTAGATAGCTGTGGGCATGTAGAGCTACTGGCAAGACGTTTGTGAAACGGAGTAATACTATTAAGGGGGGAAAGTCCCTTTGGCCTCCTGACAGAGTCTCACAATGTTTGCCTCTCTGGCCGCTAGGCAGATTAAACTATTCACATTTACCGTCCGTATCCCTTCATCCTCCCGTGAGATTGATAGTTAATTTCTGATTAGGAACTGGTGCAGTGGTAAAATGGAGTGCCCTGCAATTACACAGATTTGTTGGCGACATTGTAGGAGAGATAAAATGGTTATTCCATTAAACTTTAAATTGTTAGAATAGTACACAACGCAGAACAGAATATCCAGGTTAAGGGTCAGCGGCCCAAGCCCGCGAAAATGAATATTCCAGGTTCAGACAGAAGGGGGAGTCAGATCGCTATGATCGCCAGGAACTTTACTTTGGGTTTCTGTTTTCAATTGTTGCAATACTTGTATGGCCTGTTGATGTTAAGTAGGCAGCCACAGAAGCTGGATGATATTAACATCTTCGGTTTTTATTTCATTAAATGTATTTTATTTCATCTGGGTGCTTACGTCACCTACTAGCACCTTGGTACTACCCGTAGCTCCCATTGTCCTGAGTCTGAGAAAACTCTGAGAGAGAAAGAACAACTTGTCAGATGGTTCTTCTGTGGTAAATATAAAGACCGCTACAGTTTGGTGCCGTGACCCGGAACAACAGATCAGCTGAAGCTGATCGCCGGGGGATCCCTACACAGAACTGGATTGACATCACATGTTTAGAACGTTTGAGGGCAAGGTGAACTTTGTACAATATGTTGCGTACATCTCAGTTGTATGAGATTACAGAACAGGAGAGAGAAGACGTATCAGCTGTTGGTGATAACAATGTAGGTACATGTTACTCCTGTTGGTGTTACTGTGAGAGGTCCAAAAGGTATTACCACTGGGGTGAGGCGGGGGGCTCAGTTGGCCGGTATGGTGGAACATAGTGTTAGAGCCAGTCATGTCAGATACCCAGCAATCAATACTAGAGGGCCATGTGTTAGCAGTAGCCAACCAGAGCATGATAACAGTGAAGAGTCCCTGAAGCCCATAGGGGGTGAAAATGAAAACCGAATCCAATTGCAAGTACGACCCTGCCTCACACAGGAAGCGGCGCAGGTCCTAATCCAGGCACTTGTCATCTCCCGTCTGGATTACTGCAACTCGCTGTTGGCTGGGCTCCCTGCCTGTGCCATTAAACCCCTACAACTCATCCAGAACGCCGCAGCCCGTCTGGTGTTCAACCTTCCCAAGTTCTCTCACGTCACCCCGCTCCTCCGCTCTCTCCACTGGCTTCCAGTTGAAGCTCGCATCCGCTACAAGACCATGGTGCTTGCTTACGGAGCTGTGAGGGGAACGGCACCTCCGTACCTTCAGGCTCTGATCAGGCCCTACACCCAAACAAGGGCACTGCGTTCATCCACCTCTGGCCTGCTCGCCTCCCTACCTCTGAGGAAGTACAGTTCCCGCTCAGCCCAGTCAAAATTGTTCGCTGCTCTGGCACCCCAATGGTGGAACAAACTCCCTCACGACGCCAGGACAGCGGAGTCAATCACCACCTTCCGGAGACACCTGAAACCCCACCTCTTTAAGGAATACCTAGGATAGGATAAAGTAATCCTTCTAACCCCCCCCCCCCCCCTTAAAAGATTTAGATGCACTATTGTAAAGTGGCTGTTCCACTGGATATCATAAGGTGAATGCACCAATTTGTAAGTCGCTCTGGATAAGAGCGTCTGCTAAATGACTTAAATGTAAATGTAAATGTAAATGCAAGCCCAAGCAGAGTTAGCCAAACAACTGGGCAGTGAAATAGGAAATCAAGTTGCCGCTAGTCTGCTCCAAGTACTCCCCAACACATAGCACTCCCCAACCCATAGCACAAATACCTGATTGGTCAAAGGTCAACCTAATTCTGAAGTCAGACGTGAGAGAAACACCCCACTTCAGGGGTGATAGCACAGACCGGTGCACAGTGACTGAATGGCAAGAAATGATGCAAGCTAACCTGAAAAAGAAGGGATGCAGTACATCAGAACAGGGGTAAGACATAGTCAGAATTGGGCTCCGTAGAAACCCCCTCGTTAACATAAGCAGAGACCCTGAAGCCATATACAATATCATGAGACAGCACTTTGGAGAGGCAATCTCATCCACAAATTATTCCACAAATATTCCATTAGGATACTTCTTTGAAACCTTAACAAGACCATCAGAGAGCTGCTTGGATTATTAGGTTAGACTGAACAAAGCAATTGACCTTGCCAACGAGTGCTTGCAAATACAGGGAAAAAGAGTGGATGATCCAGGTCATGAGGTGACAATGATGTTTGTTAAGCACTGACCGACCCAGACTATACTCCACTCTTAGGTGCAAGCCTATTGAAAATTGGGCCGTTGGATATTTACAGGCAATGATTGACAGCCATCACAGAGACAAACAGTCAGTCAGACACAGGGCGCAATGTACTGCCAAGGTAGACGACCCGATGACCCCCAACTCTTGGTATATGACTCAACAACAAGCAGTCGGTCATGATAATTCAGCCACACCCACTAACAGTGATCAGGCTTCATTGAACAAAGTGATTTCTCTCTTGGAAAAGCTTCTGTCAACCCAGGAACAGAATCAAAGAGAACTTCGGCCAGAACGCCACAAACTAATACAGCCTCTGGTCCCTGTAGAATTTGTAAGTTCTCAGACCATTCAACTCCGTGACACTGTTTAAGGAGGGTTTATGCTTGAAGTGTCACATGACAGGCCACAAAGGCTTTGAATGTCCAGCAAGAAAACAAGTTGTAGGGGCAGCCAATGAGGCTCCCCCTGGGCCCACTTTAAACTAACATGCTCATGCCAAGAGGGGGTCAGTGTGGGCGAACATGTCACAGCCCCACAGAACACAACGGATATAAGGACTGGAAACACCATGAAAACCGAGGCGATTTATCTGAAAATAGAGAGTAATGACAGTATTTTCTATGCTCAAGTAATAGTCCAAGAAATTGTAGAACTTCAAGCTCTGATAGATAGTGGGTCTATGACATGCACGTTAAGTGAGTTAGCTGAAGACACACTTCTGAGATGTAATGTGATAAAACCAGAGTCAAGAAAGCCAACTCAAGTAGTTATTGTAGGCTGTGGGGGCAACCAGGCACAGCCTAAGTATGAATATGAATTGAACATTGATCTTTTAGATTGCAAGATGACAGTGTCTGTTTTAGTTGTACCTGGACAGACAAACGACATGATAGTTGGATCGAACACCATAAAACACATAATGCAACAGGTTAAGAAAACAAGGTGGTATTGGGACAGCCTCTCCAAACCTGCCAAAGAAGATTCATATGGACTTATACTTAGTATGCTAGCCAATGTGAACCGCTGGCACGGTGACAATATACCAGACAAATTGGGAACTGTAATGCTCAAGCAGAGTGTGACTCTCATGCCTCAACATGAACATTTGGTCTGGGGAAAACTGAAAGAAAAGGTGCCGCTATCAGTTGGTAGTACTGTAGTCGTAGAGGCCATTAGAGCGCAATCTGCACCAAGAAATGTCCTAGTAGGATGCACTGTATGTCCTTTGAGGAATGACAAGTGGGTCCCCAGGAAAGTGATAAACATGTTGAACCACTCTATTGTTCTCCGCCGTAACACCAAGTTGGCTGATGTGCACCCGTGCCTAGCCCTAGAAGACCTAGAACTCTATGCCAGCCATGCTGAGAACCCCAGTAAGGTCCTGTCTGCTCTTCAGAATGTCACCCAAGCTGGGGAAGAATGTTCAGTGAGTGGGAAAAGGGCAAAGAAAGAGTATCTACAAGAGTTGGGCTTAACAGAAGTTGACATAGCGTCCTGTTAAGTGTCTGACACGTTGAAAGGAAAACTAGTGGACCGTATTGCTCAGTATGAAGGCATCTTCTCCAGGGACCAACTTGACTGGGGAGAAGTGAAGAACATCATCCAACGTATCCGACTCAAAGATGAAAAGCCTGGAGGGTCTCTCCATCCGACTACCAGAAACTGAAGCAGGCATTGGAGGAGATGGAGGAGCGGGGCATCATCTGAAAGTCCAGTAGTGAGTGGGCCTCCCCCTCGTCCTGATTTGGAAGCCGTCAAGAGAGTTGAGAATTTGCACCTTAAAGAACAGAACCTGAAGCAAGCGCAAAATTTTTTTTACCTCTTAGGCCATATCATCACAGCAGAGGGTATTGCAACTGAAACTGAAAAGTATCTGCAATCAACGACATCACAGCAGCTGACCTGATGAAAAATAACTGGAAAACACCTTCACCTACCAAGGTCAGATAATTTCTTGGTATGGCAAACTATTATTCCCACTTCATTGTGAGTTTCTCAGGTTTAGCCAAACCACTGTTTCGTCTGACTGTAGGACAGAAAAGTAAGCGGAAAGGAGAAAGAGAAAAACCGCATGGTGGAGCCCTAAAACATCTGAAACCTGAAGCCTGGACTTCTGAATGTGAGGAGGCGCTGGAGAAGCTAAGTCGCAGTCTCTCAAACAGCCGTGCTGGCTCACCCAGACTTTAGCAGACCGTTTCTTCTATCAACAGATGCATCAATGGATGGCTTAGGTACAGTATTTAGCCAGACACTTGAGGGTGAGAGTAGGCCCAGACCAGTAGCCTTTGCATGCAAGACTATGTCAAGGTGCCAGTCCCATTACCCAGCACACAGATTAGAGTTATTTGCTCTTAAATGGGCTGTGTGTGATAAATTCACCCATTGGCTGAAGGGGAATAGTCACAGTCCAAACAGATAACAATCCCCTGACATATATAATGACGAAACCAAAGCTAGGCGCTTGTGAGCAACGGTGGGTCTCTAAACTGGCCCGGGCCCCAGAATGTCTCAGCAGACATGCTTAGTCAACAGCCATTCATTGGAGCTAGGAGGCAAGTGAGTTTCCAAAGTATGGAGCAGTGCATGTGACTTCAGAGTCCATCCAGGAATCATTCAAACTGACAGTCAACATCCAAGGTGGTGAGATCCTGGCTCAAGTCTCTTCTGAAGGAGTGAAAGCAGTTTTGGAATCCTGTCTGGAGTGGGATGTGAGTGTGCCAGTGCGCAGCTTCCAATTAGCATCATTCAGCATTAAAGGGGAGCGGCTACTCTTCCAGACTTTTCTTCTGATGTGATACGGAGAAAACAGAAGGTGGATCAGGTGCTAGCCCGAGTGGCATACTTTGTTGAGAGGAGGAGGAGACCATCGCGGAGAGAGAGAGCTCATGAGACTGCCCAAGTGCTGAGAATGCTGAAGCATTGGGATAAACTCGAAATCAAGGACGAGATCCTCTACCGAAGATCTACAGAGTTGGCAAGAAGAGGCACCAGCTGGGTGCCAGACTCCCTTAAAGCCATCGTTCTGGAGGGAACCCATGATGAAGCCGGCCAGCAAGGCCAGACCAGAACCCTCCATCTGGTGCGTCAAAGGTTCTTCTGGACTGGAAGGAACAGGGAAGTGAAGAAGTATGTCTCCTATTGTAAGAGCTGTGTTGTTGGCAAGACAATGGAGCCAGAGGCTAGGGCACCGTTGGAATCTATACAGACCAGCACAGCGTTGGAACTGGCATGCATAGACTTCTGGTCAGCAGAAGGCAGAGATGGAGAGAGAGTTGATGTTCTCGTCGTCAAAGACCATTTTACGAAGTTGGCACATGCGTTTCCTTGCCCGAACCAGACAGCAAAGGTGGTTGCCCAGAAGTTATGGAACCAGTTCTTCTGTGTCTATGGTTTTCCCCAGCGGACACACTCAGACAAAGGAGCAAACTTTGAGAGTCAATTAATCGCAGAATTGCTACAATTGTCAGGAGTCTAAAATTCCCATACCACTCATATCTGGGCAACGGTCAGATGGAAAGATTCAACCACACACTTGGTCACATGGTCCGATCATTGCCAGTGAGAGCAAAAGAAAGATGGCCCCAGATGATACAGAAGCTCAACTTCTCGTACAACTGTACCACACACGAAACGACAGGATTTGCACCGTTCTACCTGATGTTCGGGCCGAGTTCCACGGCTGCCTGTGGACATCGTGTTTGGAAGCACCTTGAAAAATGAAGACGCGTTGACTCATGGCGACTTGTTCCAAAGTGCATGCGAGAGGCTGTCAGGATCGCCCAGGCCAACACCTCTGAAGCTCATACAAAGCAAGCTAGGCAGTATAACAAGAGAGTGAAAGGTACTGCACTGGAGATTGGAGACGAGCTCTCTTGGCAAACCGAAAGGAAAGAGTAAAGGGAAAACTTGCCGACTTGTGGGATTCAACGGTCTATGTGATCACATGGAAAGACCCGTCTGTGCACATCTACAGAGTTGAAATCCTACTACCAAGAAGAGTAAGGTAGTTCATCGAAACTTCGTACTGCCAGTGAACTTCCTGCCGGTGGGACAGGCAGACGAGATGTCCACAGTCGTTTCTACTGCTTCAGAGGAGGAAATTAATGTAGACAGCGGTGATGAAAGACCGATATTTGATATGGATGAGGATTCAGAGGATCGAAGGACTGTTGCCTGGATTCTCAAGGGCCAGAACCCTGAGGGGCCCACGGAAGCTGAAACCCAAAAAGCTACGGGACTGGAAGATGGAGTAAACATGAGGGAAGCTAATCCTCGAAGCCCACTGGATTACATGATCTCTGGAGAAGCAGCTAGCTCAAGTACAGGAAGCTCCTCAAGGATGCCTAGTGATGATTCAAGTGATCCTTCGAAGATGACACAAGTAGAAAAGTGACGTCAGTGAGCAGTCTAGATGGCATCAGCAGTAGAAGAGCATCCGTCAGCATCTCTGGATACATAAGATCTACGAGAACGAGTAACCAGAGCATAAGATGTAATAAGAAAAGAAAGAGGACGAACACAGAAACGGGCAGACGTCTGAGCTCACTGATACAGTCCTGAGACCCTGTGAAGTCACCCTGAGAACTCGAACTGGAAGAGTTGTGAAGCCTGTCAGAAGACTTTTAGAGTCAATGAGTCAAGTGATTGCTGAGCCTGACAAAAGAGAGCATCTAGCTTCCCTGATTCAAGCCCTATCAACTTTTATCGAAGTGACAGTACACCAGTCAAATATAGAGGCCCAGAGGATAGATTAATAGAGAAATAGATCTCAAGAAAGAATCAATAGATTAATAAGGGAATGATAATTACTTTATTATAGGGTCATAGGTTATATGTATAAGGACATATTTCTACCTGGCAAAGTCTCTTTGCTGTCCTTCTGGATGACTTTTGGTCAAGGTTACCCTTGTGGAGGAAGAACTCTTACCTTATGTCTTATGGCCTCCATCGGCCGACTTTCCTTACAGTTCTCTGCTACCAATGACTGGAACTAACTGCAACAATCCCTGAAGCTGGAGACTCATAGCTCCCTCACTAGCTTTAAGCACCAGCTGTCAGAGCAGCTCACAGATCACTGCACCTGTACATAGCCAATGTGTAAATAGCCCATCCAACTACCTCGGCTACCTGGTTAAATAAAGATGAAATATAGTTTTTAAAAGTTGGCTGAAATTAAGAAGGGGTGAGTGTAGGAGAGTTAAAATGATTATTCCATCAAACTTTAAATTACTAGAATAGCACACAACGCAGAACAGAATGTCCAGGTTAAGGGTCAGTGGCCCAAGCCCGTGAAAAGGAATATTCCAAGTTCAGACAAAAGGAGTCAGATCGCTATGATCGCCAGGAACTTTATTTGTGGTTTCTATTTTCAATTGTTGCACTACTAGTACTGCCTGTTGGGTATGCAGCTACAGTAGCTGGATGATATTAACATCTTCGGTTTTTATTTCATTAAATGTATTTCATTTCATCTGTGTGCTTACGTCACCTACTAACACCTTTGTACTACCCGTAGCTCTCGTTCTCCTGAGAAAACTCTGAGAGAGAAAAAAACACTTGTCAGATGGTGCATTGGAGACTGGTGTATTCCTGTCCTGTCTATTCATAATATTATTGCAGAACTACATAAAAGCCAAAAAGACAGCCGTGGTGTCGCTCTTCATTTCTTGGTTCTTCTGTGGTACATATAAAAGACCGCTACAAAATCACCTCAGTGCTTGAAGGCTAGCATTCACAATATAGGTAAAGCATGAGAATGGAGCAGCTAATAACAAACACTAACCTGATTCTGCCCAGTGAATTATCTTTCTTTACCGGTTAAGATGAAGAGACAGAGTACTGTTGGTAGGACTATGGTACACAATGGCTGCATATCTAACATATAATATGTCTACAATACTGTATTTTGATTTACTCCATAATAGAACAATATCAAAAGTTGTTGTACCAACCTTCCCGGCAACAGTAGAGTGTTTGTCAACTGACCGATTGTGTCTATTGTTAGCTAGTGTAGGTAGTGTGCATGTGAGCTTGGCCACTGGCGATCTGAGCCAAAGTGGATTCACCCAGTGAAGATGAAAAAGTCAGTAGGGCTGTGTCTTAAATGCACCCTATCCCCTATTTACTGTACTACTTTGACCTGGTCCCATAGGGCTCTGGTGAAAAGTAGTGTACTATATAGGGAATAGGGTGCCCTTTGGGATGCATCCTAGGTTATATTACCACACTTACACAACTACACTGTTCCCATTTTGAACTCAAACAGTGTTAGATGATCTTGGGATTGATTCTGCTCAGTCATCAAAGCACAGCTTTGTTGTATTACCCAAGTGATGGATCAATATTATTATAAACTGTGTTTTTGCTCTCATTTGAACAAAGCCAGAGCCACTGATGTCTTGATGGGATTGAGGGCCTTGTATCACTCATTGGAAGAAGATCATTCAAGTTTGGTGAGCTGAGGGAATAGGGAATAGGGACAAATGTCAATAACTCTTTGGTTGTGCTATTTTAGTTTTTAACCTTCAACAAGTTAATGTTAGCTGTTTTAAAGTCAAGTGAATTTGTGATGACTTCAAGCAAGACAAATCATGTAAACATAAATATTGGATGGAATATTTTGCATAAGACTTAGGAACAGAAATAGTAACAAATGTTCATAATAAATGTATAATAATTTTCTGAAATACATGTACGACGTTTTTAACCTACCATATTACAATGAAACTACAGACTATAAAACAAAGTGTGCTGAGAGGAAAATATATTGCAATATTTTATTTGGTTGGCATTTGCCATGTCGTGGACATGAGTTACAATTTCTGGACAACTTTAACATGTAATTGTGTAACTTTGGCAGATAAATCACTCTAATTTACTAAATGAAATGCAACCAAATCATCATCTTATCCCTAACATAAAGTACTGTGCAGCCGTCTTCATCAACATGACCAAGGCTTTCGCCTCTGTCAATCACCGTATTCTTATCGGCAGACTCAACAGCCTTAGTTTCTCTAATGACTGCCTCACCTGGTTCACTAACTACTTCTCAGATACAGTTCAGTGTGTCAAATCGGAGGGCCTGTTGTCCGGACCTCTGGCAGTCTCTATGGGGGTGCCACAGGGTTCAATTCTCGGGCCGACTCTTTTCTCTGTATATATCAATGATGTCGGTCTTGCAGTGGCTGATTCTTTGATCCACCTCTACGCAGACGACACCATTCTGTATACTTCTGGCCCTTCTTTGGACACTGTGTTAACAAATCTCCAAACAAGCTTCAACGCCGTACAACACTCTTTCCATGGCCTCCAACTGCTCTTAAATGCTAATAAAATGAAATGCATGCTCTTCAACCGATCGCTGCCCGCACCCGCCCGCCCGACTAGCATCACTACTCTGGACGGTTCTGACTTAGAATATGTAGACAACTATAAATACCTAGGTGTCTGGCTAGACTGTCAACTCAACTTTCAGACTCACATTAAGCATCTCCAATCTAAAGTTAAATCTAGAATCGGCTTCCTATTTCGCAACAAAGCCTCCTTCACTCATGCTGCCAAACATACCATCTTAAAACTGACTATCCTACCGATCCTTGACATCGACGATGTCATTTACAAAATAGCCTCCAACACTCTACTCAGCAAACTGGATGCAGTCTATCACAGTGCCATCCGTTTTGTCACCA
Source organism: Salvelinus namaycush (assembly GCF_016432855.1). Lineage (NCBI taxonomy): Eukaryota > Metazoa > Chordata > Actinopteri > Salmoniformes > Salmonidae > Salvelinus > Salvelinus namaycush. The sequence continues at coordinate 32,236,858 of NC_052313.1, forward strand.
AAGCCCCATATACTACCCACCACTGCGACCTGTATGCTTTTGTTGGCTGATCCTCACTACATATTCGTCGCCAAACCCACTGGCTTCAGGTTATCTATAAGTCTTTGCTAGGTAAAGCTCCACCTTATCTCAGCTCACTGGTAACCATAGCAACACCCACCCGAAGCACACGCTCCAGCAGGTATATTTCACTGGTCATCCCCAAAGCCAACACTTACTTTGGCCACCTTTCCTTCCAGTTCTCTGCTGCCAATGACTGGAACGAATTGCAAAAATCACTGAAGTTGGAGACTTATATCTCCCTCCCTAACTTTAAACGTCAGATGTCAGAGCAGCTTACCGATCGCTGCAGCTGTACACAGCAGATCTGTAAATAATCCATCCAACCAACTACCTACCTCATCCCCATATTTGTTTTTGTTTTTCTACTCTTTTGCACACCATTATTTGTACTTTCACAATTGTAATTACTTCGCCACTATTGGCCTATTTATTGCCTTACCTCCTTACTTAATTTGCACACACTGTAAACAGATTTTTCATGAGACTTTTTGTGCTATTGACTGTACGTTTGTTTATCCCAATTATAATTATGTGTTGTTTTTGTCGCATTGCTTTGCTTAATCTTGGCCAGGTCGCATTTGTAAATGAGAACTTGTTCTCAACTGGCCCACCTGGTTAACTTAAGGTGAAATAAAATAAATAAATAAACACATTAAAAATATATATATATGTTATTTAAATGCACACTTTCTACACATAGGCCCTCGATCATGTCATTAGTCCAACTAGCAATTCTTGCTGCAAGTTACATTGTTTCTGTTGTGTATTGGGTTCTTCTACAGATGTAGGAGATTAATTATCAGCCAGTTTGCCTCATCAGGAAAATAACCCTGCAGCAACAGGAAGTGTGAATTATTATGTGGATTATAATTAATGGACATTTTAGGTGGGGTTGATACATGTGTGACTCATTTCAGGAAACTAGGGACATGTCATTGGTCACTACTTCACAGGAGTACGAATTGAACATAAAATGTTAACATTTTATATTTTAGCGATTTTAGTTTTATTGTATTTGTGATTTTACATTTTCAAACTGAGGGCAACCATGGCATCCATGACAGGGAGAAGCGTCCATCCATGATGTATACGGGTAAGATAGTCTAGCTAGCTACATTTACAGATATTACACATTTCTAATTTTGACAGAAAGTGGTTTCATTTCAAGTTAATGTGTACTGTTAGCTAGGTAGCTAAAGTTAGCTGGCTGGCTAGCTAGCTAACGTTACCTCTGTGATCTTATTATTCATATCTCAGAGCCATTTGCTTTGCTAGTTATAGCCTAATGTTAGCTAACTAACATCGGACCTGGTTGGTTAGCTACCTGCAGATTCATGCAGGGTAGTAATGTCATGAGTTGGGATTTAGGTTAATTGTTTAGCAAGCTAGCTACATGTCTTAGAAAAAGACAACAATATGCAACTGCAACAACTGTTCATAGACGTAACTTGTAAATTCGCTCTGGCTATCTACTCTGATTTCAGAGCATAATATTTTTTGCTTTATTCACCCTTTTTTTTTTAAAGCATTTTTTTTATTAGTCTAGCTAGCTACATAGTCTAGCTAGCTACATTCTCAGATATTACACGCTTCTAATTTTGACCTAAATTAATTTTCATTTCAAATTAAATTGTACTGTTGGCTGGCTAGCTAACATTAGCTGGCTATCTCGCTAGATAACGTTACATGTATTATTCGTATATCAGAGACATTTGTTTTGCTAGTTATAGCCTAATGTTAGCTAGCTAACATTGAACCTGGTTGGTTAGTTACCTGCAGATTCATGCAGGGTAGTAACGTCATGAGTTGGGATTATGGTTCATTGTTTACCTAGCTAGCTAGCTACATGTCTTAACAAAAGACTCCACTATGCAAGTAACCATTCCATTAGAATCTCACTGCAACAACTGGGATAGATGTAGCTGGTAAATTTGCTCTGGCTATCTACTCTGATTTCAGAGCACTCTCGTCTGAGTGTGCCCAAGTGCAGAATAATTGATAAATTTACGAATGCTCAAGCCCCGTCGAATATGGTCGGTGTCAGTAAACGTTGGCAAAAAAGTGTAAATTGTTGCTAGCAGCACAGTTGCAGTCACCAACACTCTGGATAACATAAAAACAGCCTAACCAGCTCTGCCAGGGCGAGTAAAATGGTCAGTGAGCTGTTCTCTCATTTGTGTCTGGAAGAAGCTAGCAAGTTAGACAACGTTAGCCATTTCGCTTGGGTGCTTGACTGCTGTTGTTAGGACAGAACGCTAGGATCAACTCTTAAAGAGGTTGGTGGGGATAAAGCTTAAGAGTGTGTGAACGATGCTGAATGGGTGCAGTCAAAGAAGAGCTCTCCAGTAGGTACCAACACATTCAAATGCCATTTTATCAAAAGTGACGTTACAGGTTTATCAACTTTAAAAGCAGAATTACTTACCCATTGTTCCTCAAATGCAGTGTATAATATACCATTTTCAAGCTCTGTGTCTGCTTTCATCCAACGTAAAAAACACAATTTCAAATGTTGCTACATAAGACTGAATCAAGGAGGTCGGTCAAATTTTTGGTTAAGGCAAATCACGTCATAAATATCAAAGTGTCCTTTTTGAAACTCAAATAGACTACATGTTTGCTTTTCCTGCCTTACAGACAATTTATCAGCAGCAAAATAGTGATCCAATTAAGATCCTACATCTGTAGTATATATTCTGAATGCATATGTTATGGTAAATATAAAGAATGTATATATTTGCAGGTGAGAAGGCAAATCTACACATTTACCATTTACAGATAATCTATAGATTTCCAGAGGAATCTGTAGATTTCCCAAATTTACACATAAATCATTACACATACAGTACCAGTAAAAAGTTTGGACACACCTACTCATTCAAGGTTTTTTCTTTATTTTTACAATTTTCTACATTGTAGAATAATAGTGAAGACGTCAAAACTATGAAATAACACATGGAATCATGTAGTAACCAAAGAAAGTGTAAAACTAATTAAAATCTAAGTTATATTTTTGATTCTTCAAAGTAGCCACCATTTGCCTTGATGACAGCTTTGCACACTCTTGGCATTCTCTCAACCAGCTTCATGAATTAGTCACCTGGAATGCATTTCAATTAACAGGTGTGCCTTGCTAAAAGTTCATTTGTGGAATTTCTTTCCTTCTTAATAACGTTTGAACCAATCAGTTGTGCTGTGACAAGGTAGGGTGGTATACAAAAGATAGCACTATTTGGTAAAATACCAAGAACAGCTCAAATAAGCAAAATAAACAACAGTTCATCTTTATTTTAAGCTCAGTCAACACGGAAGATTTCAACGTTTCTTCAAGTGCAGTCGCAAAAACCATCAAGCGCTATGAAGAAACTGTCTCTCATGAGGACCGCCACAGGAAAGTAAGATCCAGAGTTACCTTTGCTGCAGAAGATAAGTTCATTAGAGTTACCAGCCTCGGAAATTGAGGCCCAAATAAATGCTTCACAGAGTTCAAGTAACAGACACATCTCAACATCAACTGTTCAGAGGAGATGGCGTGAATCAGGCCTTCATGGTCAAATTACTGCAAAGAAACCACTACTAAAGGACACTAATAAGAAGAAGTGACTTGCTTGGGCCAAGAAACACGAGCAATGAACATTAGAGCGGTGGAAATCTGTCCTATGATCTGATGAATCCAAATGTGCGATTTTTGGTTCCAATCGCCGTGTCTTTATGAGACACAGAGTAGGTGAACGGATCTCCGCATGTGTGGTTCACACTGTGAAGCACGTAGGAGGAGGTGTGATGGTGTGGGGGTTCTTTGCTGGTGACATTGTCTGTGATTTATTTTGAATGCAAGGCACACTTCACCAGCATGGCTACCACAGCATTCTGCAGCGATACGCCATCCCATCTGGTTTGGACTTAGTGGGACTATCATTTGTTTTTCAACAGACAATGACCCAACACACCTCCAGGCTGTGTAAAGGCTATTTGACCAAGAAGGAGAGGGATGGAGTGCTGCATCAGATGACCTGGCCTCCACAATCAACCGACCTCAACCCAATTGAGATGGTTTGGGATGAGTTGGGCCGCTGAGTGAAGGAAAAGCAACCAAGTGCTCAGCATATGTGGGAACTCCTTCAGGTCTGTTGGAAAAGCTTTCCAGGTGAATCTGGTTGAGACAATGCCAAGAGTGTGCAAAGCTGTCATCAAAGCAAAGTGTGTCTGCTTTGAAGAATCTCAAATATAAAATATATTTTGATTTGTTTAACACTTTTTTGGTTACTATATGATACCATATGTGTTATTTCATTGTTTTGATGTCTTCACTATTATTCTAAAATGTAGAAAATAGTAAAAATAAAAACTTGAATGAGTATGTATGTCCAAACTTGTAACTGGTACTGTAGATGAACAGTAAACAGTTACAAACCATAGTGTAAAAGCACAGAGAACGCAAATGACTTCTAAACCATGTAGTCTCAGCACTTTCCAGTTTTGGAGACTTGGCACGAACAGGAAATGGCAGGGCTACTCTGTGCTATTGAAAGAGGCAGGATGATGGTAAATGCTAGATTCAGGGAGGGACAACAACTGCTCCTGTCTGATAAGAGGAAAGCTGAAACCGTAGCACACTAGCAATCCCCTGGGGTTTGCCTGCATGTCAGTTAGATGAAAAATTTGTGAAAAATATTGAGAGGGAGTAAAGTGACATTAGGGCCTTCAGTGACAATCTGAGGGGACTACGAACATAGGGGATAAGTTAAATCAAATCAAATCAAATTGGATTGGTCGTGTACACATATTTTGCAGATGTTATCACAGGTGCAGTGAAAAGCTTATGTTTCTAGCTCCAACAGTGCAGAAATAGTCTGAGTACAAGTCTCTTTGTAACATACCACACCTTGACACTACTTGTCATTGCCAATGAGACTGGTCTTTCGGCAATCTAAATGTTCAATATATGCTGGATTTATGGTGGAGTTGCTCATTGGTTGTTGGAAATAACATTACTATTTTCCATGACATGTGGCCTCGAAAATATAATTAGAATTCATTACAAAGTTAAAAACAAACATTTAGCTAGTCAAGTTGTTGCATTTTGAGGATGTTTTGCAGATGAAAGAGCAGTATGTACAGTACCTTGCGAAGGTATTCATCCCCTTTGGTGTTTTTCCTATTTTGTTGCATTACAACCTGTAATTGATTTTTATTTGGTTTTCATGTAATGGACATACACAAAATAATCCAAATTGGTGAAGTGAAATGAAAAAAATAACTTGTTTCAAAAGAATTAAAAAAATGTAAAACTGAAAAGTGGTGCGTGCGTGCATATGTATTCACCACCTTTGCTATGAAGCCCCTAAATAAAATCTGGTGCAACCAATTACATTAGAAGTCACATAATTAGTTAGATTGCACACAGGTGGACTTTATTTAAGTGTCACATGATCTCAGTATATATACACCTGTTCTGAAAGCCCCCAGAGTCTGCAACACCACTAGCAAGGGGCACCAACAAGCAAGCGGCACCATGAAGGCAAAGGAGATCTCCAAACAGGTCATGGACAAAGTTTTGGAGAAGTACAGATCAGGGTTGAGTTAAAGAAATATATCTGAAACTTTGAACATCCCACGGAGCACCTATAAATACATTATTAAAAAATGGAAAGAATATTGCACCACAACAAACCTGCCAAGAGAGGGCCGCCCACCAAAACTCACGGACCAGGCAAGGAGGGCATTAATCAGAGGCAACAAAGCGACCAAAGATAACCCTGAAGGAGTTGCAAAGCTCCACAGCAGAGATTGGAGTATCTGTCCAAAGGATCACCTTAAGCCATACACTCCACAAAGTTGGCCTTTACGGAAGAGTAGCCAGAAAAAAAGCCATTGCTTAAAGAAAAAAATAAGCAAACACATTTGGTGTTCGCCAAAAAGCATGTGCGAGACTCCCCTAACATATGGAAGACGGTACTCTGACAAGACTAAAATTGAACTTTTTGGCCATCAAGGAAAACCCTATGTCTGGCGCAAACCCAACAACTCTCATCACCCCGATAACATCATCCCCACAGTGAAGCATGGTGGTGGCAGCATCATGCTGTGGGGATGTTTTTATTTGGCAGGTACTGGGAAACTGGTTAGAATTGAAGGAATGATGGATGGCGCTAAATACAGGGAAATTCTTGAGGGAAACCTGTTTCAGTCTTCCAGAGATTTGAGACTGGGAGAGAGGTTCACCTTCCAGCAGGACAATAACCCTAAGCATACTGCTAAAGCAACACTCCAATGGTTTAAGGGGAAACATTTAAATGTCTTGGAATGGCCTAGTCAAAGCCCACACCTCAATCCAATTGAGAATCTGTGGTATGACTTAAAGTTGCTGTACACCAGCGGAACCCATCCAACTTGAAGGAGCTGGAGCAGTTTTGCCTTGAAGAATGGGAAAAAAATCCCAGTGGCTCGATTCTGCCAAGCTTATAGAGACATACCCTAAGAGACTTGCAACTGTAATTGCTGCAAAAGTTGGCTCTACAAAGTATTGACTTTGGGGGGGTGAATAGTTATGCACGCTCAAGTTTTCAGTTTTTTTGTCTTATTTCATGTTTGTTTCACAATCAAAAATATTTTGCATCTTCAAATTGGTAGGCATGTTGTGTAAATCAAATGATACAAATCTATTTTAATTCCAGGTTGTAAGGCAACAAAATAGGAAAAATTCCAAGGGGGTGAATACTTTCGCAAGCCACTGTACTGTACAAACACACCCGAATGTGGTTCTTGACTTAAGATATTGGATAACTTTTTTGTTGAAGTGAAGTAATTATTACATTCTGTCATTATTGACCTTCAGGCTAGTACTGTGAGTTCTGCTACTAAGCAATGTTATGTATTCAATTAGTGGTTCAGCTTTATACCACACTCACTACCCTTCATATGGTATGTGCCATATGCTTGCCAAGGTGGGTGAAGGCAGCAGTTGTGTCAGGCAATGTGAGGCTCACTCTGGAGTCTCTTTTGGCCACCAAACAGATGAGATGTGGCCCCATCCTTGAATGGCCTCAGAAAAATTGGGGAGGCATTATCAAAGGCCTCAGCTTGCCCTGCTCTTCGTCAGTCTCCACTCGGCTAATGCCTGAATCAGTAATGTCCCAGTGTTCGCCTTATCTCCCCCGGCCACTTGGATGCAGTGCCAACCTCCAGTTGATGGCAATGCTCTGATCTGAAGACAAGACAGTTGTATGCCAAGGTGGGCAACAGAAAAAAGTGACCCCCACCACCGGCACTCATCGACTCTCCCTCCCTCTCTCTCACACACAAGCACACCAACTGCTTCAACTGCTCTGTGCTCCCTCAGCACACTCAGAAGGTTGGAGTAACGCTTGGCTCATTAGATTGACCTATGCTGTTCCTATGTTGACCCAATTTAGGCAGTTGGAGAAACTTACATGGCTCTTTAGACTACCCTTTTCTGATCCTGTATGTAGACCCAATGACGTATGCAGGGGTAGGCATTAACACATCCAACAGTCTTAACCTGTAAGGCATATACATGTATTTGTCTAAAGCAAATTAGCTACCTAAAAAAAAGTAAGATCTTTTGTTTCTATGGAACTTTATTAATATTTTCTGCATATTCACCAACTGGAGATTCAATGATAGCATCAGTACTCTTTCTGTAACTTCCTAATATAATTTGTTTCATATTTTAATATACTACCAGTATACTAAAGCATACTTAAATATACATAAAGCTATAATAATATACTTCAATATGAGATGTATTTTTCTAGTATATCTTAATATGCTATCATCACACTTCAATACACTTATTAAAAATGTACTTTACATTTATTGTTTTTCAGTATTTAAGTATATTATATGCTCACTATTATTAAACTTAAACACACTCATAAAAAAATTAATTTAATTGTAATTTAGTATAGTCATTCAAAATACACTTGGAGTTGTTTTTAAGTTGAAGCATAATTTTTTTTATAAAACTACTTGTGAGTGATCAAGTACACTATAAGTATACAGTGCCTTGCAAAAGTATTCATACCCCTTGTATTTCTTCAAAATCAATTGTGTTAAAACATGGGATTAAAATTGATTTAACTGTCATTTGTTGTCAACAACGAACTCAAAGTACTCTATGTGAAGTTTAAAAATAAATAATACAAATTAGAAAACTAAAATATTGGCATTACATAAGTATTCAGCCCCTTTGTTAAGGCAAGCCTAAATTAATTCAGGAGTAAAATGTGGTTTAAAAAAATCAAATAATATGTTAAATGAACTCTGTGTGAAGTAATAGGGGTTGGCATTATTTTTTGAATTACTAACCCTTCCTCTGTCCCCCATACAACATCTGTTAGGGCCTCAGTCAAGTATTACATTTCATGCACAGATTCAACTACAAAGACCAGAGAGCCTTTCAAAAGCCTCATAAAAGGGCAGTGATTGATAGATCGGTAACAATATCAAATCAGACATTGAATATCTCTTTAAGCATGGTCAAATTAATAATTATGCTGTGGATTATGTATTAAACCACCCAGACATATCAAAGATACCATCGTCCTTCTGAATTGAGCTGCAGGGCAGGAATTAAACTTGCCCAGGAATGTTACCATGAGGCCATTGGTGATTGTAAAAGGTAAATGACTATGATGGGGGAAAAGCAGATGGATCAACAAAATTGTAGTGATTCCACAATACTGATTTAAATAAAAGTGAAAAGAACAATGCAAAAGTACATAATGCAGCAAGGAACTAAAGTATTACTGCACAGCTGAAGAACATGCTTCCTGAGAGTATACTTTCTTATATGTCAAGAAAATGTACTTAAGTATACTTTAAAAAACTCATGTTCACAAACATTTGCATATTATGCAGCATCCTTTCCTGTAGCTGAAATGATGATTTATAATCTGATATTGTTCCTCATATTTTGCTTATTCAAATGTTTTAATGTTTAATTTCAAACTGAATAATGTTGTACATTTAATTACAACATGATATATTACAAATTACACATGTTATTGAAATGTTAATTTATTACGGTAATGTGAACGACTAAAGCATTAAATGCCCATGGTGCAGTTTTTAAACATGTGTCTTGTATGTTATGCTCAAGACATAACTACTTTGTAAATAGCATGTTAAAACATTGGCTAAGGAGATGCCTTGGTCAACCAAGGTATCCTTTGCATAGCTAATGTGGTTTAAAAGTATACTTGAAACATTATAAATACACTTCTTTGTCAAGAAAATACTGGAATTCTAGTTCAAATACCATTTTAGTATACTTAGAATTGGAGAAATATACATACAATATACTTAAGGTGTATTCAGGTGTATTCAAAGTATATTTGTTGTGCTCATTGTCTATTATTTTACTCAGAATATATTTAAGTACAAAAAATTCCCAATTGAAATCATTTAAAATTCTATTGAATGTACTTAAATTGTAAAGCGTCTGTGTGTAGCTGGTGAGATGAGTCAGGCGCAGGACAGCAGATATGAGTAATGAAAGCAACTTTACACAATAATAACGCAATACACGTTGTATAAATACAAGGCCACAAATACGGACCGCAATACAATAAACAATTACTCACAAACAAACATGGGGGAACAGAGGGTTAAATAATGAACAAGTAATTGGGGGATTGAAACCAGGTGTGTAAGACAAAGACAAAACAACTGGAAAATGAAAAGTGGATCGGTGATGGCTAGAAGGCCGGTGACGTCGACCGCCGAACGCCGCCCGAACAAGGAGAGGGACCGACTTCGGCGGAAGTCGTGACATAAATAATAAGAAAATAGTCAGAAAATGTACATTAAATGGAATTAAAATTGTTCCAATTTAGACTTTTTTAAATATACTTAAAATATGTTAATAAAGTATGATTTAAGTATATTAAAAAAAATACAATTTCCGCATGGGATTCTCTGGATATGAATACATCTCCACAGTTACCAAATTCATAGCAGTACTGCTGTTTCAAACCTACAGTAAGAAACATTCATGCTGTATTAAACTTAAGGAACCCATTTACAGTAGTACGTTGGGGAAAAACGTCAACAATAGACCATACAATAGACCATACTGTAGTTATTTCATTTACAATGGTAGTAAACCATTGTACATACATTCATTCTATCACACTGCATTATACCTAAAATCAGATGCTATGGATTTAGCACATGAAAGTGTTTAGGTAAAAAGGAATGCTAATACTAAATCAATATTGTACAATTATTGACTGACATATCAAATGAATTTCACTTATTAATGACCACAGGCCTCCATTACTTATTTAAATACCTGCATAAATAAATTGTCATCTGATTTGTGTGAACGGTATGTTATAAAATATGTTATGCACTTCGGCTTAGGGTACTTTCCATCATTTAGACAGTTCATGTTTTATTGCAGCTATTTTCATTGTACATAGATACTGCTGCTGTAAATTCCCTCAACAAAGTACTACAACATAACAGGAGAGTTCACAAACAAGGGCTTTTCAAATGAGAATTGATGCTGCAAAGGTTGAGTGACACCCTCGGTGGACAACTGACAACGTCCATGTTTCTGTTTCCTACTTTCCAACTTTTGTAGCATTAATTTACAGCTCAAATGCAACAATAACAACCCAATAAAACATCCTATAACAAAGTACACTACAAGCTACGGCTACAGACTTGTGTCAATGTTAACACTGAAAATGCTCAGTTGCAAAGTTGTTGCTAGAGAACATCAGCGTCTTATTATCTCCCCATCTTGATCTTCCGTCCCCCTTAATTAGAATTACGGCCCTCTGCGGTGCAGAAAGTCCTCCGCAAATCGCTTCAAGTTACTATGTGGACGCAGATGAAAAAGCTTTCTTTGGCGAAGCTATGAGGCAACAAGGGACGTGGTCAGCCACGCAATACACCACAGGACGCCTGATCAAAAGCAGTCTGATCGGTATCTGTCCTCTTAACCATGAACTTTAAAACAGGGTGACGGATACTGCAAAGTCAGATCTCACTACTGCTCAGTTTGAAATAACCCTTTATGTAAATGTGTCTGAAGGTAAAAAGAGAGAGAGAAAAAGTCTTATGTTAGATAACAGGTATTACTCGCCCAAACCCACCACACCAACCTTGAAAAGCAGTCCAGTGCAGGATTGCCTCCTAAGATCCTGCACTCATTAGCTTCCATGCTAAAGCCTAGTTTCTTTATCAAAGGCTCGCCCTTTAGACATATTTTACCATAACGAGCGTTCAACTCCTCACGTGTGCTTCAAACTGATTCCAATGCAGTTATATTTCAACGCAATTATATTTTGGTTAGTTCTCTGTGAATAAATCATGGACTGTCTGCTAATATAATAATAATATGCACATATACAACTAATACAATTTATACATCTGAAATGGACACAATAACTTTGGATTCTTTCGGACTAGCTTCAGAAGGCCATCCAGTAGGTATCAAACATCACTCTAGACAAGACTCAGATTTCCTCAACTACAGATCAACTGAATAAGGTTTTTCCCAAACCAAAATGGGGAACCAACTAAATCATTCATCCACAAAGAATAACTGGGACCTGGTTATCTGTCACGGTTTTCTAAAGTTGAACCCAGAAGCAGACCAGGACAAGGAGAGTAAGACGAAGGTGAGTATTTATTTACACGTTTGAATGTAGTGATAGAAAAATCCAAATGACGGAGCGGGCAGCGGAGGTGAGTTGATGGGATTGAATAGGCAGATCCAATGAAGTAACTGAAGTCACCGACGACCAGGTAGGGATGAGATGAGTGTTCCGGGTGAATGATGTTCATGGCTAACTATCCGGCAGGGAATGGATGTCAGGTCAGTGCTTATGAAGTGGAGGGGTGATGATCAGGACCAGGTGTGCAGATAGCTGATGGGATACAGGTGCGGGTACTCAGAGATCTTCCAACTAGCTACGTCGCCCGGCAACCAGACAGGGTGCGTTCCAGGACACCGGAAAAAACACTCCAGGACAGAACACAGGCAAAAACAGACTCAGGAAGCGGGATTCGTGACATTATCAGAGATTGGTTCCTTTCTGTACATTTAGTGGTAGGGTAATTTGGATTGTTAGGGAATATGAGTTCCAATTAGGCATTACATTTATGGTGGTCACTTTGATGTGTTATTGCAATGTGGAAATTGCAACTTTATAGCAATAACAAAAAATGTAAAACATTTATAAACCAAAAATCAGTCTGGCAGATGCATTATTACTTCCCTGTGGAAATAGTGTGGTTATATGAAATAATAACTGCGAAAAATTGCCCATTTCACTATTGCTCTATTAAAGAGCGTCTCCATATGAAGTTGTTTTATTAACCAGTAACAGGGTGTCACATATTTTGCATAGTATGGAGAGGAAAATACACATTGGATTCAGAAAATTGGGACCACCGGTTGTAGGCCAATGCACATTTACAGTATATGTACAGTATAAAATTGTGAAATTAAGTCTATCAAAATGCTTATTAATGTGATACTCATCTGCACATTCAAAAATACATTAAACTGTATATAATCTCCGACCCATTATAGCAATATAATCTTAAAATGTATTTAGTTCTGCAGTCTGATGTATGCATAATTGACTCCAGTGCAATCTATGTGTGGTAACATGTCACGCTACACATCGTCATCAATAATGTATCAACCTACATTTGAACTGCTTGATGTAGCATACATTTATCAAAGTCAACAACTGAAGAGAACATACAGTTTTAAATCGGCAGGAATTGTTCAATGAGGTGCACTGCTAGGCAAGGTGTACATTACAGGGGAGCCAGGGGTTGGTCAGCTCCGCTGAATGAGACGTTATCTCCCCTAAATGCCACAAAAATCTAACTGGGGGAGCCTATAAATAATGCTAATTTAACCATTCTCTATTTGTTCAAAATGTAGTGGTAAATATGTTTTACAGTGATAAATATGAAAACAATGCCTTCCAAATGAAACAAACACCCTCACCTCTCTGTCATGGTTTAAAACTTCTTGCCACTATAGGGGGTGCTGTTTTGCATTAGCATAATTTGCTCTCCAGATAAAACTGCCTAGTACTCAATTCTTGCTCGTACAATATGCATATTATTGTTATTATTGGATAGAAAACACTCTCTAGTTTCTATAGCCGTTTGAATTATGTCTCTGAGTGAAACAGAACTCATTCTACAGCACTTTTCCTCCCAGTGTGTGAGATTTCAGCTATCTTGGCCTCTGGTTCCAGATCAGTTTTAAAGTCCCTGTAAATCCTATGAGGATACAAACACTGCCCACGCCTTCCTCTAGATGTCAGTAAGTGGTGACAATTTGAATGGAGTTGATTGCGCAATCAGTGCCTGTATAAAACGGCAAAGACCGGATGTACCGTCCCTTTGCTCCCTGCGCCTGACGCAGGATGGACGTTGGACCTCCTCTCTTTCCAAGCTTTGGTTTAGCCACTTATATATCGCCGGTCATGTTTTTACTCGTTATTGGTGTTAAAAACATCATAAGGTAGTTAATTTAAACCGTTTTATAGCAATTTATATCCGTTTAGTGCGATTTTGAGGCAGTTCTATGTGACGCCCATCCAAGAGCTGGGCACGTTTCGGGGTCCCGGTCGAACGTTAGTGGGCATTTCGACGGACAGAGGACATCTTTCGACCAAAAGAAGATTAGACCCAAGAAAGGATACATTGCCCAAGATTCTGATGGAAGATCACCTCATAGTAAGAAATATTTAAGATGATAAATCGTTGTTCTGTCGAAAAATTTTAAACGCATATTCCGCCATTTTGTTTGGTATAGCTTCGCTTGGCGAACCCTGTATTGCACAGTAAGGATAATTTTAGAAATGTAATTCAGCGATTGCATTAAGAACTAATTTGTCTTTCGATAGCTGTCCAACTTTTATTTTTTTAGTCAAGTTTATGAATAGTTATCCATGAGACAAGATCACTGTGAAAGATGGCGTCCGACATTTTCAGGCTAGTTTTGCTAGTATTGTCATTGTATAACCACGGTTGTTTGTGGCTAAATATGCACATTTTCGAACAAACTCTATATGTATGTTGTAATATGATGTTACAGGAGTGTCATCGGAAGAATTCTGAGAAGGTTAGTGAAAAAATTAATATATTTTGGCGATGATAACGATATCGCTCTCTTTGGCTTGAATCAATGGTCGGGTAACGTTTGCATATGTGGTATGCTAATATAACGATTTATTGTGTTTTCGCTGTAAAACACTTAGAACATCTGAAATATTGTCTGAATTCACAAGATCTGTGTCTTTCCATTGCTGTGAGTTGTGTATTTTTAAGAAATGTGTTATGATTAGTAATTAGGTAATACACGTTGCTCTGTGTATTTATTCTAGTCGAGTTGTGATGGTGGGTGCAATTGTAAACTAGGATTTATACCTGAAATATGCACATTTTTCTAACAAAACCTATCCTATACAATACATATGTTATCAGACTGTCATCTGATGAGGTTTTTTCTTGGTTAGTGGCTATCAATATCTTTATTTGGCCGAATTGGTGATAGCACCTGATGGAGTAAGAAACTGATGGAGTTAGGAAAGTGCTGTCTTTTGCTAACGTGGTTAGCTAATAGATTTACATATTTTGTCTTCCCTGTAAAACATTTTAAAAATCTGAAATGGTGCCTTTATTCACAAGATCTGTATCTTTCATTTGGTGTCTTGGACTTGTGATTTAATGATATTTAGATGCTACTATTTAATTGTGACGCTATGCTAGCGATGCTAATCAGTGTGGGGGGGGTGGGGGGTGATCCCGGATCCGGGGTTGAGGTTCGGTAAAGGTTAAACAATTTATTTCAATGTGACAGTGCTGTCCACTAAGTAGGTCTGAATTCTGTGCCATCCGTGGCCAGAAGTAGTACACCATTTATTTAGCTTTATTCTTTTTTGCATAAATATTCAAATACAGAAGAATATTACAGCTGTTATTTGGACAAATACAGATCACTACAAGCTAACTAGACAGCTTTATGCAATACACACAGATAGTTAGGTAGAAATAAGTATTTCCGATTTACTGCTGATGAAGTGCTTTGAACACACATACTTGTATAGTGTAACTGGAGCTGACAGCTTTCCATCATCACGATGTAATAGCCTGAAACCATGAGGTTCGTCTAACCTGGTCCTTGAGCGGTTGATGAAACTTAATTTTGGTGGTCTTTCCTCTTAATGTTGTTCAAACAAACGGTACGCAACAGCTTTTCAACAGTTAGATAGTTGAAGATAGTCTGTCGTAATTGGCTCTTTTGCTAATAATCCTGACGTACATCCCATGCGACAGTATATCTGTTCATGCAAAACTTTTATATTTAGAATGAAAATGTTTTTAGGTATAATGTAGTGTGTTTATTAAGAGGACATGAAAGCATGTTAAAAATGACCAACCAAGCATATCCAAAATGTTTATAGAATTATAGAAACAAAATAGAATAGAAGCGTTTTCAAGTTATGAGTAAGGTAGGCAATTTAACATGGGAGTACCGGGAGTAGCCTATGGCTGTACCCTACTTGGGGGTGTGGTCATATTAAGCCATGCCTCGCTGTGTGTATCTATCACTTTTTTTCTCCACAAAAGATGTTGGTATCCGATTGCTAAGCACCCATTTTTTGTAAGTCCAGACGAAACCAGTCTGTCAAAAGTTGCAAGCTCACATCTAAATTCTCAAAGTAAATACATAATGCAATTCCAACCACAAAACCTCTTAGTTAACAGCCAAATCTTTGTTTTAACTTTGTTATACATTCTAATTATATTGTCAAGTCTCCACATGTCATGGGAAATATTAATGGTATTTCCAATGTTTCAACCAATGAGCAACTTCGCTGTAAATCCCGCTCATACTGAATGTTGAGATTGTTGAAAGGCCAGTCTCTATGGCAATGAAAAGGAATGGCAAGGAATGGAATGTTAGCTAAAGAGACTGGTACACAGTCAGGAAGAGGCAAGATCAGGTGGGACCATTCTAGCCAATGACAGGGCAGATAAACATGTGAACAACAGCCACAACTCCAATATAAAGTGTTTTTCTCAAAGTTGCGGGGACGTCACGTGTCCTACTTATCAGTACACTCATAAGAACCTAAACACTATGAAACATATGTTAGATCAAATAAGCCATCACATTCTTATTAACCAAATTCGACACTCATTGTCCTCAATACAAACATTCCATACTTTGTGAGCTAAACATATATTTTTTTAAACACCACCTGCTGGAGAAGACAGATTTTGGACACAATTATCACTCTCGCTTCGCCTCTTCCTCTCTGGTGTGACAACAAATGTCAGTTAATTACTATAGCTCCTGTCTTGGGCCATTCAGTGTAATTTTGAAAAATGCTGGATCTCTATGACAAGCTGCATCATTCACCCGAGTTTCGTCAAAATCGTGACAGTGCTGTCTGAGCGATTGCATGTGACTAACGTATGAACGAACGGATGGAGACTGATCCCCAGTTCGCTCCCCGATTTCATCTTGGGGGAAAAAAATAATAACTGTCTAAGGTGCAGGAACAGAACGTACATAAAATCTAAACTCAACTGAAAAGAGGGGACTACGCAGAGAGAATATATGGGAGTGGACAGTTCCATTCTCTATTTAATAAAGGGAGTTTCCCAAACATTCATTTTAAATACACATGATCATCATATAAAGTTTCAAAGTACTGATCAGATTTCAAATACATGAAATGATTATAACATTAAGAGTACACAATATAAATTTGAAATTTACTTTGCAATTTCAACACGTGAAGGGGAACAGAGTGGTTGCATTTTTCAATGCCCTTCCGAAAACCATACTATAACATTGGAATTCTGGTCGAACCTCCTTTTTCAGAGCACAGCCGGCTTCCATGCTACAGACATGGTGACCATATATAACTGCGGCGAAATGATATACATAATTTCTACTGTTTGCTGTTAATGATAATGGTTAAATTCAAAAGGTTGATGTTGAGTTCAATTATATCAGACTGTTACAACGTAAACTATGAAGTGTGTATTCAACATACACTACCGGTCAAAAGTTTTAGAACACCTACCCATTCAAGGGATTTTCTTTATTTTGACTATTTTCTACATTGTAGAATAATAGTGAAGAAAACTATGAAATAACACATATGTAATCATGTAGTAACCAAAAAAAGTGTTAAACAAATCAAAATATTTGTTATATTTGAGGATCTTCAAATAGCCACCCTTTGCGTTGACGACAGCTTTGCACACTCTTTGCATTCTCTCAACCAGTTTCACCTGGAAAACTTTTCCAACAGTCTTGAAGGAGTTCCCACATATGCTGAGCACTTGTTGGTTGCTTTTCCTTCACTCTGCGGTCCGACTCATTCCGAACCATTTAAATTTGTTTGAGGAAGGGGCATTGTGGAGGCCAGGTCATCTGATGCAGCACCCCATCACTCTCCTTCTTGGTCAAATAGCACGTACACAGCCTGGAGGTGTGTTGGGTCATTGTCCTGTTGAAAAACAGGACAATGATAGTCCCTGCTATGATAGTCCCAATGATAGTCCCCTAAATGATAGTCCCTGCAAAATGCTGTGCTAGCTATGCTGGTTAAGTGTGCCTTGAATTCTAAATAAATCACACAGTCTCACCAGCAAAGTACCCCCACACAATAAAATCTCCTCCTCCATGCTTTATGGTGGGAACCACACATGCAGAGATCATCCATTCCCCACACCGCGTCTCACAAAGACACGGCGGTTGGAACCAAAAATCGCAAATTTGGACTCCAGACAAAAGGACACATTTCCACCAGTCTAATGTCCATTGCTCGTATTTCTTGGCCCAAGCAAGTCTCTTCTTCTTATTGGTGTCCTTTAGTAGTGGTTTCTTTGCAGCAATTCGAGCATGAAGGCCTGATTCTCACAGTCTCCTCTGAACAGTTGATGTTGAGATGTGTCTGTTACTTCATCTCCCTGAAGCATTTATTTGGGCTGCAATTTCTGAGGCTGGTAACTCTAATGAACTTAGTCTCTGCAGCAGAGGTAACTCTGGGTCTTCCTTTCCTGTGGCGGTCCTCATGAGAGCCAGTTTCATCATAGCGCTTGATGATTTTTGCGACTGCACTTGAAGACATTTTCAAAGTTCTTGAAATGTTCCATATTGACTGACCTTCATGTCTTAAAGTAATGATGAACTGTCATTTCTCTTTGCTTATTTGAGCTGTCCTTGCCATAATATGGACTTGGTATTTTACCAAAACAGAGCTAGCTTCTGTATACACCCCTACCTTGTCACAACACAACTGATTGGCTCAAATGCATTAAGAAGGAAATAAATTCCACAAATTAACTTTAAAAAAGGCATACCTGTTAATTGAAATGCATTCCAGGTGACTACCTCATGAAGGTGGTTGAGAGAATGCCAAGCGTGTGCAAATATGTCATCAAGGCAAAGGCTATTTGAAGAATCTCAAATATAAAATATATTCGGATGTGTTTAACACTTTTTTTGTTAGTATTTGATTCCATATGTGTTATTTCATAGTCTTGATGTCTTGACTATTATTCTTCAATGTAGAAAACAGTAGAAATAAAGAAAAACTTTTGACCGAAAGTTCTAAAACTTTTGACCGGTAGTGTAGTATTTCAAACTGTATTTCTGCAATAAATTCATAGGATATCAGAAACAAAAACTATGTGTCGCATTGTCATTTATATAGTACATCACGGTCACACACTCCCCTTCCTCTGGTTTCAGCTGGTGGGCCAGTGGGAAATTAATTCAGCCATGGCATTGTCCTTGCTGGGGACATGGCTGATGGTGCACCTGTAAGGCTGTATGGAAAAGTACCAACGGTTGAAGCAGGCATTGGAGTCCTTCATCCTGTCCATCCACTGCGAAGCCCGGTGGTCCACATGACGAATCCAGAGCCCTCCTTCTCCACTGTCGAATATGGAGCCTCTCTCTCGAACAGCTTCTGACCCCAAGGCCTTTTTTACTCAAATACTTCTAATACGTTGGACTCAAAGTCAATGAAAAGTCATTATTACTTAACATGTTTGTGGTACTGATTAAAAACAAAATGAGAAGTCACACCACATTTTTTTAAAGATACAGTATGATAACAAATTAACTTTTTTCCCAGCATGCTCTATTGCATTATGTCACGTCCTGACCTTAGTTCCTTTTTTATGTCTCTATTTTAGTTTGGTCAGGGTGTGAGTTGGGGTGGGCAGTCTATGTTCTTTTTTCTATGTTGTTGTGTTTCTATGTGTTTGGCCTGGTGTGGTTCCCAATCAGAGGCAGCTGTCTATCGTTGTCTCTGATTGGGAGCCATACTTAGATAGCTTGTTTTCCCACTATGATTTGTGGGTAGTTGTTTTCTGTCTTTGTATTAGTTACCAGACGGAACTGTTTCGGTTGTTCTTTGTTTGTTGATTTTGTATTTTAGTGTTCAGTGCATTTTAATGAAATGACGAACACTTACCACGCTGCACATTGGTCCGATCCTTCCTACTCCTCCTCAGACGAAGAGGAGATCCGTTACACATTAAGATTTTTGGGGAATTGTTTTTAATATTTGTGTTTTTTCATCTACAATTGAGTAATTGATTGATTAAATGTATACAAAGATGAAAAATAAACCAATTCTAAATTAATCCAATCCATTTTTTTGCACCCGTTACTGAAATGGTTGTTTCAGTTCAAATGGCTTAGGTAGTTTCCTACAACCTGTTTAACCCTGGCAGTCATTCTGAATGCAGGTTACAGGTGTTACAAATTTCCACGGTTGGCTAGCCGAATGCTGGCGAGATTCCAATAAGAATAACACTTCACTTTGAAAGCCAGCATAATGTGTTTGACTGTTAATGTTTCAAGAAATTCTGGTTTTTAAAGTTCTGGAAAAATGTTTGGGAAAGTTGGTGCAACCTCAGTTGCAGGCCTGACGTGGCCTTTAAATGACCAGTTTGAGCATTTTGCTGCACCAGGACCACCCACAGTTGAGCACAGCTCAACGCTGATTGGGTAATTATTACATTTTTTATTGGTTCGATTTTTGGGGAAGCCTGGCTTGCCTTGGGATTCATTAATATGTGTATTGGAACTGTTTGATGACAAGCTGCATAACCTTTTACAGAGCGTGATTTTAGTCAAATTAAAGCAATTTTTCTCCCCAAAATGAAAGTCTGTTAGAGGATTTTAGATCTCAAGAATAGACTACTGTCAATACAGTGTCTTCAGAAAGTATTCACACCCCTTGACTTTTTCCACATTTTGTTGAGTTAAAACCGGAATTAAAAAAAATATGAAATGTCTTTTTTGTCACACAATACCCCATAACGCCAAAGTGGAATTGTGTTTATTTTTTTATTTTTTTTTACTAATGAATTAAAATTGAATATCAAAAATGAAGTATTCAATTACTTTGTTATGGCAAGCCTAAAAAAGTTCAGGAGTAAACATTTGCTTAACAAGTTACATAATAATATGCATGCACTGTGCGCAATAAAAGTGTTTAACATGATTTTGGAATGACTACATCATCTCTGTACCCCACACATACAATTATCTGTAAGGCCTTCAGTTGAGCAGAAATTTTAAAACACAGATTCAACAAAAAAGAACAGGGAGGTTTTCCAATGTCTCACAAAGAAGAGCAGCTTTGGTAGATTAGTAAAAAATAATGCAGATATTAATTATCCCTTTGAGCATGGTGAAGTTATTAATTAAACTTTGGACGGTGTATCAACACACCTTGTCAATACAAAGATACAGGCGTCCCTCCTAACTCACTTGCCGGAGAGGAAGGAAACCGCTCAGGGATTTCACCATGAGGCCAACGGTGACTTTAAAACAGTGACAGAATTGAATGGCTATGATAGGAGAAGAATTTGGATAGATCAACAACATTGTAGTTATTCCACATTAGTAACCGTATTTCCTGAGTGACATGAAGGAAGCCTTTAAAACATTTAAATATTCCAAAGCATGCATCCTGTTTGCAACAGCACACTACTTGCAACATATTTGACAAAGCAATTAACTTTTTCTCCTGAATACAAAGTGTTAGTAAATGAGATATTTAATTTTTCATACATTTGCTAACATTTCTAAAAACATGTTTTCACTTTGTCATTATGGGGTATTGTGTGTACATAAATGGGTGAGATTCTTGTTATGTTTTATCCATTTTGAATTCAGGCTGTAACACTATGAATACTTTCTGAAGTGTACAAAACATTAACTTCTAGTTCCTCCCAAACCCGGATCCGGGAGCACCCCCGTCAGTAAAAAAGCTGACTAGCATAGCCTAGCATAGCGTCACAAGTAAATACTAGCATCTAAATATCATTAAATCACAAGTCCAAGACACCAGATGAAAGATACACATCTTGTGAATCCAGCCATCATTTCTGATTTTTAAAATGTTTTACAGGGAAGACAAAATATGTAAATCTATTAGCTAACCACGTTAGCAAAAGACACCACTTTTCTTACTCCACCATTTTTTACTGCATCAGTAGCTATCACAAATTCGACCAAATAAAGATATAAATAGCCACTAACCAAGAAACAACTTCATCAGATGACAGTCTGATAACATATTTATTGTATAGCATATGTTTTGTTAGAAAAATGTGCATATTTCAGGTATAAATCATAGTTTACCATTGCAGCCACCATCACAACTCTCACCAAAGCAACTAGAATAAATACACGAGACCATCGTGTATTACCTAATTACTCATCATAAAACATTTCTTAAAAATACACAGCGTACAGCAAATGAAAGACACAGATCTTGTGAATCCAGCCAATATTTCAGATTTTCTAAGTGTTTTACAGCGAAAACACAATATAGCGTTATATTAGCTTACCACAATAGCAAACATCACAACAGCATTGATTCAAGCCAAAAATAGCGATAACGTATAAACCACCAAAATATATTAATTTTTTCACTAACCTTCTCAGAATTCTTCAGATGACAGTCCTATAACATCATATTACACAATGCATATAGAGTTTGTTCGAAAATGTGCATATTTAGTGGCACAAATCGTGGTTATACAATGAGAAAAGTTGCCAAGCTGCCCAGAAAATGTCGGGAGAAATCTTTGGAGAGGCACCTATTCTAATCAGTAACTAATCCAAAACTTGACTAAAAAATACAGGTTGGACAGCAAATGAAAGACAAATTAGTTCTTAATGCAATCGCTGTGTTACATTTTTAAAATTAACGTTACTTCAACATACAGCGTGCGCTAAAGCGAGACCGCACCGAAATTCATAGCGGAATTATTATTTGACATTTGTCAACATAAATACGAATTAACAGCATAAAGACTGCTTACTATTTGCTGAGCTTCCATCAGAATCTTGGGCAAGGTGTCCTTTCTCCAGAACAATCGTCTTTTGGTTGAAAGATGTCCTCTTCTCCTGTCGAAATAGCCGCTAACGTTAGCCATGTGCCGGAAAGGTGTCCAACTCCTGATAGCGCGTCACAAAGAAATCCCAGAAAATCGCAATAAACTGATATAAACTGCTATAGGTCGGTTTAAATTAACTACCGTATGATGTCTTTAACAACTATAACGAATAAAAACATGACCGGAGATATAGAACTGCTAAAACGAAAGCTTTGCAGGACGCCATTGGGATGTCCCTCTTGCGCCAGGCGCCCCGTTGAAAAGAACTGTACTTCCGTTCCACGGTCTTATATAGGGCCCCAGATGGTGCAATCCACTCCATTCAAATTCTCACCGCTTACTGACATCTAGAGGAAGGCGTATGCAGTGCATGTAGCCCCGTAGCTTACATGGGGACTTATAAACTGACCTCAGAACAGGGACCTCGATTTCAGAAATCTCACTTCCTGACAGGAAATGTGCTGCAGAATGAGTTCTGTTTCACTCAGAGAAATAATTCAAACGGTTTTAGAAACTAGAGAGTGTTTTCTATCCAATAGTAATAATAATATGCATATTGTACGAGCAAGAATTGAGTACGAGGCAGTTTAATTTGGGAACGTAATTATTACAAAGTCGAAATGGCGCCCCCCTATTGACAAAAGGACACATGCTCTTTCCATGACATAGACTGACCAGGTGAATCCAGGTGAAAGCTATGATCCCTTACTGATGTCACTTGTTAAATCCACTTTAATCCGTGTACTGTAGATGAAGGGGAGGATAATGGGTTAAATAATGATTTTTAAGCCTTGAGACAATTGAGACATGGATTCTGTATGTGTGCCATTCAGAGGGTGAATGGGCAAAACAAAATATGTAAGTGCTTTTGACTGGGGTCTGGTAGTAGGTGCCAGGCATAGCAGTTTGTGTCAAGAACTGCAACGCTGCTGGGTTTTTTATGCTTAATGGTTTTTCATGCTTAACGGTTTCCTGTGTGTATTATGAATTGTCCACCACCCAAAGGACATACATTCAGCTTGACACAAGCATTGGAGTCAACATGGGCCAGCATCTCTGTGGAACGCTTTCAGCAAATTGTAGAGTCCATGTCCCGATGATTTGAGGCTGTTCTGAGGGAAAAAAGGGGTGTTTTGTACGTATACACTGTATGCTGTATGTCCACATCCCACACCGTTGTTTGGTAGTTACTGCTATATCTCAATCCAAAAAGAATGGAAGATTGGTGCCATCTTTCATTAATGCGTTGCCAATCCTTTCCATTCATTTGAGGTTGAGCTACAGTAGAGTATATAGTTACTATATCTACAAAATAATGGTGTGGAATGTAAACATATCTTGACAGTAGTATACTTTTGAAGTATGAAAACATCTTACAAGCTTCAATTTTAACTTGTACTGGGAAATAAGCTCATTAAATCAAATCAAATCAAAGTGTATTTGTCACGTGCGCTGAATACAACAGGTGTAGACCTTACAGTGAAATGCTTACTTACAGGCTTAAACCAATAGTGCAAAAAATGTATTAGGGGAACAATAGGTAGGTAAAGAAATAAAACAACAGTAAAAAGACAGGCTATATACAGTAGTGAGGCTATAAAAGTAGTGAGGCTACACACAGACACCGGTTAGTCAGTCTAATTGAGGTAGCATGTACATGTAGATATGGTTAAAGTGACTATGCATATATGATGAACAGAGTGTAGCAGTAGCATAAAAGAGGGGTTGGCGGGTGGGACACAATGCAGATAGCCCGGTTAGCCAATGTTTGGGAGCACTGGTTGGTCGGCCCAACTGAGGTAGTATGTACATGAATGTATAGTTAAAGTGACTATGCATATATGATAAACAGAGAGTAACAGCAGCGTAAAAAGAGGGGTTGGGGGAGGGAGCACACAATGCAAATAGTCCGGGTAGCCATTTGATTACCTGTTCAGGAGTCTTATGGCTTGGGGGTAAACACTTTTGAGAATCCTTTTTGTCCTAGACTTGGCACTCCGGTACCACTTGCCATGCGGTAGTAGAGAGAACAGTCTATGCCTGGGGTGGCTGGAGTCTTTGAACATTTTTAGGGCCTTCCTCTGACACCGCCTGGTCTAGAGGTCCTGGATGGCAGGCAGCTTAGCCCCAGTGATGTACTGGGCCGTACGCACTACCCTCTGTAGTGTCTTGCGGTCAGAGGCCGAGCAGTTGCCGTACCAGGCAGTGATGCAACCAGTCAGGATGCTCTCGATGTTGCAGCTGTAGAACCTTTTAAGGATCTCAGGACCCATTCCAAATCTTTTTAGTTTCCTGAGGGGGAATAGGCTTTGTCGTGCCCTCTTCACGACTGTCTTGATGTGTTTGAAACATTCTAGTTTGTTGTTGATGTGAACACCAAGGAACTTGAAGCTCTCAACCTGCTCCACTACAGCCCCGTCGATGAGAATGGGGGCGTGCTCGGTCCTCCTTTTCCTGTAGTCCACAATGATCTCCTTAGTCCTGGTTATGTTGAGGAATAGGTTGTTATTCTGGCACCACCCGGCCAGGTCTCTGACTTCCTCCCTATAGGCTGTCTCGTCGTTGTCGGAGATCAGGCCTACCACTGTTGTGTCATCTGCTAACTTAATGATGGTGTTGGAGTCGTGCCTGGCCATGCAGTAGTGGGTGAACAGGGAATACAGGAGGAGACTGAGCACCCACCCCTGGGGAGCTCCAGTGTTGAGGATCAGTGTGGCAGATGTGTTGCTACCTACCCACACCACCTGGGGGCGGCCCGTCAGAAAGTCCAGGATCCAGTTGCAGAGGGATAGGTTTAGTCTCAGGATCCTTGCTTAGTGATGAGCTTAGAGGGTACTATGGTGTTGAACGCTGAGCTGTAGTCAATGAATAGCATTCTCAAGTAAGTGTTATTTTGTACAGGAGGGAAAGGGCAGTGTGGAGTGCAATATAGATTGCATAGTCTGTGGATCTGTTTGGGCGGTTTGCAAATTGGAGTGTGTCTAGGGTTTCTGGGATAATGGTATTGATGTGAGCCATTTCCAACCTTTCAAAGCACTTCATGGCTACAGACGTGAGTGCTACGGGTCGGTAGTCATTTCCTTTGTGTTCTTGGGCACAGGGACTATGATGGTCTGCTTGAAACATGTTGGTATTACAGACTTAATCAGGAACATGTTGAAAATGTCAGTGAAGACACCGGCCAGTTGGTCAGCACATGCCCGGAGCACACGTCCTGGTAATCCGTCTGGCCCCGCAGCCTTGTGTATGTTGACCTGTTTAAAGGTCATACTCACGTCGGCTACGGAGAGCGTGATCACTCAGTTGCCTGGAACAGCTGCTGCTCTCATGCATGCCTCAGTGTTGCTTTCTCGAAGCGAGCATAGAAGTGATTTAGCTCGTCTGGTAGGCTGTGCTTCCCTTTGTAGTCTGTAATAGTTTGCAAGCCCTGCCACATAAGACGAGCGTCGGAGCAGGTGTAGTATGATTCAATCTTAGCCCTGTATTGACACTTTGCCTGTTTGATGGTTCGTCGCAGGGCATAGCAGGATTTCTTGTAAGCTTCCGGGTTAGAGTCCCGCACCTGTGGCATTGTGATTTTAGGTGGGTCTGAAATATCAGTAACTTGTACATTTACTTTGGAGTATCAGCATGGCTGTTCATACAGAGGTGGTTCCCCAGCACCATCCCCCAGCTTTAGTTTAAAATGTGTGGTGTGTGGTGTAGTTTTTCTGAAAAATGAATCACTGACAGTAGCTTTTACCAGACTTTTTAAGGTAATAAAAAAAAAAAAAATCCTTAAAGGAGGATCCCCCCCACCAATTGTCTACACCATCTACGCCTTCGCGATTGTGACTTTATTCCCCTACTTGACTGATCCAGATTCAGAGTATGGGTATCTCAGTGTGGACATAGCTAATGTTTTACAGTGCATGCTCATGTTTTTGTTAACTCTAGATTTCTCTCTCATGGGATACCAGGCCCAGACTTCCAGGACAAGAAATGGTGTTTATAATTTTGAACTGTTTTCTTCATGAATGACATGAACAATATGAAGATGCCACTGATGGGTCTGGCTACCTGACCTGGAGAATAAAGACAGTGGCACATACCATATCATGTGAGACCAAGAAGAGAACCAAGTCCAGCTATCAAAATGATCAAAATGCTCAACAAAATTTCCCTTCAGCAATTGAGCAACTATTGTGTCATGAATGCAGAAAGGCAATATGAGTGCTGAAGATTTCAACTGATGAGGCACTGGTCCAAGAGAAGATGGCGTTCTAATACAGACAGGAGATGGTTCATGATCTCGAGAAGTCCTCAACTATCCTAGATGTCTTCCCCAGATTCCTTGACATTACAGGCTTGGTAAGATTGTATGAATATAATTCATCATGATTTGTTGATGTCAAAAGATAATGTTTTTTTAAATATTTTTTTATGTGTTTCAGATCAAACAAGATTTCACCATGCTTTTTGGAGAGGGGGTGACTAAGACATTCTTGACGAAGTGGCCAACTTTTTTCAAAGCCAGGATCATCGCAGACTGCAAAACCCTTTCCTCCAGTGAACCTGTGGAAGACCTCCTCTCATCGCAGTAGGAATCAAATGATTATGGTACGAGTGCAGTACTCATATATCTGGTTTGTGGTATTACCAAATACTTTTTTAGGGGGTAGATCAACTTTAATATTGCAGTACCTTCCATCAATGTAATTGTCTGCATCACTTCCAATCCACCATATATGTTTTTGCAAATATATATACACTACTGTTCAAAAGTTTTGTCCATTAAAATAACATCAAATTGATCAGAAAAACAGTGTAGACATTAATGTTGTAAATGACTATTGTAGCTGGAAACGGCAGATTTTTTATGGAATATCTACATAGGCGTACAGAGGCCCATTATCAGCAACGATCACTCCTGTGTTCCAATGGCACGTTATGTTACCTAATCAAAGTTTATAATTTTAAAAGGCTAATTGATCATTAGAAAACCCTTTTGCAATTATGTTAGCACAGCTGAAAACTGTTGTGCTGATTAAATTGGCGGCAGGTAGCCTAGTGGTAAGAGCATTGGACTAGTAACCTGAAGGTTGCTAGATTGAATCCCCGAGCTGACAAGGTCAACATCTGTTGTTCTGCCCCTGAACAAGGCAGTTAAGCCACTGTGCCTAGGCGTCATTGTTAATAAGAATGTGCTCTTAACTGACTTGCCTCGTTAAATAAAGGTTAAATAAAAAATAAGCAATTCAACTGGCCTTCTTTAGACTAGTTGAGTATCTGGAGCATCACCATTTCTGGGTTCGATTACAGGCTCAAAATGGCCAGAAACAAAACCTTTCTTCTGAAACGCATCAGTCTGTTCTTGTTCTGAGAAATGAAGGCTATTCCATGTGGGAAATTGCCAAGAAACTGAAGATCTTGTACAATGCTGTGTACAACTCCCTTCACCGAACAGCGCAAACTGGCCCTAACCAGAATAGAAAGAGGAGTGGGAGGCCCAGGTGCACAACTGAGCAAGAGGACAAGTACATTAGAGTGTCTAGTTTGAGAAACAGATGCCTCACAAGTCCTCAACTGGCAGCTTCATTAATTAGTACCTGCAAAACACCAGTCTCAATGTCAACAGTGAAGAGGCGACTCCGGGGTGCTGGCCTTCTAGGCAGAGTACCTCTGTCCGGTGTCTGTTCTTTTGCCTTTCTTAAACTTTTCTTTTTATTGGCCAGTCTGAGATCTGGCTTTTTCTTTGCAACTCTGCCTAGAAGGCCAGCATCCCGGAGTTGCCTCTTCACTGTTGACAGTGATGCTGGTATTTTGCGGGTACTATGAAGCTGCCAGTGGCATAAAGTGCTTAAAGATGACTGGGGGTGGTCCATCAGTTGGATAATTTGTAAAACACCTGAAACAGCTTTTTAGAGCCATAATCAGCATGCATAAATATACTAGTATGTATTTATTTAACCTTTATTTAACTAAGCAAGTCAGTTAAGAAAAAAAAATATTATTTACAATGACGGCCTACCCAAGCCAAACCCGGATGACCATGGGCCAATTGGGCAACGCCCAATGGAACTCCCAATCACAGCCAGATGTGATAGAGCCTGGATTCAAACCAGGGACTGTAGTGATGCCTCTTGCACTGAGATGCAGTGCCTTAGACTGCTGCTCCACTGTGAGCCCATATAAAAAATATGTCTATTTTTCTGCGTATCTAAACATACAATGCCTTCTGAAAGCATTTTGTTTTTTTGTTACGTTACAGCCTTATTTTAAAATGGATTCGATAAACAAAATTCCTCAGCAATCTACACACATAATGACAAAGGGAAGACATAAAAAATATATATTTTAGCAAATGTATTAAAAATGTAAAACAGAAGTACCTTTTTTACATAAGTATTCAGACCCTTCGCTATGAGACTCTAAATTGTTTCCATTGATCATCCTTGAGATTTTTCTAAATCTTGATTGGAGTCCATCAGTGGTAAATTCAATATATTAGACATGATTTGGAATGTTGCACACCTGTCTATAAAAGGTCCCACAGTTGACAGTGCATGTCAGAGAAAAAAACAAGCTTTGAGGTAGTAAGAATTGTCCGTAGAGCTCCAAGACAGTATTGTGTCGAGGCACAGATCATATGGGAAAAGGTACCAAAAAATGTCTGCAGCCTTGAAGGTCCCCAAGAACACAGTGGCCTCCATAATTCTTAAATGGAAGAAGTTTGGATCCACCAAAGCTCTTCCTAGAGCTGGCCGCTCGGCTCTCGGGGAAGAAGGGCCTTGGTCAGGGAGGTGACCAAGAACCCAATGGTCCCTCTGACAGGCTTTTATAATAGTATGGCCAGACAGAAGCCACTCCTCAGTAAAAGGCACATGTCAGTGCGCTTGGAGTTTGCCAAAAGGAACCTAAAGATTCTCAGACCGAGAGAAACAAGATTCTCTGGTCTGATGAAACAAAGATTGAACACGTTGGCCTGACTGCCAAGCAGCACGTCTGGAGGAAGACTGGCACCATCCCTACGGTAAAGCATAGTGGTGGCAGCATCATGCTGAGGGGATGTTGTTCAGAGTTAGGGACTGGGACACTAGTCAGGATTGAAGCAAAGATAAATGGAGCAAAGTATAGAGAGATCCTTGATTAAAACCTTCTCCGGAGCACTCAGGACCTCAGACTGGGGTGAAGGTTCACCTTCCAACAGGACAATGACCTTAGACAACACAGGAGTGGCTTTGGGACAAGTCTCGAGTGGCCCAGCCAGAGCCCACTCTTGAAACCGATCTAACATCTCTAGAGAGACCTGAAAATAGCTATGCAGCGACGCTCCCCATCCAACCCGACAGAGCTTGAAAGGATCTGCGGAGAACAATGGGAGAAACTGCCCCAAATACAGGTGTGACAAGCTTGTAGCGTCGTACCCAAGAAGACTTGATGCTGTAATCGCTGCTGAAGGTGCTTCAACAAAAAAACGATTTAATGAATTTTAGAATAAGGCTGTAACTTAAAGAAACTAAATATGCTTCTGTATCTCTGCTAAAATCTAGAAAAAAGACTGAAAGGAATGTGTCTTATTCAGTAGATGTAGTTATTGCTTGATTTTCTAAAGTCTGCCTATCTTGCCATTAGCAGTGGTGTACTTTCGTTGATTTTTACGTATCTGTACTGTACTTTGCTATTTATATTTTTGAAAACTTTTACTTTTACTTCTCTACATTCCAAAATAATATAATGTACTTTTTACTCAAAAGTACTCGTTACATTTTGAATGCTTAGCAGGACAGGAAAAAAGTTAATTTCACACTCTTATCAAGAGAACATTCCTGGTCATTTCTGATCTGGCGGACTCACTTTGTTTGTAAATGATGTCTGAGTGTTGGAATATGCCCCCGGCTACAAATGTATATACATTTTACATACACATTTTGCATACAGTACATGGTACTTTTATATAAAGCAATCACATAACAATAATACATTACCAAACATAAGCTCAACCCCTCAGTCACTCTCAGTCCATCCCACCTATCACCATAGTCCACCCTTGTTTGGTTTTTCATATGCTATATATGTTTCAATTGTGCTGTGATGTTTTACATACATTTGTAACCTTTTTAATCATATATTATCCACAGATTGTGAGCTAAAGAATAAAATATTTCCTATGATAATTATTATATTATTTATTGACTGACTATGGCTTTCCAAATGGCCCAACACTGCTATTTGTAAGGTTCATTTTAAGTGAATGTTGTGATCTATATCCTTGCTTCAGGGCCTGAGCTACAGACATTTAGATTTGGGTATGTCATTTTAGGCAAAAATTGAAAAAAAGGGGTGGATCCTTAATTAAGTAAGTAAACTGTGATAGGACCAAAGAGTTAATTAATGTGATGTTACCATTAATAGACAAGTATTTACCTCTCCATGGTTATCTATTTCTGCTAACTTTCTATTGAAATTGATTGTGGTAAGTTAATTCATATTTTTTAAGATGTGAATACCAAGTATGTCTACTTCACCATCCACCCATTTTATTGGTAAACTACAAGGTAGTGTATACACTGTGTCTTTTAACGATCCAATACGTAATATGTTAAAACTTGTCATAATTAGGTTTTAGTCCAGAGAGGCTAGAGAAGTGATCAATATCTTCAATGAAACTGGGCAGGGATCCAGATTAGGGATTTAAGAAAAAACTTCAGTCATCGGCATACATTGAAACTTTTGTTTTTATCCCCTGGATTTTTTAAGAAAGCACAATTGTGCTCAACCAAATGAAGGATGGTTCACAGACAAAAAAATAGACAAAAGTCCAGAAAATTATTTTGGTTTGTTAATGTATTTTCTTTAGTTTTTTCTTGCATTTACTCAGACAGAGTAATGGTTTCTCTAGCTGCTGACATTTCAGAAAACTCAAAGTTCTGTCAAGGGCTAGGCTACTTGTGTGCGAACCACCATCTTCCATTTGAACCCATTTGTTAACCTTTTCACGTGTGAGTTTCAAATATCTCTAACCGTTCCAAATATCTCTAACCTTCGAACCCTGCTTGCCTTCAAACCAAGGCACACTGCCTGCTAATTATCAACAGGCTATGTTTCAACTTGTCAATTTCTAATTATTTTCCATCAAGTTGTATTTTCTAACAACAGTTTGAATTGTGGTGTGTTCCGTCTCCTCGTTAATTTGTATAAGAAGTAGCCCATTTCACTCTTGCAGACAATTTATATTTGAGGCTTTATTGAGCAGCCAAACCTCTCTCTTCAAGTGAGCCCAAGCACATCCCGAGTGTTTCCCCAGATCAAGGATGAAGACATTGCACTTCTCTAGTCAGAACAGGCCTTGCACAAATGTTTTCCCCAGCACATTTTCTGGCTGGCTCCCACATTGCCTTCATGGTTGTTTGTCTTACAAATTGGACTTTGGACATGTGTGCATTCCTATTAAAGTAAGTGGATTAATTTCTCTATATCATGTTGTCGTTTCTGCTGTAGCACACCATATGTATGTATGGATCATAATGTATTTACTGTTTTATTGACATGTTTTCAAGTTCTGGTGCCAAATCATGCATTCCGATTCATGCATAGATTGTAATAGACACATATGAAGTGTGTAAAATACTTGAATATTGTACTGATTATGATGAGCTAATGCTAAGCTATTTGCAGGCTATGTGTGGCGGCATGTTTGTTGACATCATACAATGCATTCTGTTTGTCACGTTAGCGTCTGTCAAAGATGTTATGACAAGGAATAGTTCACTCGAGTGACTTGTGGTGCTAGGCCCGAGTAGGCCCGAGTTCCCGAGTTGGAATTCCAAATTGGATGACTGTCCAACAAGTATTTTTTTCCCCCCGAGTTCCCAGTTGTCTTGAACGCATCATCAAATTGTAACTTTGGTACCTCAGGGTTGCCAGCTCAGACCCTCTTTTCCAGGGGGTTTATTTTTATTTAGCGTATAACCCCTTGTGTTTGCCTCCCATTTATTGATACATCCCCCATCATAGTAGTATTTCCTGCATCATATCTCCCCACGATACCTTCCCCCTTTTCTACCCCCCACGGACTTGAAAATCCCCCACAAATTAAATGAACCCCCCACAAACCCCCATAAAATGGTTTCATCCCTGTTTAGCTTTTGCACTATGGTTAGGCTAGGCAGTAGGCTTGTAATTGATGTGTCAAAAACAGTGAACGACTTGTCAAGTCATGTGCTCCCGTTCTTGTTTACACTGTAACAAGCACATAAACGATTTGTAATATGCTGAAAAGTGACTAAACTCAGTTAATATTTTTCAGGCAATGAGTGCAGCCATCTTTGACTTTGTTTATTTGCATTTTATAGTGAATTACATTCTGGGATTAGGGAGTTTTCGCTTGTCAAACGTAAACAAACATGGCTGCCATCATAAAGAACTTAGCTGCTGTTAGCTTAGCTGACAAGCATTTATTTTCTTAACAGCATTACATTAGTATCTTGTGCTCACCAGAGATGTGGTACATTGTATACTAATCTAGCTGTTAGGTCGCTAACTTATGTTTTGTTTTTTGTCAGCGCAACCTGTTATTTAGACTGGTTTATGGAATGAGTTTGGCTGTGGATGTGTTCCGTGTGATGCTTGGATGATGAAGTTTGCAGATTTCTTTAACAATAAAAGGTCAAATTGAGGAATAAAGTTTAAGATCTTAATTTTCCATCAGTACCAAAAAATATTTTGATGCTGTTCAGACAACACTGGTGTTTGCATCATACGTTCTGTTGCTACTGTTCCGATCACGTATTTGAGATTGTACCAAGGACCACTCAACAATGATCACAAATACGTGATTGTACCAATCAAAGGGTTAAGAAACGACACAATGCAATAGTGCATGCCAGACTACTCAAAGTTAGCCATTAATTATGCTACAGCAAGCATTTGAAAACCAGAAATTGCTAAATATATCATGGTGCGTTTTTTTAATAATCTATAAAATTGAAGACGGGATGATCTGTGTTCAATACAGGATTAAAACTAAATGTAGCATGCCTTTTGGATATGCACTTCAATCAAACACGACACCTGGAGTGACTCGACTTCAAGATGGCCGTATTTCTTCATTACACAAAGGAATAACCTCAACCTATTTCTCAAGACTGTTGATATCCAGTGGAAGCCGTAAGAACTGCAAGCAATTCGCTTAGAAATCTGGTTTCCCAATGAAAACTCATTGAAAGACAGTGACCTCAAAAAAAAAAAAATCTGAATAATTTGTCCTTGGGGTTTCGCCTGCTAAATAAGTTCTGTTATACTCACAGACATGATTCAAACAATTTTAGAAACTTCAGAGTGTTTTCTTTCCAAATCTACTAATAATATGCATATCTTATCTCCTGGGGATGAGTAGCTGGCAGTTGAATTTGGGTATGCTTTTCATCCAAACGTGAAAATGCTGCCCCCTACCCTAGAGAAGTTTTAAATAGCGAATGTAGGACACTTTTCCCGTGGTTCATTTTCATGCCAGCCAGGTAGGCTATATTCCTGTTTTATAGAGAAGCAATACATATAGTAGGGCTAACCTATAGAACGCTGATGGGATCCTCTTCTTTTTAATAGAGGTCATCAAAACTCTGTTTTCTCATGCAATTGCATAACCTATAGAAATGTTGCGCAACATGAGCTCATGGGCTCTCACAAAGTGTTTGATTAGATTTTCGATTACATTTGCATTGATGTCAGAGTGATTAGATGGACAATAGAGTGGGGAGTACCAGGCAGTTAGCAAGTTTGGTAGGCTACTAATGACCATCAGCAGCATCAGAGCTTGGAGAAGCCTAATTACCATGACTAAACTGTCACGTGGAATTTGACTGCCACCATGACTCGGTAATACGGTCACCATAAGAGCCCTACTCCGAACCCTTCCACACTCTGCAATACCAGGGTATTGGAGCACACCTCCTCAGCTGGTGACAGTGGATGGCTTGAGGATGGCCCACCTCTAGTCCCCCTTGCTGGCAGGCTGTTGGCCACCTACTTCTCTTTTGTCCTTCACCTAAAATCATTAAATAAGCCCGCTACGAGACATCACTTTTATGTTTCAATATTCCGAATTAAGCCTATAGTTTACTATTATCTAAAAAATAAGCTTAAACATTTCACTGTATCCTAACCAATAAAAAGATGACTTTGAATTGCCAAAAAATCATTTAAGATCTACAGTCCATAATCTGGAATAATTTTCAGCACGGGACAGTTCCTGTAATGGCATAGTTAAGTTTAACTTTGTAACGAGTGCACTGCGTGGTGTTTTAGGAAACGGGTTTGACCTCTTCGGCAGTTATTTTTATGATGCATTGTTAAAACACTTGTAAACCTAAGTTCCATCGTTATCAGGAAACCGGGCCCTGGTCATTTTTGGGAGACCTGGTTGAGGTGCCATAAATAGCAACAGCTCTCACCTGCATTTCCCCTGGAGTCTCTTCTGGAGAAAATCATTCTCTCTGGGCAGGTTGGTCTGTTCCTCTTCATTAATGTTGAAATTGTTAAACAACCATTGTGTTAACTCTTTTTAAAATAAATGTCACAGGCAATCTGATTGGCCATCATGAAGGCACACCTTCAACACACCTACAGTCAATTTATTCATCAAAACCCAGCCCTTTCCGCGTCACCGCCAGCTACTGCGACCATAATTCTGGTTGTGAAAATAACATATTTCTTATAAACCCCCGGACCTACAGTGCTACCGCCAGCGCTTAGATTTACCATTGCATTAAGTTTGTTAAAATAGAGCTCTTGAAGTTTCATCATGGTTTGTACCCAGGAAGGTCGTTGCCTTTGAAATACAAAGAGGCTGTTTTTTTTGTTGCACTTATACTGGCTTCCAGAAGCATTAGAACCGTGTTCATTGGGAGGCTCTAAACAATGCTAATCTAACCATTATCCTATGTATTTAAAATGCAGTGGTAAATAAGTTTTACAGTGGTAAATATAAAAAACATCTTCCAATGAAATAAACATCCCCATCACTCTGTCATGGTCTAAACCATCTATTTTACTGTGGAGGCGCTGTCCATCCAGTAGGGCAACATTTTTGCTTCAGCTGACCTCCTTGACGCATAGATTTTCCTTTGTACTTCCTCATTTTCGCCATTTGTTTGCCATGCGCCCTTGATAAAAATGTCCTTTAATGTAATGCATTAGATCTAGCATTGTTTGCTTTTGTCAGTCAGCTGTTTAGAGCGCTCATTGCTTTGTTTTTCAGGTGAGTGCGGGTACTGGTGTTCTCCGTGCCATCCCTGGCCAGAAGTAGTAGACCATTTACAGTATTTAGCTTTATTATTTTCTATCAATATTTGTTTCCTTTCCTGGATCAGCTGATGGTCGCCAATTTCCCTAGACAGCTAGCTAGCAGCTAGACACCGATGTGCATCTGAACCATGCAGCAAATATATGTTAATGACAATAGGCCTATAGTTGACCTTTTTAGTTAGAAGCATTTGATTTTACAATGGCATAATCCTACATTACATTGGATTTGTGTGCCCATGAGAACTGTTTTCACAGCGAAACATATTGAAATTGTATATGCATAGTTATGTATGCATAGTTACACTTACAGTGCATTTTCCGAGATCTACAAGATCCATGATTCGTATAGGGTTTAAGTTCAATGTTCTAATTCAATTGTTAAAGTCTAAAATTCTTCATTGTATGAACTGCCTTAATTTTGCTGGACCCCAGGAAGAGTATCAGCTGCCTTGGCAGCAGCTAATGGGGATCCATAATAAATACAAATAATGACAAATAAGTGTTATTAATGTAAGGAGAGAAAGGTAATGTTTCATGTCACACGATCTGCATAGACTCCAAGCATTAACTCATGAATTATGGACAACTCATGAACATGTTTTTATTCAAGTCATGTATTATATTGAATATTGGCTACCTATTCTGTGTGTGTTCATGTATTTAAAATTGCCTTGGCAAAGAGGGTAGGCTATCGGCAGGGCTCTACGCCTAGTGGAGGGTAAACACAAGTAATCAAAGTTTATCCACCTTAAAAACAATAATGCATTGACAGTATAGGGAGCATTACTTTTTTCACCGCAACCGGCAATCAGAGTTGATGGTAACGCATATTGTAGCCTAGACTAGTAAAATGACTGTGTGTGGTTGGTTGACCATCCCGTTTTTCCCGGGACAGTTTCAGACCCATTTCAGGTTTACGACTTTTCAGGCTACAAAAAAGGCAAATGTGTCAGCAAGACCCATCAATTAATGTAGGCCTAATCAATGGCAAACGCTGAATGTCATTAGGCACACTTTTTGGTGTTTTGTAACAGTTGTCTATTTCCATTCATCAAATGGCGCGAGTTTACAGTACATTTATATGGAATTATTTTGGAGTGGACAACCATGCACTGGTAGCCTACTTTTTGAAGTGATTTGTTTGACATTCAGATGAAAATATCCTGACTGGTTGTGTTAATGCCACATTAAAAGGTAATGCATTTTATTATTTTTATTAATAAGACCACAATAAAGGTAATGCATTTTATTATTTCTATTAGTAGGCGTGTAAAAGATGCTTTGGGTGCATGGACCAACAAAAATGTCCCCATTCCTGCAGCCATCAAGGACTACAACAAGAGCATGGGAGATGTAGACCTATCAGACGCACTGATAGGGTACTACAATGTTCTACACAAAACAAAGAAGTGGTACAAGACATTGTTTTACCACTTCATTGACATTGCTGTGGTGAATTCCTTCATCCTGCAGAAGGAAATGGCGAAGAGCTGTGGACAGCCCCCCATCACACAGCTAGCCTTCAGGGAGCTGCTCATCAAGGAGCTTGCTGCCTATCGCACAAAGTCCACTGCATCACGCTCTGCCCGCTCTACCTCTGCCCCCTCTACCTCTGCCCCCTCTACCTCTGCCCCCTCTACCTCTGCCCCCTCTACTCCTGCCTCCAGTGGTGTTCATATGCCACAGTTCATTACTGCAGGCATGACTGTGCCTCAGGGCCAAAAGGCCACAGC
The DNA here is from genome assembly GCF_016432855.1 of Salvelinus namaycush. Classification (NCBI taxonomy): domain Eukaryota; kingdom Metazoa; phylum Chordata; class Actinopteri; order Salmoniformes; family Salmonidae; genus Salvelinus; species Salvelinus namaycush. The sequence goes on from NC_052313.1 coordinate 32,274,396, forward strand.
ATGGAGGCGTCGTTTTGTTCTGTGCCACATGAAGTCCCCCATCATCTGCACCACGTGTTCAGTTTGTCTCTGCTTTACCTCAGAAAGAGACTGCTATGGGACATGGCACAGGCAGCAAAATATTGTGTAGAGGACCTCTAAAGGCTCTACCCCTGTTTTTTTTTTTTTTTTTTTTCTAATATTTTTTTAAACATTTTTATAATTTTTTTTTGTGTGTTAGAATTGCTTTTTGATATGTTGTATATAGTTATTTGCACTGTTGTATATAGTTATAGGTCATTTCACCAATTCGGCCACTTGGGTACATTTGGGCAACTTGTGTGGGACACCTGGGTGACTTCATGCTAAATGTCATGTAGCTCACCCATTCCTGAAGTTATCAGTCTAAAACTTTGCACAACTACAGTTGCCCTCTTGTGTTGTCCATCTAAATTGTCCCCAGCATCCTATCTGACTGTTTGGCTATTCCAGTACATGTGAAAGATGATGCTACAACAATAAAAAACAGAAAACGTATGTTTATTTCCTTGTATTTTCTTCTACCAGATCTATTGTGTTATATTCTCCTACATTCAATTAACATTTCCACAAACTTCAGAATGTTTCCTTTCAAATGATACCAAGAATATACATATCCTTGCTTCTGTAGCTGAGCTACAGGCAGTTAGATTAGGGTATGTCTTCAGGCGGAAATTGAGAACAAGGGTTGCAGCCATAAAAGGTTAAGACCATAAAAATAGAACACCTGCACTCAATCAATCATCTGCTCAATAGCAACTGGAGTATATACAATGTCCCCCCTCGTCTTCCCATCGGAAAATCTGACTTTGACTTAATTTTCTTACTTCCTGTTTAAAAACAAAAGCTCAAACAGGAAGCACCAATGATGTGCTCAATACGGAAGTGGTCGGATGAAGCAACAAGACTCTTTTTCTAATACAGACTGGGATATAATTTGGGATTCACCCAATAGCATTGAGGAGTTTACCACAACAGTCATGGACATAACCAATAAGTGAATAGACAATGTCGTCCCCACAGTGACTATAAGAACGTATCCAAACCAAACACCATGTATCAAAGGGAATTTCCACGCTGGACTAAAGGCTAGAGCTACCGTTTACAAGGAATAGGACACAGACATGGATGCATACAAAAAACCTGCTACGACCTCCGATGAGACATCAAACATGAAAAAGGACAATGTAGGAGGAAGGTCAAATCCTATTATACCGGCTCCGACGCTCGTCGTATGTGGCATGGCTTTTAGATGTGGCAGGGCTTTTGATTACAAAGGGAAACCCAGCCGTGATGCAGAACTCCCAAATGAGCTAAATGCCTTTTTTACTATAATAACACTGTGCCTTGCGTGAAAGCCCTTGTTTTTCACGGATGACTGTGAGATCTCGCTCTCTGTGGCCAATGTGAGCAAAATGTTTTAACAGGTTAACAATCACTGAATACGAGGGTGAATTCTCAAAGCATGCACAGACCAGCTTGCAAGTGTCTTCACGGATATTTTCAATCTCTCCTTGTCCCAGTCTGTAATCACAACATGTTTCAAGCTGACCACCATTGTCCCTGTTCACAAAAGCTCCAACGTAACCTGCCCAAATGACTACCCCCCTGTACCACTCACATCTGTAATTATGAAGGGCTTTGCAAGGCTCGTCATGACACACATCAACACCATCCCCCCGGACACCTTAGGCTCACTCCAAAACGCATACTGCCCCAACAGATCCACAGATGACACAATCTCAAATGCACTTCACACTGCCCTCTCCCACCTGGACAAGGGTAGGCAAAAACAGCTCCACCACGCTGGCCCTCAACAGGTGGGCCCCTCAAGGGGTGTGTGCTCAGTCCCATCCTTTACTTCCTGTTCACCCATGACTGCGTGACCACGGACAAATCCAACACCACTATCAAGTTTGCTGAGGACATGACGGTCGTAGGCCTGATCACCGATGGCGATGATACAACCTATAGAGTAGAGGTCAGATACATAGCAGTGTGGTGCCAGTACAACAACCGCTCCCTCAACGTCAGTAAGACCAAGGAGCTGATTGTGGACTATAGGAGAAAGGGTGGGGAGCACGCCCCCATCCACATCAGCAGGGCTGTTGTGGAGCCCATCGAGAGCTTCAAGTTTCTTGGCATCCATATCACTAAGGACTTAACATTGCCCACACACACCTCACAGTCATGAAGAGGGCACGGCAGTGCCTCTTTCCCCTCAGGAGACTGAAAAGATTTTGCATGGGCCCTTGGATCCTCAAAAAGTTATACAGCTGCACCATTGAGAGCATCTTGACTGGCTGCATCACTGCTTGGTATGGCAAATGCCAAGCGTCGGCTGTAGTGGTGTAAAGCTTGCCGCCATTAGACTCTGGAGCAATGGAAATGCGTTCTCTGAGGTGAGAAATCCCGCTTCATCATTTGGCAGTCCAACGGACTAATCTGGATTTGGTGGATGCCAGGAGAACGCTTCCTGCCCCAATGTATATTGCCAACTGTAAAGTTTGACGGAGGAGGTCTGGGGCTTTTTCATGATTTGGGCTTGGCCTCTTCATTCCAATGAAGATAAATCTTAATGATACAGCATACAATTACATTCTAGCCTATTCTATTCTTCCAACTTTGTGGCAACAGTTTGGGGAAGGCCTTTTCCTGTTTCAGCATGACAATGCCCCTTGTGTACAAAGTGAGGCCCATACAGAAATGGTTTGTCAAGATCAGTGGGGAAGAACATGACTGGCACGTACAGAGCTCTGACCTCAACCCCATCGAACACCTTTGGGATGTATTGGAAAGCCGACTGCGAGCCAGGCCTAATTGCCCAACATCATTGCCCAACCTCACTGTTGCTCTTGTGGCTGATTGGAAGCAAGTCCCTGCAGCAATTTTCCAACTAGTGGAACGCCTTCTCAGAAGAGTGGAGGCTGTTATAGCAGGAAAAGGGGACCACCTCCATATCAATGCCCATTATTTTGGAATGAGATGTTCAACGAACAGGTGTCCACATACCTTTGGTCATGAAGTCTAGCTCATTTTATAAAAGTGTGTGCTGTCTCTTTAACCAGTAATGATGTCATTCAAGAGGCAAGAGGGGGGTCCGTTTGCTGAGGCAATAGATAATCTATGGGAGAGACATGAGAGAGAGAGACCGTGAATGAATAAACTTTTGGTGGCAATCAGCTTGGAAATCAGTATATTTTGTGTTATGTTTTCCATATCATCTCAAAGTACCAGTGTATTGAATTGAAGTTAGCTTCAGCTGTAAGCTAGCAAGAAAAGTTAGCTTACAAAGATAGCAGTTAGCAATATCTTCTTGGATTCGAAAGTGTTCTAGCCTGTATTGACATTATTTTGTGAACAGTAATTAACAGTTTCAACATTTCTACATGCCATGTCGTATTATTCAAGTGTGTTGACTTTTGTGCAGCATGATTGGGGAGCTAACATGATACAGCTCAGACTCCCAGTGTAGGCTTAGTGGAGCATGAACGGTACTTTCGTGCTTTTAGACAGAGTGGATCTGTGAGACACATTTTACAGAAGTACCAAAATAAAATTAAAATGTAGTACCTAACAGTTTTTTATGTTCTTGAATTGAAAAAGTAATGAAGTTTGGGATACCGTGCAACACTAGTGTACTGTTAATGCTAAAATAACTTATTGTATTTGAAAATCTGATCAGTATCTGTATCTTCATATCTGTCATGTGTATTAATATTAATGTTTTACATTAAGAGAATGGAACTGGCAAATCCCATATATTCTCTCTGTGTAGTTAGGCCCCTCTTGTCAGTTGAATTATGATTTATGTACATTCGGTTCCTGCACCTTAGACCTCAGTTCTTTTTAAATTGAGGGTTTTAGATCAGTCTGTTTTTCATTTACTTCCAATTCAGTTTCTACTTGTCTATTTTAAAACACTAATTGTTTTTTTGCAATTTTGGAGAATAAAATCCCCCCTTTTTATTTTTGACAAAACAAGAGAACCACAACATTGGACCGAAAAAGGACAAAGACAAACCAAAACTTGCACCACCTCTCCACGTGGAAGTTGGGGCTGAAGTCATGGCTTAAGGAAGAGAGAGCTGATACCAGGCAATTCAGATATGACCTCATTGGAGGAGTTGGCCCTCCTGTTCAGGACCTTGAGATGCAGTAGTCATGTGATGTGAGGCAGAATCGGTAGGCCAAATGACAGGAGCAAAAGTGGACGGCCCCTGACACTGACCACGTCCTAGGTGTCTCTTCTGAGGCCGATGGCATAGCCTAGGAGCTGCTCCCTCAATGGTGAACCTCTGGATTGACTTTGGGAAACCCTGTTTTAACATACAGAGCATTCGGGAAATATTCAGACCCCTTGACTTTTTCCACATTTTGTTACTTTACAGCCTTATTCTAAAATTGATTAATTTGTTTTTTCCCTCAATCTACACACAAGACTTCATAATAAAATCAGTTAGAAATGTTTGCAAATGTATTATATTGTATAAAAAAACTGAAATAGCACTTTTACATAAGTATTCAGACTCTTTATTCAGTACTTTGTTGAAGCACCTTTGGCAGTAATTACATACTTGAGTCTTCTTGGATATGACGCTACAAGCTTGGCACTATATTTGGGCAGTTTCTCCCATTCTTCTCTGCATATACTCTCAAGCTCTGTCAGGTTGGATGGTGAGAGTGTATGCACAATTATTTTCAGGTCTCTCCAGAGATGTTCGATCAGGTTCAAGTCTGGGCTCTGGCTGGGCCACTCAAGGACATTCATAGAGTTGTCCCGAAGCCACTCCTGCGTTATCTTGGTTGTGTGCTTAGGGTCGTTGTCCTGTTGGAAGGTGAACCTTCGCCCCAGTCTGAGGTCAAGAAGGATCTCTCTGTACTTTGCTGCGGAGACATAGAGGTAAACAGAAGACATTATACACCACTTGTACAGTTTGTTGTTCATTATAATGGTTCAATTATAAAGTTAGATGATTGAGTTAATTAAAGGGATACTTCTGGATTTTAGAAATGAGTCAGATGAACTTGTGGATACCATTTTTATGTCTATGCTTGCAATTTGAAGGAAGTTGCTAACTAGTGCTAGCACAATTGCTAACTATGCTAGCAGATACCGATAGACTTCCAGTCATTGTGCAAATGTTAGTTAGCGTTGGCTTGCAAAACTACCCTTAACTACCTTCATACTGGACACAGAGACATAAAAATGGTATTTACGAGTTCCAAAATCACAAAGTATCCCTTTAAATTATACCAGTGACTGTTACAACGTAAACTATGAAGTGTGCACTCAACATAGAGAAAAGATAACACAATTTTAAGTCAAACTGTATTTCTGCAATAAAGTTATGTATGGGATATAAGAAACAAAAGTTATGTGTCACGTCTTTTATATATTATGTGTATCACCATGTGCATAGTGAAAAGTGAGTATTAACATGCATAAATGATAAAGGATATTCGCTAGCCACAGGTTTTTACTGTATGGTCTGTGGTGCATCCGTCACACTTTATTTTCCGATTTGTCAAACCGTACTTGTGTACATGATTCACTGTGTTTGTTCAAACAGATCAACAGATTATATAAATAAAGACAACACTGACGTGAAAATGTGGAATATAATTATACAGACAAGCTTTATACATTACACCGTTCTCTAGCAACCAACAGGACTGCACAACCTTCGAGACGCCAACACGGCAGGGAGTTCTGAGACGCCAACACGGCAGCGAGTTATGAGACGCCTGCCCTGGTCTGTCTCTCCCGTTCTTGTACAGGTGCCCTCGCCACTTTCTCTCTCTCTCCCCGGACCTTTGCTCGCATACATCACTGACTTTTTATTGATCAGCGGTTGAACTATTTGATTAGTGACTTTTAGGGCATTTAACAAATATGATGCTGTTGTTCATTTTGCTGGTGTCTACCCTTGGCTTTTACGATGTTGGCGATACTTTTAGAGCCCGTTGCACTGTGAATGAGGAAATATATGATTGTTTCTCCCTCGAGTATTGTGAGAAACCCCACGCTTGCTCCGGAAATGCACATGAGAACTATGCACATTTCTACCGAACAATATGGGAGAAATCGGACATGTACTCCAAGCATGCACTGACCAACTGGCAAGGGTCTTCACTGATATTTATAACCTCTCCCTGTCTGAGTCTGTAATACCAACATGTTTCAAGCAGACCACCATAGTCCCTGTGCACAAGAACACTACGGTAACCTGCCTAAATGACTACTGACCCGCAGCACTCATGTCTGTAACCATGAAATGCTTTGAAAGGCGGGTCATGGCTCACATCAATACCATTATCCCAGAAAAGCTAGACCCACTCCAACTTGCATACCGCCCCAACAGATCCACAGATGATGCGATCTCTATTGCACTCCACACTGCCCTTTCACATCTGGACAAAAGGAACACCTATGTGAGAATGCTATTCTTTGACTACAGCTCAGTGTTAAACACCATAGTGCCCTCAAAGCTCATCACTAAGCTAAGGACCCTGGGTCTAAACACCTCCTTCTGCAACTGGATCCTGGACTTCTTGATGGGCTGCCCCCAGGTGGTAAGGATAGGTAACAACACATCCGCCACGCTGATCCTCAACACGGGGGCCCCTCGATGATCAGCCCCCTCCTTCACTCCCTGTTCACTCATGACTACATGGCCAGGCACAACTCCAACACCATCATTACGTTTGCCGATGACACAACAGTGGTAGGCTTGATCACCGATAACGATGAGACAGCCTATAGGGAGGAGGTCAGAGACCTGGCCGTGTGGTGCAAGGACAACAACCTCTCCCTCAACGTGATTAAGACAAGGGAGATGATTGTGGACTACAGGAAAAGGAGGACCGAGCAGGTTGAGAGTTTCAAGTTCCTTTGGCGTCCACATCACCAACAAACTAACATGGTCCAAGCACACCAAGATAGTTGTGAAGAGGGCACGACAAAACCTTTCCCCCTCTGTATATTGAAAAGATTAGGCATGGGTCCTCAGACCCTCAAAAGGTTTTACAGCTGCACCATCGAGATTATCCTGACGGGTTGCATCACTGCCTGGTATGTCAACTGCTTGGCCTCCGACCGCAAGGAACTACAGAGGATAGTGTGCATGGCCCAGTACATCACCGGGGCCAAGCGTCCTGCCATACAGGACCTCTGTACAAGGCGGTTTCAGAGGAAGGCCCTAAAAATTGTCAAAGACTCCATCCACCCTAGTCATAGACTGTTCTCTCTGCTACCACACGGCAAGCAGTACAGGAGTGCCAAGTCTAGGTCCAAGAGACTCCTAAATAGCTTCTACCCCCAAGCCATAAGACTACTTTACATCTAAACATCTAATCAAATGGCTACCCAGACTATTTGCATTGCCCCCCCCCCGGAACGTTGCTGCTACTCTGTTATTATCTATGCATAGTCACTTTAATAACTCTACCTATATGTACATGTTATCTCAATTACTTCGACACCGGTGCCCCCGCACATTGACATTGACTCTATACCGGTACCCCCTGTGTATAGCCCCGCTATTGTTATTTCCTGCTGCTCTTTAATTATTTCTTATTCTTTTTGGAGTTTTTTTCTTAAAACTGCAATGTTGGTTAATAAGGGCTTGTAAGTAAGCTTTTCCCACCTGTTGTATTGGGCGCATGTGACAAATACAATTTGATTTGAAGCTGGTTCAATGACGATAGATGATGGAAGGCACACTCATATATAAATGGGGGAAAACTAGACAAATGTTCTGAATTGTTCCAAGACTCGTAAACTGTAAAATATAATGTAACCCTGTGAGAGTAATAAAATGTTAAAAAAAAGTAATGTAATGTGATGTTGTATTATCTTATCATTTGTTTTTGGAGCACCTGCCTGAATAAAAAGGTACAGATGAATAGAGCTTTCAGTCTGTGACAATACACAACACAACCACTTTCCTCTGTGCCTGATGATTGCTGGTGCACCGGTTTTAATTACTGTTATGGATAGTTTTAATTCAGCTTTGCTTAATACTCCTGTCCCCATTTTGCAAGGATAATGTATAAGCTTGGAAAATGTAATTTAAAAAAATGAATTGCACCATGCATCAACAGCACAGATAATTCAGGTTGAAAAATAATACAGCTCTTTCATATTGCTCAGCCAGAGGAGTTGGCAGATATGGGGGAGGCAGATAGCGAGGAGGCATAAGCAGTTTTACAGGGAACAGTTTGCTCATCTTGTTGGAAGCCATGACAATTGATCATTGACTACTTCAATGGTAGCTTATCGAAGAATACACTGATAAATGCAGTAATGCAATCGTATTGTTGAGCTAAGGATTCTCCAAATCTAATGTACTGTACATGTTTGCACCAGTAAAGTATAGCCATTAGGAAAATGTATACACCATCACAATCCTCATAAAACAGCAATAATAATGCAACTAAAAATAATGATAAAGATAGAAATTGCAAGTTTAATTTAAAGCTACAGTACATGGTATCCATTTTGTGAATATGGTAGACTCTATACTATTTTTATCATTTATGAGGTTACTCTCAGGGATCATAACTATATTTCGATTAATAGCTGTGGCAGCTTAGCAAGATGTATTAATGTCAATGGCTAATGCCTAAACAATCTAAACAGATAGCCCAACATTTTTATCACAACGAAAGTTACATAAATAACTCAAAATTATCCATATAGGATTATCTGTTTTTTTCTTAACCGCTCATCACAGAATAGCGACATGTGCACACTCCCTCAAATTGTTTGGAGAAAATATCCTTTCTATTTTATTCAGCTATGATCATTTTTATTCTTGATACTATAAAATGATGCCACTGAATTCTAAGCAAATCTTGTCTGCTAAATTAACTAGTGTAGCCCACAGCCATATGGCATAGCCAAATCAGGGCAGACAACGCAGAGTATGCTATTTTGTTCTTCTGAAATAGACGACATTTTCTTCACATCATGTTTCTTTAGACCTGTCTAAAACAAATAATGGATTTATTGTGTAGTCTATACTACATGGATTTATTGTACTTTTTAACTTCTTATGGCTGGGGGCCATAAGAGTAGCTTGGATGAATAAGGTGCCCAGAGGTGCCCAGAGTAAACTGCCTGCTGCTCAGTCCCAGTTGCTAATATATCCATATTATTAGTAGGATAGACAACACTCTGAAGTTTCTAAAACTGTTTGAATGATGTCTGTGAGTATAACAGAACTCATATGGCAGGCAAAAACCTGAGAAGAATTCCAACCAGGAAGTGGGAAATCTGAGGTTGGTCGTTTTTCAACTCATTCCCTACTGAAGATACAGTGGGATGTTGGTCATGTTGCACTTCCTAAGGCTTCCACTAGATGTCAACCGTCTTTAGAACCTTGTTTGATGCTTCTACTGTAAAGGGGGGCCAAATGAGAGGATTGAGTAAGGTCTGCCATGAGCTGACCATGCGCTGACCATGCGTGTTCATGTGAGAGTTAGCTTGAGTTCTCCTGTTGGAATTCTCCGGTTGGAACATTATTGAAGATTTATGTTAAAAACATCCTAAAGATTGATTCTATACTTCGTTTGACATGTTTCTACGGACTGTAACGGAACTTTTTGACTTTTCGTCTGCTCCTAGTGAACGCGCTTCGTGAGTTTGGATTTCTTTACCAAACGCGCTAACAAAAGGAGCTATTTGGACATAAATGATGGACATTATCAAACAAAACAAACATTTATTGTGGAACTGGGATTCCTGGGAGTGCATTCTGATGAAGATCATCAAAGGTAAGTGAATATTTAGAATGTTATTTCTGACTTCTGTTGACTGCACAATATGGCGGATATCTTTTTGGCTTCTTTGGGCTCTGAGCGCCTTACTCAGATTATTGCATGGTTTGCTTTTTCCGTAAAGCTTTTTTGAACTCTGACACAGCGGTTGCATAAAGGAGAAGTGTATCTAAAGTTCCATGTATAACACTTGTATTTTCATCAACATTTATAATGAGTATTTCTGTAAATTGATGTGGCTCTCTGCAAAATCACCGGATGTTTTTGGAACTACTGAACATAACACGCCAATGTATACTGAGATTTTTGGATATAAATATGAACTTTATCGAACAAAACATACATGTTTTGTGTAACATGAAGGCCTATGAGTGTCATCTGATGAAGATCATCAAAGGTTAGTGATTAATTCTATCTCTATTTCTGATTTTTGTGACTCCTCTCTTTGGCTGGAAAAATGGCTGTGTTTTCTGTGACTTGGCTCTGACCTAACACAATCGTTTGTGGTGCTTTAGCCGAAAAGCCTATTTGAAATCGGACACTGTGGTGGGATTAACAAGAAGTGTATCTTTAAATGGTGTGAAATACTTGTATGTTTGAGGAATTTTAATTATCAGATTTCTGTTGTTTGAATTTGGCACCCTGCACTTTCACTGGCTGTTGTCATAACGATCCCGTTAGCGGGATCTCAACCCTAAGAAGTTTTAAACTGTAGATGTTCCAAAGGTCTGCATCAGTGGCTTGTAGGCTATGTGTGGAAGCCAGAAGATCCTACATTTGCTTATGGTAATTAACGGTCAATTACCGTGAGACCGGCAGTTATATTCTTGACAATCACCGGCTGACAAAATGTCCTGATCGCCACAGCCCTAGTTCAGAGGATGTTAGCATACCAGGTAGGCATCAGTGTCCAAAATATTCTGTGCCCATTAAATTATTATCGTCCTAGGCTAAGCCTACTGCATGGTGCTTGTAATTCATTGTCGATAATGGAAAATGTTTCGTTTGTTTTCAATTAAACATTATATTCTAACAAGTTGATATTTGCAGGCTACTAGCCTAAAATGCATAACTAATTGTTTTCAAACATATAATTTAAACTAAATATATGCTCTCTCTATCAGGTTCTCCGGTTCATCGACCTCCTGTCTGGGATCCTCAGACAGATAGGGATTCTGTAGAAGAAAAAAGTAAACGGTGAACACAGGTTCAATCCCAATTTCTAACCTCACACAACTGAGGCAGCAACATAGAGCCCCACGATGCCTCGACAGTGCTAATGCTGCTGATCAGTCCTTACTCACCCAACAACTGGAGGGGTTCCAAATGCTGTGCGGGGAGCTGGGCACAATGCGCCAAAGCATTGATAACCTTAACACTCCACTGCTGATAATCAGTAACATGTTAAGTTAACTTCTACTTCATCACAATCCCGGATCCGGGAGCACCCCCATCAGTAAAAAAGCTGACTAGCATAGCCTAGCATAGCGTCACAAGTAAATACTAGCATCTAAATATCATTCAATCACAAGTCCAAGACACCAGATGAAAGATACACATCTTGTGAATCCAGCCATCATTTCTGATTTTTAAAATGTTTTACAGGGAAGACACAATATGTATTTGTATTAGCTAACCACGATAGCAAAAGACACCACTTTTTTTCCCACCATTTTTTTCCTGCATAGGTAGCTATCACAATTTCGACCAAATAAAGATATAAATAGCCACTAACCAAGAAACAACTTAATCAGATGACAGTCTGATAACATATTTATTGTATAGCATATGTTTTGTTAGAAAAATTTGCATATTTCAGGTATAAATCATAGTTTACCATTGCAGCCACCATCACAACTCTCACCAAAGCAACTAGAATAACTACAGAGACCATCGTGTATTACCTAAATACTCATCATAAAACATTTCTGAAAAATACACAGCGTACAGCAAATGAAAGACAAAGATCTTGTGAATCCAGCCAATATTTCAGATTTTTTAAGTGTTTTACAGCGAAAACACAATATAGCATTATATTAGCTTACTACAATAGCCAACCACACAGCAGCATTGATTCATGCACGTTAGCGATAGCGAATAAACCAGCAAAAGATATTACATTTTTGACTAACCTTCTCAAAACTTCATCAGATGACAGTCCTATAACATCATATTACACAATACATATAGAGTTTGTTCGAAAATGTGCATATTTAGCGGCACAAATCGTGGTTATACAATGAGAAAAGTAGCCAGGCTGCCAACAATATGTCGGGAGAAATCTTGGGAGAGGCACCTAGTCTAATCAGTAACTAATCATAAACTTGACTAAAAAATACAGGTTGGACAGCAAATGAAAGATACATTAGTTCTTAATGCAATCGCTGTGTTAGATTTTTAAAATTAACGTTACTACAACATACAGCGTGCGTTAAAGCGAGACCGCACCTAGATTAATTGCAGAATATGAGTTCTACATTTTTCAACAGAACAACGAATTAACATCATATATAGTTCTTACTTTTTGATGAACTCCCATCAGAATCTTGGGCAAGGTGTCCTTAGTCCAAAAGAATCGTTGCTTGGTTGTAGATTGTCCTCTTCAACGTTCGAATTAGCAGTAAACATTAGCCATGTGGCAAAGACGTGTCCGACTCACTAAAACGCAGTACAAATAAATATCCGAAAATCGCAATATACCGATATAAACTGATATGACTCGGTTTAATATAACAACATTATGATGTCTTTAACACCTATATCAAATAAAAACAGAGCCGGATATATCTAAGAGCTATAAAGGGAGCTTTCTATAACGATAGCCATAGGTCCTTCCTGCGTCAGAGCGAAGTGAACAAAGGCCGGACCCCACGTTCCCAGGCCATTTATAACCTCTCAGATCTGCCTAGAAACACCATTTCAATTCTCACTATTCGCTGACATCCAGGGGAAGGCGTATGCAGTGCATCTCAACCAATAGAAGACAGGCAGATTTATAAACGGCAGATTTATAAACGGATCTCAGAACAGCCAGCAGAATTCAGCATTCTCACATCCTCATAGGAAAATTGCTCTAGCTCCAGTTCTGTTTTACTCACAGATATAATTCAAACGGTTTTAGAAACTAGAGAGTGTTTTCGATCCAATAGTAATAATAATATGCATATTGTACGAGCAAGAATTGAGTACGAGGCAGTTTAATTTGGGAACGAAATTATTACAAAGTGCCAACAGCACCCCCTATTGAGAAAAGGTTCAATGACATTTTTTGGGGGGGAAAAGCAAACTCGGCTCCATCATTCATTGAATCAGATGGCTCATTCAATTTTTATTTTTTATTTTTTTTATTTAACTTGACAAGTCAGTTAAGAACAAATTCTTATTCATCACAAAACCATTGCCAACTACTTTAATGATTTTTTTCATTGGCAAGATTAGCATAATTATGAATGACCTGCTAGCAACAAATGCTGACACAACACATCCAGGTATATCTTATCAAATTATGAAAGACAAGCATTGTACTTTTAAATTCCGTAAAGTGAATATAAAAAAGTTGAAAAAAGTATTGCTGTCTATCAACAATGACAAGACACAACTTGGATTGAAAATTACTGAGGATAATAGTGAACGATATTGCCACTCCTATTTGCCATATCTTAAATTTAAGCCTATTAGAAAGTGTGTGCCCTCAGGCCTGGAGGTCATTCCGCTACCCAAGAATAGTAAAGCCCCCCTTACTGGCTTAAATAGCTGACCAAATAGCCTGTTACCAACCCTTAGTAAACATCTGGGAAAAATGGTGTTTGACCAGATACAATGCTATTTTACAGTAAACAAATTGACAACAGACTTTCAGCACGCTTATAGGGAAGGACATCTAAGCACAGCACTTACACAAATTAAATTGACGATACAAAGATTGTGGGGGCTGATTTGTTAGACTTTGTGAGGCTTTTGACATAGTCTGCTGCTGGAAAAACATATGTGTTTGGGCTTTACACCCCCTGGTGTATTGTGGATAAATAGTTACTTGTCGAACAGACACGGAGGGTGTTCTTTAATGGAAGTCTCTCCAACATAATCCAGGTTAAATCAGAAATTCCCCAGGGCAGCTGTCTAGGCCCCTTACTTTTTTCAATCTTTACTTACGACATGCCACTGGCTTTGCGTAAAGCCAGTTTGTCTATGTATGTGGATGACTCAAAGCTATTCACGTCAGCTACTACAGCGACTGAAATGACTGGAACACTTAACCTTTCCACGTGTGAGTTCCAAATATCTCTAATGGTCGCACCAGCGTGAGTTGTTTTATGCACGTGATGTCAGAATGCACTCACTGTTCCAAAATGTGATTATTACACAACAGGACAGTTAACACGCACTGCCTGCTAATTATTTATAGTCTGTTTCAACTTGTCAATTTCAAATTATGTTCTAACAAGTTGTATATTCTAACAACAGTTTGAATTGAGGTGTGTTCCGCCTCCTCTTTAATTGACATAGAAATAGCCCATTTCAGCATTGCGGACAATTTATGTTTGAGGCTTTACTGAACCGGATAAACTTCTCTCTTCGAGGAGAGCCCGTCGCACTTCACTCATGTTTTTGCAGATCAAGTATGCATATATTTGCGCAGTCTTGCAAGAGTTGGAACATTTTCTTGCTGGAGCTCACTTTGCCTTCCTTGTCATTTTCCTTACAAATAATAACATGTGTGCGTTAACCTCTAACGAGTCACAAACCTATAACATCATATTACACAATACATATATTGTTTGTTCGAAAATGTGCATATTTAGCGGCACAAATTGTGGTTATACAATGAGAATAGTAGCCAAGCTACAAAGAAAATGTCGGGAGTATTCTTGGGAGAGGCACCTAGTCTAATCAGTAACTAATCATAAACTTGACTAAAAAATACAGGTTGGACAGCAAATGAAAGATACATTAGTTCTTAATTCAATCGCTGTGTTAGATTTTTAAAATTAACGTTACTACAACATACAGCGTGCGTTAAAGCGAGACCGCACCTAGATTAATGGCAGAATATGAGTTCTACATTTTTCAACAGAACAACGAATTAACATCATATATAGTTCTAACTTTTTGATGAACTCCCATCAGAATCTTGGGCAAGGTGTCCTTAGTCCAAAAGAATCGTTGCTTGGTTGTAGATTGTCCTCTTCAACGTTCGAATTAGCAGTAAACATTAGCCATGTGGCAAAGACGTGTCCGACTCACTAAAACGCAGTACAAATAAATATCCGAAAATCGCAATATACCGATATAAACTGATATGACTCGGTTTAATATAACAACATTATGATGTCTTTAACACCTATATCAAATAAAAACAGAGCCGGATATATCTAAGAGCTATAAAGGGAGCTTTCTATAACGATAGCCAGAGGTCCTTCCTGCGTCAGAGCGAAGTGAACAAAGGCCGGACCCCACGTTCCCAGGCCATTTATAACCTCTCAGATCTGCCTAGAAACACCATTTCAATTCTCACTATTCGCTGACATCCAGGGGAAGGCGTATGCAGTGCATCTCAACCAATAGAAGACAGGCAGATTTATAAACGGATCTTAGAACAGCCAGCAGAATTCAGCATTCTCACATCCTCATAGGAAAATTGCTCTAGCTCCAGTTCTGTTTTACTCACAGATATAATTCAAACGGTTTTAGAAACTAGAGAGTGTTTTCTATCCAATAGTAATAATAATATGCATATTGTATGAGCAAGAATTGAGTATGAGGCAGTTTAATTTGGGAACGAATTTTTACAAAGTGAAAACAGCGCCCCCATATTGACAAGAAGTAAAAAATAAGTTCCTTATTTTCTGTATATCGTATTGTCGTTTCTACTGTAGGCGCATACAGTATGTATGTATGTATGTATGTAGGCAGTATAATGTATTTACAGTTTTATTCACGTTTTCAAGCAGTGGTGACATAATGTATTTCCCGATTATTGCATATATTATAACGGACACATATGATGTGTGTAAAATACTTTTTTGTAAGGTTGTGCTGATTATAATGAGCTAAGCTATTTGCCAGCTATGTGTGGTGCCATGTTTGTTGACATTATACAATGCAATCTGGGTGTCATGTCATCGGTCAGACCAAAGATGTTATAATGAGGTGAAGGAATGGTTCGCTCATCTTTCGGGTAAACTTCCGGAAGTGAATGAAGGGAAGTGGATGATCGTAGACGACACACCTACTTCAACATGCATACTATAAACAGACCAAACTCATCTTGTCTCCTCTTATTATCTTATCTTATCTATCAATCTGGTTGATTGGAAAAATAAACATTCCATCGTCGGATTACTTTCGATTTCTAGAAAGTGTTTTACTCAATTATTTGATCAATGGTGAGCTCACCATGATGTGATGAATTATAACTAGTAATTGCTATTAGCTAATTCATAATGTAGTCAGCTGAGAGTTATAAAAATATGACCGCTTGTGTTACGTCAATCTGTCAGGACATAAAAAAGCCTACATTTTCTGTTTTGAATGATTGTGTTATGCTGTAGCTATTTCTGTGAATGTCTGAACATTACGTTTAAAAAAACTGGTCACATTCTGGACATACCTTTGTAAGGACTGTGTTTGTGCAAAATGTTTCTATGAAAAAAAATTGTGGCCAGCTCAAATGCTGATTGTTGCGTCAATCGAAAATGGACGTTCTATATAAGCATTCTAATCAAGCGTTCTAATCACACCGGTTTGATCATACACAACAGGGACCACTATAGAATGATCCCACCCGTTTGTTGGTATGTGTGAAAAGGTTAACAAAGAGCTGCAGTTCATTTCAGAATGGGTGGCAAGGAATAAGGTAGTCCTAAATTTTTCCAAAACTAAAAGCGTTGTATTTGGACAAATCGTTCACTAAACCCTGAACCTCAACTACATGTTGTGATAAATAATGTGGAAATTGAGCAAGTTGAGGTGAATAAACTGCTTGGAGTAACCCTGGATTGTAAACTGTCATGGTCAAAACATATTGCCACAACAGTAGCTAAGATGGGGAGAAGTATGTCCGTAATAAAGCGTCACTCTGCCTTCTTAACAACACTATCAACAAGGCAGGTCCTACAGGACCTAGTTTTGTCACACCTGTACTACTGTTTAGTAGTGTGGTTAGGTGCCACAAAGAGGGAAAATTACAATTTGCTCAGAACAGGCCAGCACGCCTGGCCCTTAAAAGTACACAGGGAGCTAACATTAATGATATGCATGTCAATGATATGCATCTCTCATGGCTCAAAGTGGAAGAGAGATTGACTTCATCACTACCTGTTTTTGTTAGAAGTGCTGACAAGCTGAATGTACCGAGCTTTCTGTTTAAACTACTAGCACACAGCTCAGACACCCATGCACACCCATGCCAACAGAGGTCTCTTCACAATCCCCAAGTCCAGAACAGACTATGGGAGGCACACAGTACTACATAGAGCCATGACTACATGGAACTCTATTCCACATCAGGTAACTGATGCAAGCAGTACATCCAGATAAAAAACTGGTAAAAATACACCTTATGGAACAGCAGGGACTGTGAAGAGACACACACGAAGGTACAGACACATGCATACTCACACAAGTGCTAGCACACACACTCTACACACACATACATTGTAATATTGTTGAATGGTGGTATTATACATTTTGTATTGTAGATATGTAGTGGTGTAATAATGTTATGTGATGTACTGTTTTATCTTTTGTTTTATATGTAATGTAAGTGCCTTAATGTGTTTGGAAGCAGCTAATGGGGATGTCTAATAAATACAAATTGAAATGCAGGCTATCTGGCTTGAATTCAATTTTGAATATATCTGAGAACAAAAAAGTATACAGTGTTTAGCTTCAATGTTGTCTGGATATAATGTTAGCTTGCTTGTGTAGATAAAAACATGTGTAGCTAGCTAGCTACTGCAAGTAGCTAGTTACTCGTTACTGTTTCTCTTTCACCAAAAATGAATTATTAACCTGTTAGCCCCCATTCAATTAGTTAGCTTGCCTTCATATTTTTATGCAAAAGATAGCAGAGAAAAAAATGGTTTTAATTAAATTAACAATAACTTTTTCAAATATGACAACGGAAGTTGAAGGCCATAATTGTCACGCCCTGGCCTTAGTTATCTTTGTTTCGTTTATTATTTTAGTTAGGTCAGGGTGTGACATGGGGGATGTATGTGTTTTGTATTGTCTAGGGGTTTTGTATGTTTATGGGGCAGTGTGTAGTCTAGGGTTATGTATGTCTATCGTTGCCTAGATTGGTTCTCAATTAGAGACAGCTGTCTATCGTTGTCTCTGATTGGGAACCATATTTAGGCAGCCATATTCATTAGGTAGTTCGTGGGTGATTGTCTATGTCTATGTTGCATGTTAGCACATTGTTTATATAGCTTCACGTTCGTCGGTTTGTTGTTTTGTTTAGTTTGTAAAGTGTTCTTCGTTTTCGTCTTCATTAAAAATAGAAGATGTATTCAAACCACGCTGCGCTTTGGTCCTCCTCTCTTCCACCATATAACGATCGTGACAATAATTAATCTTTCTCTGTCAATCGAGTGTCAGTGTTGACAAATTAGTGGAATTTCTTAAATGTCTCCTGAGATCTCGCTTTTGGTATAATGCACATTTTTTATACATCCTTCAAAAAAGAACACTAGAAAACTGAACTATGCGCTATCTGCTAACACTTTAGGGAATGGAGTTCACAGTTGATAGACTATATATACAAAACTATCAACTGTGAACTCCATTCCCTAAATTGTCAGCAGATAGTTCATAGCAGCATAGTTCAGTTTTCTAGTTTTCTTGTAGGAAGCATGGATAGAAAATGTGCATTATAAAAAAAGTGAGATCTCAGGAGACATTTAAGAAATTCCACTAATTTGAAGGGGTGTCTACATAATTTTGTATATATAGTCTATGTAGACACCCCTTCAAATTAGTGGATTCGCCTATTTCAGCCACACCCGTTGCTGATAGGTGTATAAAATTGAGCACACAGCCATGACATCTCAGTAGACAAACATTGGCAGTAGAATGGCCTTATGAGCTCAGTGACTTTCAATGTGGCACCATCATAGGATGCCTGACACCTTTCCAACAAGTCAGTTAGTCAAATTTCTGTCCTGCCAGAACTGCACGGTTGACTGTAATTGCTGTTTTTGTGAAGTGGAAGCAACAACAGCTCTGCCACGAAGTGGTAGGCCACACAAGCTCACAGAATATGACCGCCGAGTGCGGTCTCTCCTGGTCTGACCTGTCCTCGGTTGCAACACACACTACTGAGTTCCAACTACCTCTGGAAGCAATGGAAGTAACTTCATCAACTGTTCACCGGGAGCGTCATGAAATGGTTTCCATGGCCGAGCAGCCACATACAAGCCTAAGATCACCAAGCGCAAAGCCAAGCGTTGGCTGAAATGGTTGAACTCGCCGCCATTGGACTCTGGAGCAGTGGAAACACGTTCTCTGGAGTGATGAGTCACACTTCACCATCTGGGAGTCCAATAGACAAATGTGGGTATGGCGGATGGCAGAAGAACCCCAATGCATAGTGCCAACTGTAACATTTGGAGCAGGAGGAATAATGTTCTGGGGCTGTTTTTCATGGTTCGGGCTAGGCCCCTTAGTTCCAGTGAAAGGAAATCTTAACGCTACAGCATACAATGACATTCTAGACAATTCTGTGCTTCCAAATTTGTGGCAAGAGTTTGGGCAAGGCCTTTTCATGTTTCAGCATGACAATGCCCCCCTGCACAAAGCGAGGTCCATACCGAAATGGTTTATTGAGATCGGTGTGGAAGAACTTGACTGGCATGCACAGAATCCAGACCTCAACCCGATTGAACACCTTTGGGATGATTTGGAATGCCGACTGCAAGCCAGGCCTAATCGCCCAACATCAATGCCCGACCTCACTAATGCAATTGTGGCTGAAGGGAAGCAAGTCCCCACAGCAATCTTCCAAAATCTAGTGGAAAGCCTTCCCAGAAGAGTGGAGGCTGTTATAGCAGCAATGAGAATGAGATGTTCAATGAGCAGGTGTCCACATACTTTATGGTCATGTAGTGTATTTGGATTTTCATTAGGGAATAAGGAGGATTGACAGAGAAAAGAGAGGAAAAAGTCAATTTAACATGCATTGATAAATCAAAATCTAATTTAGATTGCTTCGTAGTATACCCCTCAGGATACCGTGATTCTACTATTGCATAATTCAATGCAAAATCAACCAAACCATGCATATTAGCATGAGCTGGCAATTTTGAACAATCACTGCACTTTTACATTATAAAAGTGTCCAATCAAAAGAGAGTTTGCAATTTCGACCACTGTTACTGCGGTAAACAGTCCAAACAAACCACACGTCAACAAACGTGTTTCCCCCTTTCAGTGTGTGAAGCTGATAGTGCACATTTTTTGGCACTCTGTGCAATGTTGAGAAAGTCACTTTGAATCATCAAAGCAAGCAAGTTAAACGAATATCACAACAGCCACCACAGCAGCTGCAGATCACCGTGACCGAAGCAATAGTAGGGAAATCTTTTGTAGTGATGTGCAGTTTGCAAACGATTCATTCTTTTTGAATGACTCTTTTTACTGACTTGAGAATCATTATTGTTTTTTGTTTGCTGGCCACAATTAATCAATAGCATTGAAGGATTGACATACTCTCCCCCAGCTCTGCGGCTCCAGAGACATGTTCAGAGAACTGTGTATCATGTGTGTGCAGAAGAAAATAGAAAATAGATCATTCTGCAGGGAGCATAGAGACGTATTCTGCTTAAAATCATACTAGAACTGAGCACGTATGACTTTTTATTGCTTTGTGTGAAATCTACATTACCAAACAAAAGTATTACGAATTGCATCGAAAAATGTCTGTAATGCCGCTGCAAAATCAAGCATTTTTGGCTGCAGATATCACAAAAAAACATTGCGAAATCCTGGAAGGACTGCTTGTGGTTTACAACAGTGCAAACAATTACAACAAGCACACATGATCTGAAATGTTCTTCATATTTGAGTAGATAATTTGACAACAGAGAGAGAAGATGTATTTTACCATAAACCTTTCATTAGAGGCCCTGTCGGCTAAGTATGATAATTCATTTGATTGTACCTGTTATACATGCGTTGATATCTGGCTCATAATGATTCTAGGTTACTTGTCATCTTTGAAAAATGAAACCATTTCTCTCATCTGCCTAGTCCCCATCATTTAATTATGAGAGAAGCTATACACATAGCCATTACTCTCCCTTGCCTCCAAAATTGACATAATTTATAACTGAAATCATTACCATGCTATGCAGATGAGGCAAATGCTATATCTCTCTGCCGGTGCACTGAAACTGGAGTTAAAGATTACACACTAAAAACAAATGGCTATATAATGGTGCAAATCAGGGTTCTTTGACTTTCTCAATCTCAAAGGTTATTTGTAGAACCATACATAGTATGCATTTATTAACAAGTTGAATCAGGTGTATTAGCTCAGGAACAGGGGGGGTTCCAAGGTTTTGTCAATGGTTTCCAAGTGACAATTCCTTACATGAGTCTTTTACAAGACACTGTCACTGGGCATAGTCAGACATGACATGTAATTCCATAAAACAAGACATTAGATAAACTGGAATGACACACTCATGGTCGCACAAAAAGAGCTGTGAACAACCCACGCCCCAAAATAGTTTAATGCGCTGCTGCCCTTGTGTTTAAATTATCACTAAAAGAGGAGAGAACCCTTTCATGAACTGCAAAGAACCATTGGACCATGGTACATCATGCATCCATGAACATGTGTGCACATGTTAGTTACAATCATATTAGCTGTGAGATATCTTACAAAGGACTTTTTTTATAATGATTATTATTCATTACAAAAAACACAAGGAAGGGGTAACATTAAAGTATTAGAACATGAAGGACAAACAATACAGCATCAAGACACTATCAAACATGTATCAGTCTTTCCGCAACAGAGGCATCCTTATGTGTGAGGGTGCGTGTGCATGATAGTGATCTAAAATATATGTCATAGTTTCCTTTTTCATGATCACGGGTTTCTTGTGAAACCCGAACCCTCCAAGATCCCCCCACAGTTCCCCAATAGCTGTCCCTCAACCATTCGAGACCCCTCCCACAGTCCCCCCCCGAAGAAAAAAAAATACAATTAATTCCATTCCCCACCCCCAAGAACCCCCCAATGCACCAACAACCAAGAGAATGAACTAAAAAGAAAAAGGGAGAAGACAGAAGAAAACAGCAAACAACAATGCAAAAAAATATATATATAATAATACATTTAAAACAAAGGACATCAAGGACAACTCAAATCATAACATCAATGCCTACTTTATATGTTTGTGTGATTGTCTGGCACTATTATATGTATGTGTGTGTTCTTGTATGTGTTTATTTGAATGAGAGTGTGTGTATATGCATGTGTACAAACACCTGCACGGCATCAGCCTCAGGCAAACCAGTATTAGTTGTAAATACACTGCCACTTAGTGTCATTCAAATGTATTTTTATAATGTTTTATTTTGACTTTTTTTACCCTTTATATTTTGACCATCATTCTATCTCTCACATAGCAACTCCAGTCCCACTTGTCTCCAATTCCACATTCCATAAAACAAGACATTAGATAAACTGGAATGACACACTCACGGCTGCACAAAAAGAGCGGTGAACAAACCATGCCCCAAAATATTTGAATGAGCTGCTGACCTTGTGTTTAAATTATCACTAAAAGAGGAGAGAACCTTTTCATGAACTGCAAAGAACCATTAGACCATGGTACATCATGCATCCATGGACATGTTAGTTAAAATCCTATTAGCTGTGAGATATCTTACAAAGGACTTGATAATTTATGATTTGACTGTGAATCCTTCATCCATAGAATATCCATCTATACAGATATAGATTACAGTTCATAGATTGTCTACTGACTACAAGGGGTTAGTTAGTATTACTCCCCCACATGAAGATATTTCAATGGCATTCAGGGTTTTCTTAACAATATTTCCATGGCACATCAATCAAAGTTGCCCTGGAGATGGGGATTATGATGTAATGTTGCATCAGGACCATGAGTAATATGTTAAAACATCTCCAGGTGCTGTTTGAAATGGGGTTTTATGCCAATACACTTCCATCTTTGGGGGAATCCAATGTACTGAAGGTCAGGCTCAGGCATTACTCAATTTCTCCAATAATCTAAACTGATTTGATGAAAGGCTAATAGATGGCATCAGATTTGCATATAAATTATTGTAAAGTCCCTGGTGATCTATGACTTTCAATCAGATTCACCCAGCAATGGAAAAGCAAGGGAGGAAGGAGAAGTGAGCGATAGGAGGAGAGAGAAAGAGAGGGGGATATAGAAAGAATGAGGCATGTGGGCTACACAGATGTGTGGGACCTCTGGCTAGGTTTGTAACAATTAAAATACATTTACATTTTAATTGTATTTTCAGATTTGGCATTGCTAGAATGATACAGTATAATCCAGACCATATCAGTGCTCTTATGAGGCTGGTGTATCTGGTGTTTGTCCCTCCGAGAATAACAGCCATGAAATTAGTTCAACCTAATGCCACAAACAAAGTGTGTAATGAATTATCATTTATTTCAAGGCTTTCTCTCTACTTTTTTTGTAGCGTGATAAGGCCCCATAATTACTGGCTGATGAATTGGCTGTCTGCTGCCTTAGTACTTTGTCGGGTGCTTATAACAGAGACACACACATATGACGCGCCTGTCTCAGCATCAGAATAAGCCCGATCAATAATTGTGTAAAGCAGACAATAAATGTATGCTCGTAATGCGAATTTGTTAATTTATTGTGCACTGAGACTGATGGTTCATGCTTGAAAAGCTATTCAAGCCAACATCTGAAATCTTTTGGTTGCCAAGTAGACATGAAAAGTCACCTGACTTGTACTGTATTGGCTCTTTTCCTTGATCATTATAAGTTTCAGAATGATTGTAAGGATGATAAAGATTATCATATTTTATAAGCCTAGGTCGGTGTGTACTGGAGGCAGTTCTGCAGTGTTCACTAGCTGGCACAGCCACAAAGTAATACAAACAGATTTTAATTAAACCTTATCCTAAGCTTAACCCTTCCTTTAACCACACTGCTAACTGTAATGGCTAACCCTAACCTTAAATTAAGACCAAAAGCAAATGTTTGTTTTCAGGAATTTTTACGATAACCAATTTTGACTTTGCAGCTGGCCCATCTGCGGAAACCGCTCATTTCTGCCTCTAGGGCAAGACTCAAGACAATAAACGTCAACCTGTGAAAAAGTCTGCAGTTGTGGTCGACAGTTCCAGAACTTCTGTCTTTTTTCATGACTTTAAGTATTTGTAAGCAACGGAGAGTAGATAGCATCTAAAATCAATGGGAATCCAATTGGGTTTCAGCGTCTGGTACCACAGACCGAGGCTGTACATTGCTTTGTCCACACTGCAGGTGTTATGGTTGTATGACTATATATCTCCTTTATTTTATTTATTTAACCGGTCAAGTCAGTTGAGAACAAATTCTTATCCTTCAGTTACTATGAAACACAGATGTGACAACATTGAAAAGGAATAGACCTCAGACGAGCTCTTTATAATGTTTATTTATTTTACTTTGGAAATTCCTGTCTCTCTGCTGGTGGGGTAAATGTACTGTATATTAAAGAGGCATCAATCGCGTTGTTGGTGAGCCCAGGCTCTATTGCTTACTTCCTATTCCAGTACATGCACACACACACACGCACACTCACCCACATGTGGATATGTGTGCGCCACAGGAGGTTGGCGGCACCTTAATTGGGGAGCTTGTGGTAATGGGCTTGTGGTAATGGCTGGAGAGGAATGAGTGGAATGGACTCAAATGCATCAAATACATAGTTTCCATGTTGTTGATGCCATTCCATTTGCTCTGTTCCAACCATTATTATGAACCATCCTCCCCTCAGCAGCCTCCTGTGGGGAGACACGCACGCACGCACGCACGCACGCACGCACGCACGCACGCACGCACGCACGCACACACGCACACACACACACACACACACACACACAGAGTATCAAGTCACCCCTGTGCTCTTTTACCGGAACAGGGAAATCAATAGGATTGATTATTCACCACTGGACCGTGTAAGGGCAACAAGCATCCCTAAATTGTTGGTACAAGACAATGGGTGCGTCACTCGCCTTACAAAAAAACCTTGTGTATTTCACGATTTAATGTGAAGTTTATCTGATCACATATGACAACATGTGAAGCAACATGTTTATATAGTTTTCAGAATGTTGTGTCATGGTACCCTGGAGGTTTTTGTCAAGTTGCGGTGAAAGTATGGTACATCTACAACTAATTACTGTATTTTTACAGCTCAATTAAGGTGTTAATTAACAGTATGCTGTGATTACTTGGGACCAACCTCTCTTGGGATTGTGAGCTAGCTACCTGAAGCTCCTGCTGAACCATTAGGTCTCTGAACATAATGGAGACTGGTTATATATTTATTACCAATAATACATATCTGCACTTTGCCTAAAGTTGCAGTAAAAATAAAGTAAATATATATACAACTTGAAGGTGTTATTTCTGTAAAATGGCAGAATGCTGCTGTGTTCTGATTTAAATTACTGTAAAATCTTGTATAATTTTGTACTTTGAATAAAATTGGGACTCAGCCTTAAATGGGATTTGAACTAATAACCTGTTGCTCGCTACCAACCTGTACTGTCCTGCTACAGTGCAGTTACACCACCAGATCTGTGAAGGTAAAAGAGATCTGGCCACAGACTTATTGTATAAGGGCATAAGGCGAGACCCAAATGCAGACACAGGAGGCAGATGGTAGAGCTCCAATATTTATTATAACAAAGGGAGTAGGCAAAGGCAGGTCGGGGATAGGCGAGAGTTCATAAACCAGGTTATAGTCCAAACAGTACCAGACGGTAGGCAGTCTGGAGGTCAGGCCAGGCAGGGGTCAGAAACCAAATCCGAGTCCAAAACAGTACAAGGGGATAAGCAGGCTGGTAGTCAGAACAGGCAGAGTGGTCAGGCAGGCAGGTTCGGAGTCAGGACAGGCAAGGGTCGAAACCAGGAAGACTAGAAACAAACAGAGACTGGGAAAAGTAGGAGCAAGGAAAACCGCTGGTTGACTTAGCAAACAAGACGAATTGGCACAGAGAGACAGGAAATACAGGGATATATACACCAGGGAAAATAAGCGACACCTGGAGGGGGTGGAGACAGTCACAAGTACAGGTGAACCAGATCATTGTGTGACATATTGGCAAGAATGCATTTCTGCACTTTGCTAAAAACTGCCCAGAATCAAGAAAAAAATTGAACAATTATCCCCACCAATGTAACATCAACATAAAACTAGCAGTACTCAAGGTTACTTGACAAAGAGTTTATGAGAGATCAGGCCCGGCACCACGAGGGTGCAAAAAGGGGCATTGCCCCCCTTAGTTGGAATATTGTGCCCCCTCAGTTTTGTAATCCTATTCTGTCCCACAATCTGCCCCTCTCCGTCATGCCCAACCGATTTGTTGTGCATGCTTCATTCATGCAACTCCCTTCCATGCATCATACACATTTTACCAGTTGAACATTTTGATTGGCCTTCACAGTAGAAGGGCGGGGTCAATTTGACCGTTTAGGTTTACTTTCAAAGTTACGCACTACGAAAAAAATAAAGTTTCACCGCGCAGCTGGATGGAATTTAGCTAATGTTAACAGTTAGGTAGGTAGCTGATAGCATGATGGATATTACAAAGTTGTTTCGCCAGGGCACAACGGCAGCATTGGATCAAAGAGGCGGGGAGGGGGAGAAGCCTGCCTCAGAGGCCAAGGCCGCTGAGCCGACGCTAATCACCGAGGCCAAGGCCGTCGAGCCCAGCAGCAAAGGCACCTGCGCAACCGTCTTGCAGCCTGGTGACATAGAAGGTAACCAACCCGTGAAGGGGCTTGCAGCCATCAAGACCGAACCTAGCAGCAGCACCGTCAGGATATTACAAGCACCGATGCCTCTGTTAGTGCCTGACGACCTCGGTGATGATGAGCCAGCGCAGGTTTGTCTGGGGAAATACCCAACCCG
Source organism: Salvelinus namaycush (assembly GCF_016432855.1). Lineage (NCBI taxonomy): Eukaryota > Metazoa > Chordata > Actinopteri > Salmoniformes > Salmonidae > Salvelinus > Salvelinus namaycush. Next base: position 32,301,363 of record NC_052313.1, read on the forward strand.
TCTGCACATTGGGAGAAAACGGGCATTTTGTAGTATGTGTTTCAAAGGCAGATATTGGCTGGAATATTCCTGCAAGGCAGATGCAGCCTTCTGCTATCCTTGTCGAAAATTTTACATTGGCTCCAATACTAACGACAATAAGGCATTCACCCAAATTGTATATAATAACTGGCGACTTGTCATTGATAGCAACAAGAGACTGGGGAGGCACGCATCAAGCAAAGAACATTTGAAATGCGTGGTGCTTTGGACAGAAAGACAAGCAAGGAATGCACAGGGAGTGGAGATTTCAACGCTTGTGAATTCTGCACAGTTCGCAAGAAATAGTATGTATTTGTCATCATTTGTGTACATTGTGGAAATTCTTGCTGTCAATGAGCTTCCTCTCAGGGGAACTTTGGATGCGATGGATGCAAGAGGGAAGGGGGGTGGTGGACTATTCCTGGCAATGTTTGATTATACACTCAGGAAAGACAAGGAACTTGCTAGTGCTTTAAGCACAATTCCCCTAAATGCCACATACACATCTCATGACATCCAGAATGAAATAATTGGGATCATGTGTGAGGTAGTCATTGAGGAAATTGTGAAGGAAGTAGGTGATTGATGGTACACACTTAAGAAAAATGCTATGTCTGACTCAAACACAACACCTCTCATCACCCCATGAACACCATCCCCACAGTGAAGCATGGTGGTGGCAGCATCATACTGTGGGGATGTTTTTCATTGGCAGGGACTGGGAAACTAGTCAGAATTGAAGGAATGATGGATGGCGCTAAATACAGGGACATTTTTTGAGGGAAACCTGTTTCAGTCTTCCAGAGATTTGAGACTGGGACTGAGGTTCACCTTCCAGCAGGACAATGACCCTAAGCATACTGCTAAAGCAACACTCGAATGGTTTAAGGGGAAACATTTAAATGTCTTGGAATGGCCTAGTCAAAGTCCAGACCTCAATCCAGTTGAGAATCTGTGGTATGACTTAAAGATTGCTGTACACCAGGGGAACCCATCCAACTTGAAGGAACTGGAGCAGTTTTGCCTTGAAGAATGGGCAAAATTCCAGTGGCTAGATGTGCCAAGCTTATAGAGACTTAAAACCTCTTATGGCTGCGATCCCCGTACAGGGATCAACATCCGGTGAAATTTCAGAGTGACTAACTAAAAATACAACGTTGTAACATTAAACATTCTTGAAAATGCAAGTGTCTAACATCCTTCAAAAAATTAGAATCTTGGTAATCAAACTACGTTTTTCCGATTTAAAATAGCTATTACAGAGAACAAATGCCATGCTTTTGTTTGAGAAGAGCGATCAACAACAACAAACATTTTCCGCCATGACAGTTTTGACACATTCACATCTGAAGGTAAAATTATGACTTACATTCTGATATCTTGCTCTTATTTCTCTTCCTGGGGGTCCCAGTGATCAAATTAAGTGCCGTTTCCTTTGATAAAATCCATTTTTATAGCCTATAACAAAACATTTTGTAAACCGTTTATATCGTGAATTCCATCTCTATCAACTTTTTGCGGAGTATTCGACGTAATTACACACAGTAAACAATTGTTTACCTGGTCATGGCTGGGTTCATTGCAATCCTCTGGATGTTTGCAACACAGCCAAACGTGATTGTTTTTTTTGCGGGGAGTATTGACCGAAGTGAACTGATTTGAAGACAACGAGCAAAGACCTCATTGCGCACCAATAATATTAGCGAAGTTTCGTTGATTGACTGTATTTCTGCCCAATGACCACTGATCTTCTTGAAATCTAGCTGGGTAGATAGCCAATGAGCTGAGGTAAACGCCAGTATGTGATGGTTATGGGTTGGACCACCATCCCTTGTTTGTAAACGCACGCGTAATGAACTTCATTCGCTATTGACCATCAGTCTAGTTGCAGTCACGCTTGTTACACGCAGCAGTGTTTTTTTTCAAAGATTTCATTGAAGACATCATGGCGAATAAATCAAGAAAAGCGAAGTCCAAGTCTAAGTATACAGATTTGCACCAGATTATAGAAGAGATTGATCGAGAAAGTGAGACAGATTTTTTGTTTGAAGAATCTTTGAGTGAACACTGTTATGATTCAAACATTGAGGAGCTGTTTCTGCAAGGACAGGACGTAATTCTGGACTGGTAAGTGCTAATGCCGTTGTTTGAAATATAAATATTATTATTAAAAAAAAATTGCAATTTGCAATGAAATGTGTGATGAAATGTGTAAAGTACACATTGGCTATACATAGTGTGTGTGTGTGTGTATATGTATGTGTACGACCCATAACCTGTGTGTGTGTGTTTTGTATGTTTGGGTGTGTGTGTGTGTTTGTTTGTTTGTTTGTTTGTTTGTTTGTTTGTGTGTGTGTATATATATATATATATATATATATTACATGTCAGATATATATATATATATATTATCATATTATCATATCACATGCCAAAGTTCATTACTGCAGGCATGACTGTGCCTCAGGGCCAAAAGGGCACAGCATGGAGGCGTCGTTGTGTTCTGTGTCGCATGAAGTCCCCCATCACCTGCACCACTTGTTCAGTTTGCCTCTGCTTTACATCAGAAAGAGACTGCTATGGGACATGGCACAGGCAGCAAAATATTGTGTAGAGAACTTCCAAAGGGTCTACCCCTGTTTTTTCTGTTGTTTTTTTTTCTAATATTTTTTAAAACATTTTTATAATTTTTTTGAGTGTTAGAATTGCTTTTTGATATGTTGTATATAGTTATTTGCACTGTTGTATCTAGTTATAGGTCATTTCACCAATTTGGCCACTTGGGTACATTTGGGCAACTTGTGTGGGACACCTGGGTGACTTCATGCTAAATGTCATGTAGCTCACCCATTCCTGAAGTTATCAGTCTGAAACTGTGCACACCTACAGTTGCCCTCTTGTGTTATCCATCCAAATTATCTCCAGCATCCTATCTGACTGTGTGGCTATTCTAGTACATGTGAAAGATGATGCTACAACAATAAAAAAACAGAAAACGTATGCTCTTTCTTTCTCTTTTCTTCCACCAGATCTACTGTGTTATATTCTCCTACATTCAATTAACATTTCCACACACTTCAGAATGTTTCCATTCAAATGATACCAAGAATATGCATATCCTTGCCTCTGGGGCTGAGCTACAGGCAGTTAGATTAGGGTATGTCTTCAGGCGGAAATTGAGAACAAGGGATGCAGCCATAAAAGGTTAACCCAAGAGACTTTCAGCTGTATTTGCTGCAAAAGGTGGCTCTCAAAGTATTGACTTGGGGGGGGTGAATAGTTATGCACGCTGAAGATTTTCTGTTTTTTTGTGTATTTTTTTTCTGTTTTTTTCACACACAAAAAAATATTTTGCATCTTCAACGTCGCAGGCATGTTGTGTAAATCAAATGATACAACCCCCCCAAAAATCCATGTTAATTCCAGGTTTTAAGGCAACAAAATAGGAAAATTGTCAAGGTGGGTGAATACTTTCGCAAGTCACTGTACATGGTTAATATATGCCATTTACCGCTGCTAGGTCACATTTATCACATTTATCGAGTGCTTTTAGATGTATTTATTTTAAAATGTGATTGTTGTAAACAACAATCAATTATTATCAAGATATAGGTGGAATAAATGATGTTTATCTTCAACAAACAATGTTATCATCACTATTAATGTCTATTGCTTTGAACTGAACAAATTGGAAGAACACATTTTACATACAGCATTTTATGGAAATGTTAAATGAGCCCCATTGAACACAAGTATAAGGCCAGTCTACACACCACATGAGGGACAGAGTTTTACTGTGTGTGTGTTGCAAATGCATTTATTGCACTTGATGCATGTGTACTGTGTATTCCTGTCCTTCTTTAGTCCAACACCCACATTACAGCGCTTCTTCTTGTTGCTACCGGCTGCAATCTAGAATGATGAAAACACTTCAGGAATTTTACTAACATCTCCCTGACTCACATATATAGTTACAGCAGGCCAAGGTAGGAAAGTCAGACACACACACGTGCAACAACATCACTCACACTAACTTCCGGTATTGGAGTTGTTGGTTCTTTGGGTCGGGTGGCTGGGGCACCAGCATCATCCTCATGAATCCTCCTCACCATGGCTGCAGAAGATGGGGTCCTTGGGATATGTTGCCTCCTCTGGATTTGAGGTCTTACCAATGCCTTGCCCTTGATAAAGAGCCGTCTCTTCTGAAGATTCCCTCCATTCTAATCTGGCTGCAACGCCAGCCAGATGACGAACGCGTTGTATGACAAAATGTTTGTGCGAAGTAAAAAAGTTATTACATGTGATATTGTGGCTTCCCACAGTCTAGCTTCCCCATATAAACTTGCAAGTTCCACGCATGTGATGAAGCAGCATCACAGGCAGCCCAGATCTTGATTCCATATTTTGCGAGTTAGACGGTATGTACTGCCTAAAGGGGCAGCGGCCCCTAAATGGCATAAGTTGCTCATCAACAGTAACGTTGGGCCAGGGTTGTAAGACAGGGGAAGGTGGTCCACCCACTTGTCCCACACAGACCTGATTGAAGATAGCTTGTCTCTCTGCTGCCGAGCTGGTCTGGTGTCTCGGTTATCAAATCGGATAATCCTGAAAATAATGTGGAAGATTTCCAGAGATATTGTTGCACAGAATAGTTATCTGCCAGTTTCTACATCCCACAGGGAGTATGTGGATTCCTCATTGGATCTGAAAACACCAGCAAGGATAAGAACCCTAAAGTATGTATGTAAATGAGTTTGGTCCATCTCCTTCCATCTCTCACCAAAAACACACCTTCCTTCAAATTAGTGCAGTCCAGAATGATTTAATGTGCTAAATGTTTATGGTTTTAACAACAAACATGACTGGTGCGCACTTTTAGAAGACCTGCAGTCCCACATGCTAGGGAGGGATCCTCTAGTGGTGGGTGGGGACTTCAACTGTGTTAAGTAGAGCAGACGGGAGAGAGGCGGTAGAGGATTTTAAGGTAGATAGACTGGATTGCTGGTGCTCTTTCATGCCATCCCTAGAAGGGGTGCGTCACTTGAGTGGGTTGAGTCACTGACGTGATCTTCCTGTCTTGGTAGGCGCCCCCCCTTGGGTTGTGCCGTGGCGGAGATCTTTGTGGGCTATACTCGGCCTTGTCTCAGGATGGTAAGTTGGGGGTTGAGATAACCCTCTAGTGGTGTGGGGGCTGTGCTTTGGCAAAGTGGGTGGGGTTATATCCTTCCTGTTTGGCCCTGTCCGAGGGTATCATCGGATGGGGCCACAGTGTCTCCTGACCCCTCCTGTCTCAGCCTCCAGTATTTATGCTGCAGTAGATTATGTGTCGGGGGGCTAGGGTCAGTCTGTTATATCTGGAGTACTTCTCCTGTCTTATCCGGTGTCCTGTGTGAATTTAAGTATGCTCTCTCTAATTCTCTCTTTCTTTCTCTCTCTCAGAGGACCTGAGCCCTAGGACCATGCCTCAGGACTACCTGGCATGATGACTCCTTGCTGTCCCCAGTCTACCTAGCCGTGCTGCTGCTCCAGTTTCAAATGTTCTGCCTGCGGCTATGGAACCCTGACCTGTTCACCGGACGTGCTACCTGTCCCAGACCTGCTGTTTTCAACTCTCTAGAGACAGCAGGAGCGGTAGAGATACTCTTAATGATCGGCTATGAAAATCCAACTGACATTTACTCCTGAGGTGCTGACTTGCTGCACCCTCGACAACTACTGTGATTATTATTATTTGACCATGCTGGTCATTTATGAACATTTGAACATCTTGGACATGTTCTGTTATAATCTCCACCCGGCACAGCCAGAAGAGGACTGGCCACCCCTCATAGCCTGGTTCCTCTCTAGGTTTCTTCCTAGGTTTTGGCCTTTCTAAGGAGTTTTTCCTAGCCACCGTGCTTCTACACCTGCATTGCTTGCTGTTTGGGGTTTTATGCTGGCTTTCTGTACAGCACTTTGAGATATCAGCTGATGTAAGAAGGGCTATATAAATACATTTGATTTGAACTGATATGGCAGGCGAAACCCCGAGGACAAACCATCCAGGGAAATTTTTTGGAGGTCATAGCATATTCCATTAGTTTTCTATGGGATACCCTTATTATTAGTGACCTGGTTGCAGTTCCTATGGCTTCCACTAGATGTCAACAGTCTTTAGAAATTGTTTGATGATTTATTTTGAGAAATGAAGAAGTAGTGCTATTCATTGTAAGTGTCTCTCCAGGTGGACTCTACTGTTTTGATACATGTGAACTGGAGCTCGCTTCACGTTGTTTTTATCCGGTATTGGAAATAGTTTTTTCCGTCTTAAATTGTATCTATTATTTACGTTTTAGGGTACCTGAGGTTGGATTAGGAACATTGTTAGAAATGTTTGGACCAAGTTAACAGGTAACTCATTAGATACTTTGTAGGCATGCTGGGCGAGTTGAAACCGGTGTATTTCTGAATCAAATGCGCCAAATAAATTGACATTTTTGGGACATAAAGAAGGACATTATCGAACAAAAGGACTATTTCTGATGTTTCTGGGACATTTTGGATTGACAACAGAAGAAGATCTTCAAAGGTAAGGCATGAATTATATCACTATTTCTGACTTTTGTGGCGTACCTGCATGGTTGAAATATGATTTTCATGTGTTTGTCTGCGGGGCGCTTTCCTCAGATAATCGCATGTTTTTCTTTCGCCGTAAAGCCTTTTTGAAATCTGACACAGCGGCTGGATTAACAAGAAGTTAAGCTTTATTTTGATGTATAACACATATATTTTCAAGAATGTTAAATATTTGAATTTGTTATTTTTGAATTTCGCGCTCTGCAATTTCACCGGATGTTGGCCAGGTGGGACACTACCGTCCTGTTTTAAAACCCTGCATCCAAGAGAGGAGGGCTTCACCTGGACCAGTGATGACGGCACCAGAGCCTCTCGCATTGACTATCTGTCTACCCGTGACTGTCCCCCAACTGATGCTAGAATAACCCCTGCTATCTTCTCAGATCACGCAATTCTGACGTGCACCCTCTCACTTAATTCGGGTGTGACTGTATGAAGAGGGCCCTGGAAACTGAAATGCTCCCTTTTAGAAGATGATAGGGTAGTTAGTCAGTACAGGGAGCAGTTCAGCCAGTGGCAGATGCTACAGGACTTCTTTGAGACACGAGCACAGTGGTGGAAAATGGTGAAGAGTAAGACGAGGACCTTCTTTAGAGAGATAGGAAAGAAAAAAGGCTAAGAAAAAGTAAGGTGCATGGTGGGACTGCAGAGGTGCCTGGAATGGTATTTTAATCTTGTTCAACAGGGCTTTGATTTTAACCATGAAATTAAAGAAGTAAAGAAAGTAATTGCGTTTTTAGCAGAACAGAAGAGTAAGGGGGTTATTTTAAGAAGTAAAAAAAGAGAATTAGAAGAAGGGGAGAAGTGTACGAGGTACTTTTTAAAGAAAATAGTGAGCAAGGGTAGGTTTATGACAGGGTTAAAAAATAAAGATTTTTAAAAACAGTCTCAGAGGGAAGTAAAGAGGTAGTCAAGGATTTTTATGGGAATTGTTTGGAGATAAAGAAGTGTGTGATAAAACTATAGGGGAGGTTTAACCTACATCGACAGGACTTTACCAAACACGGACGACCTCACAAAGGACTTGACAATGACCGAACTCAACAAAGGACTAGGACATTTTAAGAGGTGTAAATCACCGGAGGAGGACGGCCTCCCTTTGGAGTTTTACCTGACCCTTTGGGATGGTCTAGCCGACGAACTTCCAACTGTTTTTACGGACTTTGAACAACTTGACAGACTACCTGACAGTTTTAGAGTAGGTATTGTGACCCTTTTATTTAAGAAAAATGTCAGGACTAAGCTGAAAAACTGGAATCCGATTACTCTTTTACATTTTTATTGTAAACTTTTTAGTATGCTTTTAACACTCAGAACATCTTCTGTTTTAAGGGAGGTGATCCACCCGGACCAAGCCTGTGGCATCCCTGGAAGGAAGATCACGGACAGCCTGGAACTGATTAGAGATGCCATCTGTTATGTGCGGGAGAGAAACATGTGGCTTTTAGTCCTAAATTTGGATTTTGAAAAATCTTTTGATCGGGTCTCACACCATCTTCAAGGTACTGCAAAAAATGGGGTTCCCTGAAAGGTTTTTAGCTTGGGTGGGATTGTTGTATGGGGATATCACCAGCAAAATCCGTAATTGGGCATTTGTAAAAAGCAGTGAGAGAACACTGCGGCATTCGTCAGGGCTGTCCGTTATCTTCTCTTCTGTGTGTGGCCTGCATCGATCCACCGGCACAGGTCTTGTGAAGGGACCAACAGATCAGTGGGGTGGGAATCCCGGGGAGTGGGGGATGACTGCAAAGTGCGTATTTTACATGGATGACGTTACCATTTTATGCACTGACCTTCTTTCCATTGACAGGACCCTGGACAGGACTGACTGGTACGGATGAGCCTCTGGGGCGAGACTGAAAAGAGACAAGACAAAGTCCCAATTTTTCGGATGGTGGGCAGACCCAGACTTGACCAGACTACCCCTGACAGTTAAAATTATTGACATAAGGGTACTGGGTGTAAAGTTTGACAGGGAGGGAGGAGGGAGTGGCGATTGGAGTGGTTTTTAATCATTACGGCTGTGATTTTACATGTGCTTTTATTAAACCGTTCTGTTTTTATGCCCCACAAGCAATGTTTTTAGCCCTGGACCGGATGCTGTTTAACTTCCTGTGGGGAAGCAAGTGGGAAAGGCTGAGGAGGGAGGTGGTCAAGAGGCCCAGTTCCAAGGGGTGGAAAGGCTTGCCTGACTTCTACTTGTTCCTGGGCAGCCGATACACAGCGTTACACCTTACTCTTGCCAACTCCCCGGTCAACAACAAGGCCCAGGCCCTCGCACGGTTCTGGCTGGGATCTTACCTCAGAACCCTGAGGCTGATCCCAGTCAAACTGCGAGCCCCAGTCAGCTCCAAAAGTTTTAAAGAAATGTGTAGTGGAAAAAGAATTAGTCACTGTTTTAACTAAACACCGCTCTCTTCTCTCTCTTGTGCAGGAACATGAACCAGTGTGTCCAGTGTGCGGGCTTGCTATAGGCGATCCCACAACAGTTTGGCACAATGTGGCTTATTCTGCTCTGCTGAATAGGCATCGGGACCTGTCCTGGATGTTTCCCACAAGATCCTCCCAGTCAGGGCCGTTATGCACTCCCGGGGCATGGCGAGGACATCTGCATGCCAATGACCAGGCTGCAGCCAAGTGGAGTCAGTGAGGCACTTGCTCTGGGAGTGCAACGTCGCCAGGGACCTGTGGAAGGAAGCAGGCCCCCTGATCTCCGCGTGTCAGCAAGGGAGGACCTAACGCCCCAGCTCGTGCTGTATGGGGTGGGCCGAAGGCCTATCCCATCGAAGGCCTTCACCAAGCTCTGGCCCACCCTCACGTGTCTGAAAGATGCACTGTGGTCCTCCCGCAACCTGCTGGTAGGGAAACGAGTAGAGACCACCCCCTAGGGTATCTAACTGCCTTTTGCTCAGGACCTGAAGGATATGCATATTCTTGATATTATTTGAAAGTAAACACGTTGAAATTTGTGGAAATGTTAAATTAATGTAGGAGAATATAACACATTTGATCTGGTAAAAGATAAAACAAAAAACATGCATTTTAAAACACTTTACATTATCTTTGAGATGTAAAAGAAAGGCCACACGGTGACCTAGGAATCTGGGTGTAATTTAGAGGGCAGCAGTGTGTGTGCAACGTTTCAGACTGATACATTCAAGGATGAGTGCTCTACATAATATTTTATATAAAGTCTCCCCGGTGTACCTCACAAGTTTGCCCAAATGGACCCAAGTGGCCAAATTGGTGAATTGATAAATTCCCAAGTACATAACTATAGAGAACATACACAAATGCTATGGCAATAAAAAATGTCAGTTTACACACTCCCAGGAATGTCATACATGATGGATCATTAGCTTCCCAACATAAAAGAAACATTCACACATCTAGAATGCCGTGCGGGATGGGTGTAGAGCCAGAGACAGGCGAGGGGTCAGACTGGAGGATCCAGGTCCTATGTTGAATAGGTGGGGGATGGAGGAGTCTACCACTGTTGAGGATTAAAACAAAATTCAGTAAGAACTCAAGTTTACTATTACTTATTTGATTTAATCTTTATTTTAGCAGGGGGTGAGCCCTACATAAATAATTGTATGGATGAGCCCTGCATCAATACATCAAATAAACAACACATATCTATATACACAGTTGAAGTCGGAAGTTTACATACACTTAGTGTAACGTCCTGACCAGAGTTCTTATGTGTTTTGCTTGTTTAGTGTTGGTCAGGACGTGAGCTGGGTGGGAATTCTGTTGTGTGTCTAGTTTGTCTGTTTCTGTGTCCAGCCTAATATGGTTCTCAATCAGAGGCAGATGTCAATCGTTGTCCCTGATTGAGAATCATATATAGGTGGCTTGTTTGGTGTTGGGGATTGTGGGTGGTTGTTTCCTGTCTCTGTGTTTTGTCTGCACCAGATAGGTCTGTCTCGGTTTTTTCACATTTGTTATTTTGTATGTTGTTTGTAGTGTTTCACTTGTTCTTTAATTAAACATGTTGAACACTAGCCGCGCTGCACTTTGGTCCTCTCCTTCACCCCTGGAAGAAAGCCGTTACAGAACCACCCACCAAACTCGAACCAAGCAGCGTGGCAACAGGCAACAGCGGCAGCAGCAGCAGCAGCGGGAGCTAGCAAGGCAGAGTGGCTGGAAGCCCGAGAGGCTCCCCCAAAAATTTCTTGGGGTGGGGCACACGGGGAGTATGGCTGGGTCAAGTGGGAGATTTGAGCCAGTTCCCCGTGCTTACCAGAAGGAGCAGTGGGCTAAATTGAGGTACGAGTCGGAGAATGTGGAGGAGTTATTGGACAGATTGGAGGAAAGTGAAAGGATGGGAGATTATGAGACATTTGATGAGTTGTTGGTGATATTGGGGGAGAGCGAAGAGAGAGAGATGTTGGTTTGGCGTAGTATACACGGTACTCGCCCTGAGGTGTGTGATTACCGTGGAGAGCGGGAGTACGGGCAGACACCGTGTTATGCGGAAGAGCGCACGGTGTCTCCTGTACGTGTGCTTAGCCCGGTGCGGGTTATTCCACCTCCCCGCACTGGACGGGCTAGATTGGGCATTGAGCCAGGTGTCATGAAGCCGGCTCAACGTATCTGGCCTCCAGTACGTCTCCTCGGGCCGGCATACATGGCACCAGCCTTACGCATGGTGTCCCCGGTTCGCCAACACAGCCCAGTGCGGGTTATTCTACCTCCCCGCACTGGGCGGGCTACGGGGAGCATACAACCAGGTAAGGTTGGGCAGACTCAGTGCTCAAGGGAGCCAGTACGCCTGCACGGTCCGGTATATCCGGCGCCACCTTCCCACCCCAGCCCAGTACCATCAGTGCCTACACCACGCACCAGGCTTCCTGTGCGTCTCCAGAGCCCTGTTCCTCCTCCACGCACTCTCCCTATGGTGCGTGTCTCCAGCCCAGTACCTCCAGTTCCGGCACCACGCATCAAGCCTCCTGTGCGTCTCCAGAGCCCTGTACACACTGTTCCTTTTCCCCGCACTCGCCCTGAGGTGCGTGCCCTCAGCCCGGTACCACCAGTGCCGGTACCACGCACCAGGCCTATAGTGCGCTTTGAGAATTCAGTGTGCCCTGTTCCTGCTCCCCGCACTAGCCTTGAGGTGCGTGTCTCCAGTCCGGTACCACCAGTTCCGGCACCACGCACCAGGCCTACTGTGCGCCTCAGCAGGTCAGAGTCGGCCGTCTGCCCAACGCCGCCTGCACTGCTCGTCTGCCCAGCACCGTCTGTACTGCCTGCCTGCCCAGCGCCGTCTGAGCCATCTGCCTGCCCAGCGCCGTCTGAGCCATCTGCCTGCCCAGCGCCGTCTGAGCCATCTGCCTGCCCAGCGCCGTCTGAGTCATCCGTCTGCCCAGCGCCGTCTGAGCCCTCCAGTCATGAGCTGCCCTCCAGTCATGAGCTGCCCTCCAGTCATGAGCTGCCCTCCAGTCATGAGCTGCCCTCCAGTCATGAGCTGCCCTCCAGTCATGAGCTGCCTTCCAGTCATGAGCTGCCTTCCAGTCATGAGCTGCCCTCCAGTCATGAGCTGCCCTCCAGTCATGAGCTGCCCGCCAGTCATGAGCTGCCCGCCAGTCATGAGCTGCCCGCCAGTCATGAGCTGCCCTCCAGTCATGAGCTGCCCTCCAGTCATGAGCTGCCCGCCAGTCATGAGCTGCCCGCCAGTCATGAGCTGCCCGCCAGTCATGAGCTGCCCGCCAGTCATGAGCTGCCCTCCAGTCATGAGCTGCCTTCCAGTCATGAGCTGCCCCTCAGCCCGGAGCTGCCCCTCAGCCCGGAGCTGCCCCTCAGTCCGGAGCTGCCATTAGTCCGGACCTGCCCTTCAGTCCGGAGTTGCCCCTCTGTCCTGAGCTGCCCCTCTGTCCTGAGCTGCCTCTCTGTCCTGAGCTGCCTCTCTGTCCTGAGCTACCTCTCTGTCCTGAGCTACCTCTCTGTCCTGAGCTACCTCTCTGTCCTGAGCTGTCTCCTAAATCATGTGGGGGCCTTGGGGAGGATTCCTAGGCCAAGGTCGTGGGCGAGAGTCACCACTCAAAGGACGCTAAGGAGGGGGACAAAGACAGTGGTGGAGTGGTGTCCTCGTCCACCGCCGGAGCCGCCACCGCGGACAGATGCCCACCCAGACCCTCCTCTTGAGTTTTAGGGGTGCGTTCGGAATCCGCACCTCAGGAGGGGGGTACTGTAACGTCCTGACCAGAGTTCTTATGTGTTTTGCTTGTTTAGTGTTGGTCAGGACGTGAGCTGGGTGGGAATTCTGTTGTGTGTCTAGTTTGTCTGTTTCTGTGTCCAGCCTAATATGGTTCTCAATCAGGGGCAGATGTCAATCGTTGTCCCTGATTGAGAATCATATATAGGTGGCTTGTTTTGTGTTGGGGATTGTGGGTGGTTGTTTCCTGTCTCTGTGTTTTGTCTGCACCAGATAGGTCTGTCTCGGTTTTTTCACATTTGTTATTTTGTATGTTGTTTGTAGTGTTTCACTTGTTCTTTAATTAAACATGTTGAACACTAGCCGCGCTGCACTTTGGTCCTCTCCTTCACCCCTGGAAGAAAGCCGTTACACTTAGGACCGAGAACAAGCATCTCTGTTTTGTCTGAGTTTAAAAGTAGAAAGTTTGCAGCCATCCACTTCCTTTTGTCTGCAATTTTGGGGCTTCGCCATGTTTCATTGAAATGTAAGGCTGTGTGTCATCCGCATAGCAGTGAAAGTTAACATTATGTTTTCGAATGACATCCCCAAGAGGTAAAATATATAGTGAAAACAGTAGTGGTCCTAAAACGGAACCTTGAGGAACACCGAAATGTACAGTTGATTTGTCAGAGGACAAACGATTCACAGAGACAAACTGATATCTTTCCGACAGATAAGATCTAAACCAGGCCAGAACTTGTCCGTGTAGAGCAATTTGGGTTTCCAATCTCTCCAAAAGAATGTGGTGATCGATGGTATCAAAGGCAGTACTAAGGTCTAGGAGCACGAGGACAGATGCAGAGCCTCGGTTTGACGCCATTAAAAGGTCATTTACCACCTTCACAAGTGCAGTCTCGGTGCATTGATGGGGTCTAAAACCAGACTGAAGAATTTCGTATACATTGTTTGTCTTCAGGAAGGCAGTGAGTTGCTGTGCAACAGCTTTTTCTAAAATTTTAGAGAGGAATAGAAGATTCGATATAGGCCGATAGTTTTTTATATTTTCTGGGTCAAGGTTTGGCTTTTTCAAGAGAGGCTTTATTACTGCCACTTTTAGTGAGTTTGGTACACATCCGGTGGATAGAGAGCAGTTTATTATGTTTAACATAGGAGGGCCAAGCACAGGAAGCAGCTCTTTCAGTAGTTTAGTTGGAATAGGGTCTGGTATGCAGCTTGAAGGTTTAGAGGCCATGAATACTTTCATCAATGTGTCAAGAGATATCGTACTAAAACACTTGATTGTCTCCCTTGATCCTAGTTCCTGGCAGAGTTGTGCAGACTCAGGATAACTGAGCTTTGGAGGAATACGCAGATTTAAAGAGGAGTCCGTAATTTGCTTTCTAATGATAATGATCTTTTCCTCAAAGAAGTTCATGAATGTATTACTGCTGAAGTGAAAGCCATCCTCACTTGGGGAATGCTGCTTTTTAGTTAGCTTTGCGACAGTATCAAAATTTAATTTCGGATTGTTCTTATTTTCCTCAATTAAGTTGGAAAAATAGGATGATCGAGCAGCAGTGAGGGCTCTTCGATACTGCACGGTACTGTCTTTCCAAGCTAGTCGGAAGACTTCCAGTTTGGTGTGGCGCCATTTCCGTTTCCATTTTCTGGAAGCTTGCTTCAGAGCTCAGGTATTTTCTGTATACCAGGGGGCTAGTTTCTTATGGCAAATGTTTTTCGTTTTTAGGGGTGCAACTGCATCTAGGGTATTGCGCAAGGTTAAATTGAGTTCCTCAGTTAGGTGGTTAACTGATTTTTGTCCTCTGACGTCCTTGGGTAGGCAGAGGGAGTCTGGAAGGGCATCAAGGAATCTTTGTGTTGTCTGAGAATTTATAGCACGACTTTTGATGCTCCTTGGTTGGGGTCTGAGCAGATTATTTGTTGCGATTGCAAATTTAATAAAATGGTGGTCCGATAGTCCAGGATTATGAGGAAAAACATTAAGATCTACAACATTTATTCCAATGGACAAAACTAGGTCCAGAGTATGACTGTGACAGTGAGTAGGTCCAGAGACATGTTGGACAAAACCCACTGAGTTGATGATGGCTCCGAAAGCCTTTTGGAGTGGGTCTGTGGACTTTTCCATGTGAATATTAAAATCACAAAAAATTTGAATATTATCTGCTATGACTACAAGGTCCGATAGGAATTCAGGGAACTCTGTGAGGAACGCTGTATATGGCCCAGGAGGCCTGTAAACAGTAGCTATAAAAAGTGATTGAGTAGGCTGCATAGATTTCATGACTAGAAGCTCAAAAGACGAAAACGTCATTTGTTTTTTTTGTAAATTGAAATTTGCTATCGTAAATGTTAGCAACACCTCCGCCTTTGCGGGATGCACAGGGGATATGGTCACAAGTGTAACCACTTGTGAGGCCTCATTTAACACAGCAAATTCATCAGGCTTAAGCCATGTTTCAGTCAGGCCAATCACATCAATATTATGATCAGTGATTAGTTCATTGACTATAGCTGCCTTTGAAGTGAGGGATCTAACATTAAGTAGCCCTATTTTGATAAAGATGATGATGACGATGTCGATGATGCAAGCACTTTATCAATAACTCTATTGGAATCCATTAGCCTAAAGGCTGGAACTGGATCAGTAGAATATCCTCCGTCTTCGTTTTATGGATCACCATGTACCCTGAAACACTTTTTACCTTAAGGACCTCATTAGATGTTTTTGGTAAAATGCCCAAAACATTCAACTACAAAGTTTTTTGCAAAAATCTATTGCATGTAATCCTCATGTGTTGGGGCTGGTATCGTAATACTTTTTGTCACAAGTAACTTTCCCATTATGAACCATTTTCATGTTTTGCTTCTTGTTTTTAAAGGTATTGGCTGCTTCTTCTACTACCAAAACAGGTTGTTTGGCTTTTATAGAGGTCTAAGTCATATCTTTTCCCCCAGTACAGAATGGAACATCACGAACAGCAAAAATGGTTTTCCCATTGTTCTCTCCAGACCATTAATTGACCTACTTTATTTTCTAATGAGTCCAATTAGATTCATTTTGCAAAAGGGCTGGCAAGTTTAATTAGTCTATGATGGGGTATAGAAGGGGAACGCTAAGATGGTAGGATGTACATGTTAAATGGAGCATTACCTATTTTAAAAAAAATAGGTAATGTCATCACATGACAATTAGAATGTAAAGGGCCTCATCTACAGGGGCATGCTGGGTGAACATTGCCCACTTATGTTAGCTTTCATTGTTGTCCAACCAATTTGAAGTAACAGAAAAATGTTGACAGTCCACCATTGTCATCATCATCCTTTATCATCACCCCTTTCATTATAATTTTTTCACCATCATCATCGCCATCATAATTCATCTCTCTGAAAGTGGGGCAAATGTATCTTGAAGATGACCATCATCACCACCAATCAGCTAGTGAATCTATCATGCCCATTCGGCGTACAATACATAACCAGTGTGTAATATTGGACAACAATGTGAGATGAGAGGGAGGAGTGTTGGTGGTGCTGTTGTTGGAGTAGGTTGCCAGTGGCGCCCTGAAATAGGGCCGACAAGAGCGAGGGATGCTTGGAGGGTAAGCCACAAACTGCTCTCATTTTCCTCAGGCTTTCTCTCTCTAATAAAATCGGAGGGGCTTTTTAGAATAAGCTTAGCCCATGGTGCATTTTTCCGTTCAAATCAAATAATGGTGTCACAATGGTATTGGTGATTTCACACGAGCTAGGGATACCGATGTGAACCCAAAATAATTCTGCACAGTGAGGATGTATACAAACACAACCCTTTATGAAATATTCTGTTTAGCTTTGAAATGCACAAATATCTCCTCGTGTTTGATGAGTCTCCAGGGTCTTATTATTAGATGATATAAATCATTTTCAGTGGTGGCTTTTTATTTAAACTGTCTGAAATTGAACATTTGATGTATTGATTGCACAAGGTGCCAGGATTACTGCTTAGAAAACAGTTCAGTTGATCCACAATGAATGTGGGGATCCTCATGCACTGAGGATGTGTGTTTGTCATAGAAGTCCCAACATGCATTTTTTATGTCAAGCTATTTACAAAGATTCCTTCCTGCATGTATGTCAATCTCAGATTCAGACATAGAAAAATAGTGGATCATTCTAGTTCTGTGGATTCAGAAATTCTAGATTTTAGGAAGTAAACCAGAACTCTGTTAGCTTCCTTCCCAATGCTCTCTCTTGCTCACTCTCTCTGTCTAGACATGTGCTGCTCACAAATAGAAGTAGACAGCTCCCAGTTGGTTCTGTCACTCCTAGAAACTTTCCATGACAGATTCTTAATGGGATGGCCAGCAATCACCGCCTCATATTCAGTAATTCATATTTGAAGCTATACGGAACCATGACAACTTTTTGTTAAATAAATAAAGAGAAGAGATGGATGCTCAGACAATAGAAACATGGATAATAGTTTCCACAGGGACATTACTTTAGTTGATTTAGTGCCTATAGCAATGTATTGTACTATTCCATAATATTTATGTTTTAATGTTGAACTTCAAGGTAAGCACTTATTGTAAGGGAGACTGCTGGATATAAAGTTATGGCTGAATACACTGAAGGTAGCAGACTACTTGGATAAGATGCATAAAATCAGGTCCTAAAATTTTGGGGGATTGGGATTGGAGAACACGTTGGGAGGGATCTTAGTCCATTCCATACAGAATCTTTCCAGATCCTTGATATCCTTCGTCTGCGCTTATGGCCTGCCCTGTTCAATTCAAACCACAGATTTTCAATGGGGTTCAAGTATGGAGACTGAGATGACCATTGCAAAATAAACCATTTATTTGTGGATTTTGATGTGTAATTGCCATTATTGTCTTACTGGAAGAGCCACTTGTGGCCCAGTTTCAGCCTGGTGGCAGAGGCGTACTGGTTTTTGGCTAAAACGTCCTGGGTAAAGTTCATGATGCAGTTAACCTTATTAAGGACCCCAGGACCAGTGGAAGCAAAATAGCCCCATAACATCAAAGATCCACCTCCATATTTTACTGTAGGTATGGGGTTCTTTTCCGCTTATGCATCCTTATTTCAACGGTGTGCAGAAAAGGGGATACATTGTTTGGGAATACAACAAAAATGGAGCTAAACAATAGGGGACTTTTATGGTTCAGTCAGAAACATGAATGGTGAAGAATGTGGGATTAGCAGCTACGCTGGACTCAGAGCTGGTTTGAACCAACATATTAACGACCCCCCTCTTAGTTTGGCATGGAATATACAGAAGGACACCGAATTCACAACTAGCAATAATGTGTTTGCCCACCACGCAGCCGTAACTCAACACAACATGCAGCTCATGAAACAATCCAAGGCTCTGGACACTGAAACACCGGAGTGTTTGGTAAACAACGTGTGATTTGAAGTTCAACTTAATTTTGGGCGAAAGGGGAATGAGGGAAACGGGAAACCGTCTGCTGAAAACAAATTTATTTAAAATATGTACAGACAATAACGGCCTACAGTATGCGACTCTCTCGTTCAACGAACCCACAAAAAAACACAAGGACCCGCAGGAGAAGAACAGGGAGAGTGGACAGGGATTCATGTTTGAACTGCCGGGTGACCCCCTCTGCCCGGTAGCTTCCCTTAAGAAGTATCTGTCCCTCCAACGCCCTGGCGTTGTACCTCTACCCGAAACGGAAAGCAGTGAACAGATACCATATGGTATGTAACTGTTAGTTAATAACTAGCTACATCTAATTAACCCTGGCAATATAACCGGTAGCTATGTAGGCCTATTAGCTAACTATTAGCTAACATTATTTTGTCTTATATGTTTCAGGTACACAAAATTGCCGATGGGCGTAATCAACCTGGCAACAATGTTGCCAAAGATCTTCAAAATCGCTAGCTCGTTGCAGATTTACACAAACCACTGGATGCTGGACTAGAGACACGAGAAATAATGTCTGTCAGTGGACACAGATCAGAAACCTCTCTTCAAAGTTACTGGATGCCAAATCGGGAAGCGAAGAAGCGGTGGCGCACTATTCTCTCTGACAACACAGCATCAGCTCCCCCAGCTAAAAAAACATCTTCCATTTCTAGCAGCGTGGAGCCAACAAATGACAAAATGATATGGGACAATTTTTTCATTCCTACACAATAAATGCCAACATTCAGATCAACATTAATAAATAAGCGGCGCGTGTTAGTCACTGTAGATGTGGCGCTAATGCTTGGTTTTTGCATACATTTAATGTAAGCTTGCTAGCTAGCCTGGGGTTATGT
The DNA here is from genome assembly GCF_016432855.1 of Salvelinus namaycush. Classification (NCBI taxonomy): domain Eukaryota; kingdom Metazoa; phylum Chordata; class Actinopteri; order Salmoniformes; family Salmonidae; genus Salvelinus; species Salvelinus namaycush. The sequence continues at coordinate 32,320,450 of NC_052313.1, forward strand.
TGCATAGCAACCAGTCTAGCAACAAGACTTTTGTCCGGACTACTTTTTCTGGCTGAATGTATTTATTATGAATTTATTTATTAAAGCAACATTTTCAATTTAGATGTGCCTTTCGTTGTCTTGCTGTATTGGCAACCGGTTTATAAAAGCAAAAAGGCACCTGTTATTGCTGAATGTGATCTGGCCCCAAAGGATTGTTGGTATGAACACGGACATGCATGCAGTCAATAATGACCATGAGCTTGCAGAGGGATGGCTCATATAGAACTGGAAATAAATTACTTCCCTCATCGTATCATGGTCTGCATCCCAAATGGCACCCTATTCCCCAAAGGGCTGTGGTCTAAAGTAGTGAATTATATAGGGAAAATATTGCCATTTGGGATGCATACATGGAGATTATCAGGGTGCCAGGATGTATATGTCATCGAACACGTTGTCAGTCAGACCCAGACGAGCATACATTTTGTGAAGCCGAAGTGACATTACTGTGATTGGCAAGGGCATTGATAAAGATAACTCTCCGCTTGAAATGTAAAATGACCCTATCGTTAATTATGCATACACCAAGATAAAATATTTCATTTATAGATCCCTCTCTCTGAATCTCTGGTCTGAGCGCTTAATGGCAGCAAGCAAACAGTAACTCCTTCCTGAATTTGATGAATGGAGGATCCAACTGTGAAAAGGTAAAATACACCAGTTTAGAGGATATAGTCAGTGATGTAGTGGTCCAAAAATGGTTGGTTAAATGCAAATCACAGTTGACAGTGAATAAAGTAATGGTCCATCTAACTTTAATGCATTTTTCCGAGATAAATGCTTGAGCAAATTAAAGAAGGTGCGTAAACTGTGTTTACTTGTATAATGCCATTGTCATCAAGGCCCACGCTTGAGAGAGAGAGAGAGAGAGAGAGAGAGAGAGAGAGAGAGAGAGAGAGAGAGAGAGAGAGAGAGAGAGAGAGAGAGAGAGGAGAGAGAGAGGAGAGAGAGAGAGAGAGAGAGAGAGAGAGAGAGAGAGAGAGAGAGAGAGAGAGAGAGAGAGAGAGAGAGAGAGAGAGAGAGAGAGAGAGCACACACAATTATGCATTGGATTGCTGTTCTTAGGAAAAGTCATATGAAAGTCCACAAATGGAGAAATGTAAATTTGACCTTTCAAAAAATGTCTAATCTTGGGTCATTTCTTTATCTTATGTAACATTTATCTGCATTAAGAAACGACCTTCATTCTTCTAACTGAGCTGAATACAGACAGCTGAAGCACTCAACAGAAGATAAGAAACTGCTAGTTGATCACCAAGCTCTAAAGTATGCCATGCATTATGTAATGTTACTAACAACATGAAGGCAATATATAGGATTTATGCTGTTTATGTATGCATGTCTGATCCAGCTAGTAATCATATTGAATGTTTAATATAGGAAAACCACTTTAGTAGTACATAGTTTTTCATGTTTCATATTTTCATGTTTAAGATCATCAGGCAGTCGTAAACAGTGTATAGCCAGAGCTTTTGTGTCTAACGAGTAATGCTTTGGAGGGCTGAAGGTCTGACCATATATGATCTCTCCATCTGTTCACATGTCTTTGTCAGAATAATTTGTATGAACAGGCTCAATGAGGATAGACATGCACCTCTGTCATGTACTTCCTGACTGAATATTGATTGATGTGTGTCACTATACCATGATCAGTCCTCAGGTGAGCTCAATCTCCTACACTTAACCTAAGCCAGTGTACTGTGTGCCATGTGGAAACATATTTTTTGTCATCATAATTGCCCAAAATAAACATAGCAAATATTTGAAATGGACAAGACAGCACTGAAACATTTCAAAACGGTGCTTCATTTTAAACCAACTACAGTACTATTACAGTACTATGGGTCTACATAGGGCATATTTGACATGAGGCCTCGGTGGGGTAGGATGCAGGATTATCACCCAGTGGGTTATCCTAAATGCCTGTCATCAACAGGCTAATGAAGAATCTCTGTGCTACAGGGCTGTGCTGAGGGGATATACAGTGGCAGCTATATGACAGCTCATCTGAAACAACCAACCAGCTACTTTTAATATTCCATACATTGAACTTGTTAGAGCATTGTTGAGAGCTGCCACTAGAATTGAGGGATAAAGAAGAACGGAAGCTCAACTTCAGAAACAATATATTTTTTTAATGTTTTACTATTTGAAAAGTATCTGCCAACTATGGTGCCTTTTGTGAATTTGCATTTCCTGAATGATCGAAATGACAGGAGTTCTTTATGTCCGATGTTTGAAGGGAACGTTGGCGAGTGCCGGAGAGAAGATATAATTTGCATGATACTCTTTCAATTCTGGGGACTTTTCGCTCTCTTCCAAGAATAGTAGCGACGAGGAGAAAATAAAGTCCTACATTTAGACATTTAGTGTGCCCTCACACTGACATAAGGTCTTCTTAGCTCCCTGCAAATGAACAAAGGGGTGAGTCTGTAGGCACACATAAAGAATCCCTTGAAAAAAGTCACATTTGTGGGTTTTTTGAGAAGGAAACCAATTATTTGTGAATATTCAATGAGTTTGCGAGAGAGATCAGCAAACAATAACCCATAGAAAGACTGGTAGGCAAGCAGAGAGATGTCTCCACTGGAGGAGCGCTAAGAGAAACACAATTAGTCTGTCACACTTGAGCCAGCTAGCTCTCAGTCCTCATAGTGATGCACCATACAGGATTAGTGTTATGAGTGCCGTCAGTGTCTTTGTGATTGCTGAATGAATGATAGAAATACAGCTGAGTGTAGACCAATCGATGGTGGTCTTCGGAGTCCTCTTTCTACACATTTGGAACTACCCTTTTCACTGCTTCTTATTAGGGAATAAAATTATATGGGAGTCATTTCCATTATGAATACTTCAAATTTGCAATGCCAATAAAATATATTGTTTGTAATAAACCCAACCTTAATAAATATCTGCATGGCCTATTACAGGTTTATCGATTTATTCACCATCTAATGAAAAGCTGAAAGTTTATTGGTGAATAATCCCGTCAATATTCTGATTACTGTATGTGTCTAAATAGATAAAACATTACTGTAACAGTGTGCTGGGAACCAATACTTCCAACTTGTACAAGCTCTCTCCGTAGTGTCCCCTGCTGGATCTCCTGCAATAAGACACAAAGCAACATCTCCTGCACATCAGATATGACACACGGACACAAATACGCACGCACGCACGCACGCACGCACGCACGCACGCACGCACGCACGCACACACGCACACACGCACACACGCACACACACACACACACACACACACACACACACACACAGCACAGTTAACTCTACTGGCCCTCTGCGCCCCATCTGTGGGAACCTGATGACAAACCTCAAATTGAATCATCCACAGGCAAACATGGCAATGATGTACGAGCCTCCATCTCGGACACTTATGTTGCCATCTCGCATTGTGATGAATTACCCAACCGTGATCTCCACAATCCAGTCATCCGGCTGGGACAATAAAGATGTGTATACAAAAATAAAGCAAATGTGACGCAAGGAGTAGAGCGATGAAAATAGAAATAGCCCATTGTTGTTCAGGGAATGGAACTGTGGCACAGGCAGTGATCCATGAGAGTATATCTCCAACACACTTATCATGGGTTGAGTACTACTCTTCTAGTTGTAAAGTACACTGCACTTATCTGTCTGGCTGCCACAAGTGCTCTCTTCTCTGTATGAAGTCAGGGGAGAGATCAATGGCTGCAGATTTGTTTAAAGTTTTATTCACTTGGATCTATGTATGGTGCACAAGATAATGCAGACTCATTCATACTTCTGTATTTATGCCTAGGAAACATAACATATTGAAACATTGTGAGACCGGACATTTCTGACAGTGGATACGTCCCAAATTCCTTACATAGCACACTACTTTTGACCAGAGCTCAATGGAACCTGGTCAAAAGTAGTACACTATGATAGAAAACAGGGTACCATTTTGGATGCAGGCAGTGAAATAGATGGGAGACCAACTCTGGGTTGCTTTTTATCGACATAGCTGTCTTCATTCTTTAATGTTCAGTCTCTTCCTCTATTTAAAAAAGAGAAAGGCAGCCATTACTTGGCACCATCTCCCAAAGAGCTGTCTCTCTATGACTAGCGGGCGTTCCAAACAATTAAAAATCCCCCAAAAAGTCTACTCTGTTGATAAATATTTAGATGTTTCCTTTCCTTATGTAATTGGAGAGACAGTAGCTGTTTTTCTGTATAGGCTGACCACATTGGTATAGACTGCAACTGTTCCCAGGGGGATGGGGACTGTGGTGACTGTGGATTCCTTCCAAATGACACCTTATTCACTATATCGCGCACTTCTTTTGACCAGAGCCCATAGGACTATGTAGGGAAGAGGGTGCCATTTGGTACAGAGCCTGTGTATAAAGTATCATGCTGCTTGGACGGTTGCATTGACTTTATATAGAGGTCATACTCTGTCTGCAAGCAAAGTAAAAAAAATTTTTAGCCGAGGACAAACTGCTCTGGAGCTGTCTTACTCAATAATGTTGTTTCCTTTCCAGAAAAAAATTATACCATCAGTTTACTAGCTATCTGACATTAGAGGCAAGTTGTCCCTGTCTCTCTTCATGGTGTCTGGCTATCTCGAAGGGTTCTGTAAAAGTATCTGTCAAAACATCATCAAGTTAATAAATGGTGGTGATGCTAGATATTATGCCATAGCCTACAATCAACGTCAGTAACAATCTCTGTTCAAAAAATAGATCTGGTGGTTTAGAAAATAGATGTTATTTTTGTGCAAATGCACTGAGATTTAACTGTAATCTTATGACTCATTCTGTTTAATTGGCTATACTCTGGTTAAGTGCATGACGTCACAACAGTCCCGATCCATTATATTTATCCGATAGGCTATGATACACGTCATGTGGGATCTAACAATACACCTAGGATTTACCCCAAATGGCACCCTATTCACTATATAGTGCTCTACCTTTCGACTAGAGCCCTATGGGCCTACGGTCAGAAGTAGTGTACTACATGGGGAATAGGGTTCCATTTGGGATAAAGCCCTTAACGCTCTGAAGGCTCTGAGAATCAAAGGTTTGAATTATAATGTGCAACATAACAAACTCTAAAAACCTGAGTTATTCCAGTAGTACTCGTGGAATATCCCTCATCCAGAGAAAGGCATAATCACACACACACACACACACACACACACACACACACACACACACACACACACACACACACACACACACACACACACACACACACACACACACACACACACACACACACACACACACACACACACACACACACACACACACACACACAAAGTCTGGGAGGTCCCTCTGGGGTCTGTCTCCAGGTCAGTGTGAGACATCCAGTATCTGACAGCACCTGGGTACCCTCACCCCTCATCAGGGAAGAACATTTTACAGAAAACTATGGAACAATAGGCAATAATTATTGCAACGTTTTTGACAAAAATAGCATCCTGTCCAGGAGGTGTGCTTACATCAAGCTGCCTTATGCTACAAAAACAGCTCTTGCCCTGTTGGCCGTTCCGACTTGGGCAAGGCATACTTATTGACAAAAATGGTCTGTGTTATGCTTTACATGTATATGTCTTACACTGTATTAGGTTACACATGTCGGGGTGACAAACTAAACATGGGTCTAATGTCTACCGCATCTCCTCCAAACCTCAATGGAACAAAAAATGTGTCTATTTTTTTATTCTGTTGGAGGAATGCATTTCACCCACCAATAGTGAAAAATTACTATTTTATTGTTTTGATGTACCTAGTTACCACGAATCCAGTCATCTATTTGTTTAGTCGCTCCACAGCTTTTTACTTTATGCTCTCTCTCCATGCACTGCCAGGGCAGTCTCTTTCATAGCTACCTTCTGTTCCACAAGTAGACATGCTGTTCACACTCCTGCCTAGCTTGTCTCCTGCATTGTCAGAGCAGCCAGTGTGAAAGAACAGTGTAGTTCGATACTTCCTGATTTGATTTATCTGTACATGACAAGTCTCAAAGAAAATACTAAGACAAGAGCAGAATGCTGGCAGCCCACAGTGAGGAAATGTGCAAGCCTCTCCTCAATGGGTGAGTCAGGATTGGCAGTCTATTGTCACTGCTCATGAGACAGGAAAGTGTAGAGGTACATTGTGGAAGTTGAGTTTTACATGCTATTCTGTAGCTATCTGCTGAAAACATTTAGAAAGAAGGGGTAGAATTGAAGGAGGCATACAGTCGCTATGGATATGCGTGTGCTAAATATATATATATATATATATATATATATATATATATATATATATATATTATGTACAGGTGCATTCTGAAAGTATTCAGACCACTTGACTTTTTCCACATTTTGTTACTTTACAAGCTTATTCTAAAATTAACTAAATTGTTGCAGTTTTTTCTCATCAATCTACACACACTACTCTATATCGACAAAGCAAAAGCAGATTTTTTTTTAAATTTTTGCAAATGTATTAGAAAAAAAAGAAGAAATATCACTTTTACATAAGTGTTCAGAACCTTTACTCAGTACTTTGTTGAAGCAACTTTGGCAGCAATTACAGCCTCAAGTCTTCTTGGGTATGACACTACAAGCTTGACACACCTGTATTTGGGGTGTTTCTCCCATTCTTCTCTGCAGATCTTCTCAAGCTCTGTCAGGTTGGATGGGGAGTGTCGCTGCACAGCCATGTTCAGGTCTCTCCAGAGATGTTCGATCGGGTTCAAGTCTAGGCTCTGGCTGGGCCACTCAAAGACATTCAGAGACTTGTCCAGAAGCCACTCCTGCATTGTCTTGGCTTTGTGTTTAGGGTTGTTGTTCTGTTGGAAGGTGAACCTTGCCCCAGTCAGGTTCTGAGCACTCTGTAGCAAGTTTTCATCAAGGATCTCTCTGTACTTTGCTCCGTTCATATTTCGCTCGATCCTGACTAGTCTCCCAGTCCCTTCCCCTGGAATGCATCCCCACAGCATGATGCTACCACCACCATGCTTCACCGTAGGGATGGTGCCAGGTTTCCTTCCTTAGCATTCAGGCCAAAGGGTTCAATCTTGGTTTCATCAGACCAGAGGATCTTGCTTCTCTTCTACTGAGGAGTGGCTTCCATCTGGCTATTCTACCATAAAGGCCTGTTTGGTGGAGTGCTGCAGAGATGGTTGTTCTTCTTGAATGTTCTCCCATCTCCACAGAAGAACTCTGGAGCTCTGGCAGAGTGACCATCAGGTTATTTGTCATCTCCCTGACCAAGGCCCTTCTCCCCCGGTTGCTCAGTTAAGCAGGGCTGCCAGGTCTAGGAAGAATCTATGTGGTTCCAAACTTCTTCCATTTAAGAATGATGGTGGCTACTGTGTTCTTGGGGACCTTCAATGATGCAGAACGTTTTGGGTACCCTTTCCCAGATCTGTGCCTCGACACAATCCTGTCTCAGAGCTCTTCCTTCGAACTCATGGCTTGGTTTTTGCTCTGTGGGACCTTACACTACCGTTCAAAAGTTTGGGGTCACTTAGAAATGTCCTTGTTTTTAAAGAAAATCACATTTTTTTGTCCATTAAAATAACATCAAATTGATCAGAAACACTGTGTAGACATTGTTAATATTGTAAATTACTATTGTAGCTGGAAACGGCTGATTTGTTATGGAATATCTACATAGGCATACAGAAGCCCATTATCAGCAGTCATCACTTCTGTGTTCCAATGGCACATTGTGTTAGCTAATCCAAGTGTATCATCTTAAAAGGCTAGTTGATCATCAGAAAACCTGCTTGCAATTATGTTAGCACAGCTGAAAACTGTTGTACTGATTAAAGAAGCAATAAAACTGGCCTTCTTTAGACTAGTTGAGTATCTGGAGCATCAGCATTTATGGTTTCGATTACAGGCTCAAAATGGCCAGAAACAAAGACCTTTATTCTGAATCTCGTCAGTCTATTCCTGTTCTGAGAAATTAAGGCTATTCAATGCGAGAAATTACAAAGAAACTGAAGATCTGGTACAACGCTGTGTACTACTCCCTTCACAGAACAGTGCAAACTGGCTCTAACCAGAATAGAAAGATGAGTGGGAGGCCCAGGTGCACAACTGAGCAAGAGGACAAGTACATTAGAGTGTCTAGTTTGAGAAACAGATGCCTCACAAGAGCTTCATTGAATAGTACCCGCAAAACACCAGTCTCAACGTCAACAGTGAAGAGGCGACTCCGGGATGCTGGCCTTCTAGGCAGAGTTGCAAAGAAAAAGCCATATCTCAGACTGGCCAATAAAAAGACAAGATTGAGGTTCGGAAAAAGAACACAGACACTGGACAGTTGACACTGGTGTTTTGAGGGTACTATTTAATGAAGCTGCCAGTTAAGGACTTGTGAGTCTGTTTCTCAAACTAGACACTCTAATGCACTTGTCCTCTTGCTCAGTTGTGTGGAGAGCCACATGGTAGCCTTGTGGGAGACTCCCCAAACATATGAAAGAAGGTACTCTGGTCAGATGAGGCAAAAATGTTGCTTTTTGGCCATCAAGGAAAGCGCTATGTCTGGCGCAAACCCAACACCTCTCCTCACCCCGAGAACACCATCCCCACAGCAATGCATGGTGGTGGAGGCATCATGCTGTGGGGATGTTTTTCATTGGCAGGGACTGGGAAACCGGTCAGAATTGAAGGAATGATGGATGGCGCTAAATCCAGTGAAATTATTGAGGGAAATCTGTTTCAGTCTTCTAGAGATTTGAGACTGGGATGGAGGTTCACAGTCCAGCAGGACAATGACCCTAAGCATACTGCTAAAGCAACACTCGAGTGGTTGAAGGGGACACATTTAAATCCAAATGAGAACCTGTGGTATGACTTAAAGATTGCTGTACACCAGCGGAACCCATCCAACTTGAATGAGCTGGAGCAGTTTTGCCTTGAAGAATGGGCAAAAATCCCAGTGGCTAGATGTGCAAGGCTTATAGAGACATACCTCAAGAGACTTGCAGCTAGCTGTAATTGCTGCAAAAGGTGGCTCTACAAGCTATTGACTTTGGGGGGTGAATAGTTATGCACGCTCAAGTTTTCTGTTTTTTTTGTCTTGTGTAAATCACATGATACAACCCCCCCAAAAATCTATTTCAACTCCAGGTTGTAATGCAACAAAATAAGAAAAATGCCAAGGGGAGTGAATACTTTTCGCAAGCCACTGTAATCTGTATTTCTTATCAAGTTGATGTTATTTTAACAGATTGTGGAAAAAGGGAAGGAGTCTGAATACTTTCCAAATGCACTGTACATATTGCAGGTGACAGAAAAAGCAGAGAATAGATGTCATTGAGGAGATTTAATCATCAAGGTAATATTGAAGCTATAAATCAGTCATTGTAGCGACGATAAGATGGCGTGACTACAGTTTTATTCATTTTCTTATCTTGCTTGTCCTGGAGGTGAATGTGATCATAGGGGATGAGGAATTGGGGTTGTGGACTATCGAACACTGGGTCAACGAGGAGAATTTTGCATAGCCCAATAGCCCTGCGCCCTTCAGCAAATTTACTTCATCACGTCTCGTCTCCATGCTAACCATCTGCAAAATATGGGATGCTAAGTGCACATTTTATAGACTTCATGATCAATTGTTAGACATAGGTATGGTGTCATTGAGCAATCATCTTGTTAGAATCAAGCTACTTGTATTTCTTTCGATCATTTCCTATTCCTATTACAAAATAGTGTTGTTTAGGATTGACAATGTTGCTTTATTTTGAAAGAATTGATAACATTGGGTGACATTGATACTACAACCGAGCAAACAGATTACTAATGTGAAACAGTAATATGGGACATCACTGTTAGAGCGCATACACATCTGACTCACTGTGCCCATTCAATTGTACGTCCAGTTTTACCCCTAATGTGGCAACACATTATTTGGGAAACAATATCAAATGTATGTCTTTCTATGTCTTTGGCTCAATTTCACGTATCGTCCAATGATGGGATGAGTGTATTTATGTCATTGGAAGCCATGCAGTCAGTATGTTATCACGTAATTTTCAGTTGATGCCCCCACTTTCAAACACCTGTTTTGTTTTCCTCAAAACTAAGCTGATCTGTATGAGAAAGGGGCTTCAGAATTCATTAACATAAAATGTTATGTCCAATCTGCTTCCATTTTGTTCCATGGCTACTGTTTCCAACTCACTTCCTTCTCGTGAAATAGCCTTTGACACATTTGTATGCCTCCTAAATGGCTTCCTATTCCCTATATAGTGACTGGAGCCAAGGTCAAAAGGAGCGCCCTATATAGAGAATATGGTGTCATTTGGGACACACCCTAGGTCTGATGGGACCTGGTCAAAAGTAGTGCACTACAGTATGTAGGGAATATGATGTCATTTGGGATGCATCATGGGCCTGGTAGAAGGGGACTGAGCGAATAACACTCCTGCTGGAGCAGGGCCATTGGTCAGAGTTGACATTCCCATAGATAGCCCTTGTCACACTTGTGGTTCACTGTATCTCAGACAGAACCTGTCATTTATCTAAACAAAGACTGATAATCCTTCCCAGGTTTAGACCAGTGTGATAGGCAGAAGGCCTTCAGTGCAGGAACACATACTTACTAACCATAGTAGGATGGCTGCATGCATGAGGCATATGAATGACATAACTCCATCAGCATGTTATGCATTTCTGTCGTCTGAATAGTACACCACTCCCTTGTGTACCCCTTTTGACCAGGACCCATAGGGCTCTGGTCAAAGTACCGCACTATGCAGAGTATATGGTGCCATTTGGGACATGATGGGCATATCAGCTGGCCAGAGGAGTACCAGTAGATTTTTGAATTTACATTTGAGTCATTTAGCAGACACTCTTATCCAGAGCGACTTACAATAGCAGCTGCATATATTTTCCTAATGGTGGCCCGGTGGATAGACATGTCTTTATAGATGCTGTATGTGTAAATATTTGCAAATCTATTAAATCAATTAAATTAAATCAATTAAAGGAAAATAAAACACGTGTAAAATGCAAGTTATTTATAATAGTGCAAAAAGTCATGCACAATTAGAAATGCATACAATGCTGCTGGTGTTATGTTCAATGCCTCAGGTATGCAGCCATCCTACTACGGTTAGTAATAATTATGTTTATGGATAAGGGTAAATAAGATTAAATTGAGTGTAGATGCTTTAATACATTTATCATATGGGGCTAGGACACAGGGTAGCCCTATGGGGCCTGGTGAAAAGTAGTCCACTAAAAACTACATAGGGAATAGGGTGCTATTTGGGATCCACAGACAGACTGTGCACACCCTTAAATCCCAAGGCCTCGGTCTTGATTGCTGGTTAATCAGCTCCTCGGTTAGGGAATTACAAATTAATTAGAAAATTAATCAACAGGAAAAAAAATGTTTGGCACACGTACATGTCAGAGTCCATGTCTGTGTTTTTATTGTATGAATTTGTGGCTAAGCACAAAGAGAAAGACAGACAGTACAGGACAGTATAATACATTTCCAAGGGTAAAAATGGGGGGAAATGACAAGGTAGCACTTTTATTCTCAGGTGCTCTTGTTGATCTATGCAGAGAGAAGGCAGTAGAGAGATCATAGGTGAGGAAAACAATGCAGACTTATTGGCATTTATATGATGTTAATATTTAAATGTGTATTGGACATCAGCTGTCTGAAATCAGAATTCGACACAAAACAAGTTGGCATAGTCTTTCAACTATGTTATCAACCTACTGTACCTGCCTTGGTGCGGCTACATATCAGAATTCAGAACCCTGACATTATTAAGCTATGTTGATAAGGTCCTATCTACAGTACACCATATACATTACAGAGATACTCTGTATATTTTCATTCCTTCTCCTCTATGTGTGGGAGAGAGAAGTGATCCTTGGAAAACCTCTAGGGGAACCAGAAAGGTGTCGGCTGGAAACTGAGACTCAAACGCGACACACAGACACTTAGATAACACATTGAAATGTTAGTCACCTCCTCCTCCCCATCTGATTGGTGAATAAACCCTGCAGGGTATCTGCAGGCCATCCTCTGGGACGGGGCCCAGCCAGTCTGCCTTTCACTCAGATCACACAGGATCCATCATCCATCCCACTCAGATTAAAATGTTAACTGGATATGAGAGGAATATAAAAGTCTGGTGGGAGGGATAAAACGAATATTATATAAATATAAAATGAAAGGGGAAAAAATATAGATTTTATGGCTTGGTTTGGACCCGAGTGAGATCTCAACTATGTTGTTGAAAGAAATGTGAGGTGAGTTTAGTTACATTTAATGTAGGAGTTATTGAATTAGAGTTTGCAATACATGCATTCAGTAATTTCCGTACATTCAGTAGTTTGCCATTTTACATTCAGTAGGCTACAGTAGCATTTCAGTGCATTTTTTACTATGGTTTGAGTAGTGCAAGAAAATTGTAAATGACACAAGGTGAGGGGACAATAAAGTTTTATGGTAGAGAGGTAATTTATCCAATAAAGCAGATGTATCACCAACTGAACATTTTCATAAGTGAGTGTTCACAGTAAGGCTGAATGAAGTGTCAGCACTTTGGCTGGGATGAAGTTGGAGGCATCTTCTGGCCTTTTCTCGTAAAACCATGCAACACTTCTCCCTGCTTCCCGCTCACAACCTCACTCCCCTCAAATGTCACCATACATTAGTGGGAATTTGTGCATGAGTGAGGAAATGATGTCATTCTCCAAAACACTTTTGATCCAACAGCTTACATTGATAACACGAAAACAGCACAATTAGCTTTCAGTGGGGAGTATATTTAGAAGACATGGTTGAATGTCTTAACACACTATGACTGATTAAATGATTCAAAGTTCCTATATTTGTTGTTGAATGAACTACATTTTATTTGAGGATTGAAACAACTTGAAAGCCAACATATTGTATGTCCTCATAAGGCCAGGCCCAGGGTAGACTAATGATGGGAGGAGGTAGTTGCATTGAACCCTACTCAATTTAGCAAATTTGAAATCTAAGATCCACAGCATTAGTTAAGTGATAAAGCCTGAGAGGCCGGCAAACCGTGCCAATACAGTGCATTCGGAAAGTATTCAGACCCGTTTTTTTTTTAATGTATCATCCATCTACACACAACACCCCATAATGACAAAGCAAAAACGGGTTTTAGAAATCTTTGCATATGTATAAATATATAAAAACTGAAATATAACATTTACATAAGTATTCAGACCCTTTACTCAGTACTTTTTTGAAGCACCTTTGGCAGAGATTACAGCCTTGAGTCTTCTTGGGTGTGACGCTACTAGCTTGGCACACCTGTATTTGGAGAGTTTCTCCCATTCTTTTCTGCAGATCCTCCCAAGCTCTGTCTGGTGGAATGGGGAGTGTCGCTGCACAGCTAATTTCAGGTATCTCCAGAGATGTTCCATCAGGTTCAAGTCCGGGCTCTGGCTTGGCCACTCAACGGCATTCAGAGACTTGTCCCGAAGCCACTCCTGCGTTGTCTTGGCTGTGTGCTTAGGGTCATTGTCCTGTTGGAAGGTAAACCTTCGCCCCAGTCTGAGGTCTTTAGCACTCTGGAGCAGGTTTTCATCAAGGATCTCTCTGTGCTTTAGTCTGTTCATCTTTCCCTTGATCCTGACTAGTCTCCCAGGTCCTGCCGCTGAAATACATCCCAACAGCATGATGCTGCCACCACCATGCTTCACCGTAGGGATGTTGACAGGTTTCCTCCGGATGTGACGCTTGGCAATCAGGTAAAAGAGTTCAATATTGGTTTCATCAGACCAGAGAGTCCTTTAGGTGCCTGTTGGCAAACTCCAAGCGGGCTGTCATGTGCCTTTTATTGAGGAGTGGCTTTCGTCTGGCCATTCTACCAAGGCCTGATTGGTGGAGCGCTGCAGAGATGGTTGTCCTTCTGGAAGGTTCTCCCATCTCCACAGAGAAATTCTGGAGCTCTATCAGTGTGACCATCGGACCCTTCTACCCCGATTGCTCAGTTTGGCCGGGCGGCCAGCTCTAGGAAGAATCTTGGTGGTTCCAAACTTCTTTAATTTAAGAATGATGGAATTTGTTATTATGGGGTATTGTGTGTAGATTGATGAGAAAATAATTCAATCAATTTTAGAATAAGGCTGTAACGTAACAAAATGTGGAAAAAGTCAAGGGGTCTGAATACGTTCCCGAATGCACTGTATATTCTCCAATTATCACTTTTATACAACGGGTTACCAACATATTCAAACAATTATTGACATATTTTCATTAAAAACATTATTTTAATGAGTTTATTCATCCTTCCACAAGACATAGTCCCGAAACAAATCTAAGGTTGTTTTTTTGAACCAGTCTTTTAGTCATTCAGTCTTTCTGTTTTGTATCTATGGATGCGACCCAGTCGTTTGTTCTAAATGTTCCATTGCCATACTGGCTGGCAACATTCTTATCCCTTGCTTGCTAGCTAGCCACCTACGACTAACTTATAGTCACGTCAAAAAGTGCAGCCAGAATAATAGCAAAGTAGCCGTATTTGTTTACGCTGTTTTCTAATGCCATTTATTTGTAATCTATATTAATGAACTAATGAGGCACAATTTTTTGAAAATGTGCTCTCTTGCCAGTGCACTGTTGTTTAGAGGAGCTAGCCAACAACAAAGCTAACACAATCACTGCACACTGGAGCTGGAAAGACAGCAAATTAGCTGTACTTATTTTCATTTGACCTGTTTCTATTGACATTTCTTTGTATAAACCCATAAATATGATGCCAGCGCATTCATGATTTCAACTGGCTGAGAAATGCTGCCTACATGTGTCTCGTCCCGTCTCCCATTACTACGGGACAGCAGTAGACTGAATTTCAATATTGAAACAATGTTGCAAATGTTGGTGAGACAGACAGCAAGGTTAATGCAAATCCCTGCTGTTGAAAATCAAATGCTAGTCTAAAAGAAACGGGAAATCATGTCTAAATGCTTTTTATGTTGGAGATCAAGTTCATAAATTGCCTGGCTGGGCTGATAAGACAGTGGATTGTGCAATCAGATGGAACAGAGTAAATAGGCATTTCAACATCATAGCTTCAGCCGGTGGTAACTTGTGGAATAGACACAGGATGGAATGCAGTTTTAACCAATCAGCATTCAGGATTAGACCCACCCGTTGTATAATTAAATATAAATCACTACCCCACATGTCTTAGGAAGAGATGACTTGAGATAACCTTTCATTAACAGTTTGTTACAGTATATCAGGGTCCATTTAAATACTCATCTTACATTTTCAGTGTGAAGTGTGTGTGTGTGTGTGTGTGTGTGTGTGTGCGCACTAAGAGACATGTTTGGTCTCATGATCAGACAGCTACACGTTTCACCTAACCCTTCCTCTGTTTGATGATGTCGACGGTAACAAATTTAATGAGTTCTCGGCAGATCACAATTCTAATGAGAGAGACGAGTTTCTGCCACGGTTGCTCGAGTCAAACATGTCATGAAATGATTGTTTCATTATGTGGTTGTGTTAATTCTGAAGCATCCCACTGCTCATTCTGGAGACCTCTCATCTCTGTACCTACACTATAAACTCCAATATGCTGTCATTACTTAAAACTGTTTGAGGAAACCCGTTGCTCTTAATATATCTGAGTATGGTTACTTGTGATTTTGTAGTCATTACTCAAACCAAGTGTCACTGGGGGATCCAGATTTGAGTTGTATTACCTTGACGTTTTTTGTACTAAGCCACGCCTCCAATATAATTTCCCAGTGTGCCTTGCTTTTTCGAGTGAATTGTAGAGTTACAACCCATGACTGTATTCGTTAATGACAAACATCATGGTTGAAGTCATTCATTAGCATGTCTGCGGCTTTCACTAAAAGAGTTCCAAGCTGAATGATATCTTAATAATAAAATGCTTGATGGCAATCTGTTACATATCTCATAAGGCTTTATTTTTTAGCTTTAACTTATTACAGTGTCCTGATACTCTACAAGTCATAATATCAGACCTGCAAGTAGGGTTGCAAAATTATACTAACTTAACAAAAATTACACGATTTATTAAGAACTCCTGTTTGAAGAATGTCCAGGAATATTCCAACTGGGATTTCTGTAGAACCTGGAAAATGTACGATAATTTTGCAACCCTACCTTGAAGTCATATTATCCTGGCTTGCAAAAAGATGTGTAACCTATTAGAATCCAGCCAGAGTTAGGATAACAGTTGACATTTTTATTCATCCACAACCTGCATTCATAATGACTGCCAGGGTTAGTAACCGTGTGAGGAGACTCATTTAAACTGGAACAACCAGTTCAGCAAAGGCAACAAATCTAACTAAATGATTGGATTAGCTGTGAAGAAATGTATGCTATTTATCTTTGTGTAGCATAAGATTAATCAGTCAATGTACATGTAAAAACACAGATATATATATGTTTTTAATCCCCAAAATCTACCTGCAGTAGAGCATGCTTGGAAAAAGTTATCATTGGTTATCCTGACTTCAAACAAAAATAGATGTTGAAAATAGAGTTGATGTGACTTCTCATTTTGCTTTGAGTCAGTACCACATAACCATTTTAAGTAATAATGACTTTTTACAGGCGTTGAGTTCAATTTACTGGATGGATTTTGGGGTTTACAGTGTACTAATATTTATATTAAAATGTGCCTTCCTATCAATTGGGTGAAAATATCTGTGTCCTGGTGTCATAACATGGTGACATGGCAATGAGTTGTTTACATTTTTGGTATAAGTACATTGTTATAGTTCAGTATAAAAGTCCATACCAAAGCAAGTTGGAATAAGCGTCATGAAAATAGGAAAAAGAGACAACTCTCTACAATATTTGAATATGTAATACATAATGCCCCATAGGATTATCTTAGTGGTCCAGTCTGTTTGTGCTTAAGCCAGCAACCTGTCAATGTTTGTTCATTGTCATGCCATGACAAACATGAATAGCATGAAAATTATAGAACAGTTGGCTAAAGCTCATACAGTCTGGGACCGGACTACCATATAGGATTTCACTGAAAGCTTATCTTGTGTGGGCAAAAGTAGTGCACTATATAGGGAATAGGGTGCCATTTGGTATGCAAGTCAGACAATTGAGATAGCATCCCTGAAACGCTCTTACTGGGAGTAAATTGTTTCTTTGCCCCTGGAATATACATTGTTTTAATGCAACAAATATTCAGCGGTGTACTTTTACTAAGCTAACTACCAACGTACTTAAGAGTTATGTATACGTCTTGCACCTCGGGGAGAGCAGGGGCATGATTCGGTGAAGGTCTGTGTGAGAGAGTTTTGGCACACATAGTCATGCTCGTAATAAGGTGTAAACCTGAGTCAGACACACAATTTGGCTGTTTTTCTCTGATTGCACTGTGTTGTTTGGGCTCAATAATAACAACATAAGTAACCTCCCAGGGGTGTAAATAACAAGTAGATTAAAACCAATGATATGCACAGATGTACAAAATAGCCTGGATTTTACCCTGGCTTGTTAGTGTAGGACATAGGGGCATGGTGGCACCCACCTATACACCCACACATACACAAACACATTTATGCACACATGCACATGTCTGCACACATCCACACGCATACACACACAGTCATGTACACACACACACTATCTCTCTCATGGCAGCATAAACAACACAACTACATTGTAAATTATGAAGGATGTGGACTTGGCTTCACATCAGAGAAAGGGTACCTCAGTGCCTGTGCCTGTGTTAATTAGTTTAGCTTGTTTACTTTTTTATTTATTTATTTTTTGCAGTAAGAATTTGTCTGCGTCTTAATTTCCCCCTATGGGCCTGGGTAAAAAGTAGTGCACTATGTAGAAAATAGGGTGCAATTTGGGACTTCGAGTTAATCATCTATTCACACTGATAGTGGGAGATAAAACTTGCGGTGGGTTGAGGGTGGCTAGTGGTACAGCTGCTGCTTACCTTAAATTATTCATTGAGATTGCAGAACCTGAGTGGCATACCATGCATTTCAAAGGTACTCCAACACATTGTTTATCAGCTCAGGGTACACGTATGTGTATTGGCATTTGATGCTTTATCACGCTCTCTCTCTCTCACTCTCATTTTCTCTCGTTCTCTCTCTCTCATTCTCTTTTTCTCTGTACTCAGAATCAAACACCCCTGTGATATATTAACTCTCTCCATTTCCCTCAACTCAATTAAAATGCTATATCTCTTTCAAAAGGCAGGGGATTGTGGAAGAGCTATATTGATATGCATCCAAGATGAAGCACATAATGAAAAGATATGACGGAGTGCTGCCTGCCTGGACGAACTGCCTGAGCGCACGCGCTCAATTTCACTGCAGTCCGGTTGGCCAAGTCACCCAGGCAGACGAGAGAGCAATGGAGATAGTTGGAGAACCCCCTCCCTCCTCTGAGAGGGTGATTTACAAGTTATGGCCTTTCTCTCCTTCATTCCACTGTCATTGAAAGGATATTAGATAGAGCTGATAGCTTGAGACATCAAACATCACAGAGTAGCTGGACTGTTCAGGACAACCTAGCTTAGACTCGTGTGCCTCCTCTCTACAGAGCTGCTTTTCTCCCTGCAGTCACATGGAGTTCATTCTGTGCCTTCCAGGAGTCCTACCCTCTACAGCCTCCTTAAGCTTACTACAAGCTCTACGCAGACGCAACATTTGGAGTGTTCCAAAGTCGTTTTTCGTCACAAAAGGGGCGGCGCCTTGTAATACGCTCCGACATTCAACATAGTTTTTTACAACCTGAAAATGTAGACCATTTTAAAAAAGAATCAATGTAAACCAAATAAAAAGAACCCACCCCAAAATGTATTTTATTTAGAAGTAATAACTAATGATTACAGGCTATTGTGAAATGGTAGAACCTATTATAGCCAGATAGCTAGCCATGTGCTTTTTTACTCCATGACCAAAACATGATGACGTTCTATTTTTACCTGATATGGGAATAAATATACCAGCAGCATATCAAACTGCGATAATATTTTAGTTTACACAGGTAAAGTATAAGAATATTTGCCACAGCATATTTTTTTCATTATAAATCTGATTATTTCACATGGAGATGTGGGAAGCTAAAAAGGCTAGCTAACTTGCTATGTTTTTAGCCAAGCTGCTCATTACTAGTAGCAAGGGAAGGCGACTCTACCTTGTTTTCACCAAATAAATAAAAAATGTAAAACGTTGATATTGTCCCCTTGTGAATGGGAGTGTGACCGGCGAGGATGTCATGTTACCAAAAAGTGGCCGCTACTCCAAAAATACCACTCACGCATGTAGATCAACGGCGTGAAGCTCGATGTCCGCACCTGAGCATATCTAATTAGTATAATGAAAAATCCCCATCAAAAGCTGTTTGTTAAAGCGAGAGATATGTTTTTTTTTGTTGCATGGGCTGCGTCTCAATCTACCGCATCCGCCGATGACGGCCTTCTGCATCTGCGGTGGAATGTTGCAAAAATCTGTAGCGTCTGAACTGTTTGGGCTATACAGTAATATGAACCCTCCATTGAAAAGTGAGACTTGACCAAGTATGTGTCGGTTGTTTTGCTCTAGGATGCCCACAAGCCTCATCTGAAGGTAGTTTAGTTTATTTCTTATATCACTAAGATATAGGACAGAGAGTTCAAAACAAACTTCCTTTTGATAAATGTTTTGTCTATCTGTTTTGCCATGTATGAATATGTGATTCAATAGTGGACCCCCTCGAAAGGCATAAACTTTACCTCCCCCGTCCTCAATTCCACTGCTGCTTTAGTCAACTGCTGCTTCTCACTGTGAGTAAGGGCACTCTCTTTTCTCCCTTATCCTTTTCCCCTCTGCTTCCTTTTCATTTCTTTCTCTTTTTTTTCTCTCCCTTGCCCTCTCTTTCTTTATCGCAAACTTGAGAATGGCAGCCAATCAGAAGCAGAGTCCCCTTTGCTTCAGCCTCCCTGACATCCACAGCCAGAAGTGGTGCAGCGAGAGAGAAAGAGAGTGAAGGAGGGAGAGAGTCAGAGAGAGAGAGAGAGCGATAGATGGACAGAGAGAAAGAGAGAGGGAAAAGATAGAAAAAGAGAGAGAGGCAGGAAGAGAGAGGTTAGAAAGAAAGAGGGTGGGGGAAGAAGATCAAATGTGAGGCAGGAGGTGGAGCAAGAGAGGGAGGTAGAGGGAGAAGAGCATAGAGAGAGACAGAGGAAGCAGGCAGTAGGCTCACACAAACACTGACACACATACTAGCGCTTGCAGCACTGTTCAGTCTTGGATGTAAGTGCAGCCGAGAGGAGATAGAATAAGTGCCACCGCTAAGCACTGCTACGTGAGGAGTGGGGAGACAGTACCATGACACTCAGAAACACAGATGGACAATACTACTAGCTGTGAATAACAAAGGTAAGGTTCTGTTGTTTTGTTTTCTATTCTCTGTTTTGCAGGATTTTTTTATATCAAATCTCTCATCTCCATCTCTGCAGTCTTAGGAAACTTCAAAATAAAAAGTGCTAGATGAAGGGCAGTAGCTACACGTAGGATATTAATTTGAGCCAGTTTGCTACAGCAGGCAAATAATCCTGCAGCAACAGGAAATGTGAATTATTATTTGGTTTATAATTAATGGACATTTTTGCAGGGGTTCAAACATGGGTTGATACATTTTTTGTAACAGAAAATCAAGCCTGAAATTACAAAGTGGAAATTACTTTAGAAGCCTTTTTAAACCTCAAATACAATACAGGTTTCACATTTCCTATCAATTTAAGATTCTACATCTGTAAATGCATTCAGATACTTTCTTAAACAAAATAGGATGGACACAGTGCTCATGCTACAGATTTTACAGATGTGAAGGGCAGTAACTCCATGAATGCAGGGACTTTTCATAAAAACAAACTAGGACTGGCACAGTGCTCGTACAGTGGATTTACAGATGTTGAAGGGCAGTAGCTGCATACAGGTAACTGCCAAAATAAAAGAAACACCAACACAACGTGTCTTAATAGGGCGTTGGGCCACCACAAGCCACCAGAACAGCTTCAATGCTTCTCGCTTTGGCATAGATTCTAGAAGTTTCTGGAACTCTATTGGAGGTATGCGACACCATTCTACCACAATAATCATTTGGTGATTTGTTGATGGAAAACACTGTCCAGAATCTCCCATAAGTGTTTAATTGGGTTGAGATCTGGTGACTGACTGACGTGTGTGTGCGCACATACACACACACTTTAAACCCCTATGCTCCTTTGAGACGCCTCTTGAGAGCTCTTCTTCTAACCATGGTAGCCAACACAATGGGCTACTGGGAATTTTTATACATGACCCTAAGCACGATGGGATGTTAATTACTTAATTAACTCTGGAACCACACGTGTGAAAGCACCTACTTCAATATACTTATAATTATATGTATCCTTCATTTCCTCGAGTTTTATTATTTTTGGCAGTTACCTGTAAATTTAGAGACTTCCTAAACAAAATAGGACTTGCATTGTGCTAGCCCATACGACAGATTTACAGATTCCTCCAGTGTATCACTCTGATGAAATGTTTCATGACCGGCCTCACACGCTTCCAATAAGCTAACTCATATTCAGACTTTTATGTCAGCTACAAGAGTGATTTGTGTGTGTGTGGTAGCAATGGCAAAACCTTACATGTAATTAAGTGTAAGCAGGTTTGATGGTGAGGCACTGCACTACTGCTCCTATATCAGCTCAGATTCATGGAAGGGTGAAAGAGTTCATTGTGGGGTTTTGAGCACTGCAATAAGAGGGCCAATGAGTATGTTAGGACGTTTATGTTCTATATACCTTACAGCACAGAACTAATCTCTCTGTCAATCTCTCTCTCTCTCCATCCCCATGTCTCTGTCTCTATCTTTCTCTCCATCTCTGCATCCCTCTGTCTCTTTCTCTCTCTCCTTGTCTTTCTTCCTCTCCCTATCCGCTGTTGTGTGCTATGGGGCTTGGTAGAGACCGCCTTATAGTCACACATGTGATTTATAAGGGTGCAGTTTGTACTGGATCATTTGGGTAATGCCGTTATTGTTTAACACAAATTAACCACTAACATTTTCATGAATTATTATTGTCAGACATGTAATGGCCTTTCAGCGTTCGAATGAATAATAGCAAAACCCTGTATCCCTCCCACACAGACACTGCATGGTTCTCTATCTCTCTCCCAAATACTCAACCAATGCTTTCAACAGGCTCAAATTGAAACATGACAGACCGAACTCTAAATGAACACGTTGGATATATATAGGGAAATCTGGAGAAAAAAATCACATGCGGATCAGAAGGGTTGTCATTGTTATAAAATGCTTGGATCAGGCAACAAAGTACATTTTGTGTAGTGGGGCTCATCTAAAACACATAATACAACATATAATCAATGAGCTGACATGGACTGCAAAATAAATTGTGAATGAAATTGTAAGCTTTCCGTTCAGTTTTAGTGCATCAAAATTACACCACTTAACTCTAAGTGACAATTTATGCAATAGAAAGGATTTTGTCTGTTCATGGCCTCACACATTGTATAGTTCGACCTCCCTTTGGACCAGTTTTCAGGGTACAAAGTGAAGACAGCATTTCAAAATTGCATTTCAAATTTGCAGCAGGTTCTGTAAAGAGTTGTCAAGCCTTGCCAGAGACTGCAGCAGGCAGCCAGGATGCTAGCGATGTTGGAAAGGTCTAGGGCTCCACCAAGTGGACACTTTTTTCAGGTCTGCTGCTTTTTCACAGCTGCATCACCGCCCCTACTGTAGTAGCACTTAGGCTCTGTGGTGGTCTGTCAATTGTGTAGTCTGTCAGTGTGCAATCAGTAGCTATAGCCACTCAATCTGTCAATCACAAAACAGGCATTTATAGTCCTTGACCTCATTGCACCACAACTGCCTTAATCTCAAGTGCACAGTTTTGTTAAAAGAAGAACCACAAATTGTTTTTAGCAAATACTTATTCAAACCATCGCTCCGTCTTGCTAAGATAGGTCTATCCACAGGGACATCACATGAACAAAAAATATAGCCCATGATGTATTTGGTCATATTTTGGTAGAATGTAACATAAATAAGACATTCTCAAACTGTGGGACGTGGACCACTGGTGGTCTGTAAGAGTTTTCTGATTGCAGAGCAAGATTTGTGTGTGCGACTGAAGTTTGATTATTGTAGAAGAGTATGTGGGCATCAGTGGCCTATATATATATATATATATATATATATATAAACACTCCATTATAAGGGATGCTTAGGGAGCAATCGGCAGTGTATTGCTAAATGGAATGGTCTTAGCTGGTCTCAGGGTGGTTATTTATTTCATATTAAGGCTGCTGTTGCAGATAGGTTTTGAATCTCAGGAGAAATGCACCCAGAATACTCATACAGTATAAAGGGCGAGAGCAATTCCACTGACCATGTCTGTTAGGAGTCTAAACACTCCCAACTTATTCAACACGGTGTGTGTTCATAAAAGTCATATTCAAAGGACAGATAAATGGTTGATAACCATATAAGCCTTCATAGAAATAGTGTTTATTCCACTAGCTTTTGCCAGAATGGACAACCATAAATTGCCAAACGCTCTACTCAAAGACTTAACTTTAAAGAGCATATTTAATGAATTGTTTGTTTCATGCATCTCTGTCTGTTTGCATGCCAAGCCTCTCAAGCTTCCTACCACCTAATCTAATCATAAACAACTTTTTTAATATACTGTAGGCATTTAATTGACTCATCAAATCAAGATGATTCAGTGAGAGGAGTTATAGCATCTGGTCAAGAAATCGAGTCAGTACGCTCTGCTCAGGGTGGGGAGGAATTTTAAAAAAAGACACACTGGCCTAATGCTTAATAGACATGGTGCATCAAAGATTAATATCCAGAATGCTATTAAAACTCAAGGACAGCCTTGAATGATAATTAGAAAATGCAATCACAGGAATCAGATCAAATTAATTGCCAGCCAATGTTTCCTGATTTCCGGGGTTCTGCGCCTGCCATGCCGCCTGTCATACTCATGGCAAAGCCTGGGCACGTAGTGAAGTGATAACAGCACATCATCATCAGCTTATGGCTTACTGGCACCCCACGACTTCCCCCAATCATCGTGGCTTCATTCTGTATCTTCTATCTGGTGGTAGGGAGAGCGACACCTACAGTTGATATCACATTTTCTTGGTTCATACAGTACATGTTGTTAAGCGTACTGTATGTTTTGTGAAAATGATTACTTTGTCCTCATGTAGTGCACATTTTTATTAAATTAGTGATCGTGTTCTTGTACTTTAACAAGGTTAAACATCTGGGAAACTGCTCGACCGGGGTCTTGCTGACTGAAAATGAACTTTAATGGTTTAGTTATACTTTATATTTTGAAGGCTTGACCTTGGATGACAGCTGAGGCCATACCAGTTTCCCCAATCACAACTGTCTCTCTCTGTTACTGTCCTAACCTTTTAACATTTGGATATAAGCCATAACCTGCCTCTTTGAGAGTCACGGTTTGATTCAGTATAGGCATTAGCCTTAATGACATGAATTACATTCCACAGTGCTCTTTAAGACTGATGGAATGAATCATGTTTTATTTTGAGATCTCATTAACTGAATTATTTGATTTGCATTCATGGGAAAATAATTAATTTACATGTGGCAGTGCTTCAGTTTCATCAATGGAACCTTACTCATTTGGCTACAAACAAGGTCCTTTGTTCGTTCAAATTTTTTTTTTTGATTGTTGAACAAAAGCAGAGAAATGATCAAATATGGTCCTTGCATGTTCAAGGCCCCTCGTGAGTTATACAATGAATGCTTGTCAGGATGACGCTGGTACTATGGCCTTTCCACCAGCGTCACACTAAATGGGCTCTTTTATAAAAGGGAGGACAAGATTTATTAGGATTAACTTTCCAAAGTCCATAAATGATGCATGCATCCGCAAATGACCTATCAAGGCTGGCCCTGGTGGGGATTCTGCTTCATCTAGGTACTATAGACTGGTTAGCTGACAACGTCACAAAGACGATGTGTGCGCTTCGAGGGTGGCAGAGGTCTGTGTTTTTTATGATTCTGGGTGGCCAGACAGCTAACAACAATGACAAGAAGCTGCCATGTGGGGATTCGTAGGTGGCTCGTTGTCTCTTGTTATGACACCATGTCTGTCTTTTTTTGAGGTTTTTCGACTCTTGTCACGTCTATGTTTATACAATATGGCTAAAATTAACAATGTGTTTGAAAGACAACAAGTGCTCATTGTGCAAATGTATTTATTATTTCAATAAAGATTTGGAGAGGAAATATAGTTTACATGTTGTCAGCAATCCTTTGATTCTAAGCCAACCCAGCCTCTTTGCTACACGGTTGCGCACTCATCGGTTTTGTTGCTAAACAACCCACTGTCTACATAGCACGTGCCATGGAGTCAATAATACAATGGCTACCTTTAGAAGCCAAGGTTTGGCTGCCAGCAAGCCCAGTAGATATAGCTTTGTCAGTGGTCAGTCACCATATATCAATACACAGGAAGATGGCTAGCTTAAGTTGAATTTGAACCAGGCTAGGAAAACTGTGGTTGAGTTAGCTAGCTAGCTAAGTAGCTGGGAAGCGAGCTAACTTCCTTCAATTACCATTCTAGCCTGGCGGAATTTAATTCACTTTGTCAATACCTATTGTTTCATTTCACAACTGGCTAGCAAAATTAAACTAATGATGAAAACAGAAAATAGCTGTTACTAAACTGTATTACTTACTACTACTCTATTACTAATCAAATCTAAAAAAAACAATTGATCAATGTATTACATTTTAATGTTTTACTGTAAGGGAAATTAAAATAGGCTAGGCAACGTGTTGCAGTAGGCCTTTGTAGAATAATACAAAACATATCCTTGACTGTAACCAAAAACAAATTACTCTTGATTTTATATATTTTCATGGATATATTTTCACATATGTATTTATGAAATTCATCCTTTACAATTGTTTATGGATTATTTATCAACCGTTGGTACTTATGTTTATATCAGGAATCAAGGTAAGACCCAAGTGCAGACTTTGTGAAAAAGAGAGACTGTGGAAAAACAGGAACAGAGAAAAATGCTGGTTGACTTGAACAAACAAGACGAACTGGCCTAGACAGACAGAAAACACAGGTATAAATACCCAGAGGATAAGTCGGGAAGATGGGCGACACGTGGAGGGGGTGGAGACAAGCACAAGGACAGGTGGCACAGATCACGGTGTGACAGTTTATGGCAAATCATTTGACCTGCACACCTTGCGGGTAAATATTATTCTGGACTGCATTACTCTATTACCAATCAAATTGATCAAATCTGCTACAAGTTTGGCTACCAGCCAGTTTAAGCTAGTTTAACAGAGCTAATCTTAGGTTAAATATATGCCTGTTTGACTTGCCGATTGGAACTATAATTCCTTTACTAAAAGCTCAATTCAAGCTGTATCGCTGAAGCATTACAGATTGCACTATAGACATTTTAAAGGTAATTTCTGATTGGGCCAACACATGCAGCGTTTACCTTGAAAGCAGTCTCTGCCAATGCGGGAGCATTGTCTTTAGCTGAACTTAAATTTCGTAACGCTGGACATATGCAAAATGGATTGAATATCGCCAAAGATAATTACTGAACGCATTTAAGGAAGTTTCTAATTCCATATAATTCATAAATGTCCCCCACGATGAAATTGGACAGGGAACTGTGGATCTGTCTCCATCTGTCCATCCGTTCGTACATTAGTCACACGCGATATTTCAGATGGCACTGGCCCGATTTTGACGAAGTTTGGGTGAATGATGAGGCTTGGTATAGAGATCTGGCATTTACAAAATTACACTGACTGGGCCAAGACGAGAGCTATAGTAATTAACAAAAATGTGTTAGTCACACGCAATCTCAATTGACCCAAGGGGTGGGGGGGCGACATGTTTATGTTGCCTGTATTTTTCTCTAGGAAGATTAAACAGTAGCAATGTACAACACTGGCAACACTAAAGAGCTTTGAAACCAATTATCTCTTGATACAGATCAAATATCTTAATATCTTAATATGAGTTTGCTCGAGCAGGAAAATTATCCTGCAACAACGAATGTGAATTATTATGTGGATTATAATTCATGTACATGTTTGGAAGTCTGTCATTTCAAATTGGAAATTACAAACTTCAGAAGCCGTTTTAAACCTCAAATGCACTACACGTGTTTTATTTCATGCATTGCAGAAAAGTCCTCCTGCAACGGGTGATCAAATTAAGATCCTACATCTGTATTAGACACAATCAGACAATATGACCATTGGGAGGATATTGAAACCCAATATGACTGCCTCAAGTCAATATCCTGCTTGTGTTATCTCTCTAATTTATCCATGCTCTTCTTCTTCACAGGGATCAATAAGGGATCAAAGGGAAGAAGACTACAATGCCTGATTTGGTTACATTTCATTCCAGCGTGCATCCTACCAGAAGGCCATTACCATAACTCATTAGTCATACAGAACTATTTCCCCGTGTGATTGGATACCATGATAACCAATCACTTCCTGGGTCTACTGATGCTCTCCATCCTGCAGCCAACCAATGCCCTGCCTGTGGCACCTGGAAATACTGTGAATCTCTTGGGAACATTGCAGGAGAAGGATGATGGAAGGATACTCCAGCGCTCCAAAAGAGGATGGATGTGGAATCAATTCTTTCTTCTGGAGGAGTACACAGGGAATGACAACCAGTATGTTGGCAAGGTAAGGGTTTTGTGCACCATTTTTATGGGACATTCTTGGTATGCTGCCTTGAGGTGATCGATTATGTCAATGTACACTCAGTCCAAAGGACTGTTCCTGTTGTACGTGACATGGCTTTCAATAGTTTCAGAAAATGTATACATAAATAGAGAGGAGTGCACCAAATGAGAACTCCCTTAAGGTAAGTACTAGCTTGTTAGGCCAATGATCATAGGTGAAGGGAATGGGCTTCTATATCCTAGCAACAGGCAACTAATTCCAGCCATTCACACAACAATTCAAAAACAACAAAGTTGATTATAAATGAGTAAAATAATTAAGAATCGTCACTCAAAATAGCGATTTAACATGACACATAGAGGAGGAATAGATGTTCCATATACGACAGACAATTTAACCAAATCAAGTCATGAGGCAGACATAACAGCTAGACAAAATAACTGACCCAGTCCGTCACATCGCCAAGGGCCTGACATCCTCCTCTGTCATGATGACACAGCTCTTCAACTGACAGAGGCTTGTGTTAGCCAGTCATGGACCAGATAAGAATGCATAAAAGTGGAAATATTTCTCAGAGCAATAACCCCCCACTTTAGATCAAAGGAGTGACGTGTCAAGCCACCAGTGTTAGTGCTAACACAGAGACAGCTAGTCGCAGTGTTAGAGACGACATTACAGTTATCATCCTGAGGGAGGGGAACGAGGTGACTGTCGACAGCCAATTTTCTCAGAGGAAGCTGGCTTTCATCACCTGCCTCATCCTCAGGAGTAAACAAGTGTCACGGTACAGGGTGGAGTAGGAGGATATGACTACCAGTTTGGCAGATAGCATCGTCCTGACGCGTTGGAGACAGGGGAACAACAAGAAGACAAAGTTGAAGAGAAGAGGGAAGTGGGTAACGGAGAGAAAAATAATGAATCAATCAAGTCAGGCCAATGACATTTCACTTCACAGAATTCAGGCTTTCTTCCTGACTCTGATGAACTCTGGCTGGTACACTGGCAAGTTTCTTTGCATGACAGCAATCACATGTGCTGGCTCTTGACTCACCCAGTGTCCAAAATCATTCACAATTAAACTGTCAGAATGACATGAGGTCTCAATGAATAAAGTTGTTGAAAAAACAAAGCCCACATGCTGGCTTTACTGGGGAAGCTAATTCCATCAGCTTCACTCTGGAGTTGGTGTCTGTGATGAAAATGTGGTGAAAAGCCAGGGCCGATGGACAGGCACCTAAAGGCCCAGGACCAAGTCATCAGGTCTTTCTCATGAAGATAATTTCATTGCATTTACAGTGCACTGTGGGAGGGTTTATTTATTTCACATCCAATCAAGTCCCCCATCCACCACCCCTCTCACTAAACCCACATACAGCTAAAGTACCTGCCTCCTCTCCACTGGCGTAGCGGAAACCCCCTCAGCCCCCACAAGGTGGGGGGACCAACCAACACTGTCTAAATTGTAATACAATTTTGTATAAATAACTTTGACAGTAACCCTCCTTTTAAATGTCCATATGTAGCAAGCAAACTGTTTGTTTTGTCCAATATACATGGGTACAATATAGTTTAATGCATCCAATTAGCCAATTTCTCAGTTGCGCCAACCGCAGACCTCCTCAGCCTCCTCACATAATTGGCTATCAAGTTAAAAAAAATTAGGTGAATAAGTTCGGAGAGTGGGTTCATTGTTAAAGATGGACAAACAAAAGGCAAGACAAAGTGGTGCATGAAAATGCAGCAAAAATGCTTTATCTGATCAAGCTTGTGCCAATTACAGATCTACCACCTCGTCCTCGACAGTCGAAACACCATCGCAGATAGAAGCTAGTAGGCCTACTTATGTAGCAGCTACCACTAGCAACCTCCCATTCCTGACAGAGACCTCACTGCTCGGGACTGGCAATGACAGTGGCCTTGCTCCTCTTCTTCTTACTCCCCTCGAGAATAGTGACAGTTCCTCTAGTGAGAGTGCCGGCCCTCTTTCTCCTGCTCCTTCTCTCCCAGAAAACTAAGACCCAGCGGCACTCATGAGAGCGACCCCACTTCTGTGAACACTGGTAAGCCTATGAGTAATTAGTAGGAAAAACCTGACAGTGTGGAGTCTGACTTCCGATGTGTAATATAAATAGGCTACCAGCTAAATACTGTATATAGCTATAGATAGGCTAGTAGGTTAGACTGCATTGTCTGCATAATGAAGAGACATCAGTGTTCCTCTCAGTTGAGTTTGTCTATCAGCCGGTGTAAAATCTTTAAATGTAGGAAGATAAATAATTATGTTATTGTTTCGGTTTGTTGAGAACTCGTTTCTTCAGCTTTTATGGTACCAGAACAATATTGGTACATTTTAGGAGCAGGTTTACCTAAACACTGGATCAATCTGGTATCTTATCATGGTGTAGGCAGTCTCAATACACAACTCAGACATTTAGGGCTCATCATAGATGTACATCATATAAAATATTATGCTGGAAAGATTTAAACTGTTCATGATGCTGAAATGGCTTCTCTTTTAGGTGAACTTTACATTGCGAATGGCCCAAATTCACAAAGTGTCTCAGGGTAGTGCTAATCTAAGATCAGTTATTAATGATTACACGAACAGGGATGCCCTGATCCTAAATCAGCACTCCTACTCCGCAAAACTTTATAAAAATTTGCCCAGGTGTGTATTTGTCAGAAAACTCCACTGCATGTGCCTCTTGGAGTTGTTTATTCACTATCACCTGATCTTCAGCGAGCCATTTCAGACTGCCACTAGCATGAGTGAGAGTATTTAACAAGCCAAGCCCTCGTGGAGGGAGGCCTACTTCTTCAGTATGGCTCTGAAGTGTGAACACTTGCAATGTAATCAGACGGCTTTTGTGTCTGGAGTTTCTTTTTGTAAGGGTGCAGTGGCCCACATCACATTCAGTTCCATCCAAGCTATGCATGTGAACAAAACCCCTTTAACCTCGTGGTAGTGTGTGATGCTTTGTGTCTGTAATCAAATGCTGCCGGTCTTCAGTTCCCACTACAGTTTCTTCCCAAATTCAGTTTCTACTGTTCATAGGAAAAAATGAAGAATCTGAAATAACACTACTGAATGTGTATAATCACGAGTACAACAACATGAGTTTATGTCCAAGAATATACACTAAACAAAAATATAAACGCAACATGCAACAATTTCAAAGATTTTACTGAGTTACAGTTCCTATAAGTAAATCAGTCAACTTAAATACATTCATTAGGCCATAATCTATGGATATCACATGACTAGGAATACAGATATGCATCTGTTGGTCACATACCTTAAAATAAACAATAGGGGCGTGGATCAGAAAACCAGTCAGTATCTGGTGTGACCACCATTTGCCTCATGCAACGTGACCTCTCCTTCGCATAGAGTTGATCAGGCTGTTGATTGTGGACTGTGGAATGTTGTCCAACTCCTCTTCAATGGATGTGCGAAGTTGCTGGATTTTGCTGGGAACTGGAACACGCTGTCGTACAGGTTGGTCCAGAGCATTCCAAACATGCTCAATGGGTGACATGTCTAGTGAGTATGCAGCCTATGGACGAACTGAGACATTTTCAGCGCACAGGAATTGTGTTCAGATCCTTGCGACATGGGGCTGTGCATGCTAAAACATGAGGTGAAAGCTGCGGATGAATGACACGACAATGGGCCTCAGGATCTCGTCACCGTATCTCTGTGCATTCAAATTGCCATCGATAAAATGCAATTGTGTTTGTTGCCTGTAGCTTATGCCTGCCCATACCATAACCCCACTGCCACCATGGGCACCTGTTTGCAACGCTGACATCAGCAAACCCCTCACACGACGGTACAGTTGAAACCGGGATTAATACTTGAAGAGAACACTTCTCCAGTATGTCAGTGGCCATCGAAGATTATCATTTACCCACTGAAGTCGGTTACAATGCCGAACTGCAATCAGGTGAAGACCCTGGTGAGTACGACGAGCACACAGATGAGCTTCCCTGAGACGGTTTCTGACAGTTTGTGTAGGAATTCTACGGTTGTGCAAACCCACAGTTTCATCAGCTGTCTGGGTGGCTTGTCTCAGACCATCCCGCAAGGGAAGAAGCTGGATGTGGAGGTCCTGCGCTGGCGTGGTTACACGTGTTCTGAGGTTTTGAGGCCGGTTGGACGTACTGCTAAATTCTCTAAAACAATGTTAGAGGTGGCTTACGGTAGAAAAATCAACATTCAATTCTCCTGTGGACATTCTTGCAGTCAGCATGCCAATTGTACACTCCCTTAAAACTTAAGACATCTGTGGCATTGTGTTGTGTTACAAAACTGCACATTTTAGAGTGACATTTTATTGTCCCCGGCACAAGGTGTACCTGTGTAAAGACCTGTCATGTGGATGGATTATCTTGACAAATGAGAAATGCTCACTAACAGGTAAGCAATTTTGAGCATAACATTTGAAAGAAATTAACTTTGTGTGTATGGGACATTTCTGGGATCTTTTTTTTCAGCTCATGAAAAATGGGACTAACACTTTACATGTTGCGTTTATATTTTTGTTCAATATAGATTATAGGACTAAGGGCTTTCCAGCACTCCAGCGGGAGTGGAAAATATTTTGGGTATCTCAGATTGTTCTGGTGTTTTTATATTTGTATCACAAACCTTTTTTTATGAAAAACATGATAAAATGTGCCTTTTGTGTGCCTTTTTTACTTATACATGCCTCCTTAACTTTTAAGAAGGCCCACCTATTAATTTAAATGCATTCCAGGTGACGACCTCATAATGCTGGTTGAGAGAATGCCAAGCGTGTGCAAAGTTGTCATCAAGGCAAAGGGTGGCTACTTTGAAGAATCTCAAATATAACATGTATTTTGATATGTTTAAAACTTTTTTGGTTACTACATGATTCCATGTGTTATTTCATAGTTTTCATGTCATCACTATTATTCTACAATGTAGAACATAGTACAAAATAAAGAAAAACCCAAACTTTTTTTGATGTATGTTGAGGTGGATGATGTTTGGATGAGTAAACAATCCATGGAAAAATAAATGTAAGTGCATTGGAATGTCGTCCTTTCTAATATAAGCGAGTGACTGTTGCGTATTATGAACCTGCTTATTATCAGTACTTACAGTAATGATGCGAGAGAGAGAGAGAGAGAGAGAGAGAGAGAGAGAGAGAGAGAGAGAGAGAGAGCGCATAATTATTCTGTATCCGTTCTGGGCTCTATTTTCCTATCTCCCCTCTGCAGCACTAAGCAATGCTCACTACAGACCTGACAAGAATTGCCAATGATTTTGCTACTTTACTGGCTATTCCTCTGTGCTTGTGCAAGGGGATTTAAGTCATCAAAATGCTCCTCTGTCAAAGGCTCATTTTGTGCAACAAGAACTTTAGAAAAGAGAACCACCAAGCCTTACTTATAATACTGTATGTTACCTAGTTACTTGTGCTCGCTCACCTTGAATCATCAAGAATGCATCGCTATTGAATTCTAACTATTCTATGTTGGTACCAAACTCATTTAACAATACTGCATTTCTGAAGGACAAGATCATAGAAACTACAGTCTTTCTATATAGAGTAGCCTATGCGGGGCATTAGGTCATAAGTAGTACATATCATAGCAAGTCATATACGTTTATGTTACTTATTTTACTCATGGATCCATGGATCGAATCTATACCACTACATGACTTCATAATACTGCATGAATCACTGCATGAATTGACACCATACTGTTTCACGAATGGATTGTGTAATACTGCATGAATCACCTCTATAATACCTAATGAATCAACTAAAAATACTGCATGAATCGACTCCATACTGATGCATGAATTGACTCAATAATACTGCATGAATCCATGCAGCACAGGGGTCTCAACTAACCTGTACCCTCAACTAACCTGTACCCTAACCTGTACCCATTGACTTGGTACCGGTACCCCCTGTATATTGCTTCATTATTGTTATTTAATTGTGTTACTTTATTTTCTTAAAACTGCATTGTTGGTTAAGGCCTTGTAAGTAAGCATTTCACGGTAAGGTTTCACTACACCTGTTGTATTCGGTGCATGTGACAAATAAAATTGTATTTGATTATATTGTTTACCCCATACTAGTGTGCCAGCATGCCAAATATCCATATGGCTTGTGAAGTTGTCCATAAGCGGACCTCCAATAATTACCTTTTAGTGTTTACCGTTGGAGCGTGTTGTGTACTTTCTGCCTTTTTTAATTCAATAATTGCAAGCCTGTGTACAGTACATCCCTTAGGCCTGTGTTGTCTGAGGATTGTCAAACTCCAATTAGCTGGCAGACCTGACAGTATGGCTCCACAGTATGGAGTTCCCTCTTCACCTCCCTTTGATGGTCTCCTCTTTGTTTTCTTCCTGTCAGTTCTCTTTATGGGATTAACGACTGAGTCTGAGAAGCATAGACTATGTCCCAAATGGTACCCTATTCCCTCTATAGTGCAGTACTTTTGACCAGGGCTTATAGGAAACAGGGTACCATTTGGGACAGACATACTGCAGGAATCATCAGAGGAATGTTCAGTGTGAACGGAAAAGACACAGGGTATAAATTAGTAATATGAATGCATTTTAGGAACAGCTACAGATGTAGGATGTTAATTTGAGCCAGTTTGATACATCAAGAAAACAATCCTGCAGTAACAGGACATATAATTTCTCATGTAGATTATAATTTCAGATTTTTTTGTTGTTTGTTGTTGTTGATACATTTTTGTTAGGGCAAATCAAGTCTCACATTTTAAAGTCTAAATAATAAAAGAATTCCCAGCAACAAAAACTGACCAAATTAAGATCCTACATCTGTGCTGTACATTTTATGTTGAAATTATTATATTGACTTTATCATATTCTTAAATGTTCAGCAATGAACATCATGAATAATACTATTCACAGACTGTAGCTGGGTCGTTCCAACAATTCTGTACCTTTTGAAAAATGTAACTTTGTCAAGAAAAACATTGATTTCACCTCACATTCTGTTATAAAGAGCTCATGTTCAACAGTTTTTTCCATATTTAGAGGTTAAAGAAAATGACTATAGTAAGTGCCTATGAAGTGCCAATTAAAGTAACAGGGTTGACCGTAACAGGGTTGACATTTTAATCTTAAAATAGCCATATTCCCATTATGACAGGATGAATGCAAGGTTGCTGTGTGCAATAGGGAGTGGCAGTTGAATGCAAGCTTTACAATTTCATTTAATTGTTTATCTATTGGTAACAGGGTTGACGTGTTCTGGTCTACCCGCTCAGTTTTACACCACAAAACACAGGATAATTGCCAAAAAGAGAAGAACCAACACACCTGCTTTTACACTATGATTTGATTATTAGATGTTCAATATATGTATATAAAAAATATATAATTTGGAATAGTTTCAACATAAAACGAGAGTTCATTCAAGTAACAGGGTTGACCTTAAAATGAGGGACATACGTAAATGAATGACTGCATGAAATAAATAATCTTCAGAAATGACTTTGTCAAAGTAACAAAATAACGACATGATGGTGAAACATGTAAAAACGTTGGGGTAGCCCTTTCTTCCATCAAATGAACAAATCACCCTCTAGAGGCCTCATGGGTGGAATGTTATTAACATTGTTCTTTATTTCATAATTATTATTATTTATTTTTATTTTGTATTTTTTTAATCCAGTGTCTCTATGTCAAATTGTTTTGTTATATGTCAGTCTTCTGTGATGTACATCAAGTGTCATATTGGGAAGAAAACTCATTTCAACTCTATATCTGACATGGTACAGGTGTCTTCTTTTTTTGAAACCATAACCATGCGTGTGAGGTGTATACCTTTGTTTTAAAGTAGATTTGTTTAAAACTACCAAGAAACACTGTGTGACTGATTTAGCTCGCTGCAGTAAAAGGTTTTAAGTGGGTTAAAATCTTCTTAGAAGTTACAGATGTGTACAGAGGGAAAATTATTAATTTTGGCACTGAAGCAAGTCTTTATTCATATTAAAATAAGAGGTGTTGAATTCTTCACGTGGTCTATATTAAAGGGCAATTACATTAATATTTCATGCTATTAAAATTCAATATTGGTGCACAATTTCTACTTACAATATCTTTAGGGAACGACGCAGCTGTATTCAAAGTCAGCATCCCAAATGGCACCTTATTCCCTATATAGTGCATTACTATTGACCAGGGCCAAGCACCAAATACGGAATAGGGTGCCATTTGAGACATAAGTTGGGTCACAGTGTGCATCCTTCTCACTTTCTTGCCCCAGTTGCACTGTTGTTGATCCCAGTTTTCAGATTGCAGAAAATACAGTGGCTTGCGAAAGTATTCACCCCCTTGGCATTTTTCCTATTTTATTGCCTTACAACCTGGAATTAAAATGTTTTTGGGGGGGGTTTGAATTTGAATTTGATTTACACAACATGCCTACCACTTTGAAGATGCAACATGTTTTTTTTTTTTTTTTTTGTAAAACAAGAAATAACAACAAAAAAAAGATTTGAGCGTGCATAACTATTCACCGCCCAAAAGTCAATACTTTGTAGAGACACCTTTTGCAGCAATTACAGCTGCAAGTCTCTTGGGGTATGTCTCTATAAGCTTGGCACATGTAGCCACTGGGATTTTTGTCCATTCTTCAAGGCGAAACTGCTCCAGCTCATTCAAGTTGGATGGGTTCCGCTGGGATACAGCAATCTTTAAGTCATACCACAGATTCTCAATTGGGTTGAGGTCTGGGCTATGACTAGGCCATTCCAAGACATTTAAATGTTTCCTCTTAAACCACTTGAGTGTTGCTTTAGCAGTATGCTTAGGGTCATTGTCCTGTTGGAAGGTGAACCTCCATCCCAGTCTCAACTCTCAGGAAGACTGAAACAGGTTTCCCTCAAGAATTTCCCTGTATTTAGTGCCATCCATCATTCCTTCAATTCTGACCAGTTTCCCAGTCCCTTCCAATTAAAAACATCCCCACAGCCATGATGCTGCCACCACCATGCTTCACTGTGGGGATGGTGTTCTTGGGGTGATAAGAGGTGTTGGGTTGCGTCAGACATAGCGTTTTTCTTAATGGCCAAAAAGGTCAATTTTAGTCTCATCTGACCAGAGTGCCTTCTTCCATATGTTTGGGGAGTCTCCCACATGCCATTTGGCGAACACCAAATGTGTTTGCTTATTTTTTTCTTTAAGCAATGGCTTTTTTTCTGGCCACTCTTCAATAAAGCCCAGCTCTGTGGAGTGTACGGCTTAAAGTGGTCCTATGGACAGATACTCCAATCTCCGCTGTGGATTTTTGCAGCTCCTTCAGGGTTATCTTTGGTCTCTTTGTTGCCTCTCTGATTAATTCCCTCCTTGCCTGTGCCATGAGTTTTGGTGGGCCGCCCTCTCTTGGCAGGTTTGTTGTGGTGCCATAAACTTTGCATTTTTTATAATGGATCTAATGGTGCTCTGTGGGATGTTCAAAGTTTCTGATATTTTTTTATAACTCAAATCTGATCTGTACTTCTCCACAACTTTGTCCCTGACCTGTTTGGAGCGCTCCTTGGTCTTCATGGTGCTGTTTGCTTGGTGATGCCCCTTGCTTAGTTGTGTTGCAGACTCTGGGGACTTTCAGAACAGGTGTATATATATTGAGATCATGTGACACTTAGATTGCACACAGGTGGACTTTATTTAATTAATTATGTGACTTCTAAAGGTAATTGGTTGCACCAGTTCTTATTTAGGGGCTTCATAGCAAAGGAGGTGAATACATATGCACACACCACTTATCCGTTTTTTTTTAATGTTGAATTTTTTCTTTTTTTCAATTCACTTCACCAATTTGGACTATTTTGTGTATGTCCATTACATGAAATCCCCCAAAATATATATTTAAATTACAGGTTGTAATGCAACAAAATAGTAAAAACACCAAGCGGGATGAATACTTTTGCAATGCACTGTAATTAGTTTCTCCCTGAGTATGTTGATATTAATATTCATGAATAGTATGATGTTGATGCTGTGTCCCTCACTACTTGTCATTTAGGATGTGATGGCCCAAGATATATAGAGCTAAATATAAGCCTCTGACACTATTATCAACAGTGCAGTAATGAGCTTCAAGCCAGTCACTTATCATACTTGCTTGAGGTAATGCTACTTTCTTTCAATACGATGAATAGTACAGAAAGAGGCACTTAGATGCCCCTATTTCTTTCCATGAAATGATTGCATTTTCATGTCTCCGGGTCTTGTAGGCTACTTGCATTATACAAACATGAATTATTGTGGTTTACATTGAACATTAAAAATCAATGTTGGGTGGCTTCTTTTGTGTCTATTGTCAGATGAGATTTAAGTGGACACCCTGCTGAGGTAGTAGGGTATAGGGACACATGCAGGTGCACGTTGTCAATAATAGGACAGAGTCACACATCCATGTCCATGTGCCTCTTTCTTAATATGGACACCATACAGGTCTTCCTCTGTGGCACGTGGAAAAGGTGCATGCTAGTAGTATGGCTCTTTACAGCTTTGGTTGCATTCCAATTATCTCTCATTTTCCCCTGAAGTGTGTACTTCTTAATTTCCCTTCATAGATTTGAAAGGTAATGACTGGTACATGGAAACACCGTCTAGCCCATGCCTACACCAATCCAATGTTTTTAAATGTGTGGGGAGTCGTAGTGAAAGAGTGCACAATTCAGAAGGAAGGAGAGATTATTGGGATGCAACCTTGGTGTCTTTCCCAGAGGGGCTTTATCCTCCCTATAGGCAGTGGTGGAAAAAGTACCCAATTGTCGTACTTGTGTAAAAGCATAGATACCTTAATAGAAAGTTACTCAAGTAAAAGTGAAAGTCAGCCAGTAAAATACTACTGGAGTAAAAGTCTAAAAGTATTTGGTTTTAAATCTACTTATGTTTCAAAAGTAAATGAAATTGCTAAAATATACCTTAAGTATCAAATGGAAAAGTAAAATAATAAATAATTGAAAATTCCTTATATTAAGCAGAGCAGACGGAACCATTTTCTTGTTTTTAAAATGTATGGATTGCTAGGGCCACACTCCAACACTCGGACATTATTTACAAAAGATGCATTTGTGTTTAGTGAGTCCGCCAGGACAGAGGCACTAGGGATGACCATGTGTTGTCCTGATAAGTGCGTGCATTTAACCATTTTCCTGACCTGCTAAGCATTCAAAATGTAACGAGTACTTTTGGTTGTCAGGGAATGTAGGGAGTAAAAGGTACAATATTTTCTTTCGGAATGTAGTGAAGTGAAAGTAAAATTTCTCAAAAATATAAATAGTAATGTAAAGTACAGATACCCTAAAATACTACTTATCTAGTACTATAAAGTGTTGTCACTTAAGTACTTTACACCACTGCCTATAGGTGCTGTGTATTAGGTGTCCCTTGACATTATTGGTTATGGAGGTGTTGGATATTATCAAGGAAGCTTCAGGTTATTTAGGCCTATATATTTCAGAGTTTTCCTCATGGAGGAAAACAGTTATCAAATCAAATCACATTTTATTTGTCACATGCACCGAATACAACACCTTACCGTGAAATTCTTAATTACAAGCCCTTAACCAACAATGAAGTTCAAGAACTAGAGTTAAGAAAATATTTACTAAATAAACTTAAGTAACACAAGAAAATTACATAACAATAACTAGGCAATATACATGGGATACCGGTACTGAGTCAATATGCGGGATATAGGTTACTCTAGATAATTTGTAAAGTGACTATGCATAGATAATAAACAGCGAGCAGCAGCAGTGTAAAAACAAAGGGGGGTCAATGTAAATAGTCCAGGTGACCATTTGATCCATTGTTCAGCAGTCTTATGGCTTGGGGGTAGAAGCTGTTAAAACTTCTTATGGCTTGGGGGCGCTATTTTCACGTCCAGATGAAAAGTGTGCCCAAAGTAAACTGCCTGCTACTCAGGCCCAGAAGCTTGGATATGCATATAATTGGTAGATTTGAATAGAAAACACTATAAAGTTTCTAAAACTGTTTGAATAACGTCTGTGAGTATAAGAGAACTGATTTGGCAGGTGAAACCCCCAGAACAATCCATCCAGGGAAAACATTTTATGAGGTCAATCTGTTTTCCATTGGTATTCTATGGCAAGGCCGGTTTTAATATAAGTATTCTTGCCATTCCTATAGCTTCCACTAGATGTCAACAGTCTTCAGAAATTGGTTGATGTTTTTCTTTAGAGAAATTAAGAAGTAGCCCTGTTATTTTCCTGTGTCTCTCCAGGTGCACTCTAATGATTTGGTGCACGCGACCTGGAACATGCTTTCTTTGTTTTCGTCCGGTATTGAACACAGTTTATCCCGTCTTAAATTTTATCGATTATTTATGTAAAAAAAATACCTAAAGTTGTATTACGAAAGTTGTTTGAAATGTTTGGACAAAGATTACAGGTAACTTATGAGAGATTTTGTTATCATGTAGCGTGAGTTGGAACCGGTGTTTTTCTGGATCAAACGCGCCAAATAAATGGACATTTTGGATATATAACGACGGAATTAATCGAACAAAAGGACCATTTGTGATGTTTATGGGACATATTGGAGTGCCAACAGAAGAAGCTCGTCAAAGGTAAGGCATGAATTATATCTTTATTTCTGAGTTTTGTGTCACTCCTGGCGGGTTGAATTATGATTGTTTGTCTTTGTTTGATGGGGTGCTGTCCTCAGATAATAGCACGGTTTGCTATCGCCATAAAGCCTTTTTGAAATCTGACACTGCCGCTAGATTAACAACAAGTGTAGCTTTAATTTGGTATATTGCATGTGTGATTTCATGAAAGTTTAATATTTATAGTAATTTAATTTGAATTTGGCGCTCTGCCATTTCACCGGATGTTGTCAAATCGATCCCGCTAGAGGGATTTGATCCATAAGTAGTTTTAAGGAGCCTTTTGGTCCTAGACTTGGCACTCCTCTACTGCTTGTCATGCGATAGCAGAGAGAACAGTCTATGACTTGGGTGCCAGGAGTCTGACAATTTGTTGGGGCTTCCTCTGACACTGCCTAGCATATAGGTCTTGGATGTCAGGAAGCTTGGCCCCAGTGATGTACTGTGCCATACGCATTACCCTCTGTAGCACCTTATGGTAAGATGCCGAGCAGTTGCCATACCAGGCAGTGATGCAACCAGTCAGGATGCTCTCGATGGTGCAGCTGTAGAACTTTTTGAGGATCTGGGGGGGAAAAGATTATGTTGTGCCCTCTTCACAACTGTCTTGGTGTGTTTAGACCATGATAGTTCATTGGTGATGTAGACACAAAGGAACATGAAACTCTCGACCTGCTCCACTTCAGCCCCGTCTATGTTAATGACGGCCTGTTTAGCCCTCCTTTTCCTATAGTCCACTGTCAGCTACTTTGTCTTGCTGACATTGAGGGAGGGGTTGTTGTCCTGGCACCACACTGCCAGGTCTCTGACCTCCCTATAGGCTTTCTCATCGTTGTCGGTGATCAGGCCTACCACTGTTGTGTTGTCAGCAAACTTAATGATGGTGTTGGAGTCGTGTTTGGCCACACAGTCGTGGGTGAACATGGAGTACAGGAGGGGACAAAGCATGCACCCCTGAGTGGCCCCAGTGTTGAGGATCAGAGTGGCAGATGTTTTGTTGCCTACCATTACCACTTGGGGCGGCCCGTCAGGAAGTCCAGGATCCAGTTGCAGAGGGAGGTGTTTAGTCCCAGGGTCCTTAGGTTAGTGATGAGCTTTGTGTGTACTATTATGTTGAATGCTGACCTGTAGTCAATGAACAGCATTCTCACATAGGTGTTCCTTTTGTCCAGGTGGGAAAGGGCAGTGTGGAATGCGATAGAGATTGTGTCATCTGTTGATCTGTTGGGGTGGTATGTACATTTTAGTGGGTCTAGGGTTTCTGGCACAATGGTGTTGATGTGAGCCATGACCAGCCTTTCAAAGCACCTCATGGCTACCGACGTGAGTGGTACGGGGCGGTAATCATTTAGGCAGGTTACCTTCGCTATCTTGGGCACAGGGACTATGGTGGTCTGTTTGAAACATGTAGGTATTACATACTCAGTCAGTGAGAGGTTGAAAATGTCAGTGAAGACACTTGCCAGTTGGTCCACGCATGCATCCCGGTAATCCGTCTGGCCCCGCGGCTTTGTGAATGTTGACCTATTTAAAGGTCTTGCTCACGTCGGCTACGGAGAGCGTGAGCACACAGTCGTCCAGAACAGCTGGTGCTCTCAAGCATGCTTCAGTGTTGCTTGCCTCGAATTGAGCATAAAAGGCACTTAGCTCGTCTGGTAGGCTGTGCAGCTCACTGCAGGGTTTCCCCTTGTAGTCCGTACTAGTTTTCAAGCCCTGCCACATCCGATGAGCGTCAGAGCCGGTTTTGTAGGATTCAATCTTAGTCCTGTATTTACGCTTTGCCTGTTTGATGGTTCGTCTGAGGGCATAGTGGGATTTCTTATAAGCAACCAGATTAGTGTCCCTTTCCTTGAAAGCATCAGCTCTAGCCTTCAGCTCGGTGCAGATGTTGCCTGTAATCCATGGCTTCTGGTTGGGATGTGTACGTACAGCCACTGTGGGGACGACGTCATCAATGCGCTTATTGATGAAGCCGGTGACTGAGGTGGTATATTCCTCAATGCCATTGGATGAATCCCGGAACATATGCCAGTCTGTGCTAGCAAAAAACAATCCTGTAGCGTAGTATCCGCTTCATCTGACCCCTTCCATATTGAGCGAGTCACTGGTACTTCCTGCTATAGTTTTTGCTTGTAACAGGAGTCAGGAGGATAGAATTATGGTCAGATTTGCCAAATGGAGGGCAAGGGAGAGCTTTGTATGCGTCTCTGTGTGTGGAGTAAAAGTGGTCTAGAATTTTTTTCTTCTGGTTGCACATGTGACATGCTGGTAGAAACTAGGTAAAGCGGATTTATGTTTGCCTGCATTAATGTCCCTGGCCACTAGGATCACCACTTCTGTATGAGCATTTTCGTGTTTGCTTATGGCCTTATACAGCTTGTTGACTGTGGTCTTAGTGCCAGCATCGGTTTGTGGTGGTAAATAGACGGCTACGAATAATATAGATGTGGACTCTCTTGGTAGATAGTGGGGTCTACAGCTTATCATGAGGTTGTCTACCTCAGACGAGCAATACCTCGATATTAGACATTGTGCACCAGCAGTTATTGACAAATAGACACCCATCCTCGCCCCTCGTCTTACCAGACTAGATGCTCTGTCCTACCAATGCACGGAGAAGCTGACCAGTTCTATATTATCCATGTCGTTGTTTAGCCATGTCTCGGTGAATCATAAGAAATTGCAGTTTTTAATGTCCCCTGGGTAAGATAGTCTTAATCATATATCGTCCAGTTTGTTT
Organism: Salvelinus namaycush; assembly: GCF_016432855.1. Classification (NCBI taxonomy): domain Eukaryota; kingdom Metazoa; phylum Chordata; class Actinopteri; order Salmoniformes; family Salmonidae; genus Salvelinus; species Salvelinus namaycush. The sequence goes on from NC_052313.1 coordinate 32,363,657, forward strand.
TCCAATGATTTCACGCTTTCCAATAATACGGAGGGTAGTGGTGGTTTACCTACTCGTCTGCAAATTTTTACAAGGCTCCCCACCCTCCTCCCCTCTTTTCTCTGTATTTTCTTCCAACGGATCCCTGGGATTTGGGCCTTGTCTCGACAAAGCAGTATATCCTTTGCGTTGGACTCATTAAACAAAAAATCTTTGTCCAGTTCAAGGTGAGTAATCGCTGTTCTGATGTCCAGAAGCTGTTTTCGGTCATAAGAGACGGTAGCAGCAACATTATGTACAAAATGAATTACAAACAATGCGAAAAAACTAGCAAAGTAGCACAGTTGGTTAGGAGCCCATAAAACTGGAGCCATCCACTCCGGCGCCATCATCATCATAGCAGGTAGCATGAGTGTGTTGCTGACATTTGGCAAAGATACCCTGCCTGCCACAGAGGATCAGTCTGAGGGTAACTTAGCTTCATGTATAATGCTTAAGTTCCTCCTACGATGTCATGTTGTAATTGCCATCGATATGAAGATTTTGCGGCTGTGTTGGTGACAGTGTAAGACGTGGGAGGATTTTGTGGGAGAGAATCATAATTTTTAAAAACATTTCTGGGACTGTGGAAATGTGCTCCAATTGTGTTGCGGATCATGTGGAGGGTTATTTGGGAGGTATCAAGCATCCATTGAAGAACAATGGGCTGTTGTTGTGTAGAGTTCATACCATCAACTGTTCAGTATTGATGGCTATCTATGAAGTTTCATTGTATATATGTAGAGGTGTGGTGCTTGCAGGGCAGGCTTACAATGTTCAATTTGTTTAACCCATGCCTCTCACTTGAGATCTATCAGTCGTTCACTGACATTTCACTTCAACATTTGTCAGAAAGTGCTTAACAGTGCCCTTCCTATACCCCCAAAAAGCAAGCAGGAAGCACAGTGGCAAGGAAACACTTCCTAGTCACTTTTTTCGCGCTATTGGTTAGAGCCTGTAAGTAAGCATTTCACTGTAAGGTCTACACTTGTTGTATTCGGCGCACTTGACAAATAAACTTTGATTTGAGAAGCAGGAAACCTCATGAAAACTCACACAGAGGGGGAGGAGGGGGTCATCCATGCTGTAGGACTACACAGAATGGTAACATGCAGGTGCAAAGGCCAGTATCTTTAAGAATGAAGTAACCATTCAGCTAAACAAATTGCCCATCAAATATGAAACAAGTCTTCTCATTCTGTCATCCAATCTCCTTAGAAATCTTTATTTTTAGGATCTGCCCTGAAGGCAACGTCGCAGACGGAAGACATTAGGGAGCCAAATGGATTTAGAGTCAAAGTGACATGATTTTATGCTACTTGGCATATGGTATCAGATTGAGCTTCTGTCTATTTTTGGTCTTCAACCAAAGTCTTGAATTATGGAATTATGAAAATAAGAATGGTCTGTGCTTTGTGACTGTTGATGCTTCAAGGAAAAGTTGATGCAAACATCATTCCAATCAAGATTTTGCCTTTTGTTGTAATACTACTGTAGGATATTTTTCCCCTATTTTTTTAATATATTTTTTTACCTGGCCACATGAAAGGAAGGAATCTTCCTGCATGATTCCTGTAGGACCTGTTTGTAAGGGGTAGTACTTGTTCCAGTATTGGTGTCTGTGTTGTAACATGAAATACATGACACCTCAAGGGTTGTCCGTTTGAAATTGCTCACAGAATATAACTATTTTGATCAGACAGGGACATCCTGCTTTAGAAATGGCAACTTCAGGGGGCAGTCACAATCAGGATAAGAAGTATTGCAATCAATTTGAAGGACACACTTTAAGAAGACACTCATGTTCCTAAGAAACAGCTGGAATACAATATTCTAGATGAGAGTTCTGTGCCAAAGATGAACCATTTTTGTTTAGAGCAGTCTCTGAGAAACCGTTTATGTTTTTATTTTTGTGTCATTTAACAGGTGGAATGTAAGGTCCATACAAGAACCATACAAGATACAAACAATAACCATTTTCATTAGAGCAGTCTGTGAGCTAGCATTCTTGTTTTTCCATTTCTCAAATATACAGAAATTCTGAGGGATGGTGATTGGTGGCCAATAGTAAATAAATAGCTGAAATCAAATATCTGTGGATTGAATGTATCCAAGGACAATATTGTGAGCGCAAGATCTCAAGCTCATGATCGCAAGACAGCTAGCTTGGTTATATACAGTATGACTATCTGTCCAGAGAGACAAATCCAAGGCAGATGTAACGTTTGAATGGTACCATTTGAAGTTGAATCTGTTCTTTACGTAAACCATGCCAACTGTATTTGTTATTTTAGTTTCGTGTACATTTCACATTTCCTGACTAACACTGAATGCTCTCTCCATCTCAATTAAAAACTCTTACACAGCTTTTCTCTCTATCCACAGCTGCACTCCAATATGGACAGAGGCGATGGTAACGTGAAGTACATTCTCACTGGAGACGGGGTGGGAAGCTTGTTTTTAATAGACGAGAACTCAGGTGACATTCACGCCACTAAGAGGTTGGACAGGGAGGAGAGGGCCATATACACACTCCACGCTAAGGTGGTGGATAAGAGTACCAATGAGACACTGGAGGCTGATACTGAATTTAACATCAAGATCCACGACATCAACGACAATGAGCCAAAGTTCTCTAAAGACCTTTATTTCGCCAGTGTCCCAGAGATGTCTGATGTAGGTGAGTAAGTTGGTCCTCTTGTGATGCTTTATTTCTGTGGAGAAATGTGAATGACAATTCTTTCTTAAACCTATATAGTTCACAGAGACAGAGATAACCAATGAACTGCATATCAATCAAATCATGTCATTCACTCCACAATATAATAATAGTGGAAGGTTGAAATTGAAGCTATCATTAAAGTGTAGGTTTTGCTTCATCACACTCAAATTAATTCAGATAATATAGATTAACCAGTAGGCATGAATACCAACAAATCTTTAAAAATGCAAACAGGAGAACTGGAATCAATTTCCAATCATGAGCCTACAAATTAATAGAAAGTGTAATCACCATTGCTTTAAAACTTACTTGCCAATATGAAAAATAATGGTTCTCTATTGTGTTCACATAATGATTGAATTGCTGACTGACTCCAGAGAGAGGATGTTGCGGTTAAAACATGAAGCATTGGTAATATGCATTGAATACATGTCTTTCTGTGAGGTAACCAACCACTTTTATTGAAGATCAGACTCAACAAGCTCTGGTTTGGGCACTGTGAAAAGGTGTACTGTATAAGTCAAAGTTGTACAGTAAAAGCACTGTAAACCACTTGTACTAACAGGCAGATTTCCCTCAAAGGTCGATGCTTCCAGTTCCTATTTGTTTGTTAATTCATTCATTCATTTCTTTCATTCATTATTTCATTAATTTGTTATTCCGTTCATTCAATCATTCATACATACCCTCGGTAATGTAAGAGTGACGCATTTATCATGGGATTTCTTGTGTGTTAAGTGCATAGCCATTTACAAATGATTGGTCACGGTCACCAATGCTTCACTAAACAGATTAACAAACTGCCCATGGTTGTATCCCAAATGGCACTCTTTCCCTGGTGCACGTCTTTTGACCAGGGCCCATAGGAATGCATCCCATGTGTTTAGAGGGTGCAAACTGGTTTGTCAGAGCAGGCATCTGTGAAGAGTCAGCAGGTAGCTCCCTTTCATGTACTCATTGCAGACAGCTGTTCCTGCAGTCATTAGTATGCTTGAAGACAGTCAGACTTAGCCAGGACGTTACAGAGGTCTCCAGAATGCCAAGGACAAATGCATTCCAAATGGCACCCTATTCCCTATAGTGCACTACATAGGGAATAGGATGCCACTTGGGATGCTACCATAATCTGAGCAGTGGCTGTAAATGTAAGTACATCAAAGGGCTATGAACCCACACACTAGGGGCTAGTTTCCCAGACATAGATATAGACTACTCTTGGACTAAGTGGCACTTTCAATTGAGAATATCAGTTGAACATGAGTTTTTGTCTAGGACTGTATCTGGGAAACCAGCCCCTAGAGGCTTAGTATTAGAACAAGAATGACATTTTTGCCCCAAAAAAACCCTTAGCAGAGCTTGAATCATTTCAGCTCAATTTACTTCCCTTTCATTGATGACTATTATGCATTCTGTGGAAATGTTTTTAGCTATATTTATAACGACAAGAGCAGTGTGTTGTTCATACTTCCCTAGACAAGGTTAACTAGGTCCTGTGCAACATAAATTGCAAGGCCTCACACGACGTCTACCTCCCTTTGAGCTGGATCGCATTTCAAATTATTTTGTAAAATGTTATTGTGCTTATAATTACTTTATTATATTCATGCTAGATCATTCCTAGTAATTGCTCTGTATAGCTATGTACATTTTCGTGGATGTATGAATGTGCATTATGTTGGATGCAGAGATAGGGCAGCCTAGCGGGTAGAGTGTTGGGCCAATAACTGGGGAAAATATGTTGATGTATCCTTGAGCAAGGCACTTAACACTAATTGCTCCAGGGTCGCCGTTAATAATGGAAGACCATGGCCGTGCACCACTCTCCGAGGGTATCTCAGGGACAGTTGGGATATGGAAGAAACACATTTCCAATTGCATACTAATACACACTCGTACATGTGTGAAATAGGACAAATAGCACCCACCAAATTATATAATTTGTGCATTATCTATACTTTGCTATGTATTGTAAGGTCTCTATCTTCTCCTCCACAGGCACATCAGTTATTCAAGTCACCGCGGCAGATGCTGATGATCAAACATACGGGAACAGTGCCAAGCTTGTGTACAGTATTCTACAGGGTCAACCATATTTCTCTGTGGATTCAGACAATGGTAATCTAATCACAACACCCACAATGGGCATGCAAACACTTGAAAGAAGCCATCATGTGTGCATATTATCTCTCCTCCTCTAGTCTGCAAACAGAGACCCAACAGCACTCAGTATGGGGTGTTTGTTTAATTTTCCTCTCTATCTCTATGTTAATCAGATGGCATCAATAAAGGATATTTTAATAGTGGGTGAATACAATGGCTGCTGTGAACTCAATGGCTTGGTGTGTTAATATACACTCTTGGGGTTCATCGGCTGTCCCCATAGGATAACCCTTTTCAGTGTCAGGTAGAACCGTTTTGGGTTCCATGTACAACCCTCTGTGGAAAGGGTTCTGCATGGAACCCAAGTGGATTCTACTTAGAACCAAAACAGTTCTACCTGGAACCTAAAAGGGTTCTCCTATGGGGACAGCCGAAGAATCCTTTTAGGTTATATTTAGCACTTTACAGTAGTGTTCGGCTTTTGATACCTTCTTTTGATAACTACAACATTCTTGTGATATATTGCACATATACTATTGAGGACTGGCAATTCAAATGTATTTACTCTAAATAAAGTAGATATTGTTCTTGTAAATTATTTCAATCTCAAGTTAAACCTGACCAGTCATACTGATAATAGTCTATTTTCTCATTCAGGCACGATTAGAACAGCCCTGCCTAACATGGACAGGGAGACCAAGGAGAACTACCAGGTTGTGATCCAGGCTAAAGACATGGCTGGACAGATGGGTGGGTTATCAGGGACCACCACAGTCAGCATTACCCTCTCTGATGAGAATGACAGCCCACCGCGCTTTGCTAACCGTAAGAGACCTTCTCTCTTCTCATCTTTGTTGATATTCTGTTTTTCGTGGAGACAAAAAGTGCTGTACATGTAGCTTTCTATGTGCTTTCTTTTCGCTATCACTGTGCACATTTTTTTGAACTGAGACGACAATTGTTAATCTGGCTTGCATCGACGATATCCTCTGAGCTCTTTCTTAAGTCAGTGTTGGTATGACCTCTGTCAAAAGCTGGTTTTGAGTAATGTGTTATGACATAACTAATAACCCATTTACTACAACTATACCGAAACTTTGCCAGTTAAAAGGCAGATATTGTGCTATGTGCGTAGCCTACGGGTAGGACTGGCATCAGAGTCGAAAAGGGAACAATCTGTACATAATAATCCTTTCTGAATGAGTCCCACAACTAATGACAAAACAAACCGGAACATTTCTACACAAGACAAACTCTCAAAAAAATCTGCGCTACTTAATTGAAGCTGAAAGTGGAGTACATTTTATATATACTTCTCCCCCAGGAGACGTAGATAAACAGACATTTAAAAATACACATCAAATCACATCGTCCCAGAGTGCAAAGAATCTGGGGGATAAAACTCCAGTGCTTATTCTGTTTCTATTCAATTTTTTGTAATCGTATTTTCTTCTTCTCCACAGATACGTTTCGTCTGAGCACTCTGGAGTCGGCTGATGTAGGAGCAGCCATAGGTCGGATCAAGGCTAATGATGCGGACGTGGGGCGGAATGCTGAGATGCAGTATAGCATCGTCGACCGAGACGGACAGGATATGTTCACTATCATCTCGGACCAAAACACACAGGAGGGCGTTATCAGGGTAAAAAAGGTAGGCCCTAAACGTCCAGTACAATGCTCTCATGTTTTAATCACTTATGACCCAACTGCTTCAAATCACAAGATACCACTTTGTGTATGTAGAGAGTTATCCTCTCTCTAAACTAAACCCATCTTCTATTATTATCATCTTCATGAAAGTACTTAATTCTGTTCACTGTCAAGAGACCCTTATTCCTCCTGGGAGTTTGTATAAAGAGTCTTTGAGACTTTTGAAATCCAGGTTTAGCTTTTCTTTTCTTAGCCAGGGCCATACTTTTCAGAGCCTCGGCCAATTATGCAAATTGGAGAGCCTAAGTGAAAAGAGGACGGGGCGTAAATACTGTATACATAGGCTCAGATTAAAAATGACACCCTGATAGCGGTCCTTTATATCTGAAGGTGCGCAAAAAAGATATAAAGAAACTCATAGATACAGTAGGTATAAAGCCGTAAGGAGATAAGTAGTGGAGCTCCGCTTTACTCATTTACTAGTTTTTATTTCAACCAATAATCGACCAAGTTTTTAACTTAAGCATCAACTTTCAGTTTACTTTCAGTTATGATAGTAAATTAATTATATTGAATAATTATTGATAATTTATCTTTTTCATTTTCTTCATAGAAACTGGATTATGAGAAACAAAGGACGTACTCATTCAAAGTGGAGGTGACTAACACCTATCTGGACCCCAGGTTCATGTACAGTCCAAACCCTCCTTTCAAAGATGACGCCATGGTGCGGGTGACGATAGAGGATGTGGATGAGCCACCAGTGTTTAGCAGGAACCCTTATATCATTGAGGTGCACGAGGACACAGCCGCTGGCAGCTTTGTTGGTGTCGTGTCTGCCAGGGACCCCGATGCTGACAACAACCCAGTCAAGTAAGTAATTGTGTCTGCATGTCAAATTGCACCCTATTCCCTATGCAGTTATTTTGGCCCATCAAGGCACTGGTCAAAATAGTGCACCTTATAGGTAATATGGTGCCAGTTGAGATTCAGAACATACATTGAACTGATCTGGCTCAGCATCTTTGTTATAAATTCAGATAATCCACAGGATTTCATTGGTTGATTGATTGATTGATTACATGTAGTTGGCCGATTAGTTGACTTACTGATTGTTTATAGATGTTCCCTTGCTGAATAAAGCTGTTTTAATTTAGGTAATTTGATTGTTTCATAACCTAATGGACTATTATTGTGTAAGAAACCAAGGTAGCAATAGAAATAAACAATTCCTGGTGTGGTAATAAGTCTATAACAACCATTACATTTTTGGGGGTGGAAATGTGGTTCGCTTTGCTAAATCGAATCCATCAATGTATCCGAGTGTCAGTGTGGAGAGAGGGTGGTTGGAAGAAAAGCAAATTATTGATGGGTCCCTCCTTGTTGACGGCACTGTGAAGAGAATACAGACACTGTTTATTTCCACAGAATTATGTAAGCTAGCCCAGTGTGGTAGCGGCACCAAGTCAAAGTGAATGAGCCTAATTTGCTCTATCGATTCACACTGCGCTGTTCCACACATATGGCGCCTGTCTGTCTGTGTATTTGTCTGTCTGTTGTCTCTGTGTATCTACCTGCCCATCTGTCTGTCTGTCCGTCCATCTCTCCGTCCGTCCGTCTCTCTCTCAAACATGGAGACATGCCAGTCTCTGCTCGTGCAGCACAATGAGGAATGTCAGTAGAATATATAAGTTGACAATGATAAATGAGACAGCATTATAGAAGTATTCATTATTTCCTGACCAAGGAAATAGAAGGAGAGGAATGATACATACTGTGCGGGCCAACATTAGGTAATATGTAGTGTATTTTTTTATAGACTCCTGTGTTTTGCTTTAACATAATGAATGATATTGATGGAATTTATCACAGGAGACAAGAACTACAGCTTTATGTCTGGGGCAAAACATCATGTCCATATGATTAATTTGATTTGAATCATGTCTCGATTAGTATGGGTCAATTAACATTAGGGACATTTTTACACAATCAAACATGATGTATTTGTATTACTCTATGCAGATACTCCATTGACCGCCATACCGATCTGGAGAGACTGTTCAACATTGATTCTGTTAACGGCACCATTACAACACTGAAAGGCCTCGACAGGGAGATGTCAAGATGGCATAACATCTCTGTTGTTGCAACTGAAATAAGTAAGATAAACATCCTCTTTTTATTACTTTTTTGGCAAAAAAATCTTGTGCCTGTGTGCTACATTTTGTGGCCTTTGTTATTACACAAATTGTTGATGTTAGAGGCATTTCTGCACTTTTGAAAATAGACAAAGACACATAAATGGGATGCAAAAGCTGCAGATGTTCACATATGCTTAGTTAAATAAAAAATATAAAAATCTGCTTATGTTCCACCCACCTGGTGTCCCAGGTCTAAATCAGTCCCTTATTAGAGGGGAAGACATTTTAAAAAGCAGCGGAACTGGCTTCAAGGTCCAGATTTAAATTTGAGGGGTCTACTGTATGGGCCTGCTAACACACTTCAAACATCTTGTTTAGGTAACCCTCGCCAAACCACTCGAGTCCCAGTGTTCATCAAGGTCCTGGACGTTAACGACAATGCACCTGAATTTGCCATGTATTACGAGACATTTGTCTGTGAAAATGTCCAATCAGGACAGGTAAAGTAGACATCATGATACTAAGAATGTTGAGGAAAAGCCTGAAGAAAGTACATGTGTTTTCGAATGCCTTTTTGTTTCACTATCCACAGCTGATTCAGACGATAAGTGCAGTTGACACAGATGAGCCCCTTGTTGGACATAAGTTTGTCTTCAGCATCAGCTCCTCCAATCCAAACTTCACTATCGTTGACAATGAAGGTAAACGTTAGTCTTCTGTAATTCTTTATTGACTATTAGAATTTACAAGTAGTGAATGATGCTTTGTATCTGGCCATTATCTGTTCATACTGTTCACTGCAAAAAAATGTGTTGTAACTTTTATAGTGCAATACTGGCAGCACATTTCTGTTATTTGATATAGATATGTCAAGACTTATTTGTCATTTGGATATCAATGACCTGAAGTACCTATAATTTATTTTGAAATAGTTGAATTCACTCATGCATCTTGTATTTTCAAATTTAAACATAGACTTTAAAAAATATATGTTTTATTGAATATCCGATACATACAATATACTTGCAGTGAAGCCGCTCAACAACTACATCATACCAGTCATCCGACAGATCCCCATTCAGAGCGACACACAGAAGCATTCAGGGTCAATGCCCTGCTCAAGGGCACGTTGACAGATCTACCACCAGGCTAAAAAATGTGAACCCGAACCCTCCAAGATCCCCCCACAGTTCCCCAATAGCTGTCCCTCAACCATTCAAGACCCCTCCCACACTCCCCCCCAGGAAGAAAAATAAAAATACAATTAATTCCATTCCCCACCCCCAAGAACCCCCCAATGCACCAACAACCAAGAGAATGAACTAAAGAGAAAAAAGAAGACAGAAGAAAACAGCAAACAACAATGCAAAAAAAAGAATGAAACTAAATAATACATTTAAAACAAAGGACATCAAGCACAACTAAAATCATAACAGCAATGCCTACTTTATATGTTTGTGTGCATGTCTGGCACTATTATATGTATGTGTGTGTTCTTGTATGTGTTAATTTGAAACACCTGCACGGCATCAGCCTCAGGCAAACCGGCATTAGTTGTAAAAACACTGCCACTCAGTGTCATTCAAATGTACTTTTTATTATGTTTTATTTTGACTTTTATTATAACTTTTATCTTTGACCCTCATTCTATCTCCCACACAGCAACTCCACTCCCACTTGTCTCCAATTCCAATTCCACATCCCAACCCTCAGTTTTTCTCAGCCCATTCCATCTATCTCTTTAAAGATAGACTTGCAGGTAGCGTGCTTAATTACAACAGCATACAAAGTAACTGTAACAATTTTTTTCTTGCCACAGTATTACATTCATATGCTCTTTTTATCTACCTTAGTTTAATGCACTGATTGTAAGTTGCTCAGGATAAGAGTGTCTGCTAAATGACCAAAATGCACATGTAAATGTAAACATAAACACTTGCAAAGCACACTGCTGGGCATTATTCTAATGAGCTCTGACCCCAAATAAGGCCACATTTTATCAAAATACAAATAGTTTGAGAGTGGAACTCATTAGAATAATACCCAGCAGTGTGCTTTGAGGATTTTCATGTCACATTTTGGTCATTTAGCAGACACTCTTGTCCAGACCGACTTACGGTCAGTGCATTAAACTAAGGTTGATAAATAAACACATATCACAGTCATAGCAAGTAAAACATCTCTGTAGCCATTACTGAGAATGCTTTAGTAGTTAATAATACATTGGTCTTCAAGATTCTATGTATTTGTTGCAAGCTACTTTTTGATGTATCTTTGCCCACCTCTGGGTAGTGACAAGTACGTTATTCTAATATTCACAGTAATTTACCACCAGTGTTCTATAAGTTAATACGGATCTGACCCTTTTTCAAAATTTCCGCCTAAAATTACATACCCAAATCTAACTGCCTGTAGCTCAGGACCTGAAGCAAGGATATGCATATTCTTGATTCCATTGAAAGGAAACACTTTGAAGTTTGTGGAAATGTGAAAGGAATGTAGGAGAATATAACACATTAGATCTGGTAAAAGATAATATAAATATATATATTTAAAAAATTGTACCGTTATCTTTGAAATGCAAGTAAAAGGCCATAATGTATTATTCCAGCCCAGGCATAATTTAGATTTTGGCCACTAGATGGTAGCAGTGTATGTGGAAAGTTTTAGACTGATCCAATGAACCATTGCATATCTGTTCAAAATGTTGTATCAAGACTGCCCAAATGTGCCTAATTGGTTTATTAATACATTTTCAAGTTCATAATTGTGCACTCTCCTCAAACAATAGCATAGTATTCTTTCACTATAATAGCTACTGTAAATTGAACAGTACAGTTAGATTAACATGCATTTAAGCTTTTGCCTATATCAGATATGTCTGTGTCCTGGGAATTGTTTTTGTTACTTATAACCTAATGCTAATCACATTATCCTACGTTAGCTCAACCGTTCCGTGGGGGGACACCGATCCCATAGAAGTTAATGTAATATCAGAGCCATGCTACAGTAACATACTGTAAAATGTGCCTACTATATGAAAGTAAGTGCTACTGTAAACATAATATTTGTGTTTCACAGTAATTACATGGGATTGGTGCAAGCAAGTTGTCTGCTAGATATTTGCATAGTACAGCATATGTATGATTATTAGTTGTTTTATACCACGTACCTCGGCTCATCCGCTTGCTCCATGTGCCCCCACCCTAAAAAAATCTTGGGGTTTCTGTGGCCTACCTCGTTGGTATAACTCCTCGTAATATCGCCGTTTCGCTTTCGCTGCATCTATTTCCTCCTTCGGAAGGCAATACTCCCCAGCCTGCGACCAGGGCCCTGCTCCATCCAAAATCTCCTCCCAGGTCCATTCCTCCTGAACACGCTGCTTGGTCCATTAATGGTGGGTTCTTCTGTCACGTTCGTCGTATGAATCGGACCAAAGCGCAGCGTTGTATGCGTACATTCTATTTATTAAAGAATGAACACTGAACAAACTAACAAAAATAACAAAACGAAACGTGAAGCTATATGAATAGTACAGACAGGCAACTAAACATAGAACAAGAACCCACAAACACAAAAGGGAAAATGGCTACCTAAATATGATCCCCAATCAGAGACAACGATAAACAGCTGCCTCTGATTGGGAACCATATCAGGCCACCATAGACATACAAATACCTAGACCTACAAAACCCCTAGACATACAAAAACTAGCATACCCACCCTCGTCACACCCTGACCTAACCAAAATATAAAGAAAACAGAGATATCTAAGGTCAGAGCGTGACAGTGTGTGCATATGTATTCACCTTTGCCCATAAATAAGATATGGTGCAACCAATTACCTAAAGAAGTCACATAATTTGTTAAATAAAGTCCAACTGTGATGAATCTAAGTAATACATGATCAGTCACATGATCTGAATATGTATACACCTGTTCTGAAAGGCCCCGGAGTCTGCAACACAACTAAGCAAGGGGCACCACCAAGCAAGTTGCCCCATGAAGACCAAGGAGCTTCCAAACAGGTCAGGGACAAAGTTGTGGAGAAGTACAGATCAGGGTTGGGTTATAAAAAAATATCAGAAACTTTGAACATCCCACAGAGCACCATTAAATCCACTATAAAAAAATGGAAAGAATATGGCACCACAACAAACCTGCCAAGAGAGGGCTGCCCACCAAAACTCACGATCCAACTTGAAGGAGCTGGAGCAGTTTTGCCTTGAAGAATGGGCAAAAATCCCAGTATCCCAGTGGATACATGTGCCAAGCTTATAGAGACATACCCCAAGACTTGCAGCTGTAATTGCTGCAAAAGTTGGCTATACAAAGTAATGACTTTAGAATAGGTTTGCACGCTCAAGTTTTCAGTTTTCTGTCTTATTTCTTGTTTGTTTCACAAGAATAAATATTTTGCATCTTCAAAGTGGTAGGCATGTGGTGTATGTCAAATTATACAACCCCCCCCCAAAAAATCTATTTTAATTCCAGGTTGTAAAGCAACAAAACAGGAAAAATGTCAAGGGGGTTAATACTTTTGCAAGCCACTATATCTTAGCAAATCAGTAACATTTTAAGACTAGTTACCATTGTGATCTGTTTCCTATGCACATTAAAATGATCAGTCACAACTACCACATGTCAGTTCAGTTGGTACAGCATTCTCACTAACGGGTGAATATAGCCACTTACAAGGCATGCCTCAAAATATGTTTATAAGCCAGCGATTATTTCCCCTCTCACACATTTTTTCCCACAATGCACCACCATTTACATAATGCTTCAGTAAATATAGAGCAAACAGCAATACAGTACTTTTTTGTTAAATTGTATTGTAATACAATCACAACAATTGCTAACATTGAATATATAATTACAGTATATATTACAGCACACCAATTCATAGTTGGTGTTTTATATTACTTGCACTTGTAGAGACCTTAACAAAGGCTTCTAAACTGGCAGTGACTACAGGGCAAAACAGATCAAGGGGACATAGTTAAACACGCAACCATAACAGGTTTGAGTTTCACTGCCTCTCCCATCTGTCCCCTACACATATCAGTGGTGACCTCGGGGGCTTTGAGGTACCAGAACGCATGAAAAAAAATCACCTTTATAATAGCATTACTGTCGCTTTTGCGTACTGGCATAGAGCAGTAGGGTAGAGGAACTTGAAGAAGTTGCACATGAGGGAAAAGTTTGTAGCCTAGGAACCGGAAGAATTTGGGCCTTTTATGACCGGATTTCATGCAATTCTACATCATTTTATATCATTGAAGATTTTAGCAGAATTGTTTTTAATACCTCACAAATCGAAATTACAGCCTACTTAGACACTGACAAACCGAGATCAATAAAAACTATCTTGTCTTGAATCCATCAATAGCCTAGGCCTAGGTGTGTGGAGACACATACAGTGTATTGTACAATATGAGAAGGACATTTAAGTACTAAAAAAGCTTTCCAGTTTCACTGACTCACCCAATGATGCGCAGCTAAATCACCGGCGATGGCTGATGCCCTTTTGTCAAAATCCTCTCTCTTGTTTTACTTTGTAAGACAATACTGTTCGCTCAATAGGCATATTTAAAATTTCATAACATAAACTCGGCAAAAAAAGAAATGTCCTCGCACTGTCAACTGCGCTTATTTTTAGCAAACTTAACATGTGAAAATATTTGTATGAACATAATAAGATTCAACAACTGAGACATAAACTGAACAAGTTCCACAGACATGTGACTAACATAAATGGAATAATGTGTCCCTGAACAAAGTGGGGGATCAAAATCAAAAGTAACAGTCAGTAGCTGGTGTGGCCACCAGCTGCATTAAGTACTGCAGTCCATCTCCTTCTCATGGACTGCACCAGATTTGCCACTTCTTGCTGTGAGATGTTACCCCACTCTTCTCCAAGGCACCTGCAAGTTCCTGGACATTTCTGGGGAGAATGGCCCTAGCCCTCACCCTCCGATCCAACAGCCCCAGATGTGCTCAATCGGATTGAGATCTGGGCTCTTCGCTGGCCATGGCAGAACACTGACATTACTGTCTTGCAGGAATTCACGCACAGAACGAGCAGTATGGCTTGTGGCATTGTCATGCTGGAGAGTCATATCAGGATGAGCCTGCAGGAAGAGTACCACATGAGGGAGGAGGATGTCTTCCCAGTAAGGCACAGCGTTGAGATTGCCTGCAATGACAACAAGCTCAGTCCGATGATGCTGTGACACACCGCCCCAGAACATGACGGACCCTCCACCTCCAAATCGATCCCACTCCAGAGTACAGGCCTTGGTGTAACGCTCATTCCTTTGACGATAAACGCAAATCCGACCATCACCTCTGGTGAGACAAAACCGCGACTCGTCAGTGAAGAGCACTTTTTGCCAGTCCTGTCTGATCCAGCGACAGGGTGTTTGTGCCCATAGGCGATGTTGTTGCCTTACAACAAGCCTACAAGCCCTCAGTTCAGCCTTATTCAGCATACTTCGGACAGTCTGAGCACTGATGGAGGGATTGTGCGTTCCTGGTGTAACTCAGGCAGTTGTTGCCATCCTGTACCTGTCCCGCAGGTGTGATGTTCAGATGTATCAATCCTGTGCAGGTGTTGTTACATGTGGTTGCCACTTCGAGGACAATCAGCTGTCCGTACTGTCTCCCTGTAGCGCTGTCTTAGGCATCTCACAGCACAGACATTGCAATTTATTTCACTGGCCACATCTGCATTACTCATGCCTCCTTGCAGCATGCCTAAGGCACGTTCACGCAGGTGAGCAGGGACCCTGGGCATCTTTCTTTTGGTGTTTTTCAGAGTCGTTAGAAAGGCCTCTTTAGTGTCTTAAGTTTTCATAACTGTGACCTTAATTGCCTGCGGTCTGTAGCTGTTAGTGTCTTAACGACCGTTCCACAGGTGCATGTTCATTCATTGTTTGTGGTTCATTGAACAAGCATGGGAAACAGTGTTTAATCCCTTTACAATGAAGATCTGTGAAGTTATTTGGATTTTTACGAATTATTTTTGAAAGACAGGGTCCTGAAAAAGTTTATTTGGTGAGCCTACAGGCTGATTAGGCTTCTCTTTTCCGCAGGAACCATTTGCTTTCCAATCTGTCTTTTCCCACAATTGTATTTGAAATATTGCGAAAGGCCTGTTTTGGCTGAATGTCATTTTACAGCAGTGTAGCGGAGTGCCATTGAGCTCCCAAAATACATTGCTCTTTACAGTACTGTATTGTAATATATAATTACAGTAGCTAACTGTACATTTGTTGCTGTACATTTACAGCAATTTGTTACAGTGATGGTGTGAGATGTATTATGTACTTTTTTGTAACCTATTGAGCTGCAACGATACAAGCTTTAGGGGGACCATTTGTTCAAAACATTACAAACTACCTTTAATTTCTCATATCCTCTATTTCTTTCCTCTGCAATCCACCCCTTAGATAACACAGCCAGGATCCTGACTCGGAGGGCAGGATTCAGCCGGCGTGAGATGAATACCTACCTACTGCCCGTGGTGATCTCGGACAATGACTACCCTATCCAGAGCAGCACCAGCACTTTGACTGTGAATGTGTGTGCCTGCGACAGCCGGGGGAACATGCAGTCCTGCAACACTGAGGCTCTGCTGTCTGCCGGGCTGAGCACTGGAGCCCTGGTGGCTATCCTGCTCTGTGTCATTATCCTCTTGAGTAAGTATTACTATCAATTACACTGGTACAGACATTCAACGGCTTTGTTCAAATGTAGTGAACTATAGGGAATATGGTGCCATTTGGGAGACGCCCAAATCAGAGTCAGAGCACTCAATTAGTCTTAAGTCTAAACACACGGTAAAGTATAACCCACCTATCCAATTCACGTATTACAAAGTGGAGGCAATTATTATGGGCTGTGTTGGACTCTACCACAAATAACTATACTGCACTGTGCTGAACAGGTCTGTAGCCACAAAGTTCTTCGACAGCACTTAATTCCACTGTGCTACTTCTGTGACTCTACACCTTCTTCTTTGTGTGTATTCCTTTCATCATCATTCTTCAACTAAAGATAGTTGAATGTAGGACCACTCGATGAGGCATACTTTGCTGGCTGCTTGTGTAAATACAGTGTGTTTCCTCAAGAAAATGGTGCAGGGGGATGAAAGCTTTCATTAGTGGATATATCCACTTGACAAAAAGGTTTGTGTTTTTCCGTGCTAAAGTAGGTCACATGCTATTTCCTGACTTCCTAAAGCACCACTTCAGCCCCCTTTGTGAGCTAATGCAGTATTGTAAAAGCACACAGTGCAAAACTGTGTTGTATGCAAGTATGCATGTCATTTTCCATGGCAAAAAGCTAAAATATGTAGTGCTTATGTTCAAGGGTATATCAATAAGTAATGGCCAAAATACTGACTTCGAACCTGGTACTGCACTTGGCCAAGCATAACCCCAGTGCCACCAAAACAGCATCATATAGGAGGAGCCTATTTAAGATGTTGATCAATTCAATTATCCCATTAAAAGTCATGACAGTGACCTAACGGCAACATACATATCCACTGAGTTTTCTTTGTGTACTTCACTTCACATCGTGCCTAAGAACAGCCCTTAGCCCTCACGCGATACTGCAGAGACCCAGCTCATCTATTGATGTGTTCACCTCTTCATGTGTATGCTATCTTTCTTTCACAAACACCTGTTTCATGATCTCCACTTAACTAGAATCATGTTTGCATCCTCGCCTAGCAACTGATTCATCGCTAGCAAATTGAGTATTGACATTTCTTCCACTGCATGCCTGTTCCTCCTCACAGTCTCCCTTCACTTGTCTGTCTCACACTGAAGAGAGCTCAACTGTAGCTCTGGCTTCTGGCTCACTCAGATTGGAAGTGCTGAAGGTTGAACCCCATGCTTGCCTTTTGAGCGAAATATCATGACATCTGCTCATTATCCAATGGTTCTCGCTTGAACCCCTATGACAGGCTGTCTAATTCACCTCTACTATGCCTCCGACAGACAGGCAGGCAGGCAGGCAGTAGGCACTGAGCTGGAACGGTTTGCCCTCCTGCTTCTCCTCCTCTTCGCCACCCCAAACCGCCCAAAACCACAGCATGGGTCAGTCAGAAAGGTCTGGTCACAGGGCCTCTAAAGAGCCCCTCCTGCAGAGAGAGCTTTATAATTAACACCTAGGTGGGAGGCAGGTAGCGCACTACAGCACCTGCTGAGAGGTGGAACGAGGAGGAGGAGGAAGAGGGGGAGGAGGGAGTAACACTGACTGGCTGGAATTATTTTAGCTATTTTTGCTCCTTTTTCATGAAAATAATGAGCTGTACCGCACAAAAATCCCACACTCTCATAGCGCCACTCTCTGGATGCAAATTTCTGCTCATGCTGGCAAGTTTTGATTAAAAGTCCTGCTCAGAAATGAAAATATGGTAAGATGCATTTAATCATGTGTGTAAGTGTAGTCTGACTTGAGAGAGAAAAAAAGGAGGCACTCTTTCAAGTGCTACAGCTTTTCTACAGTGAATGTGAAGTTAAGCGGAAAAGAGAAAGAAAATCTTTTCTGCTGAATCTTTAATAAAAGGAGGTGAGTGCCCGTGGCAGTGCAGCGGATTTATCACTGATAGCAAATGCGTCTTTCTCTCTTCTGTGCATTTCTGAGTCTCCTTAATGCATGACACATGACTCCTCTCCCATCTCATACTCAAGTTCTTCACTCTCTTTGTTGTCTATAGTGATCGTGGTGCTGTTCGCTGCCCTGAGGAGGCAGCAGAGGAAGAAGGAGCCTCTGATCATCTCCAAAGAGGATGTGAGAGACAACGTCGTCAGCTACAACGATGAAGGGGGCGGAGAGGAGGACACCCAGGCCTTTGATATTGGCACGCTGCGCAACCCAGAGGTGATGGACGCTAACAAGCTGCGCAGGGATATCATCCCAGAGATGCTATTTCCCTTCCAGAGGACATCACCTATAAAGGATAACGCCGACGTCAGAGAATTCATTCATGGGAGACTCCATGAGAACGACTCGGACCCCACCGCGCCGCCCTACGACTCCCTGGCCACCTACGCCTATGAGGGGAGCGGCTCGCTAGCCGAGTCCCTCAGCTCCCTGGAGTCTGGATGTGTGGAGGGGGACCAGGAGTACGATTACCTCAGCAACTGGGGACCCCCGTTCAAAAAACTAGCAGATATGTATATAGGGAAGGACACGGCGAGAGAAACCTAGATCACAATTAGGCCTATACTAAAGCAGCTCATCATCAACGTTGTGTCTCAATAATCTCTCTCACACACTTTCCTGCCACCCATCCATTGATTCATATGAATGGTCAAGTAGATTTCAAGACTTGAACATTACACTCAATACTGGTGGTGACATTTCTCACAGTTTTACTGTTTTTGGTATAATCAGTAAAGATGCCTTTGAATTTTAGGAAATTTTGTGAACAATGGTGTGGACAATGTGTTTTGTAACTGAGGAACGAGATAGTAGTCTTGTATACTATCAATGTTTAATGGGAAAACATATTCACGAAAAAAAGTTAAAAAAAATTAGCTTTTCCTGCTAATTACATTTGAAATAGATACATGTATGAACTGTTTTTCCATGATGAACATACTATATCCTATTCACTATCTTTGTTTGACAAACAATGTTCATGTGAATGGTTGGTAAGGTTAATTCGTCAAACTGTGGATCCATTTCATCATAGGTGTACAATGTAATAAGGACGTGTACGTTGTAGGGTAACTGTTACACACTGAATTCATGTTGTTTGAATGCCAAGTCATATTGTTTTATATTTATATTTTTATACTTATTTTATTAATAAAAATTCCCCAAAAACACCTCACTTTTTCCCTATTTTTCCATAGATAAGTGCATAGTTCATGCCTTGCCCTCTATAAAATATACAATGATACATCATATCAGTGGAATATGGTAGCATCACTGTTCAGCAGATGATGCATATTGTAAATCTTACATGGCCACATATGAACTACAGGAAACTGTACGTGGGCTACAACCAGTGGCGATTTTAGCATGTAAATCTTGATGTGGCAAAAAAGTGGGTAGCCTGCCAGCAAAGCCACTACACAACACAGCACTAAACAATACATGAATTGCACTATAACGGTGACAAATGGTGCCCACAAACTGTTAGGGCCTACATAAAGCTGTCCCAACAGCAGAGTCCCAACACCTTACAACTGCTACACCTGGCTATCAGCGGAGTCTTGTCTGGCAGCGAAACAGTTCATTCATCCTCAATTACTACCTTTTAAAAAAGCATAACTGATATGGCTGACTTGCAAATGTGGTTTCTACTGACAATTAAGATGTACAAACTATGGCATAAGGGGACGACAAGTGGATAAGAGGCAATCCGTAATTTCGATTAACACATTAATGAGCGTGCGACGACGGACATAGCCAATATAACTATTTGTTCAGCACTTTTGAAATGTACAGCGACAGCATTCAGAACATGGGCCGTTCTTACAGTGTACTCGCTGTACACCAAGTCAGAACCGTAGGATAAATAAAGGGGGCATAATAGCAGACAATGAAAGCTCTCACAATATTCAATGATTACATTTCTCAAAAACAGGTTATAGGCTACATGTGCACCACCAAGTTAGAACAGTAGGCGAAATTAAGGGGTGAAAATAGACCAAATTATTATCCACTGAATAGCAGGCCAATGTTAGTGGTTGCTTTGCAATGCTTGCAGTTAGCCACCTATGTCACGGTGGTATAAAGGATTTGGAGACAGGCGCAGAAATACATAATCTGGGTTTTTAATACACCCAAAAGAAACACGTATACAAAACACTGGGATGTACCTAAACAAAAGAGTGAGGGTAAACCTCGTAGAACGACACGGGGCGAGACCCGTAATACACAATGCACAAAACACGCAGCACAGGCTGAGACAACGCATAGGTACTCACACGACCAACGGACATGGGAACAATAATCGACAACCCAATTGGGGAAACAAAGGGCACATTTATACAAACACAACCAGTGAGGAATTGGAACCAGGTGTGCGTAATGACAGTTCAGTGCAACCTAGAAGGCCGGTGACGTCGACCTCTGGAAATGGTGACCAGAATGAGCAGCAGTACGAGGGGATCCGTGACTTCTGATTCCTTCCAAACCACTCATTGTTGAATTTGCAATTTCCAACTTGTTGTGTAATTTTTATGTCCAATGGCCGATGAGCACCGATACGCTTTATCTATAATTTCTCTTAATTATTTATCTTCCTATGACAAGGATTAAAAAGGATTAGCCAGTATATTGTCGATTAGATTTATGATGACTGCTAGCTAAGATTTTGAAAGTAAGATGTTTACATCTCCAATCAAAGCTACTGTACTTACAACAGATTTGACGCCATTTTATCTGTGGCCAATGATCTTGAGCCTTCTTGGAAGGGCTCTTCTAATGTAACTCTATGGCAGGACCCAAAGGGTCGATGTCTACTCTTACTAAGGACTTAGCCTTGTGACGTAGTGTCCCCATGAGTAACAGAACACTGAGCCAATCATGGTGCAAAGCTCCTATTTTCTGCTAGGTTGCCCCACCACAGAAAGCACTGAGCTAGGCTGAAACACCTGCATTTTGGAGCTGCCTTACTCAAGAAAACAAAAGAGACCATGATTGCATGCTGCTTTATTAACTCAATTATATATTTTTTTTTTATATTGTGACACGCATTAATGACAAAATAACATGCAAAATAGGCAAGCCCCCCCATTTTTTATTTATTTATAATTTATAAAAGCAAATTTTTTTGTTGCTAAAAATGTGGGTCTCAAAACTATTGGGGCTCTGCTAGGGAGGTATTTTATAAGATGATCAACAGCTCTTGACTCTCCCTTTGTGGACATATTTTCTCTTGTTGAATTAGTTCTCTTTTTTTCCCCCATCCAATTTATTACATTCCAGCTATCTTTCTCTCTCTTCCCTCTGAGGTTACACACAACATTAACTTCCTACTTGTTTAGTCCAAGCACAATTATTGATAATGTTGCTGTATGCATATTTTGAAACGGGTGGAATCAAATCCAATATAGCAAATGGATGTGTCCCAAAATGGCACCCTATTCCCTCATTTTGTGTAAACTCTTTGTAAAAAGGGTTCCAAAGGGGTTATTTGGCTGTCCCCATAGGATAATTCTTTTTGGTTCATGGTAGAACCCTTTTTGATTCCAGGTAGAACCCTTTCGGGTTCCATGTAGAGCCCTCTGTGGAAAGGGTTTTTACATGGAACCAAAAAGGGTTCTTCAAACTGTTCTAATATGGGGACAGCCAAATAACCATTTTAGGTTCTAGATAGCACATTTCTTCTAAGAGGACACAGTCAATGCAGAGTACTCAGACTTACAAACATAAATCAGGAGTTTAACTAAATATATAATCTACTTACCGCACAAGCCGCAGTCCAAGCCGCAGTCCAAGCCGCAGTCCAAGCCGCAGTCAAAGCCGCAGTCAAAGCCGCAGTCAAAGCCGCAGTAGTCAAAGCCGCAGTCCAAGCCGCAGTCCAAGCCGCAGTCAAAGCCGCAGTCCAAGCCGCAGTAGTCAAAGCCGCAGTCCAAGCCGCAGTAGTCCAAGCCACAGTAGTCCAAGCCGCAGTCCAAACTTTGAAGTATACCTGTGGGGTTGGTCATGATTAGTTTTACAATATAATAATGTTTTATCTCTTTGAAGTGCCATTTCTTATGGCAACACAACATGGTTACTAATGAAGTCTCCATGGTTAGCTAACATTCTCATCTCATGCTAATACTAATAGTATTAGTGTTTGTAAATCTAATACTAATAGTATTAGCAGTAATAGTATTACTATTCCTCCAGCAAGATGGTGTCTTGATTTATGATAGACACACTGACTGCTATGGACAATGTGGGAGTCTATGGCAGTAATAGTACACCGTCATTTACCAGATGATTTTATCCAAACTGACTGACTGTAAATATCACACCCCTTTCCACAGTGAGTAAAAATCAAGTAACATTCTACCTTTCCTTTTTAATTGAATTGATGCCTTATCCAGGAATATACTACATCTGTAGAACAACACTATGTCCCTCATTGGAGCCACCCAAGACATTTGATTAGAAGCACAATCGGAGCTGTAGTTTCAGAACAAAGAGGGGGGCTTCCTGACTCTACTGAGAGACCCGACCAATACTACAGTATGCCTTTCTGAATAATGCATTCGGGCAGAGAGACAAGCCAAGGTGACTGCAAAGACGTGCCACTGTCACTGGCCATTACCTTTAGACTTGGGCCGCATCTCAAATGGCACCCTATTCCCTATATAATGTATTATATCTGGTCAAAAGTAGTGTACTATAAAAGGAATATGGTGCCATTTTGGACACAAGGGCGGTAATATGGCACACTATGAATCGTCCATGTCGTTTGTAGCCAAAAATTCTGCATTAATATTCCAAGCACCACGTCAGTACTATGCAACATTAGTTATGGTGTGATATCAGTGCTGTGAAGTGGGAGAGACCTATATCTAAGGTCAATGTATTTTCCATTATATTTAGTGAGGTAGTTTGATTATAAGTTTTATGTGTAGCAGCTAGCCTAGTCAGCACAGTGAAGTCACACTTTACCAGTCTATGACGTTTGGATGCTGACGTAATAGAGGCCTATGGGTTGTTCTTGGACTGCGGAGGCATTTTCAGATCTTCACCTTTGGAACCATGAAAAACACTTTAAAATGAAAAATAGTTACACATCATAAATGTTTTTGCTTAATTGGCTTGTCCCAGTACTGACCGAGTAGAGTTTTAGTGACATGTTTTGGGGATTTAGCGATATCTATCTATTATTTTGAACACTAGAAAGTAAACAAGAGTATTTCATTTATAGTATAGATCAATAAAAAACAAAGGCTTTTGAAACACCTACTTTTTCTTTACAAATATAAAATGCATCTCTCAGTTTTATGTCATTGGTGTTACCACCTTAAAAATCATTCATTACAAAGATACACAAAGACCTTGAGCATTCCCTCCAGTGGCAAACTGTTACCGGAGGAGGGGTCTATATTAACTACAATTCTTGCCTAATTGCACCCTTTTAGTTTGTCATACATTTTAGGATTCCATTTATCATTTGGGGTTTCTAAATCCAAGTGTCACTTGGTGTTACTCAATGTCAATAAAGGGAAATTACAATTACATTGTGAGAAAAATGAGTAATCATATATGTTTCATGGATTAATGGCCTTAGCTTTGAGAATATTTGGCCTCTATTTCCCAAAATCTAAATTTACCTCAAATGTAGCATTGGTGTGACCATCATTGGTGTTACTAGATGCATTTAAGTTTGACAAAATCTAGGAAAAATGTGCTAAACATTTTTTCTTTATTTTTTGCCATACCCAAATGCCATACCCAAATGCCACCACAATTCAAAAACTTTCTAAAGGTACTGTGTGTACTGTAATAAGCCATAAGGTTTCATAAATATGTTTCCTAAACAGCATGAACATTTTTTTTTGATAATAGGGATTCAATCAAATGCACCTATGTCACGCCCTGACCTTAGAGATCCTTATTTATTCTCTATGATTGGTTAGGTCAGGGTGTGACTCGGGTGGGAGAATCTATGTTATCTATTTCTTTGTTGTTTTTGCATAGTGTGGTTCCCAATCAGAGGTAGCTGTCTATCGTTGTCTCTGATTGGGGATCGTATATAAGTTGTCAATTTCCGTTTGGGTTCTGTGGGGTGTTGTTTTCCGTTTAGTATCTGTGCCTGACTGAACTGTTCGCATTCATAGCCCAGGGCGCTCTGTTCCAGCTCCCCGCAGTTGACGTGCTAGAGTGGGCATTCAGCCAGGGCGGATTGTGCCGGGTCAGCGCTCCTGGCCTCCGGTGCGTCTCTTCGGTCAAGGATATCCTGCGCCAGCTCTATGCACGGTATCCCCAGTTCGCCAGCAAAGCCCAGTGCGGCCTGTTTCAGCACCCCGCACTTGCCGTGCTACAGGGGGATTCAGCCAGGACGCGTTGTACCAGCTCTGTGCTCCAGACCTCCAGTGCGCCTCAACGGCCCAGCATATCCTGCGCCGGCTCTACGCACTATGCCTCCAGTGCGCCTTCATAGCCCAGTGCGTCCCGTGCATGCTCTCCACACTCACCGAGCTGGAGTGGGTATCCAGCCAGGACGTGTTGTGGCAGCTCCCCGCACCAGGCTTCCAGTACGTCTCCTCAGTCCGGTGAGACCTGTTCCGGCTCCACGTATGAAGCCTCCAGTGATAATCCATGTCCCGGAGCCTCCAGTGATGATCCATGGCACAAAGCCTCCAGTGATGATCCATGGCCCGTTGCCTGCAGCTATGATCCATGGCACGAAGCCTCCAGCGATGATCCATGGCACTGAGCCTTCAGCGAGGGCTCCAAGTCCAGAGCCTTCGGCGAGGGTTCCAAGTCCGGAGCCTCCGGCGAGGGTTCCAAGTCCGGAGCCTCCGGCGAGGGTTCCCGGTCCGCCGGTCCCCCGATATTTTACACACACACGAAGGTACCCATAAGCAATAATTTCTGATGAAAAACACAAATGTGAAAAACTGTGGATATAGCGTATTGGATATAATCTCTTCATATAATGCACTACTTTTTAACAGGGCCCATAGGGGATTTGACCACTGCATAGGGGATAGGGTGCTGTTTCAGACGCACATTAAAACAACACAGAGGGGAAGAACTCACATCTTCCACCTCCCTCCCTCACATGTGGCAGCTTGTGAGTACTTATGTTTTGCACATCCTGTTTGCATGTCATATGGAATAATACATGGCAGATACCTTATTATGGTGAGAGGATTCCCATGGTAAGCAAATGCTCTACTGCTCACAGTGCACTTTAAGTGCAAAGCGGCAGATGACAATCGCTGATCTTTTTTTCCCACACTTTAACTTCCTCAGATGTGACAAGCATTTGGATGTAACAAATTGCTTTCTAGCCCGAGGCCATTGTGGCTTCTGATGTCTTGTCAAGTCACCATCTTCAGAATGGTTCAGAATTGTGTCTCTAATGTTAGCATTATTTTGTGCCACTAGATCCACTAGTGTGTGTGTGTGTGTGTGGGGGGGGGGGTGTTGGGAGTATAGTTTCACAACATCGGTTTTGTAACACCCCATCGATTGACTCTCTATGACTTTGATATCTCTCATGTCTTCAAATAGTCACATCAGCAACTCTGAGAAAAAGGTCTCTCAGATATGATAGAAGATAACTTAGTACTGTCTTCTTCACATGGGATCCTCCCCTGTGTTATTCTCATAGTTTGAACATACACTACTCCATGCAGCGTAAATAATTGCCCGCAAGCACATTGAAGCAACTACATCCAAAACTTTCTTTATTTGGGATGTTATTGTACCCCCTGTGAAGCAGACGAGAAGAAGCGAGAAGTGGGTTGCGTGTCAAGTTGTATAATACATTATATTTTTTATGATGCATCAGGTTTGAAAATCGCAGAAGGGAATCATTTTTCTGAGTCAGGCATGGACCGCTATGCCATAGTGATCAATAATTCAGGTGAAGTATTGGCATGTGGATGGGATGTGACAGGCTGGGGCAAGGAATCCAGACCACCTGAGACATGGTGGGGTCCTGGAGGAGTGGGAATAGCTCTCCCTGTCAGAGTGTATGCGTCCCAAATGACACCCTATTCCTTATTTAGTGCACTACATTTGACCAGGGCCCTGGTAGAAAGTAGTGCACTATATAGGGAATATGGTGTCATTTGGGAGGCATGTTCTGTGTCCCCTGTTTAGAGGTTGAACTCACACTTGAGTGGAGCTAAGCGGTGCGTCCGGCGATGCGTCGGGGCAGAGGACGGTAACGATTAATCAAGTGAGTCATCATTGAAGCCGGTGGCCCCAGAAGACGCAATACTCATCTTTTAATAACGAAAATACATTTCCTAAAGGGGCTGGGGTTCTAGTCATTGGAAATGTTAAGTAATGGATTTTTCTGATGGTTGATTTTTAGAAGGACCCATCACTGCAAGAGTAAGTGTTTGGTTTACAATGAAGGGGACATTGTTGCAAGCATGGGGCACAGGCATCAGCTATCAGATTGGTGGATAGTCCATTCTCTCCTCATAGTATTTTACATTGCCTATGGTTTTCAATTTTCTGTGAATAGACAACTTGACTTGTCTTTTGCAGCTCGGAGGTTGGTCCTCAATTCATTCCATTTGTAAACTGTCACATTTTAGGGATATGGCTAACCTAACATAGCAGGAGTAAAAGAAAACACCTGAGTGGAGTTCCCACATCCGTTTTGTCAGTGGAAAAGGAATCTACCGTAGGTTGAATTAGTTAAATCCCTGAAAACCATATACATCCGGTTGTTGGCAACTCTGCTAAGACTAGAATATAGCAGACTACTAAAGCACATATATATTGGCTAGGCCTACAGCTCCCCCTCTAAACTTGACAGTGCCTTCAGTCTTTTTCACTTCATAAAAGCAAACCCATGACACAGCTAAGCCAATTTTCTAAAGACCCAGGCTTGCACAGTCAGGATGAAGATACTCAAAGTGACTTGATGATAAACAGCCCCGGCGATCCACCCGTCACCTTCTGGATTTTATGGTGTGAAAAAGCTGAAGACTGATTCTGTGCCAGGACAGGATACACCATGGAGAACATACTGAGCATCATCAACATGAACTCTAATCTAACTCTCTATGGAGCACCATAGGCCTAGTTATAACTGTAAGAAGGTTCTTGCAAATGTAAGTAGGTTAAACTCTAATAGCGCTTTGTTTCCTTAATCCCCCCAAAAAACAGAGATAGGATCACAACCATATACTGTACAACTGGATTAGGAATACATACATTATTCTAGGATTTGAAGCACTTTGTGTACTGAAAAGTACTATACAAGTTATTATTATTATTATTATTTTTATTAATAGTAATAGTTTTATCGAGACTGAAGGCCTAGCTCTCAAGGGTAAATAATTGCATGCATTTACAGTATGTTCAACTGTATGGTGCTTGTAACAGGTAAAAACAAAAATGTCTAAATCAGAAACAGCATACATACATACAGGGGAGAAGTTATCATGCATCAACCACTACTGTACCCAGGGATAGGCGAAAATGTACAAAATACAATTTCAAAATACCATGAAGATCAATGTATCAAAATAAACTACAGAATTTTTGAATTTTAGATTTTGAAATGTATTAAAATACATGTATTTTAAAATATAGAAATACATTTGCAAGTAGCAGGTATAACACAGCAACAACACTCTCAATAAAGGTTTCAGAAATGTTTAACTTGCTATGACTGTGATATGTTGTTGTTTATCTACCTTAGTTGAATGCACCGGTTGTACGTCACTCTGGATAAAAGTGTCCGCTAAATGGCCAAAATGTAAATGTGCAGTGCATTCGGAAAGTATTCAGACCCCTCCACATTTGTGACCCGATTCAGGAAACTAGGCGTATGTCGCAAATCACGACTTCACAGGAGAGCCGTTTGAACGTAATTTAAAAAAAATTATCAAAATGCGTTTTTTGGCAGAACAGCCTTCTCAAACATGTTATCTTTCATGTGCCTTAGTAACAAACTTGTATGCCATCTGTAAATACGAATACAATTGTTAAATTACGAGCCTTGTTGGTTAAGCCACAGAAAAAGTTGGCAACCTTCTCACTAGCCATGATTGGATGAGATAATGAGTGGGCTGGACATGTCGAGAGAGGAGTTCAGATTGGTCTGCCATATTCAAGGCTTCTGTCTATTTGAGCTCGTCAGTCTGTGTTGGTAATCCTGTCAAACGCCGCTTTTTTATGTATTGTGTAGTGGAGCTGCGTAAGTGTTGCTCTCCTCTTTCTGGATGATCAAGTTTTGAAATCAGTGGAATTAGAGTATGATAGCTAAAGAGATGGAGAAAACACCTGTCTCTGCATTACATCTTCAAACTAAGGGCAACCGTTGTATGGCATTCCTGACAGGGGAAAGCATCCATCATGCATAATGATGTATACAGGTAAGATAGCTAGCTACATTTTCAGATATTACACGTTTATAATTTTGACAGAAAGCTAGCTATTTAACGTTAGCTGGCTGGCTCCATAGATTACATTATTATCTATTTCCCTGAGCCATTAGATTTTCTAGTTAGAGCCAAATGTTAGCTAGCTAACATTGGACCTGATCGGTTAGCTCAAAGCACTGTGGCGTTGTTGGAATGTTGGTCATTGTTGTTCAACTAACTAATGTTAGCTGGCTGACTCGTTAGCTAACTTTACATGACGTGTGTGATTTTAAACATTGCTTACCTAGCTAGGATCAATGTTTAGCTAGCTAGCTACACTACTGGTCAAAAGTTTTAGAACACCTACTCATTCCAGGGTTTTTCTTTATTTTTACTATTTTCTACATTGTAAAATAATAGTGAAGACATCAAAACTATGAAATAACAACTATGGAATCATGTAGTAACTTAAAAAGTGTTAAAACAATTATTCAATAAACACCCTTTGCCCTGATGACAGCTTTGCACACTCTTGGCATTCTCTCAACCAGCTTCACCTGGAATGATTTTTCCAAAATTCTTGAAGGAGTTCCCACATATGCTAAGCACTTGTTAGCTGCTTTCCCTTCACTTTGCAGTCCGAATCATCCCAAACCATCTCAATTTGGTTGAGGTCGGGGGATTGTAGTGGCCAGGTCATCTGATGCAGCACTCCATCACTCTCCTTCTTGGTAAAATAGCCCTTACACAGCCTGGAGGTGTGTTGGGTCATTGTCCTGTTGAAAAACAAATTACAGTCCCACTCAGCCCATACCAGATGGGATGGTGTAATGCTGCAGAATGCTGTGGTAGCCTTGCTGGTTAAGTTTGCTTTGAATTCTAAATAAATCCCAGAGGGTGTCACTAGCAAAGCACCCCCACACCATAACACCTCTTCCTCCATGCTTTACGGTGGGAAAAACACATGCAGAGATCATCCATTCACCCACAAAGACACAGTGGTTGTAACCAAAAATCTCCAATTGGTACTCCAGACCACCAAAAGACAGATTTCCACCTGTCTAATGTCCATTGCTCGTGTTTCTTGACCCAAGCAAGTCTCTTCTTCTTATTGGTGTCCTTTCGTAGTTTTTCTGTGCAGCAATTCGACCATGAATGCCTGATTTACACAGTCTCCTCTGAACAGTCGATATTGAGATGTGTCTGTTACTTGAAATCTGTGAAGCATTTATTTGGGCTGCAATTTCTGAGGCTGGTAACTCTAATGAACTTATCCTATGCAGCAGAGGTAAATCTGTGTCTTCCATTCCTGTGGCAATCCTCATGATAGCCAGTTCCATCTTAGCTACTGATGGTTTTTGCGACTGCACTTGAAGAAACTTTCAAAGTTCTTGAAATGTTCCGTATTGGCTGACCTTCATGTTTTAAATGATGGACTGTTGTTTGTCTTTGCTTATTTGAGCTGTTATTGCCATAATATGGACTTGGTCTTTCACCAAATAGGGCTATCTTCTGTATAGCCCTATTCTCCTTGTCACAACACAACTGATTGGCTCAATCGCATTAGAAGGAAAGTAATTCCAGAAATTCACTTTTAACAAGGCACACCTGTTAATTTAAATGCATTCCATGGTGACTACCCCATGAAGCTGGTTGAGAGAATGCCAAGAGTGTGCAAAGCTGTCATCAAGGCAAAGGGTGGCTATTTGAAGAATCTTAAATATAAAAACATTTTTACACTTTTTTGGTTACAACATGATTCCATGTGTTATTTCATATTTTTGATGTCTTCAATATTATTCTACAATGTAGAAAATAGTAAAAAATTAAGAAAAACTCTTGAATGAGTACCGTAGGTGTTCTAAAACTTTTTGACCGGTAGTGTATATGTCTTAAACTAAAGTGTACTGTTAGCTAGCTAACCTTAGCTGGCTGGCTCCCTAGCAGACATTATTTGTTTCCCAGAGCTGTTTGCTTTTCTAGTTAGCTCCTAATGTTAGACATTGTTGTCACTTTGTTCATTGTTGTTTAACTAGCTAACGTTAGCTGGCTGGCTCGTTAGCTAACGTTATGTGACTTGTGTACAACACCTGTTGAATATGACCGGTGTCAGTAAACGTCTGCAAAAAGCATAATGAAGAGCTGGTTAGGTTGTTTTCATTTTATACAGAGGTAAACAAATCGCCCAGAGCATCAAGTGTGTGCTCCGAGAGCGAAACGAGATGGGTGGGGCTAAAGCTTAACAGGGTGTGAACGATGGTGAATGGGTGTAGACAAAGAGGAGCACTTCAATAGATAACAAAACATTCAAAGGCGATTTAAAAAAAAGTGAGTTTACAAGTTGATCATCTTTCAAAGCAGAATTACTTTCCCATTGTTCCTCAAATGCAGTGTATGATATACCATTTTGTAGCTCTGAGTCTCTACTTTTATCCAATGTAAAAAACACAATTTCACATTTTGCTACATAAGACCGAATCCAGGTGGTGAGTGACATTTTGTTAAGTTACTGTCACGGTTTTCTAACGTAGAACCCAGAAGCAGACCAGGACAAGGAGAGTAAGACGAAGGTGAGTATTTATTTACAAGTTTAAGTGTAGAGATAGAAAGATCCAGGTAGCGGAGCGGGCAGCGGAGTTGAGTTGAGGGGATTGAATTGGCAGATCCAATGGAGTAACAGAAGCCACCGACGACCAGGTAGGGATGGAATGAGTGTTCCGGGTGAATGACTGTAAACAGAGAGAACGGAGGTAATTTCAAGGCAAGCAAGACGTACAAAACAACAAAACAAACTCTATCAAAATGGAGGCTGATACGCTGGCACGACATACTGTTCATGGCTAACGATCCAAAAGGGAATGGATGTCAGGTCAGAGCTTATGAAGTGGAGGGATGATGATCAGGACCAGGTGTGCAGATAGCTGATGGGATACAGGTGCGGGTAATCAGAGATCTCCCAACTAGCTACGTCGTCCGGCAACCAGACAGGGTGCGTTCCAGGACACCGGAAAAAACACTCCAGGACAGAACACAGGCAAAAACAGACTCAGGAAACGGGATTCGTGACAGTTACAGCCTTATTCTAAAATGGATTACGTTATTTTCTTTCCTCATCAATTTTCACACAATACCCCATAATGACAAAAAGAAAACATATTTTTTTGATTTTTTTGCAAAAACATAAATAACTTATTTACATAAGTATTCAGACCCCTTTGCTATGAGAATCGAAATTGAGCTCAGATGCATCCTGTTTCCATGGATCATCCCTGAGATGTTTCTATAACTTGATTGGAGTTCACCTGTGGTAAATACAATTGATTAGACATGATTTGGAAAGGCACACACGTCTATATAAGGTCCCACGTTTAATAGTGCATGTCAGAGCAACAACCAAGCAATGAGGTGGAAGGAATTGTCTGTAGAGCTCCAAGACAAGATTGTGTTGAGGCACAGATCTGGGGAACAAATGTCTGCAGCACTGAAGGTCCCCAAGAACATAGTGGCCTCCATCTTTCTTAAATGGAAGAAGTTTGGAACCACCAAGACTCTTCACAGAGCTGGCCGCCTGGCCAAACTAAGCAATCGGGGGAGAAGGGCCTCGGTCAGGGAGGTGACCAAGAACACAATGGTCAATTTAACATAGCTCCAGAGTACCTCTGTGGAGATGGGAAAACCTTCCAGAAGGACAACCATCTCTGCAGCACTCCACCAATCAGGCCTTTATGGTAGACTGGCCATAAAGGCACATGTAAAAAGGCACATGACATCCCGCTTGGAGTTTGCCAAAAGGCACCTAACGGACTCTAAGACAATGAGAAACAAGACTCTCTGGTCTGATGAAACCAAGATTGGACTCTTTGGCCTGAATGCCAAGCGTCACGTCTGGAGGAAACCTGGCTCCATCTCTACAGTGAAGCATGGTGGTGGCAGCATCATGCAGTGGGGATGTTTTTCAGCGGCAGGGACTGGGAGACTAGTCAGGGTCAAGTGAAAGATGAATGGAGCAAAGTACACAGAGATCCTCGATGAAAACCTGCTCCAGAGCGCTGGGGTGAAGGCTGGGGTGAAGGTTAACCTTATAACAGGTAACAACCCTAAGCACACAGCCAAGACAAAGCAGGAGTGGCTTCGGAACAAGTCTCTGAATGTTCTTGAGTGGCCCAGCCAGAGCCCAGATTTGAACCTGATCGAACATCTCAGGAGAGACCTGAAAATAGCTTTGGAGCAACTCCCCATCCAACCTGAGAGAGCTTGAGAGGATCTGCAGAGAAGAATAGGAGAAACTTCCCAAATACAGGTGTGCCACGATTGTAGCGTCATACCCAAGAAGACTCGAGGCTGTAATCACTGCCAAAGGTACTTCATCAAAGTAATGAGTAAAGGGTCTGAATATTTATGTAAATAAAGTTTTTCTATATTTTACTCATGACGTTTTTTGTTTGTTTTTTTTAAACAATTTTTGCTTTGTCATTATGAGGTATTGTGCGTAGATTGATGAGTATTTTTTATTTATTTAATCAATTTAGAATAAGGCTGTAACATAACATGTGGGAAAAGTCAAAAGGTCTGAATACTTTCCGAATGCACTGTAGTTATAGGCCTTGTTATCAAAATGGTACATTCTTGCACATAAGTATGTTTAACTGTAGTAGTGCTTTGTTGCCTACTGTAAATCACAAACTGTAGGCCCATAAACTGGCATATGCTAGCATCAATGAACTCATCATATCCATCTCAACAACCCATTGATGTCTGGAGCCAAACATTTGCTCAAACTGAGAACTATTCATACCTCATTATAATTATTGCATGTTAAATTAAAACAATTACCAAGCAATTTAACAGATTCTGCTAACATTGTGATAACCCTCCAAATTTCGAGTCCTCGTTCAGAGTCTAATTGAAAGCGGTAATTTCCCACACATTAACCCAATTATGAACATGGATATATTATATTATAAATCCCTTGCATTTGGCACTGAGATAAATCCATGTGAAGTAACTGTAAGAATCAGATAGCCAATAGAGCACACTATTGTATTTGTCCCAAATGGCACCATTTTTCATATATAGTGGACTACTTTTGACCAGCGCCCATATAGGGAATAGGGTGCCATTTGGGATGCACCCTATGTTATGTCATCCGCAAACATCACTAACAGTGAAATAACCTAATCCTTTCATGTAAACAAGTAAAGCTCTGTTCTGCGATGTGTGAGTGGAAAGAGGGACGTGACGAGAATGTTAAAATAGAAGACATAGGTTTCCCTCAGGAACTGGAAATTACTCCCAAATCCAGAGGGAGTGCATCAATGGTGAGGCACACTGCCTGGTTTGTTATAATTACAGGCAGAGGAAACTTCTGAATAGGCATCTTAATGACCAAACAAATTGTTGCATATT
The DNA here is from genome assembly GCF_016432855.1 of Salvelinus namaycush. Taxonomy (NCBI): domain Eukaryota; kingdom Metazoa; phylum Chordata; class Actinopteri; order Salmoniformes; family Salmonidae; genus Salvelinus; species Salvelinus namaycush. The sequence continues at coordinate 32,397,730 of NC_052313.1, forward strand.
TCAACTCCATCCGGGCTATTTTCTTAGGGGGAAGATTGTAATTGCTGTTTTGAATGGTTTCAATGCTGTCTTTGTAGTGTGTGCTGCTCTCCATGGTGGAGTAATATGTATTCATCACATTTCAGATGATTATGGAGGCAGTTACATGCCAATCATGCCATTCCTAACAAATACTGGTAGCACATTATTTTGACAGGGAGGATGCCATGCTGACGGTATAGTTAAAAAAAGAGAGGGAAGACGGAAAGAAAGGGAAGAGGGAAGAGAAGATGACTTGAGAAGGGAGACATTAAGGGATAATTTATGTAATTGCTGTTTAAATAGCCAAAACCTTGCTGTGCTGAAATTACCATGCAGCCATCATATCCATTCCCACAGCTGCAGATATCACTAGCTGGTCCAATAACCAAGTACCAATGTTGATAATTGGCATTTTGTTGCAGATAAATCAACATCCTAAATTGTATGTTACTTTAGGTTTTTGAGTTTATTTGAGTTTATTTTATTTTTACAGGGACAGTGCACATTAATCAACGTTTCAGTAAAAGTGCCGGTTTTAGCCAGCCGGCTAATTTTCAACCGCAGTCCCTGGGCAGGTTATAAGTTTAAGTGAGAAGATAGGCCTTACAGCATATTGACAGCCTACACCTTACAGCCTGTTTTTTCCTTATGACCAGGTAAGACAGTTATACTGTACTAATCTCAGTAATGTATTTATTGTAATATTAGGTATTTATTATAGTACATATACAACGTTTACAGAGTGTGGCTATAAGAATGGACCTATAAGGAAGCATTACCTAGTATGTGGCACCATCTTCTGGAAAGGACATGCTATTGCTTTTAAGATGCTGGTCAACCATATAAAGTAATACAATCTATGAGCATTTCTAATAACTGCTAATCATTTTAAATTCCAAACATGTTGATATGGAACCATTAACCAGGGTACCTGACCCATGGAAACAAATAAAGATATCTAAGACCTGACCAATAATGTCATATCCTCATTATTTCATGTGGAATTAGATTCTGGGAAATATTGAAATAAAACGTGTGGTGAGGCTGTTCAATATTTACCCAAGCAAATTCATTGGCAGAGGCGTTTTGTAAAGGGGTCCTGGAGAAGAATGGGAAATCACGATTGGGCCAGTAAGTAAGGTCATCCAATCAGCATAAATCCTGCAGAGCGGACCTTACTTGATCTCTGCTCAATAGGCATTGGCTTTGAATGACTGCATTTACAGATGTTTATGTCAGCAAAGATTGCAAGGAACACACATTCAAAGACAAAGACACGTTGACGGAAAGTAGCAGCATAGTACTGTATCCCCTTTAGAGGGCAGCAAAGTAATGGCAAAATAATTGCACTGTTCAAGCAGGTTTGCTGTTAGATTAGGACTACCATATCCACACAACTAAAGTTTTTAGGTTTGACTCTGTAGGAGAAAATGACAATGGATGTAACTTGTACCACTGATCTAATTTGAATGAATGCTGTCGTCAGTATTATGAATAAATTCATGAATTTTATTTCATTAATCTAGTTCAGATTATTAGGAGAGGCGCTGTGATACAATATGTTATTTTTTAATCTAAAAGCTAAACTTGCTTTTGGCCTGAGTAACCTCTGGTGGCAGAGCATTCCAGAATGACATGGCTCTATACACAACTGAGCAATGCATTAAATATGTTTTTAGTTTGGTTACTGTGAAGAAACCCATATAGTAGTAGCTTGTCTGGTGGGCTACGTATGTCCGTTTGAAGTGTATGCAAATAGATTATACAAGTGGTTAAGCATTTTCAACACACACATTTTTCTGAAAAAGACAACCATGAAAGACTATCATGCGTGTTATTGATGCTAGTTCTGTTTGTGCAGTTAAGGGCAAGGCGTGCTGCTTTGTTTTGAGCCAGCTGCAGCTTTGCTAGGTCTTTCTTTGCTGCAGCTGACCATACAGTAATCAAGATGGGACAAAATCAGAGCCTGAACAACTAGTACAGTTAATCTTTGTGTCAAAACAGACAACAGACATATGTCGTAGAATTACAACACTATGTTAATCACATTACATTTATATTACAATGTATTCCTATATTAGTACATTCACACTGTTTTTCTTAGAGGCAACAGAATAGGGTTCTTAGAACTCTCATCTGTCTGTGTTAACGCTGACAGTAGATTTACGATGCCTTAGGTGATAAACCTAACAAGCCACATTCCATTCATGTGAGGGAGATGGCTCTGGTCTGACTGAGCTTGCAGTTCATAGACTGAATTGGTGTTTGTGTAATGGAAGGTACCAAGGAGAGATAGCTCGGGTTGAGAGGAACCTCGTTTTGGGGGCCAAACCCTGGTTTCCGTACAATGAGAACAGTCTTCACAGCAGATACTATTTGCTGTGAATTATTCATTTCTTTCATACAAATCCTAACCTCTTGACCAAATCCACACATCTTCTGTTTGTCATGTATTCAGAAGGATGTCTTTGCTATAAGGAGCTGTAACTTAGTTATGCTCTTCTGAGTTCTCATTGATCACCTCCAGGGTGGTTACCGACCAACTCCATTACTGCAGTAATTAATAAAGTTCAATTGTTTTGAAGAAATCTAAAAAAAGTATCTCCTTTGATTAGAATAACTCCACCACACATACCTTTCCCCATCTTCACACCAACTTTATTACTCCTAGGAGTTCAGTGTCAATAGTTCACCTCTCCAAAAGCTAACCGTAACATAACTACTTAGACACAGTTCCTACTACTGTAAACTGGAATTATAGTTCCTGTTTCAGACATGGCCTTGCCATCACCCCATTCACTGTGCACATAAAAGAGAGCCCGTTCCAAACAAAAGACCTGAGAGAATACTTATGTCAGAGTACGAGTGCTCACAGCCTTAGGAAAAATGTCAACATCTATCGTGCGCCATGAAAACGAATTGTCAGTGGTCCACAAAAGACTGACTGTAGTGTAGTGTAGTGTAGTGTAGTGTAGTGTAGTGTTGTGAGTGACTGCATGCATGCATAGGTGGAAACAAGGTGGTTGAATCGGTGGTTGAATCTTAACTTCACACAGGGATGAAAAACCTATCTGACTTTCACCTTACTCAATCAAAACAATTCATCTTCACATATTCAATTTTGAGGTGCTTTTTCAAAACACCAGTGTCATATATTACCACAATGAAAAAGTGTTACCAGCACCCTCTACAGCTAATCCCTGTAACTACATCTGGCCGGTACTAGCATAGTGTGTTCCAGAGGTCAGCTCTGATTCCATCTCTGTTAAGCTTCATTCTCCTCAGCGTATCCAAACTGGACCATTCTGTGTTCAAATAGCCAGGGCAGACACAAGACAATACACACAATGTCAATGTGCGCTGGCAGAGCAGAGTGGGCCATCAATTAGTTAGACATTGAAAGAGGTGGACGATAAGCTGTCATATGCCCCTCGGTTCTGCACCTTCCAAGGCCATCCCCGCAATTGAGTTGTGCCAGCGATTCCCTCCACCCACCACCAATTGAAGCGAGGGGAGGAGAGAATGGAAGAGAGAGAGAGAGAGAGAGAGAGAGAAGGTGAGAGGAAGACAGAAGTAGAGAGAATAAGAGAAAAAGAAACAGAAGAGAATCGAGAGAGTAAAAGGGGAGAGAGAGATGAGATAACGAGAAAAAGAGAGAGTGAGACAGGTGTGTGGGCCTAGAGTCCTGCATTGGGTTGGATTACCAATTTGCGGGTCAATTGTAAGTTTGGAATTTGGAGTTCCGACTGGGGAATTTCACTTGAACAACCCTCCAAGTCATATTTACATGTGGGAAACTTCGAAGAAGAAAAAATGTGTTACCCGAGTTGTTAAGTTCTGGAGTTTCACCACTGGCCTTTCACCTTTTCAACCAAAAGATGACAACAAATCTGTTTTGTCAACGTGGATAATGTAGCTAGTTTGACCATATTGCCAATGTTAAGCAAGCTAGCTAACTTTCTTATTAGCAACGTTAGCTAGCTTATCTACAGTAGAAATCAAACATCTTGTTGGTTGAAGAAATGTTTTCCGACTTCAAAAGTGCTTCAACACCATCCTGTCGGACTTACGACCTCCTTAGAGGGAAGTTTCCCGACAAGCAGGTGAATGCCCTATTAATCATGGTAATAAAAAAATTACTTCACCATTTTAGTTTTCACTTCATAAAATATTTTCTCCAATACTCAAGTGTCCTACAGCATTGTCGTGTTAGGACAACAACCAGTCTCTCAACTTCAGCAAAACAAATTAGTTGATTGTTGACTTCAGGATGCAGAGGAGGGAACATGCCTTGATCCACATCAACGGGATTGCAGTAGAGAGAGTCAGCAGTTATGTTGCTCGGCGTCTACATCACCGAGGACTTGACATTGACCAGCAACACCACCACTCTTGTCAAGAAGACGCAACATTGTCTCTACTTCCTAAGGCGGCTGAAGAAATTAGGCATGCCACCACGGGTTCTCTCCAAATACTACTACTGCACCATCGAGATCATCCTGACCGGTTGCATCATGGCCTGGTACGGGAATTGCTCCGTCCACGACCGCAAAACCCTACAGCCGGTGGTAAAGACGGCACAGTACATTATTGGACCATGCTCCCAATCATACAGGACATCTACTCGAAATGGTGCCTGTGGAAGGCCAGCAGCATCATCAAGGACCCCACACACACCAGCAATGAACTGTTCACTCCCTTACCGTCGGGTAGACGGTATCGGACCATGAGGTCAGATACAGTAGCTTGCGAAAGTATTCAGCCCCTTGGCATTTTTCCTATTTTGTTGCCTTACAACCTGGAATTAAAATAGATTTTTGAGGCGCATAACTATTCACCACCCCAAAGTCAATACTTTGTAGAGCCACCTTCTGCCACATCAATCCCGGCCTTTATTAATAATAAGTTCATCAATGACTTTGTCCCCACAGTGACCGTATGCACCTATCCTAACCAGAAGCCATGGATTACAGGCAACATCCACACTGAGGTAAAGGCTACAGCTGCCGCTTTCAAGTAGCAGGACACTAATCAGGACGCTTATGAATAATCCCCCTCCGACGAACCATCAAACAGGCAAAGCGTTAATACAGGACCAAGATAGAATCCTTCTACACCAGCTCTGACGCTTGTCAGATGTGTCCGGGTTTGCAAACTGTCACGGATTACAAAGGGAAACCCAGCTGCGAGCTGTCCAGTCACGTGAAACTACCAGACGAGCTAAATACAGTGCATTCAGAAAGTGTTCAGACCCCTTGACTTTTTCCACATTTTCTTACTTTACAGATTTATTGTAAAATGGATTCAATAAATACCAGAAGCCATGGATCTACACACAAGTCATCAATCTACACACAATACCCGGTGCATCGTGTTTCCATTGATCATCCCTGAGATGTTTCTACAACTTGATTTCTACAAATATCTGCAGCATTGATGGTCGCCAAGAACACAATGGCCTCCATCATTCTTAAATGGAAGAAGTTTGGAACCACCAAGTCTCTCCCTAGAACTGGTAACCAAGAACCTCTGTGGAGATAGGAGAACCATCCAGAAGGATGACCATCTCTGCAGCGCTCCACCAATCAAGCCTTTATCGTGGATTGGGCAGACGGAAGCCACTTTTCAGTAAAAGGCACATGACAGCCCGCTTGAAGTTTGCCAAAAGGCACCTAAAGGACTCTTAGACCATGAGAAAAAAGATTCTCTGGTCTGATGAAACTAAGATTGGACTCATGGGCCTGAATGCCAAGCGTCACATCTGGAGAAAATCTGGCACCATCCCTACCGTGAAGCATGGTGGTGGCAGCATTATGCTGTGGGGATGTTTTTCAGCGGCAGGGACTGGGAGGCTAGTCAGGAAAACATGAACAGAGCAGATCCTTGATGAAAACCTGCTCCAATGCACTCAGGACCTCAGACTGGGGCAAAGTTTCACCTTCCAACAGGACGACCCTAAGCACACAACCAAGACAATTCAAGAGGGGCTTCGGGACAAGTCTCGATGTCTTTGAGTGGCCCAGCCAGAGCACGGACTTGAACCCGATCGAACATCTCTGTAGAACTGAAAATAGCTATGTACTGATGCTCCCCATCCAACCTGACAGAGATTGAGAAGATATGCAGAGAAGAAAGAAATATAGGTGTGCCAAGCTTGTAGCGTCATACCCAAGAAGATTCGAGGCTGTAATCCTTGCCAAAGCTGCTTCAACAAAGTACTGAGTGAAGGGTCTAAATACTTATGTAAATGTAATATTTCCGTTTTTATTATGAATAAAACTTGGTCTGAATATTTTCCGAATGCACTGTACCTTCTACACTGAACCATGCATTAGTGCACCAGCTGTGATGACTGTGTGATCACACTCTCCGTAGCCGATGTGAGTAAGACCTTTAAACATGTTAACATTCACAAGGCTGCATTGTTCTTACATTACACTTGATCAGTATAGCTTTTTAGCGAGGTGAAATGAGTTTACGAGATTTCAGATAATTGATGTTTAAAGATAAAAATAAAAAAAATAGATAAGAGTGAAGATGTCCTCCTCTTCCCCCTTCCTCCTCTCCCCTCTCTTCTCTTCCTCCTCTTCTCTCTTCTCCCCCTTCTCCCCTTCCTCCTCTCCCCAGCCTCCTCCTCTCATCTCTCTCCTGCCCTTCCTCCTCTCCCCCCTCGTCTCTCCTTCCTCCTCTCCTCATCGCCCCCTTCTCCTCTACCCTCTTATTTCCACCCTCTTCCCTCGATATATTCATCTCTTGCACTCCTCACTTTTATTATTTTGTATTTTTATATAACCTTCATTTAACTAGGCAAGTCAGTTAAGAACTAATTATTCTTTACAATGATGGCTTACCAAAAGGCAAACGGCCTCCTGCGGGGATGGGGGCTGGGATTAAAAATAAAAATATACGACAAAACACACATTACGACAAGAGACACAACACAACACTACATAAAGAGAGACCTAAGACAACAACATAGCATGGCAGCAACACATGACAACACAGTAGCAACACAACATGGCAGCAGCATAACATAGTAGCAGCACAAAACATGGTACACATTTTATTGGGCACAAACAAAAGCACAAAGGGCAAGAAGATAGAGACCAAAATATGGCACGCAAAGCAGCCACAACTGTCAGTAAGAGTGTCCATGATTGAGTCTTTGAATGAAGAGATTGAGATAAAGCTGTCCAGTTTGAGTGTTTGTTGCAGCTCGTTCCAGTCACTAGCTGCAGCGAACAGAAAGGACGAAGGACCCTGGGATGTGTGACCAGAGGAAAAAACAGTCGCTTATAGTGGACTTTTCTCAATCTCAAGAGAAATAAAAGTGTTTCTCAAACTATTGTTTTGGAATCATTTAAGTCCGAAGTATTTCTCCTAAAACCCCCTTAGGAGCACCAATGAAAATGCTAAAGAGAATGGACCATAATACAACAAGAGAAGTACGGGAGAAAAATAAGAAAACCAAGTTCTCTCATTTATGAATAGCTGTGCTCATTGACTACTGAGTTTTTGTCACGTTCCTGACCTGTTTTCTGTTAGTTTTGTATGTGTTAGTTGGTCAGGACGTGAGTTTGGGTGGGCAGTCTATGTTTTCTGTTTCTATGTTGGTTTAAAGGGTGACCTGATATGGCTCTCAATTAGAGGCAGGTGGTTTTCATTTCCTCTGATTGAGAGTCATATTAAGGTAGGTGTTTTCACACTGTTTGTTGTGGGTGGTTGTCTCCTGTGTCTGTGTTTGTCGCGCCACACGGGACTGTCTCGGTTTGTTTGTACGTTCGTTCTTTTATGTAGTCAGTTTTCCTGTTCTTGCGCTCTTCGTGTTTCATGTAAGTTCGTACGTTCAGGTCAGGAACGTGACAGTTTTCTCCTAACGGTCCTTTCGAGCAATTAAAAGACATGAGAGAGAAATAGCCATTTTGATACTTATGTGAGACAAATTATCTTTGTTTGAGATGAACATTTAAGCACTATCTGAGAAGTATAAGATTATATTGATATATATATATATATATATCAATATAATCTCCCCAGTATCTCACTCTTGTCTTATATGTGTCTCATGAAATTATTTGGGAGCAATAGCCTGAGAATTACATGACAACACATGGAGAATAAATGAGACATAATAGAGATGTAATTGTAAGGTACCATATTATTTTATTCACACCTTTTGAAACAATGAAATGCAATTTCAAAGCTGAATGTAACAGTATTTAACAGTAACAACACTGTATTCACAGTAGCACATTGTTCTTAATGTAATGCTTTTAATGTTGAGCGCATGTAAAATGAGCCCATCATCTACAGAGACACATTGAACATGAGTGTGCTCTTGTTTCCAAGGAAAATAAGATGAATACAGTAAAGCGGAAACCAAGTACCCAATACAAAACTGTCTATTCGACAATTAATATTGAAACCAATTAAGCAATTTGTTCAATTAAGACGACGCTATGATCAATACTATCACAAGAGGCACTGTAGTAAACTGGAAGCAGCACAAGTGTCACGACTCCGACCGAGGCAGGCTCTCCTTCCCGTTCGGGTGGCGCTCGGCGGTCGTCACCGGCCTATTAGCTGCCACTGATCCTTTTCTCCCCCTCCTTATGTGTTTATTGGTTACACCTGTTTTGTATTTGTTTGTAATTAGTTGGGCTTATCAGTCAGCCGGCCCGCCCGTTTTTTTGTGCGGGATTGTTAGTTTGTAAGCGTGGTGTTTGTTTCGGACTATACGTGTTTGTGTATGTTCGAGTTTGTTACTGGACTGTTTTCGTTCCCCCCGTGTCTGGGGCAGTTTATGGAGAGCACCCAGTGTATAGTAGGGTGGCCGAAGTTCTCCGTGTTTCATTAAAGGAACATTTGTTATTGCATCCTCTGTTTCCTGCGCCTGACTTCGCACTCCGACACCCAGTCCTTACAACAAGCTAATGGAAAAATATAATGGAACACTGACCAGTATCAGTTTCTAAAGAAAGTCATTAGCTTAGCTAGAGCTGTTTCAACTGTGCTGCTGAACACTGAGCAAACACTGTTTTATGTTCGAGTTTGTTGGCATTGGTTGGGGTTGTTTTGGGCAGTGTGCAAGGGGCTTTTAAGGTAAACTTTTTTGTAACCAAGTTTAGCATAACCAACATGAATTTAGAATTATAAGGTTCTATCTGGCATATATATATATATATTTTTTTTTTTGGGGGGGGGGGTGTTATTGACATAATATTGATCTAAAATCTGTTCTTTAAATGTATATGAAGTTAATATTTTTGCATATCTAAATGTCCTAGAATGTGGATACTTGGTACTCTTAGTACCTTCCGGGTGATGACCTTGTTGAGCAATAAAAGTTTACTACACTAAATTACAGTTTTGTGAGATGGGAAAACTCTGATGCTCAATATCTCAGAAGAACTCAGAACCCAAATAGAATCTTATAATTCTAAGATCATGACAAATAAAATGTACACTGACAAAATGGAGTCCTAACTCAAATGCAGTTATTAACTAAAATAACAACACGGTGCCGGCACTTGTTAATGAAGGCCTTCTGTCACGGCCGTCATAAGGAGGAGAACAAGGTGCAGCGTGGTAAGCGTACATTCTTCTTTATTTAAAGAATGAACACTGAACAAAACGAACAAAATAACAAAACAGCCTTGAAGCTAATATGGCTAGTGCAGACAGGCAACTAAACATAGAATAAGAACCCACAAAACCAAAAGAGAAATTGCCACCTAAATATGATCCCCAATCAGAGACAACGATAAACAGCTGCCTCTGATTGGGAACCAATTCAGGCCACCAAAGACCTACAATTACCTAGACATACCAAAACCCCTAGACATACAAAACCCCCTAGACAATTCAAAAACAAGCATACCCACCCTTGTCACACCCTGACCTAACCAAAATAATAAAGAAAACATAGATAACTAAGGTCAGGGCGTGGCACCTTCTTTAGTTTACCAGACTCCACCCCCTTCCAGCCGTCCATGGATGCAAATGCATGACATAAGTTGCAGTTGATAAACTGAGAAAATTAAGTTGTTTAAGAAAGTGTTTGGTGGAAAGTATAAACTAAAAGCCTTAAATGTCAGATCCACATTTCAACTCATGTCTTCTGAACAGTACCCCCATCCCCCATCTCTCCCAAATGGATATGTGAGGTTCTATGTGTGGATATTGTATGTTGCCCTAGTTTATCAAAGGTTATACTTATTCAGGATTGCTTTCACTCGGGCCTGCTCCAGCATCGATTTGCCTTCAGGACACTTTCCATGCCGTCCAAAAGCAACAGCGTTGACACACTCCTTGTCACTGAAAAAAATGGTCAAAAAGGAGATGAAACAGGCGGAGGCATTCACGCTGTGATGTTTGATGAATTGCGGCAAGATTAAATGATGATATGTATAGACCACAGCCCGGATACAGCTCCTGCTTGCACATCCTAATAGGTGCAGCAGATGCCACCTCTTGGAATTTCTTAAGACTGTCACACAAGCCTCTCACAGCTTTGACTTTGTCAGGGCCTGTAATAAAACATTACTTGTGAGTATTATGAGACAATGACAACTATAATGTACTGCTTATCAGACAAGCAAAGTGAAAGATTGAAACTACATCTTACTCAAGCTCAATAGCACCTCTTCCATTTTTCTCTTTTCCCCCATTAGTTTAAAAACTTGCTGTCTTTTCCTCCATTAGTTTAAAAACTTGCTGTCTGCAGATCTGGCATGGCTGCCATGGTCTGTGTTCATCTTCCATGGGCTCCCCATATTCGCTCTGTGGACTGCGGTCAATAACAACTGTGTCAGCAGAAGCAGAAGACGAAGAAGATGAAGGTGTTGGAGCTCTGGATATGCATTCAGTGGACCTGGTTCTTCAGATGACAGCAGCATGCCCGTGAATGACTCCCTGGGAGTCAAATCTCTCAACAAAGGGGTGTTAACCTGCTGGTCAAGGTTCAAAATCTTGGGCCAGCTCCAGGAGAGTCCGAGTCTGGAGCTTGGGAAGGGGGGAAGTGGGCACCATCCTGGTGGTGTGGGGGGAATAGGCGGTGGGGCTGGGGGCCCATTAGAGCTTGGGAGGGGAGAAATGTGCACTATCCTGGTGGGGTGGGGGGTATAGAAGATGCGGCTGGGAAGGATGAGACTGAAGAGGATGTTCTAAATTCTTGCCATAAAATCTGGCAGCAGAATCTTCTTCACCTACTTTTTGGTTGCCTTCCTGGGCTCTTCATTGACTTTTGTATATTCTACTGTAGCTCTGTAAAATCTGCCATCTGCCCACTTTGCCAAAACTTTCTCGCCAGGCCGCAAGATGTTGAACTGCAAAATGGGCGTTTCATTTTCCTGAAGGATGTCTTGAATTTCAAATATCTTTGCTGAGTATCCATCCTCAAACCTCACAAAGGCAAACAGACCTGAAAAGACCAATACATTAACACTAGAAGCACTGAGCAGTCAACATTACCATTGTGGGATTTAAAAAACAATCCCACACACTGCTCAGAACCAATACAAACAATTGTGCAAGTAAAATTTTTTTTTTTTTAAACCTCCCGTGTCATCAGCATCATGAGAAGGATCTTCTTGTTCCATCTCCCTGACTTTAGGTGCTGGCTTGCGCTGTCTCTTTGGTAACTCTCTAGCTGGCAGACACTTCTTCATTATTTCTATTTATTTATTTATTTTTACCGTGCACCTGGCGACCGTGTCAGCGTGCACTGCGCCCGGCCCGTCACAGGAGTCGCTAGTGCGTAATGGGACAAGAACATCCCTGCAGGCCAAACCCTCCCCTAACACGGACGACATTGGGCCAATTGTGCAATTAACACATTTACAAAGAGGGAAAGATGTAAGAGGACTATCCGTACCAAACATTAAATTGTATTTCCAGGCACTAGCATTTCACCCCATCCTCAATTGGTTTACACATGATTCTTTTACCCCCTGGCTGAGTATACAGAGAAATATGGTGTCTCGTATTGCCTCAGAAGTGGTGGTCTTCACTGATATATCCCTTAAACAATCCAAACTACGCTTTTGTCACATTATTGCTCACACAATTTATATTTGGCACAAAATGGAAAAACAATTTAACTGGGAATCAAAATGGCATGCCCAATATATTTACAAGCATATTCCAAAATTTAACAATAATGCAGGGTGGTATCTTTCATCCCCCAAATGGTCTAAATGTAGAATCTGTACCCTAAACGATATCATGGACAGTAATGGTTTGAGAACATGCCAATATTTAAAAGATACATACACATTACCAGGCAACTATTTTTTCTATATTTACCACGTTCTATATTTACTACCAAACATAGTTTCCGGGTTGGGAGGGAGGATTCAGATTCAGAAAAATGTCCTCATAGGAAAATCATCTTGCAGCAGTCAAAAAACATCTCACATATAAAAATTAAAAATAAATAGCAAAGGATATTTACAAGCAAATAGGCAGGGTAAGTACAGTTTCATAGTGCAAGTGCTAAGTGCAATTAATCCAATATTTTTTGTTGCATTCCGAATAAAAGAGTACTTGGCCCTATTTTTTTTAACCTTAGGTAGTCTGTACCTGCGGCCAGAGGGAAGGAGCTGGAATTCAGGGTGGAGTGGATGGGAAGAGTCAACCACTATTTTATTCGCCTTATGCAAGGCTCTGCCCAGGTAGAGGGATGACAGTTCTTGCTGTTGCTGCCCCATGATTTTTCTGGAAGTCCTGACTATCTTGCCCAACAATTTTTTCTGTGCATCCCTGATATTCCCAAACCAGCCAGTCAAGCAGTAGGACAGAATGCTCTCAATGAATGATGTATGAAAGATGGTTACATCAACATAAAAAAAAAAATCTGTTTCCGTAGGAAATACAGTCTCTGTTGGCCTTTCTTAAAAATAGTGCCAGTACGCTGATCCCATGACAGCTTGTTGTCAATGACTAGCCCAAGGTATTTGTACTCCTCCACTATTTCAATGGTCGCACCTTTTATCAGTGATGGTGTGTGCATGGTTGCGTTCCTTTGGAAGTCAATCACCATGTCTTTTGTATTTAATGTGTTTAATTTTAGATGGGATGACTCACACTAGACAGTAAAATCATTCAGAGCCGGTCAGTGCTCTGCCTCATCCCCTTTGAGAAGACTGACCAAAGCAGTATGGTCAGCATATTTTACTAGATATCTGATAATGCAATAGCTAGGCCTATATCTGAAGTGTGCACATATAAGATCTGGCACGCGGAGGAATGCGTTCACACACTCACTGTTTCTACCTATGAGCTAGTGAGCTAGCTAGCTAACTTGTCTTGTACTCACAATGTCAGCATTTGATAACAACATGAGTGGAAGGGGAATTCCAATTCATGGAAAAAAGTAGCCTACATAACAAGTAAAGTTAAAGGAGTGGAAACGTATTAGCCTGATCATCGACGTTGGCCTACCTGGATGGATTTTCACTCACCATGCTTTGATGATGACAGTTCCAAAACTCAGTTATTGCATGTGGTCGTTATTTATCTCAGATACAAACCATTGAATAGGCTATGACAAATGCACGGGGATACTGGCTGTAAAATTCATTAAATCAATTGATATGATCTGGCAGTTTGCGTGGCGGGTTTTATGTAAAAAAATACATTTTAACAGATATAGTCGTATTGTGGTGGGTGCATGTGATGTGGACCAGGTGGTGTTTTCAAGAAAATGGACCTGCACAGAACTGAGTAAGTGGGAAAATCTCAATTGGTTTACAGTGCATTGAAAAAGTATTCATCCCCCTTGGCGTTTTTCCTATTTTGTTGCAATACAACATGTCATTTATAATTGATTTTTAAGTAATGGACATACACAAAAGTCTAAATTGGTGACGTGAAATGAAAAAAATAACATGTTTCAAATCATAAAACTTTTTTTTTTTAAATGGAAAACTGGTGCGTGCATGCAACATGCATACCAATTTGAAGATGAAAAATATTTTTTGTGGTAAAACAAACAAGAAATAAGACAAAAAACAGTAAACTTGAGAATGCATAACTATTCACCCCCAAAGTTAATATATTGTAGAGTCACCTTTTGCAGCAATTACAGCTGCACGTCTCTTGGGGTATGTCTCTATAACCTTGGTACACCATGTCACTGGGATTTTTGCCCATTCTTCAAGGCAAAACTGCTCCAGCCCCGTCAAGTTGGTTGGGTTCCGCTGGTGTACAGAAATCTTTAAGTCATACCACAGATTCTCAATTGGATTGAGGTCTAGGCTTTGACTAGGCTATTACAAGACATTTAAATGTTTCCCCTTAAACCACTTGAGTGTTGCTTTAGCAGAATGCTTTGGTTAGGGTCATTGTCCTGCTGGAAGGTGAACCTCTGTCCCAGTCTCAAATCTCTGGAAGACTGAAACAGCTTTCAGTCAAGGATTTCCCTCTATTTAACACCATCCATCATTCCTTCCATTTTGACCAGTTTCCCAGTCCCTGCCGATTAAAAACATCCCCACAGCATGATGCTGCCACCACCATGCTTCACTGTGGGGATGATGTTCTCAGGGTTATGAGAGTTGTAGGGTTTGCTCCAGACATAATGTTTTCCTTGATGGCCAAAAAGCTACAATTTAGTCTCATCTGACCAGAGTACCGTCCATATGTTTGGGGAGTCTCCCACCTGCCTTTCGGTGAACACTAAACTTGTTTGCTTATTTTCTTCTTGAAGCAATGGATTTTTTCTTGCCATTCTTCCGTAATGCCCAGCTCTGTGGAGTGTACGGCTTAAAGTGGTCCTATGGACAGATACTCCAATCTCCACTGTGGAGCTTTGCAGCTCCTTCAGGGTTATCTTTGGTCTCTTTGTTGCCTCTCTGATTAATGCCCTCCTTGCCTGGTCTGTGAGTTTTGGTGGACGACCCTCTCTGGCAGGTTTGTTGTGATACCATATTCTTTCCATTTTTTTAATCATGGATTTAATGGTGCTCTGTGGGATGTTCAAAGTTTTTTCTATTTTTATAACCCAACCCTGATCAGTACTTCTTCACAACTTTGTCCCTGACCTGTTTGGAGAGCTCCTTGGTCTTCATGGTGCCGCTTGCTTGGTGGTACCCCTTGCTTAGTTGTGTTGCAGACTCTGGGGCCTTTCAGAACAGAACTATATATACTGAGATCATGTGACAGATCATGTGACAATTAGATTGCACACAGGTGGACTTTATTTAACTACTTATGTATCTTCTGAAGGTAATTGGTTTCACCAGATCTTATTTAGGGGCATCATAGCAAAGGAGGTGAACACATATGCACACCACTTTTCTGGTTTTTATTATTTTTTATTATTTGATTTTTTTTTTCACTTCAGCAATTTGTACTATTTTGTGTATGTCTATTACATAAAATCCAAATAAAAATCCATTTAAATTACAGGTTGTAATGCAACAAAATAGGAAAAAAGCCAAGGGGATGAATACATTTGCAAGGCACTGTAAAGCTGTTTGTACAGCAGGGTTAGGGTTTGAAAAAGGAAAATAGTTATGTAAGCAGTACTGGATTATGAATTCTTATTATTTTGTCATTTCAATTCTATGAACATATAAATATAATATGATTGGTATAAAGTGAAACAGGATGACAACTAACCATACACATTTTACTTTGAAATAGGCCTAATAGAGACAATTAGCTTACCCTTTGTGGAAGTGCTTGAGCTATGTCAGTATGCTGAGTCAAGGTTTTGAATAAAGTAGTTATTGTTATCTGTATAATTTCATGTTAATCACTTGCAACTACAGTTCTGAAATTAAATACAGGGAATAATGTGCCATTTTCACTTCATGTGCGTAAAATATCTCTATTGCAACAGCTGTGGAGCACTTGGAATGTATTGGGCTAAAATTATCCTAGGGTTAGGGCTAGGATTAGGTCAAGGTCTAGGGTTTTCAGTTTTTGTTTTTGTCATTTATTCTGCTTTCATAATATTCCAATGATTAAAAGCAACCTTTCGTGAAAGCAAAGCTGAAGCCCCAGATCCAGTCTACCCAGATCGCCATTGAGAGACTGCTGGTCTGATCTGGTTGCTGCTCTGCTCTCTATAGTGTTGGATAGTCTGAAGGACTATATCAGGCAATTGAATTGTGTATTCTTTTGAAGAGTTGAATTGTCTTTGGAAGATGCATTGTATTTTGTCAGGGACATGCAAAGAAAAATATTAATTTCCGTGTACCATGTTATGTCATTTACTCTTTTGTTTTGTGATAAAACATTTATTGTTACTAATGTGTGATATGTAATTGTATTCCATTTTGTAAGTGCCATAAGACTATTACAGTATAAAATAATAATGGAAGGGAAATAATAAGGGAAAGGATCCAGATGAATTCCATTGCCTCTGTACGCGTCCCTGCAGTTCAACATGGTGAACACTGGGTGGCAGTCAGTGAAAGGCCCCAAAATAAACTCCAGGTATGCCTGTTGACAACTAAAGCATAACTGATTAACAAAGCAATCTTCTCTCTATTCCCTCTTTTATTACCTAGTTTACCTTTTCATATTTTCGTTATGTTTGTCCATTGGTATGTTTGTACTGAAATTTGTACAAATACTATGTTCCCTAATAATAGGCATTGGCTTATCGGTTTCACACCAAGAAGCATATGGCATGTGGGACAGTAGTACTGCCAGATTTCAAAATGAATTAAAATAGAAAAGGAAAACTTGGAATTTGATCAATAGTGCCGTACTGCTGTACTCCCTTGAGTTGGATAACATAATAACGGCCTAAAGGCAGGGGTAATAGAGCACCCATACTAGCTCGAAAAGACAACAACCTTGATATTATCTCTCAAAAATACCAGATAGAGACATATTTCATGGGATGTATGCTACTAACTGCACAAAGCTTTTAAACGATTGTACACAAGATACTGTACAACATAGGCCATAGAATGTGAGGCATTCAATAGCTTCATATACTCCAATGGCAATTTTATATTGCTTTCAACAATTTCCACCAAACAATTTACATTTACTTGAAGAACGGTGGAGATGCACAGTTTGGTAACAGAATGAAGGCACAAACAACACAAACTTACCAAACTTTAGCAACTGTGCGTTATTTTTGGAAAATGTTCTTCGGAAATTGCTCTAAAATTCCACTAAACTGCTAGTTATGATCATGCACGTCTCAGTGTACTGATTCATATTTTATCAATGCTGAACATACGAAAAAAACGTTCCTTTTTATGCAAAAGGCCAACTACAGAGCAATGAGACTCTGGTCTCATCTGACACGGTTTCTACAATCTAAATCCCTGCTCAGTGTGTGAACCTGACCCCTGCTGTGCTTCGATGGAGAACAGAGCGGATAGAGGACACTTGTCTGGTGTTTCATCTCCAACCTCTCTCTGGCTTTTGACGGGTGCCACTGAGGCTAGGCCTTGTCAATACAACTCATATGCTTCATATTTATAACCTCCTCTCTATCTTACTGTGAGAGCCTATGATGCATTATTTATGCCAGCCAAGAGGATACATTTAATTTGAAAACTTACTGATGCATTGGATAAGATATTGTCAATCCCAGCTAAAAAAACGGTATGAAATTGTAGGTTAACTCATTCACCTTCATCGATAGGCCTATATTTAATTCAGTTTGTGCTACAGATAAAACCATGTATTTAACTAAATCATATAGGGGATACCTAGTCAGTTGTACAACTGAACACCTTCAACTGAAATCTATCTTTTGCATTTAACCCAACCCCTCTGAATCAGAGAGGTGCGGGGGACTGCCTTAATCAACATGCATATCTTCAGCACCTGGAGAACAGTGGGTTAACTGCCTTGCTCAGGGGCTGAACAACAGATTTTTACTTTGTCAGCTCGGGGATTTAATCCAGCAACCTTTTGGTTACTAGCCCAGTGCTCTAACCACTCTAACCACTAGGCTACCTACCTAGTGGGTGTTCCAATCCAACAAATACATGTTTGATTGGAACACCCATTATCAATCAATCAATCAATCAATCAAATGTATTTATAAAGCCCTTTTTACGTCAGCTGATATAACAAAGTGCTATACAGAAACCCAGCCGAAAAGCCCAAACAGTGAGCAATGCAGATGTAGAAGCACGGTGGCTATTATAACACATTCCAACATGTTCCTTTGATTGACATTTACTTCACATTGGAGAGAAACCTCAATTTCCTTGTTGTCAGGTGTCATGTTCAACATTAATCTGTTAGTGTGTAGGGGGCCCTATTTTCACTTTGGGAAAAAATCGTGCCCAATTTAAACGGCCTCGTACTCTATTCTAGATCGTACAATATGCATATTATTATTACTATTGGATAGAAAACACTCTCAAGTTTCTAAAACCGTTTGAATTATATATGTGAGTAAAACAGAACTCATTTTGCAGCAAACTTCCTGTCAGGAAGTGAAAAATCTGAAATCGAGGCTCTGTTCCAGGGCAATCCTATTCAATTGCTTGAAATCTATGGATATACATGCACTTCATACGCCATCCACTAGATGTCAACAGGCAGTGGAAGGTGGAATGGGGTGTCTAGCTTGATCTGAGGTCGAACAAGAGCTCTTGGAATGACGTGACCCCAATTTCCTTTGCCTGCCAAGGCGCGGGACGGAACCCCAGATTGCCTTCTGAAAAGCTTTCGGTATAGACGGCTAATATCTCCGGCTTTGATTTTATTTGATACATGTGATAATATCATCGTAAAGTATGTTTTTTCAATATAGTTTTATCAGATTATTGAACGTTTATCGGGAGTTTTGGCGTTTCCGTTCTCTGCGTTTGGTGAAGATGGACATCTTCGCGCCACTTGGCTAGCTAAGGTTGTTAATTCGACAGGCGAAGAGGACATTCTAAAACCAAACAACGATTTATTCTGGACAAAGGACTCCTTGTACAAGATTCTGATGGAAGCTCAGCAAAAGTAGGAACCATTTATGATGTTATTTCGTATTTCTGTGGAAAATGTTTAGTTCTATTTTCCGCCCTCATTGCAGGCGCTGTCTCGCTATAACGTAAGCTGTATGTCGTACTAAAGTTATTTTTAAAAATCTAACACGGCGATTGCATTAAGAACTAGTGTATCTTTCATTTGCTGTACAACATGTATTTTTTAGTAAAGTTTATGATGAGTTCTTTGATTAGATTAGGTGACTGTCCAAAATATCTCCGGATAATTTTGTGCAGTTTGGCTACGTATTCACATTGTAAAACCACGATTTGTACCGCTAAATATTCACATTTTCGAACAAAACATATATGTATTGTGTAACATGATGTTATAGGACTGTCATCTGATGACGTTTGTCAAGGTTAGTGAATAATTTAATATCTTTTGCTGGTTTTTGCAATCGCTACATTTTGCTGCTGATAAATGCGTTTGTGTGGTTGGCTATTGTGGTTAGCTAATATAATGCTATATTGTGTTTTCGCTGTAAAACACTTAAAAAATCTGAAATATTGGCTGGATTCACAAGATGTTTATCTTTCATTTGCTGTACACCATGTATTTTTCATAAATGTTTTATGATGAGTATTTAGGTATTTCACGTTGCTCTCTGTAATTATTCTTGCTGCTTCGGTGCTATTTGTGATTGTAGCTGCAATGTAAAACTATGATTTTATACCTCAAATATGCACATTTTTTGAACAAAACATAAATGTATTGTGTAACATGTTATAAGACTGTCATCTGATGAAGTTGTTTCTTGGTTAGTGACTAATTATATCTATATTTTGTCGGTTTTTTGAAAGCTACCTATGCGGTGGATAAATAGCATTGTGTGTTTGGCTTTTGTGCTGAGCTAACATAAATATATATTGTGTTTTCGCTGTAAAACATTTTAAAAATCGGACATGTTGGCTGGATTCACAAGATGTTTATCTTTCATTTGCTGTGTTGGACTTGTTAATGTGTGGAAGTTAAATATTTCTAAAAAATATTTTTTTAATTTCGCGCTCTGCGAAGGCAGCGGAATGTTGTGGGTGTTCCGCTAGCGGAACCCCGGGGCGAGAAAGGTTAAAAGGCCATTCATATTTAATTACAAACATTGTCTGTGTCCCAAATGGCACTTTATTCCTAATATAGTGCACTACTTCCGACCAGGGCACTGGTCAAAAGTAGTACCCTATGTAGGGAATAGGGTGCGATTTGGAACGTAGGTCTCACTTTTTGAGTTGGGCTCCGATATGGGCCGGTGCTTTATTTAGCCTGGCGCTTCAGCCAGCAGAACATATTTGAGGAAGGTAGTATGACCTTAATATGTCAGACCCAAAAGTCCCTGGCTGAGTCAGACTGCCAATATTATATCAGGATCAGCACTTTTGAATAAGTGGTACAGTAGAGACTACAGAGCTTCCCTACCCAAATCACAGAAGACTGTAGATGCACTGATCTGTGCTGTCTTGTAAGCGTTTGCTACCACTGTGTAGTGGCGGATGTATTGCAGCTCTGGTTTGAGCTGGACAGGTTAACACACTGTATCTTTATTTTGAGCTGGACGGACAAGAAAATACACTTATGGCAGAATATCTATATCAATGACATACAGTGAATATGAGTAAAGATGATGTTTCAATATGATTAGATATATGTCAATATGATAAGTCAATACTGCAGATCCAACCTTGACCTTGCCACATGCCCTATACTGTATCATATATCAAGCAATGATATGTATATATGACAAGTTGGGTGTACCATTTTCATGACAGCTGTATACATTTAGCTTTTGACCTTGTTAAACTGTCATGTTTATTTGTAATGCATATCGTTTCCGATGCAATACATACAGTATAGCTAAACCTATATCTGAACTGAGTATCTAATACACCTCCCCTCTATATTCATACAGATACATATCAAGAACAGTAGCAGGGACTTCATTTCAAACTAATGATTTCAAATGAACAGGTACAGTATGCATACAAAATGGTTTGTAACCAAGGAATCAACAGTGGGTTTTTGTGGCCTATCTATCCTATATCGTCCCATGGGATGGGGGTAGCTAGGGTTTCACAATCTTGGCATCTGTAAGTAATATGTTTCAGGAAAATGCACCTCATGGACATCATGCCATTTGGCTGCAGAACAGGGGAAAATGGTTTGTCCACAAGTCTACTGTTGCATAGATACAGTGGGGTATGGAATTATTGGATCCCCTGATAAAGATGAGCAAAAAATACTATAAAATAGATACAAATACTGAGCTATATTGTATGCTAAAAAACATATTTGTAAAAATGATTTTATACTAATACAATTGCTCAGAGAAATAGATTTTGTTTAACAAGTAATAAACAAATCTAAAATATTATTGGATCCTGTCACGGCCGTTGTAAGGAGGAGACCAAGGTGCAGCGTGCTATATGTACATTCTTTATATAAGAATGAACACTGAACAAACAAACAAAATAACAAAACGAACCGTGACGCTAATATGAGTAGTGCAGACAGGCAACTAAACATAGAACAAGAACCCACAAACACCAAAGGGAAAATGGCTACCTAAATATGATCCCCAATCAGAGACAACGACAAACAGCTGCCTCTGATTGGGAACCATATCAGGCCACCATAGACATACAAATCACCTAGACCTACAAAATCCCTAGACATACAAAAAACCCTAGATAATACAAAAACTAACGTACCCACCCTAGTCACACCCTGACCTAACCAAAATATAAAGAAAACAGAGATATATCAGGTCAGGGCATGACAGGATCCCCTGT
This sequence comes from Salvelinus namaycush, assembly GCF_016432855.1. Classification (NCBI taxonomy): domain Eukaryota; kingdom Metazoa; phylum Chordata; class Actinopteri; order Salmoniformes; family Salmonidae; genus Salvelinus; species Salvelinus namaycush. The sequence goes on from NC_052313.1 coordinate 32,419,500, forward strand.
TTTCAATACTCCAACACACTCCCCTTGTGAGGATAACGCAGCTGAGCCTTTTTCTAAAATGTTTTTGGAGATTGGAGAATACATTGGGAGGGAACCATTCATCCATAAATAATCGCTCCTTGGTCTGAGTTTATGGACTACCCTCTTCAATTCAAACCACAGGTTTTCAATGGGGTTCAAGTACGGAGACTGTGGTGAATTAACCATTTATTTGTGGATTTGGATGTGTGCTTGGGGATATTGTCCTGCTGGAAGATCCACTTGCGGCCAAGTTTTAGCCTCCTGGCAGAAGCAAGCAAGTTTTTGGCTAAAATCTTCTGGTACTTGGTAAAGTTCATGATGCCATTGACCTTAACAAGGGCCCCAGGACTAATGGAAGCAAAATAGCCCCATAACCAAAGGTGAAGCCATGGCAGAGCATGGTTGGGCCCAGGCCCTGCCAGATTGAATATTGGTCCACCTAACAGGGCTGTTTAAAAGAAAATGCTTGATTCATTGGATATATTATCTCCTGACTAATAAGAACAGTTGAAAATGCAGTAGGAGGTTCCAGGGATCTAATTGGTTGTATCACAATCATATGGTAAATCAAAAGCTCTTAGCCTACAGTCGGGTAAGCCGTAATTTGCGCAGCAAATATTAAATAGCTGATTGTCCAGTTGGGGCTGTCAGTGAGAATGTCACGTTCGTCGTATGAATCGGACCAAGGCGCAGCGTGGTATGCGTACATTCTTTAATAATTTAAGAATGAACACTGAACAAACTAACCAAAATAATAAAACGACACGTGAAGCTATACAAAAGAGTGCTGACAGGCAACTACACATAGACAAGAACCCACGAACACAAAAGGGAAAATGGCTACCTAAATATGATCCCCAATCAGAGACAACGATAAACAGCTGCCTCTGATTGGGAACCATATCAGGCCACCATAAACATACACATCACCTAGACCTACAAAACCCTAGACTTACAAAAACCCATAGACAATACAAAAACTAGCGTACCTACCCTCGTCATACCCTGACCTAACCAAAATATAAAGAAAACAACATAGATATCTAAGGTCAGAGCGTGATAGAGAAGCATCTAAATTAGCCCTATGCCTATCGCAAAAGTTCAATCACGGGATAAACACAAAAGTCACATTCTGATTGATCCTTTAAAATAATTTAAGCGTGAAGTGTAGTTTTTTCCCATTAGTAGGTTGCACCAGGTCTAATCTCTTGGCACTAGCAGAGAGTGTTGACCATATTGTGCACATATTCGCTGTCCTCATCATTGGGTGAGTCAGCGCCACTGGAAATTTTAGGACAATAATTTCCTCATCCAATCTAGATGGATGACATACCCCCTTTTTGTAGGCCTAGTTTAGATGGTTGCATTCAATGTTTTTCTTGATCTTGGTTTGTTAGTATCAGCAGATTGGCCTAGTCTGTCATTTACGTAGGGTGCCTGTTATTAAAGATTCTGATGATGTCTCCAGACTTGTCGTAAAATTGTATGAAATGTATTTACCAAAATAAACCCCCCCCGCCAAAAAAATTATCTAGCTGGGTATGAGCTGCTTCCCCAAACATGAAACTCACACAACGCCTATGATGTTGTAGCCTATTTCATTATGATTGTTTACTGTCTGACTCAGTCAGACTATTTTGTCAGCATGTTGTTGTAAGCGGTTATAACTTATGTAGTTGTTCTGCCTACTTGTCTATAGTCCTAATAACGGGCTTGTATGCCAAGCAACATTTGTGGTATTGAACACAGATCATCCCGTCTTCATTTTAACGTAAAAAAATTATTTACGTAAAAAATTACTATTATTATAATTATTTACGTAAAAAAATACATAAAGATGTATTACAAAAGTAGTTTGAAATGTTTGGACAAAGCTTACAGGTAACTTTTGAGATATTTTGTAGTCACGTTGTGCTAGTTGGAACCGGTGTTTTTCTGGATCAAACGCGCTAAATAAATGGACATTTTGGATATATATCGACGGAATTAATCGAAAAAAGGACCATTTGTGATGTTTATGGGACATATTGGAGTGCCAACAGAAGAAGCTCGTCAAAGGTAAGGCATGAATTATATCTTTATTTCTGCGTTTTGTGTCGCGCCGGGAGGGTTGAAATATGATGGTCTGTGATTGTTAGCTGGGGTGCTATCCTCCGATAATAGCATTGTTTGCTTTCGCCGTAAAGCATTTTTTAAATCTGACACGTTGGCTGGATTCACAACAAGTGTAGCTTTAATTTGGTATATTGAATGTGTGATTTCATGAAAGTTTATTTTTTATAGTAATTTATTTGAATTTGGCGCTCTGCATTTTCACTGGATGTTGGCCAGGTGGGACGCTACCGTCCCACATATCCCAGAGAGGTTAAATGTGACCTGATTCAGGAAACTAGGCATACGTCGCAAGTCACAACTTCACAGGAGATTCGTTTGATTGTTTCCCAGAGCTGTTTGCTTTTCTAGTTAGAGCCTAATGTTAGCTAGCTACCTGGTTGAACCTGGTTGGTTAGCTCCCAGCGCTGTGACATTGTTGGCACTTTGTTCATTGTTGTACAACACCCGTTGAATATGGCCGGTGTCAGTAAACGTCTGCAAAAAGCGTAATGAAATTGTTGCCGGTTAGACTGTTTAGGCTGAGCTGGTTAGGCTGTTTTCCTGTTATCAAGAGGTAATCAAATCATCGGCCAGAGTGTCAAGTGTGCCCCCCGAGACCGCGCCGAGATGGGGGGGGTAAAGCTTAACAGGGTGTGAACGATGCTGAACGGGTGTAGACAAAGAAGAGCTCTTCACTAGATACCAAAACATTCAAAGGCGATTTTCTCAAAAGTGAGTTTACAAGTTGATCAAAGCAGATTTACTTTCCCATTGATGCTCAAAAGCAGTATATGATAATACCATTTTGTAGCTCTGAGTCTCTATTTTTATCCAATGTAAAATACCCAGTTTCAAATTTAGCTACATAATCCATCATCCGAATCGAGGTGGTGAGTCACAAATATGTTGTGGTATTGTTGCTGTATTTTTGCAGGAAACTGTTGACCCGGTCACTTTAACGATGGCCCCAGGACCAGTGGAAGCAAAATAGCCCCATAACATCAAAGATCCACCACCATATTTTACAGTGGGGTTGAGATATTTTCTGCATATGCACTGTTCTTTCAAATGCCAAACCCACCACAGGCAAATGTGGCCAAAGAGCTTTATTTTCATGTCATGACCATAGAACCAGTTCCAATCCAAGTGCCAATGCCGTTTAGCAAACTCCAAGCGGTGCTATGGTCAGGTGACATGAAAATAGAGGTCTTCGGCCAATCACACCAATGGTGGATTTGGCCTTCAAAAGAACAATGTATATGCAGAAAATACAGTAGCTCATCCCTACTGTAAAATATGGTCATGGATCTTTGATATTATGGGCAGTAGTGTAGGCAGAAATTGATGCGTGGCTGGCCATGAGTAAAACGCTCACAAAAGCGTAAATTCACTTTTTTTTCAACTGAAAGACGACGCCAATAGCCTACCCATTATGTTGCACAACGATTTAAGTCAATATATCATAATTTTTGTCAAAGTATGATATATTTGCGGTTGATGAATAAGTGGTAACTTTGGATATTTTTCTTTCCAATCCTGTGTTCACCTTATGATATGATGTGCTGATACTTTTTAGTCTACATTTCTTTTCAGGGCAGGGCTGGGTTTAATTTGAACGTTCCCTCCCAGCATCATGGCATTATTTATGAATCAAAAACACCTGCAAAGTTCTTCATCTTCACGAGTTGCGACTGAGCTAAGCAATATAATAGATCATCTTTGGCTGAGCCAAACAGTTTTCGCCGTAGTCTACAATTGGCCGCCTGAGTCATTGCACCTCCTTTCTTTTACAAGAAAATTATCATAACCCATTGGACTTATTTTTTAACTAGTCAGTATAAAAAAATATACAGTGCATTCAAAAAGTATTCAGACCCCTTCACTATTTCCAAATGTTCTTACGTTACATCCTTATTCTAAAATTGATTACTTTTTTTCTCCTCATCAATCTACACACAATACCCCGCAATGACAAACCAAAAACAGATTTTTTGAAATGTTTGAAAAAATTAAATAGGAAATATCACATTTACATAAGTATTCAGACCCTTTACTCTTTACTTTGTTGAAACACCTTTGGCAGCGATTAGAGCCTCGAGTCTTCTTGGGTATGACGCTGCAAGCTTGATCCACCTGATTTGGGGGAGTTCGCCCCCATTCTTCTCTGCAGATCCACTCAAGCTCAGTCAGGTTGGATGGGGAGCGTCGCTGCCCAGCTATTTTCAGGGCTCTGGCTGGACCACTCAAGGAAATTCAGAGACCTGTCCCAAATCCACTCCTGCATTGTCTTGACTGTGTGCTTAAAGTTGTTGTCCTGTTGGAAAGTGAACCTTCGCCCCAGTCTGAGGTCCTGAGTGCTCTGGAGCAGGTTTTTATCAAATATATCTCTGTACTCTTCATCTTTCCCTCGATCTGTTCATATTTCCCTCGATCCTGACTAGTCTGCTAGTCCCTGCCGCTGAAAAACATCACCACAGCATGATGCTGCCACCACCATGCTTCACCGTAGGGATAGTGCCAGGTTTCCTCTAGATGTGACGCTTGGCATTCAGGTCAAAGAGTTCAATCTTGGTTTCATCAGACCAGAGAATCTTGTTTCTCATGGTCCGAGACTCCTCTAGGTGGCTTTTGGCAAACTCCAAGTGGGCTGTCATGTGCCTTTTACTGAGGAGGGACTTGAGTCTGGCCACTCTATCATAAAGGCCTGATTGGTGGAATGCTGAGGAGATGGTTGTCCTCCTGGAAGATTCTCCCATCTCCACAGAGGAACTCTGGAGCTCTGTCAGAGTGACCATCCGGTTCTTGGTCACCTCCCTGACTAAGGCGCTTCTCCCCTGATTGCTCAGTTTGGCCGGGCGGTCAGCTCTATGAAGAGTCCTGGTGATTCCAAACGTCTTCCACTTAAGAATGATTGAGGCCACTGTGTTCTTGGGGACAATCAGTGCTGCAGACATTGTTTGGTACCCTTCCCCAGACCTGTGTATTACGTTTCAGGTATAGCCCAGATGCAGATAGAAACAAAAGTTTATTTCTAAATACAGGGGCAGACAAACGATAGGTCAAAGGCATGCCGGGGTCAGTAATCCAGAGAAGGTGCAAAGGGTCCAGAACGGCAGGCAGTCTCAGGGTCAGGACTGGCAGAAGGGTCAACACTGGGAAGGACTAGGAAACAGGAGCAAAAAAACAAACAGGAGCAGGGGAACAAATGCTGGTAGGTTTCACAAACAAAACGTGCTGGCAAAAAACAAATAGAGAACACGGGTATAAATACACAGGGGATAATGGGGGAAATGGGTGACACCTGAAGGGGGGTGGAGACAAGCACAAAGACAGGTGAAACAGATCAGTGTGTGACAGTACCACAACCCAGGGGCGCCACCTGGCGTCCAACCTGGGTGCATACCTGGTTGACCGGGGTGCCGGCTCCTCCGTGCCATAACCCTCCCAGTCAACCAGGTACTGGAACCCCCTGCCCGAGTTCGAAACTTCAGGAGACGTCTCACCATGTACGCTGGTTTGCCGTCGATGAGACGGGGGAGAGGGGTGGGCCTGGAAACAGGAGACAAAGTGCTGTGAGACATTGGTTTAACTCTGGAAACATAAAAGGCGGGATGTATACGAAGGGTACGGGGCAACAGAAGACAAACAGCAGAGGGGCTAATAACTTTGGAGATGGGAGGGGCAGATCCCGGCTGGACAGCCATATCTTCTGCACGAGACGATACCGGAACACCAGGGTCCGTTGGCGATCCGCTTGTCGTCGATACCTAGAGGTGGTCTTAAGGAGGGCCGACCGGGCTCTCATCCAGGTACGACGACAGCGGCAGACAAATATCTGGGCCGAAGGTATGCTGACCTCTTCTTCTTGTTCAGGGAAGAGCGGAGGCTGATACCCCAGGGGACACTCAAAAGGTGATAGGCCCGTGGCAGAGCAGGGAAGGGTGTTGCGGGCGTATTCGACCCACATAAGCTGCTGGTTCCAGGTGATGGAGTTGGCGGAGACCAGGCAGCGCTGAGTAGTATCTAGATCCTGGTTGGCTCGCTCCGACTGGCCAATGGACTGGGTGTGGAACCCGGGAGAACATGCTGGCTGATGACCCAATGAGGGTTCAGAACGCCTTCCAGAACTGAACTGAGGACCCCATTCGGAGACCATGTCTGCTGGTAGTCCATGGATCCGGAAGACGTGCTGCACTGTGAGCTGGGCCGTCTCTTTGGCAGAGGGTATCTTTGGGAGAGGAATGAAGTGGGTGGCTTTGGAAAACAGATCCATCATGGTCAGGATGGCGGTGTAGCCATCAGACAGGGGGAGACCTGTGACAAAGTCCAGGGAGATGTGAGAGCAGGGAAGATGAGGGACAGGCAAAGGTTGGAGGAGACCAGCCGGAGCTCACCGCGGAGTCTTGTTCTGTGCACAGACCGTGCAAGCGACGACAAATGCGGAGACGTCAGGAACCATGGTAGGACACCAAAAGCCTTGTCGCACAAAAGCCAGGGTCCGATGGGAGCCCGGGTGGGAGGCAAGCCTGGAGGAGTGGGCCAACTCCAGGACCGAGGAGTGGACTGCGTCAGGAGCGAATATCCGGTTATCTGGACCCCCCCTGCCGCGTTGCCAGGCACAGGAGGGTAGGATGGTCTCAGGTTCCGGGGAAGTAGCCGTGGGGCTATAGTGGCGTGACAGCGCATTCGGCTTGACATTTTTGGATCCCGGCCGATATGATAGGGCGGGTGAACCGGGTGAACAGTAGGGCCCACCTAGCTTGCCTGCAATTGAGGCTTTTGATGGTGCAGAGATATTCCAGGTTCTTGTGGTCGGTCCACACAATTCATTATGTTCCGCCCCCTCCAGCCAGTGCCTCCTCTCCTCCAACGCCATCTTCACCATGAGAAGCTCACGAATCCACACATCAAAGTTCCTCTCCCTGGAATTGAGGCAGTGGGAGGAGAAGGCGCAGGGATGTAACTTGAGGTCCAGGCCAGGGACAGGACAGCCCCTACTCCGACATCCGAAGCATTGGCCTTCACCACGAACTGGCGGGACGGGTCAGGATGAACCAAGATGGGAGCTGTGGTGAAGCGGTGCTTGAGATCCCAGAACGCCCGGTCAGCAGCTGGGGCCCACTTGAACGGAACCTTGGGAGAGGTGAGTGCCGACAGGGGGGAAGCCAGGGTACTGTAGCCCTGGATAAAGCCTCGATAAAAGTTGGCAAATCCCAGGAAACTGCACTGTGCTCTGGACGTAGGCTGGGGCCAATCCACCACCGCTCTCACCGCTCTCACCTTCCCGGGATCCATCTGTTCATTCCCTGCAGCGATGATGTAACCCAGAAAGGGGATGTTGGTGCAATGGAATTTACACTTCTCTGCTTTAACAAAAAGCTGGTTCTCCAGGAGGCATTGGAGAACAAGGTCGGACGCGGAGCACAGGTTCATGGGTGGAGCGGGAGAAGACGAGGATGTCATTGAGGTAGACGAAGACAAACCGGTTCAACATGTTGTGGAGAACATCATTAACCAGAGCCTGGAACACATCAGGGACGTTGGTAAGGCCAAATAGCATGATCAGAAACTCGTAGGGACCGCTGGCCATGTGGAAGGCAGTTTTCCACTCGCCCCTTTCCATATCCGCACCAGGGGGTAGGTGCTCCGTATGTCCAGATTGGAGAACACAGTACCCCAAAGGAGCGGATTGAAGGTGAGGAGATGAGAGGTAATGGATAGCAGTTCTTCGCCGTGATGTCGTTGAGATCTCGGTAGTCGATGCACGGGCGCAGTGTTTTGTCCTTCTCCACAAAGAAGAACCTTGCACCAGCGGTTGAGGCAGAAGAATGGATGAACCCCCAGCTAGGGAGTCCTAAATGTAGGTCTCCATAGCCTTGGTCTCCAGACCCAACAGAGAGTACAGTCGTCCCCGGGGCGGAGTGGTGCCTCGGAGAAGGTCAATCCTGCAGTCATAAGGTCGGTGCGGCAGCAGCGAAGTGGTCCGGGCATTGCTGAACACCTCACAGAGGTCCTGGTACTCCACAGAGAGGTCTGGGGCAACTTCCGAGCTCCCAGGAAGACATCCCGGGGCAGGCTGAGCTGACTTCAGGCAATGGGCATGGCTGAACGGGCTCCAGCATATGATGGCACCGGCAGATCAGTCAATGAGGGGATTGTGTTGCTGAAGCCAGGAGAATCCCAATACCAAGGGGAGCTGAGGAGGTATAAATACACCGGAGATAATGGAGAAATGGGCGACACCTGGAGGGGGGTGGAGACAAGTAGAAAGACAGGTCAAACAGATCAAGGTGTGACACTGTACCTTGACACAATCCTGTCTTGGAGCTCTACGGACAATTCCTTCAACCTCATGGCTTGGTTTTTTTCTCTGACATGCACCGCCAACTGTGGAACATTATATAGAGAGATGTGTTCCTTTCCAAATCATGTACAATCAATTGAATTTACCACAGGTTGACTCCAATCGAGTTGTAGAAACATCTCAAGGATGAGCCATGAAAACAGGTGTGGTGGAGAAATTGCAAGATTATGTTTTAATCCTCTTATCCTCTACGTGTCCCCTCCCGTGGGACGGTTGCGCTAACGTAGGCTAATGTAATTTGCATGAGTTTGTAAGTAACAATACAATTTCCCAGGACATTGACATATCTGATATGGGCAGATAGATTAACAGTAATTTAAGCTAACTGCACTGTCCAATTTACAGTAGCTATTACAGTGAAAGAATACCATTGTTTGAGGAGAGTGCACAATTATGAACTTGAAAATATATTAACCCTTTCACAAGGTACCATCACACGGGTGTGATCGTTCTACAGTGGTCCCTGAAGCGTACGATCACACCCGTGATCACACCCGTCTCATATAGAACGCTTATTTAGAACGGCCAGTTTCGAATGACGCAATAATCAGCATTTGAGCTGGCCACACTTTTTTCAGAAACTATTTACATAAACACAGTCCGTACAAAGTTATGTCCAGAATGTGAGCAGTTTATTTTTGGATGCAATGTTCAGATATTCACAGAAGTATCTATAGCATAACACAATCATCCTAACCGGAAAATTGTCCTAGCGCTAACTGGGGAAAGATTGAGGAAAGATTGACGTAACACAAGCGGTCATATTTTCTAACTCTCAGCTGACATAAACTACAGTATGAATTAACTAATAGCATGTACTATGTATAATTAATCATATCATGGGTGAGCTCACCATTTATCAAAATAATTGAGTAAAACACTTTCTACAAATCGAAAATAAACCGACAATTAGTTTCAGCGCGTAGCAATGTTTTTTTTCCTCACAGAAATTAAAGATAATAAGAGAAGACAAGATGAGTTTGGTCTGTTTATAGTATGCATGTTGAAGAGGTGTGTCGTCTACCATCTTTCACATCCCACCATTCACTTCCTGAAGTTCTCAAAAAATGAGTGAACCCTTACTCACCTCATTTTTTATAGCATCTTTGGTCCGACAGATCACATGAAACCCAAAATGCATTGTATGTCAACAAACATGGCTCCACTCACATAGCTGGAATTAGCTTAGCTCATCATAATCAGTACAACCTTCAAAAAAATATTTTACACACATACTATATGCCCATTACAATCTATGCAAAAATCGGAATGCATGATTTATCATCGGTATTTGAAATACGTGAATAAATCAAATCAAGTTTATTTTATATAGCCCTTCGTACATCAGCTAATATCTCGAAGTGCTGTACAGAAACCCAGCCTAAAACCCCAAACAGCAAGCAATGCAGGTGTAGAAGCACGGTGGCTAGGAAAAACTCCCTAGAAAGGCCAAAACCTAGGAAGAAACCTAGAGAGGAACCAGGATATGAGGGGTGGCCAGTCCTCTTCTGGCTGTGCCGGGTGGAGATTATGACAGAACATGGCCAAGATGTTCAAAATGTTCATAAGTGACAAGCATGGTCAAATAGTAATCAGGAATAAATGTCAGTTGGCTTTTCATAGCCGATCATTAAGAGTTGAAAACAGCAGGTCTGGGACAGGTAGGGGTTCCATAACCGCAGGCAGAACAGTTGAAACTGGAATAGCAGCAAGGCCAGGTGGACTGGGGACAGCAAGGAGTCATCATGCCCGGTAGTCCTGACGTATGGTCCTAGGGCTCAGGTCCTCCGAGAGAGAGAAAGAAAGAGAGAAGGAGAGAATTAGAGAGAGCCAAGATTTTCAAAATGTTCATAAATGACAAGCATGGTCAAATAATAATCAGGAATAAATGTCAGTTGGCTTTTCATAGCCGATCATTAAGAGTTGAAAGCAGCAGGTCTGAGACAGGTAGGGGTTCCATAACCGCAGGCAGAACAGTTGAAACTGGAACAGCAGCAAGGCCAGGTGGACTGGGGACAGCAAGGAGTCATCAAGCCCGGTAGTCCTGACGTATGGTCCTAGGGCTCAGGTTCTCCGAGAGAGAGAAAGAAAGAGAGAAGGAGAGAATTAGAGAGAGCATACTTAAATTCACACAGGACACTGGATAAGACAGGAGAAGTACTCCAGATATAACAAACTGACCCTAGCCCCCCGACACATAAACTACTGCAGCATAAATACTGGAGGCTGAGACAGGAGGGGTCAGGAGACACTGTGGCCCCATCCGATGATACCCCCGGACAGGGCCAAACAGGAAGGATATAACCCCACCCACTTTGCCAAAGCACAGCCCCCACACCACTAGAGGGATATCTTCAACCACCAACTTACAATCCTGAGACAAGGCCGAGTATAGCCCACAAAGATCTCCACCACAGCACAAACCAAGGGGGGGCGCCAACCCAGACAGGAAGATCACGTCAGTAACTCAACCCACTCAAGTGACGCACCCCTCCTAGGGACGGCATGAAAGAGCACCAGTAAGCCAGTGACTCAGCCCCTGTAATAGGGTTAGAGGCAGAGAATCCCAGTGGAGAGAGGGGAACCGGCCAGGCAGAGACAGCAAGGGCGGTTCGTTGCTCCAGAGCCTTTCCGTTCACCTTCACACTCCTGGGCCAGACTACACTCAATCATATGACCTACTGAAGAGAAGTCTTCAGTAAAGACTTAAAGGTTGAGACCGAGTCTGCGTCTCTCACATGGGTAGGCAGACCGTTCCATAAAAATGGAGATCTATAGGAGAAAGCCCTGCCTCCAGCTGTTTGCTTAGAAATTCTAGGGACAATTAGGAGGCCTGCGTCTTGTGACCGTAGCGTACGTGTAGGTATGTACGGCAGGACCAACTCGGAAAGATAGGTAGGAGCAAGCCCATGTAACGCTTTATAGGTTAACAGTAAAACCTTGAAATCAGCCCTTGCCTTAACAGGAAGCCAGTGTAGGGAAGCTAGCACTGGAGTAATATGATCAAATTTCTTGGTTCTAGTCAGGATTCTAGCAGCCGTATTTAGCACTAACTGAAGTTTATTTAGTGCTTTATCCGGGTAGCCGGAAAGTAGAGCATTGCAGTAGTCTAACCTAGAAGTAACAAATGCATGGATTATTTTTTCTGCATCATTTTTGGACAGAAAATGTCTGATTTTTGCAATGTTACGTAGATGGAAAAAAGCTGTCCTTGAAACAGTCTTGATATGTTCATCAAAAGAGAGATCAGGGTCAAGAGTAACGCCGAGGACCTTCACAGTTTTATTTGAGACGACTTTACAATCATCAAGATTAATTGTCAGATTTAACAGAAGATCTCTTTGTTTCTTGGGACCTAGAACAAGCATCTCTGTTTTGTCCGAGTTTAAAAGTAGAAAGTTTTCAGCCATCCACTTCCTTATGTCTGAAACACAGGCTTCTAGCGAGGGCAATTTTGGGGCTTCACCATGTTTCATTGAAATGTACAGCTGTGTGTCATCCGCATAGCAGTGAAAGTTAACATTATGTTTTCGAATAACATCCCCAAGAGGTAAAATATATAGTGAAAACAATAGTGGTCCTAAAACTGAACCTTGAGGAACACCGAAATGTACAGTTGATTTGTCAGAGGACAAACCATTCACAGAGACAAACTGATATCTTTCCGACAGATAAGATCTAAACCAGGCCAGAACTTGTCCGTGTAGACCAATTTGGGTTTCCAGTCTCTCCAAAAGAATGTGGTGATCGATGGTGTCAAAGGCAGCACTAAGGTCTAGTAGCACGAGGACAGATGCAGAGCCTCGGTCTGACGCCATTAAAAGGTCATTTACCACCTTCACAAGTGCAGTCTCAGTGCTATGATGGGGTCTAAAACCAGACTGAAGCATTTCGTATACATTGTTTATCTTCAGGAAGGCAGTGAGTTGCTGCGCAACAGCTTTTTCTAAAATTTTTGAGAGGAATGGAAGATTCGATATAGGCCGATTAGTTTTTTATATTTTCCGGGTCAAGGTTTGGCTTTTTCAAGAGAGGCTTTATTAGTGCCACTTTTAGTGAGTTTGGTACACATCCGGTGGATAGAGAGCCGTTTATTATGTTCAACATAGGAGGGCCAAGCACATGAAGCAGCTCTTTCAGTAGTTTAGTTGGAATAGGATCCAGTATGCAGCTTGAAGGTTTAGAGGCCATGATTATTTTCATCATTGTGTCAAGAGATATAGTACTAAAACACTTAATGGGGAAAACCGGTTGAAAGTTTCTGTCGGCTGAATGAGCGACACCAGTTGAACATTCCTACAGCATTTCCCTCCAGAAGCCATGAGAAAGTTGTCCGGCTGCGGGGACTGTGCGGGGGGATTTATACTAACGTTACTATCTGTACTTACTGGTGGCACAGACGCTGTTTCATCCTTTCCTACACTGAAATTACCCTTGCCTAACGATTGCGTCTGAAGCTGGGCTTGCAGCACAGCTATCCTCGCCATAAGGCGATCGTTCTCCTGTATATTATGAGTACAGCGACTGCAATTAGAAGACATCATGTTAATGTTACTACTTAGCTTCGGCTGTTGAAAGTCCTGACGAACCATGTCCAGATAAAGCGTCCGGAGTGGAAAAGTTGAATGAGGGAAAACATTTGTGATGGAAAAACAAAAAATATAAACGGTAATTAAAAAGAAAAAGAAAAAAAACAACGTAAAGTTGTCAGCTAACAAAGTAAGGTTGGCAACAAAACGCACAGCAACACGTCTGCAAATTCAAGAGGAAGTGACGACACCAGCGATACGGATTGATTGATTGAATAAAATAGTACATATATCAATAATACCAAACAAAACATTTTCTGATAGTGATTTATTGATACGAATGGTGCGTGCAGGCAGTCAATCACGTAACCTTTCACTCCCACTCTGAGCCATTCAGTGTTGTTGTTTATGTATGCAGCTAATGAGCTAAGCTGTAGCATTAGCAATGTCTTTCAAAAGGAGACAACTCACAAATGCGGGACATTCTGGAGATTAAAAAAAAATCTGACATTGAGCCTGAGTTTGAAAGTCAGTAATCAGATTCTGACAGTGACAGTGAGGAGCTGCCCCCCAGCCATTGAAAACCCTGAATCTGAGGACCCCTTGTCCACTGACAAAGTCCTAGTTCCATTTGAAGATGCTGGTGGTGATGGAGGCCAGCCATTTTACCCCTCCTTGCCCTGCTGTTTGCATTGATGAGTCCCAGTCTGGAGTGCAACGGTCCTTGCCATTTCCATCTGAGACAGTGCTTCAAGTTGTTTCTGACAGAGGATCTGTTAGGAGACATAGCAGAGCCCAATCGCTATACCATGGAGCTACAGGAGAAGAGAGAGCCAGGAGTGGGGGGGCAACCAGAATTAGTGAAATGTATACCTTCCTGGTGACAGTCCTTCTCATGGGGATAGTAAAGAGGAACTCCATAAGAGAATACTGGAGCAGAGATCCTATGTTTGCAACTCCCTTCTTTGCCACCTTCTTTTCCCAAGACTGCTTCCTAGTTCTGCTGCTATGACTGCATTTCATCAACAACGCTCCTGCCATCCTGAATGACCCGTTATACAAAATAAGAAATGTCAACAGCTGGCAGTAAAGTGCCATGACAAACGAGACGTCCATCAAATCAAATGTATTTATATAGCCCTTCTTATATCAGCTGATATCTCAAAGTGCTGTACAGAAATCCAGCCTAAAACCCCAAACAGCAAGCAATGCAGGTGTAGAAGCATGGTGGCTAGGAAAAACTCCCTAGAAAGGCCAAAACCTAGGAGGAAACCTAGAGAGGAACCAGGCTATGAGGGGTGGACAGTCCTCGTCATGCTGTGCCGGGTGGAGATTATAACAGAACATGGCTAAGATGTTCAAATATTCATAAATGACCAGCATGGTCAAACAATAATAATCAGGAGTAAATGTCAGTTGGCTTTTCATAGCCGATCATTAAGAGTACCTCTACCGCTCCTGCTGTCTCTAGAGACTTGAAAACAGCAGGTCTGGGACAGGAGCACATCCGGTGAACAGGTCAGGGTTCCATAGCCGCAGACAGAACAGTTGATACTGGAGCAGCAGCACAGCCAGGTGGACTGGGGACAGCAAGGAGTAGTCCTGAGGTATGGTCCTAGGGCTCAGGTCCTCCTCCGAGAGAAAGAGAGAGCATACTTAAATTCACACAGGACACCGGATAAGACAGGAGAAGTACTCCATATATAACAGACTGACCCTAGCCCCCTGACACATAAACTACTGCAGCATAAATACTGGAGGCTGAGACAGGAGGGGTCAGGAGACACTGTGGCTCCGTCCAATGATACCCCCGGACAGGGCCAAACCGGCAGGATATAACCCCACCCACTTTGCCAAAGCACAGCCCCCACACCACTAGAGGGATATCTTCAACCACCAACTTACCATCCTGAGACAAGGCCGAGTATAGCCCACAAAGATCTCCGCCACAGCACAACCCAAGGGGGGCGCCAACCCAGACAGGAAGATCAAGTCCATGTCCTCTCCACTGTCCATACAGCAACAATGTCGGCCACAGGGAAGGTGGACCACCTGACGGGAGAGAGAAACATCAAAACAGACAGAGAGAAACATCAAACAGACTGCGTGCTTGACAATAACCTCAAAATGGGGGCAGTGGGTAAGGCGGCCATGATACACAGCTTTGTGGAATACACTCAGAAAACGACCAATTGGTATAAGATATTTTTCCTATATTTTTTTAGTAAGGCACTTACTTTGATAGAAACTCAGTCTGGATTTGAACATGGGTGTCTGTAGTGACGCCTCTAGCACTGAGACTCTGTGCCACTTGGGAGTCATAAGGCCAGGGTAGCTTCAAAATACAACACATGCTAATACTTCTTGTTTTCCAGAGCCAATAGAAGAATGTAGCTAGCTACCTACCTAACCATAAAGGTTATGAAATGAGTAACATTACATCGCGTGTCCGCAGTTATAAGGAATATACACAAAAACATTATGCTACAGTAGAAACGACATAACACGACATGCATAAACTATTATAACGTAATAAGGCACTTACTTTGATAGAAACGCACACATTTCCAAAGTTATTATTGGTAACGAAAACAACTTTGATTGCGATGCAGGCAACAGACGGAAAATATGAACACGTGTATGTAGGATGGGAGATGAGCAAATGTCTGCAGACTTGAACTGCACAAACAATTGGGAAGTGCTTGGGGAATTTTGTCCGGGTCAGAAATGTCAAAAAAATGAATTGGTCCTCAAAAGTAATATTACTACTTTTATGAGAATGAATGACGTGGAACACACCTCAATTCAAACTGTTATTAGAAAATAATTTAAAATTGACAATTTGCAAACAGCCTATGAATAAAAACAGGCTGCGTGCTTTGGTTTGAGGGCAGCACGGATTAAAATGTACTGTTACGTAACAATCACATTCTGGAATGGAGAGAACATTCTAACATCACGTGCATAAAAAAAGTAATGCTGGGGCGACCGTTAGAGATATTTGCAACTCACGCATGAAAGGGTAAATGAACCAATTAGGCACATTGGGGCAGTCTTGATACAACATTTTGAACAGATATGCAATGGTTAATAGGATCAGTATAAAACTGTGCACATACACTGCTGCCATCTAGTGGCCAAAATCTAAATTGATCCTGGGCTGGAAGAGTACATTATGGCCTTTCTCCCTCCATTTCAAAGATGATGGTACAAAACAAAATCATATTTTTTTCTTTGTATTATCTTTTACCAGATGTAATGTGTTATATTCTCCTACATTCCTTTCACATTTCCACAAACTTCAAAGTGTTTCCTTTCAAATGGTATCAAGAATATGCATATTCTTGCTTCAGGTCCTGAGCTACAGGCAGTTAGATTCGGCAATGTAATTTTTTGCGAAAATTCAAAAAAAGGGTCTGATCCTTATTATTGCATCAATTGTTTGTTTTATGCAATAGAATAGGGTTCTATTAGTACTCACTTATCTGTGTCTGTGTGAACTGAGAAGAGCCTTTGAGGCTCTACGCTAACAATTGATTTATGAATGGTTTGGTGATAAAACCTACAGCATGAATTTCATAGAACGAGTGGGTGTTTGTTTAACCTGTTGAGGACAGAGGGCGCTGTTTTCACTTTGGGGGAAAATCGTGCCCAATTTAAACGGCCTCGTACTCAATTCTTGCTCGTACAATATGCATATTATTATTACTATTGGATAGAAAACACTCCCTAGTTTCTAAAACCGTTTGAATTATATCTGTGAGTAAAACAGAACTCATTTTGCAGCAAACTTCCTGACAGGAAGTGGAAAATCTGAAATCGATGCTCTGTTCTAGGGCCTGCCTATAAATGTCCTTGATATTTATTAGTATACATGCACTTCATACGTCTTCCACTAGATGTCGACAGGCAGTGAGAGAAGAAATGGAGTGTATAACTTGATCTGGGGTCGAATAAAAGCTCTTGGCATGACGTGTCACCAGTTTCCTGTTTTCTGGAGAGCGCGAGAAGGGACCTGGTATTGCCTTCTGAAAAGCTGTCGTTATAGACAACTAATATCTCCGGCTTTGATTTTATTTGATAAATGTGACAATATCATCGTAAAGTATGTTTTTTCAATATAGTTTTATTCGATTATTGAAATTTATTCGGGACGTTAGGCGTGTTGCGTTGTGTGCCTTTGTTCAGGAAGGAGAGCTTTGCGCTACTTTGCTAGCTTTCCGTGCTAATTGACTGGAGAAGAGGACATTCTAAAACCAAACAACGATTGTTCTGGACAAAGGACCCCTTGTACAACATTCTGATGGAAGATCATCAAAAGTAGGACCCATTTTATGATGCTATTTCATATATCTGTCGAACATGTGAAATAGTAGTTTGCGCCCAGATTTTGGGCACGCTCTCGCTATAACTAAGCTGGATGTCATAATGAAGTTATTTTTAGAATTCTAACACGGCGATTGCATTAAGAACTAGTGTATCTATCATTTCCTATACAACATGTATTTCTAGTAACGTTTATGAATAGTTATTTGGTCAGAATAGTTGAGTGTCATAAAAATATCCGCACATTCTGGGAAAAAGATGCTACGTTAGCACAATGTATAACCACTGATTTCAGCTCTAAATATGCACATTTTCGAACAAAACATAAGTGTATGTATAACCTGATGTTATAGGACTGTCATCTGATGAAGGTTTATGAAGGTTAGTGAAAATTAATATCTTTTGCTGGTTTATTCGCTATCGCTAACGTGCCTATTGCTATCGCTAACGTGCCTTGATGAATGAATGCGGTAGTGTGGTAGGCTATTGTAGTAAGCTAATATAATGCTATATTGTGTTTTCGCTGTAAAACACTTAAAAAATCGGAAATATTGGCTGGATTCACAAGATGTTTGTCTTTAATTTGCTGTACACCATTGATTTTTCAGAAATGTTTTATGATGAGTATTTAGGTATTTGACGTTGGTGTCTGTAATTACTCTGGCTGCTTCGGTGCTATTTCTGACGGTAGCTGTGATGGTAGCTGCAATGTAAAACTGATTTATACCTCAAATATGCACATTTTTCGAACAAAACATAGATTTATTGTATAACATGTTATAAGACTGTCATCTGATGAAGTTGTTTCTTGGTTAGTTTGGTTGGTTCTTGGTTAGTTAGGTTGGCTTTGTGCATGCTACCTGTGCTGTGAAAAATGTCTGTCCTTTTTTGTATTTGGTGGTGAGCTAACATAAATATATGTGGTGTTTTCGCTGTAAAACATTTTAAAAATCGGACATGTTGACTGGATTCACAAGATGTGTATCTTTCATTTGCTGTATTGGACTTGTTAATGTGTGAAAGTTAAATATTTCTCAAAAATATCTTTTGAATATCGCGCTCTGCCTTTTCAGTGGAATGTGGGAGGAGTTCCGCTAGCGGAACCCCGGTGCCAGACAGGTTAATGCAAGGCACCAGGGAGAGATGGCTCGGGTATGAATAATTATGATAGGAAACTTGTTTTAGGCACTAAACTCTGGTTTCTGTACAATAAGAACAGTCTTCACAGCAAATGCTATCTGGCTGGGGTATACTCCTTTCTCATGTATCAAGTATCACCTTGTGACCCATTCCATACATCTGTTGTTTGTCATGTAGACTAAGGGGGTGTATCTTTGCTATAAAATATCTTTGTATTCTTTGTGTCAGGTCTCTCAACCCAACATTCAAGAGTTTTGGGTTGACAAGCCTCGTTATTGCAGAGCACGCACAACATTCACTTGTGTGTGTGGTGTGACCGGCTTTCCTTATTAAAAAGTGAAAAAAAAAAGTTGTAGTATATTTCTGACTTGTAGTATATCTCTGACTTGTATGATAAGTTTGTCTCTCTCATTTGATAATAAAGTAAGGGAAAACCCCCATGAAATGGACAAAAATGAATGGCAACTTATTGCCATTGGGAGAAACATACAGTTGAAGTTGGAGGTTTACAAAAACAATACGTTGGGGTCATTAAAACTTGTTTTTCAACCACTACACAAATTTCTTGTTAACAAACTATAGTTTTGGCAAGTTGGTTAGGACATCTATTTTGTGCATGACACAAGTTATTTTTCCAACAATTGTTTGCAGACAGATTATTTCACATATAATTCACTGTTTCACAACTCCAGTTGGTCAGAAGTTAACATACAGTAAGTTGGCTGTGCCTTTAACCTTTCTAGGACATTTTCACTTTTGGATGAATTGCGTGCCCATAGTGATCTGCCTCCTACTCTGTCCCAGATGCTAATATATGCATATTATTATTACTATTGGATAGAAAACACTCTGAAGTTTCTAAAACTGTTTGAATGATATCTGTGAGTATAACAGAACTCGTATGGCAGGCAAAAACCTGAGAAAAAATCCAAACAGGAAGTGAGAATTCTGAGACTGGTCGATGTTAAAGTCATCGCCTTTGAAGCCTCTAGTGTGATGTGGGGCCGGATGGGAGGTGTTTCAGTCATTGGTCTGGCAGATAGCCAGTTCCTGGACATGCGCATTCCACATGATATCGCCTTGCGTTCCATAACTTATACAGACACGAAGGAATGCTCCGGTTGGAACGTTATTGGATATATATGATAACAACATCCTGAAGATTGATTCTCTACTTAGTTTGACAAGTTTATTCGACCTGTGATATAACTTTTTGAAGTTTTCGTGCGTGACTTGCGTGACTTGCACGAGCGTTTCGATATGTGTACTGAACGCGCTAGCAAAAGTAGCTACTTGGACATAAATAATTGACATTATCGAACAAAACAACAATTTATTGTCGAACTAGGATTCCTGGGAGTGCATTCTGATGAAGATTTTCGAAGGTAAGGGAATATTTATGATGTAATTTCGTAATTCTGTTGACTCCAACATGGCGGAGAAATGTTGTGTATTTCTGAGCGCCGTCTCAGATTATTACATGGTGTGCTTTTTCTTTTTTCAAGTTTTTTTGAAATCTGACACAGCGGTTGGATTAAGAACAAGTGTATCTTTAATTCTATGTAAAACATGTATCTTTCATCAAAGTGTATGATGAGTATTTATGTTATTAGATGTGGCTCTCTGCAATTTCTCCGGATATTTTGGATGCATTTCTGAGCATGGCGCCAATGTAAACAAAGATTTTTGGATATAAATATGCACATTATCGAACAAAGAATACATGTATTGTGTAACATGATGTCCTATGAGTGTCATCTGATGAAGATCATCAAAGGTTAGTGGTTAATTTTATATCTATTTCTGTTTTTGTGACTCCTATCTTTGGCTGGGAAAATGGCTGTGTGTTTTTTGAACTTGGTGGTGATCTAACATAATCATATGTTGTGTTTTCACTGTAAAGCATTTTTTAATCGGACACGATGGGTAGATTAACAAGATGTTTATCTTTCATTTGCTGTATTGGACTTGTTAATGTTGATAGCTACATATTTCAAAAATATATTTTTGAATTTCCCGTGCTGCTTTTTCAGCGGAATGTTGTGGGGGGGTTCCGCTAGCGGAACGTGTGTCCTATTAACCTGTTTGGCGTGCAAGCCCGACGTCGGTACACTTATGACAACAGCCAGCTCAAAGTGCAGGGCGCGAAATTCAAAATATATATATTTTTTTAAATTTAACTTTCACACATTAACAAGTCCAATACAGCATATGAAAGGTACACATCTTGTGAATCAAGCCAACATATCCGATTTTTTAAATGTTTTACAGGGAAGACACAATATGTAAATCTATTAGCTAACCACGTTAGCAAAAGACACCACTTTTCTTACTCCATCAGTTTTTTACTCCATCAGTAGCTATCACAAATTCGACCAAATAAAGATATAAATAGCCACTAACCAAGAAACAACTTCATCAGATGACAGTCTGATAACATATTTATTGTATAGCATATGTTTTGTTAGAAAAATGTGCATATTTCAGGTATAAATCATAGTTTACATTGCAGCTACAGTCAGAAATTGCACCGAAAGCAGACAGAAAAATTACAGACACCAACGCCAAATAACTAAATACTCATCATAAAACATTTCTGAAAAATACATAGTGTACAGCAATTGAAAGACAGGCATCTTGTGATTCCAGACAATATTTCCGATTTATCAAGTGTTTTACAGCGAAAACACAATATAGCGTTATATTAGCGTAGCCACAATAGCCAGAAACACTTGGGCGCCGACGACCAGTTCACATGCACGACAGATATTAGAAATAGCATCATAAAATGTTTCTTACTTTTGGTGATCTTCCGTCAGAATGTTGGACAAGGTGTCCTTTGTCCAGAACAGTCGTTGTTTGGATCTGGAACGGCAAATTTCCCTCTTGATTTAGCATGGGCACTTGCCAAGTGGCACGGATCTCTCCAACGTCAACAAAGTCAGAGAACGGAACACGGCAAAACTCCCGAAAAAATTTCAATAATCTGATTAAACTATATTGAAAAAACATACTTTACGATGATATGGTCACATGTATCAAATAAAATCTAAACCGGAGATGTTAGTCGTCCATAACGACAGCTAAACAGAAGGCAAATCCATGTCCCCTTTCGCGCGCTCCAGAAACAGTAAATGGACGGTCACGTCATACAAAGAGCTTTAATTCCACCTCAGACCAAGATAAACACGAAATTTCTTCTCTCACCGCCTCTTGACAACCAGGGGAAGGTGTATGAAGTGTACGTAGACTCTTACGTATCATGCCCATGTATAGGCAGGAAGTTGAACAGAGCATCGATTTCTGACATTCCACTTCCTGGTCAGGAAATGTGCTGCAGAATGAGTTCTGTTTCACTCAGAGAAATAATTCAAACGGTTTTAGAAACTAGAGAGTGTTTTCTATCCAATAGTAATAATAATATGCATATTGTACGAGCAAGAATTGAGTACGAGGCCGTTTGAAATGGGCACGATTTAACTGGCTACTCAATACTGCCCCTTGCAGCCATAAGAAGTTAAGGTTAAAGGGAACAGGGTAGGAGACAGAGACGTAAAGAAGCAACACAGGTTACACTACTGTGAGAAAGTTTGATGGATTAGTGCAGTGTTATAAATGGGAGATATGTACTTTTCAACACTCTTGGAAGGTATAGCTGGTCCCTCTCCAACTCAGAGCCCAGAGAATCAGACCAATCCGAACTCACTGGCTCCGGTGGATGGGATACCTCCTGGGGGGCTCGGACAGTCGATGGTCCTAAAGACAGGCGAGTAGCAAAGTGATATCTATTGACAAAGTAAGATATTGAAATATGTCTGACTATGTACCATAGAAAAACAAAAACAAATTGTAAAAAATAAATAAAACAAACCATAGGTGACAGAACATAACCTAAACTCAGCAAAAAAAGAAACGTGCTCACACTGTCAACCTCATTTATTTTCAGCAAACTTAACATAAATAAATAACATAAATATTTGTATGAACATAAGATTCAACAGCTGAGACATAAACTGAACAAGTTCCACACACATGTGACTAACAGAAATGGAATCATGTGTCCCTGAACAAAGGGACGCTCAAAATCAAA
Source organism: Salvelinus namaycush (assembly GCF_016432855.1). Taxonomy (NCBI): domain Eukaryota; kingdom Metazoa; phylum Chordata; class Actinopteri; order Salmoniformes; family Salmonidae; genus Salvelinus; species Salvelinus namaycush. The sequence continues at coordinate 32,442,064 of NC_052313.1, forward strand.
AGTAAGTCAGTATCTGGTGTGGCCACCAGCTGCATTAGGTACTGCAGTGCATCTCCTCCTCATGGACTGCACCAGATTTGCCAGTTCTTGCTGTGAGATATTACCCCACTCCCGCAGGTGTGATGTTCGGATGTACCGATCCTGTGCAGGAGTTGTTACACGTGGTCTGCCACAGTGAGGACGATCAGATGTCCGTCCTGTCTCCCTGTAGTGCTGTCTTAAGCGTTAACATCCATACCTTGTTCCAGCATTCATGACTTCGGTCACTCAAGATGACCTCAGGAGAACTGTGGGTGTTAAAGATGTCCACCATCACCTTGGACATGACCTCGCCAGACTCGTCCCTGATGGGAATCATACAAAACAAAATACATTTTTGGTTCCAAGCACCCTTTTATATGGGTTACAGAAGGGAATTTAGAGTTAAGCACATACTCTTCCTTTACTGATCTTAATGGGTATTGACTCCACCCACTTGGTAAAATGATCGCTCACCGTCAGACACCAGCTGTTGTCATTCCTGGATTTTGTGAAGGGTCCGATGAGGTCCACCCTAACATTTAAAGTGTTAGAGAAAATTACTTTATTCTTACCCATATCTGTGTCATACACATGCACATTTTCATATTTGTAAGGATACTGACACACGCACACGCACACTATAATATTGAACTCTGCTGTGGTCAAATAAAGCAGCCATTACAAAACAACTTATCAGGTCAAAATTTTAATTGGGACACTTACCAATCATGTGCCATGGTGAAACACCTTTGATGGGATTCAACTCCGGCGAAACAGTCTTCGCCCTCTCAAACTTCTGGCAGGCTAGACAGGGTACTGACTTTAAATCAAAAAGTGACAAATTGAAACATTGTCTGAAAATTGAAACATCCTTCCCTCGAATGTACATATGATTACCTAACAAGTTGGAAGAGAAGAGTTGTTGAAATACTCAAGTCTAAGTACATTTGCACTGCTCTCTTTCTCTGTTTCTCTCTCCCTCTCTCACTTTCATCCTCTCTCCCTCTCTCACTTTCATCCTTTATTTCTCACTCCCCCCTAGTTAAGTGCATTTGGAATTACCATAATTGCTTACACCTATCCATTTGATTGATCAGGTTTAACTTATAGCTAGATACCTCAATATGACAGACATATCTATATCAGTGGAGGCTGCTCAGGGGATGACGGCTCATAATAATGGCTGGAATGGGGTCAATGTAATGGTATCCACCACAACCTTCCCTCAGAAGCCTCCACTTAACTGTATGTATAGTTAGCAACATGCAGATGACCAACTAGCTAGATGGAAAATGGTTGCTGAAAAATGGTTGTACATAGCTAAATCCTTCCAGTTATATAATAGAAGTTAAGACAAGTATATGGTAAAGAAAGAGTGTTCCCTTTCCAGTCTTTCCGGCCTCTGAAGCAGCAGGTAGTCAGCAGGTTTTCACCGTCAAAAACACTGTCCTTGGAGAGCAATTCTGAGGCAATACATTTGCACGGACTGAGCGTGTGCTTAGAACTAGAACTGCCCGCGTCCCCCTTCCTTATAGCAATAAGCAATTAAACACTGGAATGGTAGATGTGCAGAACATATACAGTATTTATATATTATATATATAAATGTGCAAGTAGAGATATTGGGGTGCAAAGGAGCAAGATAAATAAATAAATACAGTATGGGGATGAGGTAGTTGGATGGGCTATTTACAGATGGGCTATGTACAGGTGCAGTGATCTGTGAGCTGCTCTGACAGCTGGTGCTTAAAGCTAATGAGGGAGATATGAGTCTCCAGCTTCAGTGATTGTTGCAGTCATTGGCAACAGAGAACTGGAAGGAAAGGCGGCCGAAGGAAGAATTGGGTTTGGGGGTGACCAGTGAGTTAAACCTGCTGGAGCGCATGCTACGGGTGGGTGCTGCTATGGTGACCAGTGAGCTGAGATAACGCGGGGATTTACCTAGCAGTGACTTGTAGATGACCTGGAGCCAGTGGGTTTGGCGACGAGTATGAAGCGAGGGCCAGCCAACGAGAGCGTACAGGTTGCAGTAGGGTAGTATATGGGGCTTTGGTGACAAAACAGATTGCACTGTGATAGACTGCATCCAATTTGTTAAGTAGAGTGTTGGAGGCTATTTTGTAAATTACATCGCCGAAGTCAAGGATCGGTAGGATGGTCAGTTTTACGAGGGTATGTTTGGCAGCATGAGTGAAGGATGCTTTGTTGCGAAATAGGAAGCCGATTCTAGATGCAATTTTGGATTGGAGTTGCTTAATGTGAGTCTGGAAGTGGAGTTTACAGTCTTACCAGACACCTAGGTATTTGTAGTTGTTCACATATTCTAAGTCAGAACCGTCCAAAGTAGTGATGCTTAACAGGTGGGTAGACGTGGGCAGCGATCGGTTCAAGATCATGCATTTAGTTTCACTTGCATTTAATAGCGGTTGGAGGCCACGAAAGGAGTGTTGTATGCCATTGAAGCTCATCTGGAGGTTAGTTAACACAGTGTTCAAAGAAGGGCCAGAGGTATACAGAATGGTGTCGTCTGCATAGAGGTGGATCAGAGAATCTCCAGCAGCAAGAGTGACATCACTGATGTATACAGAGAAGAGAGTCAGCCCGAGAATTGAACCCTGTGGCACCCCCATAGAGACTGCCAGAGGTCCGGACAACAGGCCCCCCGATTTGACACACTGAACTCTATCAGAGAAGTAGATGGTGAACCAGGCGAGGCAATCATTTGAGAAACCAAAGCTATTGAGTCTACCGATAAGATTGTGGTGATTGACAGAGTCGAAAGCCTTGGCCAGGTCGATGAATACGGCTGCACAGTAATGTCTCTTATCGATGGCGGTTATGATATCATTTAGGACCTTGAGCGTGGCTGAGGTGCACCCATGACCAGCTTTGAAACCAGATTGCATAGCAGTGAAGGTACAGTGGGATTAGAAATGGTCGGTAATCTGTTTGTTAACATGGCTTTTGAAGACCTTAGAAAGGCAGGGTAGGATAGATATAGGTCTGTAGCAGTTTGGGTCTAGAGTGTCTCCCCCTTTGAAGAGGGGCATGACCGCGGCAGCTTTCCAATCTTTGGGAATCTCAGACGATACGAAAGAGAGGTTTAACAGGCTAGTGATAAGGGTTGCAACAATTTCAGCAGATCCTTTTAGAAAGAGAGGGTCCAGATTTTCTAGCCCGGCAGATTTGTAGGGGTCCAGATTTTGCAGCTCTTTCAGAACATCAGCTATCTGCATTTGGGTGAAGGAGAAATGGGGAGGCTTGGGCGAGTTGCTGTGGGGAGTGGAGGGCTGTTGATCGGGGTAGGGGTAGCTAGGTGGAAAGCATGACCAGCCGTAGAAAAATGCTTATTGAAATTCTGAATTATAGTGGATTTGTCGGTGTGATCTAGAACTTTGATTATCTACCGGAGAAAAGAGGCAAGAAGCTCGGTGCATCTAAGTAGCTGCTTTGAAAACACTCCACTACAAGACCAAGACAACTACAAAGGACATTTTGACCTCTGGTGGACAGCCAGTGCCTTACACCCATCGAGCCCTTCCCATAGAAGGATTAATTGCTTGTAACAGAGAGATGACGAACTAAGACATCTACACGTAAGTGCGTTACATTTCTTACCCAAACGGGCGGTGGTTCCTGAGCAAAGTATTATTATTGTTACTAGGAGGGTAGTTTCCAAATGTTTGTTAAGTTTGACTCGCTTTGTCCCTCTCTCTATCTGCCCCTCCCTCTCCATATGTGTAACGGCAGTCGTAATCCTCCTCCTCGGACGAGGAGAGGCGAGACGGATCGGACCAATACGCAGAGTGGCTAGTTTCCATAGTGATTTAATAATTAACAAAAACAATATAAGATACAAAATAACTACCGTGACAGTCCTGTGTGGCGGAACACTGACACAAGAACAAACACCCACAAAACACACGTGAAATCCCGGCTGCCTTAGTATGATTCTCAATCAGGGACAACGATTGACAGCTGCCTCTGATTGAGAATCATACCAGGCCGAACACAAAACCCCAACATAGAAAATCACACATAGACAGCCCACCCCAACTCACGCCCTGACCAACTAAATAAATACAAGAAAAAGGAAAAACAGGTCAGGAACGTGACATAACCCCTTAAGGTGCGAACTCCGGGCGCACCAGCATAAAGTCTAGGGGAGGGTCTGGGTGGGCGTCTGTCCACGGTGGCGGCTCTGGTGCTGGTCGTGGTCCCCACCCCACCATAGTCAAACCCCGCTTCCTTGGCCTCCTTCCAATGGCCACCCTCCATATAAACCCCATAGGATTAAGGGGCAGCTCCGGACTGAGGGGCAGCTCCGGACTGAGGGGCAGCTCCGGACTGAGGGGCAGCACCGGACTGAGGGGCAGCACCGGAATGAGGGGCAGCACCGGACTGAGGGGCGGATCCTGGCTGGACGGCTCTGGCGGATCCTGGCTGGACGGCTCTGGCGGATCCTGGCTGGACGGCTCTGGCGGATCCTGGCTGGACGGCTCTGGCGGATCCTGGCTGGACGGCTCTGGCGGATCCTGGCTGGACGGCTCTGGCTGGTCCTGGCTGGACGGCTCTGGCTGGTCCTGGCTGGACGGCTCTGGCTGGTCCTGGCTGGACGGCTCTGGCTGATCCTGTCTGGCGGAAGGCTCTGGCTGATCCTGTCTGGCGGAAGGCTCTAGCGGCTCCTGTCTGGCGGACGGCTCTGAAGGCTCGGGACAGACAAATGTCCCTATATACCTACAAGAGACCGAACTGTACCATGTGAGTTCATATGTGTACCTGTGAAGTGTACCTTTGGCTTTTTTGTACCTCAGGGAACAACCCTGTACCCTAACCATACCCTTACTTTTTTAGAGTACATTAATAAATGATCCAAGCAATAAGTATGAACCTGGTGGGACTGCAGAGTCATTGATGGGGCAACAAAGACTTTTTGACTTTCATAAACAATTTGGTCAAATAGTGTCTTTGTTTTTTGTAAGAGCTACATGTAAAGCGGCTTGCGAAAGTATTCACCTCCCTTGGCATTTTTCCTATTTTGTTGCCTTACAACCTGGAAATAACATGGATTTTTGGGGGGTTTGTATCATTTGATTTACACAACATGCCTACCACTTTGAAGATGCAAAATATTTTTTATTCTGAAACAAACAAGAAATAAGACAAAAAAACTGAAAACTTGAGCGTGCATAACTCTTCACCCCCCCCAAAGTCAATACTTTGCAGCAATTACAGCTGCAAGTCTCTTGGGGTATGTCTCTATAAGCTTGGCACATCTAGCCACTGGGATTTTTGCCCATTCTCCAAGACAAAACTGCTCCATTTCCTTCAAGTTGGATGGGTTCCGCTGGTGTACAGCAATCTTTAAGTCATACCACAGATTCTCAATTGGATTGAGGTCTGGGCTTTGACTGGGCCATTCCAAGACATTTAAATGTTTCCCCTTAAACCACTCGAGTGTTGCTTTAGCAGTATGCTTAGGGTCATTGGTCTGCTGGAAGGTGAACCTCCGTCCCAGGCTCAAATATCTGGAAGACTAAAACAGGTTTCCCTCAATAATTTCCCTATATTTAGCACCATCCATCATTCCTTCAATTCTGACCAGTTCCCCAGTCCCTGCTGATGAAAAACATCCCCACAGCATGATGCTGCCACCACCATGCTCCACTGTGGGGATTATGTTCTCGGGGTGATGAGAGGTGACATAGCATTTTTCTTGATGGCCAAAAAGCTACATTTTAGTCTCATCTGACCAGAGTACCCTCTTCCATATGTTTTGGGAGTCTCCCACATGCAATTTGGCGAACACCAAACGTGTTTGCTTATTTTTATCTTTAAGCAATGGCTTTTTTTCTGGCCACTCTTCCATAAAGGCCAGCTCTCTGTGGTCTTATGGACAGATACTCCAATATCCGCTGTGGAGCTTTGAATCTCCTTCAGGGCTATCTTTGGTCTTTTTGTTGCCTCTCTGATTAATGCTCTCCTTGCCTGGTCTTTGAGTTTTGGAGCGCGGCCCTCTCTTGACAGGCTTGTTGTGGTGCCATATTCTTTCCATATTTTAATAATTGATTTAGTGGTGCTCCATGGGATGTTCGAAGTTTCTGATATTCTTTTGTAACCGAACCCTGATGTGTACTTTTACACAACTTTGTCCCTGACCTGTTTGGAGAGCTCCTTGGTCTTCATGGTACCGCTTGCTTGGTGGTGCCCCTTGCTTAGTGGTATTGCAGACCTTGGGGCCTTTCAGAACAGGTGTATATATACTGAGATTATATGACAGATCATGTGACACTTCGATTGCACACAGGTGGACTTTATTTAACTAATTATGTGATCTTATTTAGGGGCTTCATAGCAAGGGGGGTGAATACATTTGCACGCACCACTTTTACATTTTTTCTTTTGTAGAATTTTTAGAAATGTTTTATTTTTTTCATTTCACTTCACCTATATTTGGACTATTTTGTGTATGTCCAATATACATGAAATCCAAATAAAAATCAATTTAAATTACAGGTTGTAATACAACAAAATAGGAAAAACTTCAAGGGGATTGAATACTTTTGCAAGGCACTGTACAAGCATACATGTGCAAATAATTTAACTACAACGTCACTCTTTATCAAGTACAGTATAGGTTTACATCAATCACAAGCTGTGTGTGAGTAGTAAAGTCACACTGGTCTTCTAAATCAAATATGCGATTATCAACATTCTAATAAAAGAAGGCCTTGTATTTTGAAGCTATGATGTACATGTGGCTCTTTTATCAAATAGGTCTACTGCAAAGTATATATGTTTACGTCAATTACAAGCTATGTTGACACCGGGCGTCTAAGTCAACGATAGATGCTTGGGGCAATCAAACCCCTCCCTATTTAATCCTATAACAAATACCATCTGCTCTATCACATTCCCAACTGTGCTGCTTTCCAATAATCCACAGAGAAAATGAACCCTTTACAGATAATTCCTCCACAACTACCATAACAATTTCATCAACACACAATGTTCTGTTTTTAACCTATTAGGTAATAGTTGTGAGCGAGCGTATGTGTGTGTGTGTGTGTGTGTGTGTGTGTGTGTGTGTGTGTGTGTGTGTGTGTGTGTGTGTGTGTGTGTGTGTGTGTGTGTGTGTGTGTGTCTGTGTGTCTATATTCTCAGATTCCCCAAAAGATTCCAGACAGCAGGTTAAATAACCACATCTTGGTCCAGTCACCCAGGCCATCAAGGTTGCAAGGCTCTGACCTCTATTTCAACAAGCTCAGGCTCCTGTTTTGATTCTTCCATTGCCCTGTGGCTGCAATCGGGTTTTGTTTTTCATTTGTCTCCCATGCTGTATGTAGGGATTATCAAACATATTGGAATGATACCAAAGCCCCTAGCTAGCACAATCCAGCTGGCCCCTGATGAAGCCACCGTTTCTTGTGTGCTTAGCTTCAGTGATCGAAGCCCATCCCTGGCTAGGATAGTTCTGAATATAGAATCAGTGGTGTAGTGGAGTGTATATGCAGGTATATGGCATTATCCCACTTATTAATAATAGGCATGGCATATTCTCATTTCTTAATCCCCTTGATGCATATCAAATTAGTGTAGTGGAGGTATACGCTATATCAATTAAGTCTGATGGAACAGATCAGAATGTTTACCTTAAAATGTAGATAAACTGTTATTTCTTCACATTTTAGGTGCGGCAATGTGCATACAGCGGAAGGCCCAAGCGTGATTGTTTCAAGTGCAATTTGCGGGGGAAAAACGTTCTAAAATTAGCACAAACAACAGCGCTAGATGACTGTGCACTTGAATTAAAGGGTAAACACAGCAAAAATGTAATGTCTTCGATTTTTCCAAGACCACAAAAATGGTCGTGTGACTTTGATAGCAGATCCCCCCCCCCCCCCCCCCAAAAGGAATATGTTTCAATAGTATACACAACAGACTTTTTGAAGAAATTAGAGACTTGTTCAGTGGACTCAAATGACTTGTTGTGTACTATGGATGTCTCTAGTCTTTATACAAATATTCCTCATCAAGAGGGTTTAGATCTGATTAAACATTATTTGAATCAAAGAACAGAACTGAATCCCCCAATTGACTTACAGTACTGTTGAGCTTCACTAATGAAATATTGACTCAGAATTTTTTAAAGTTTGAAAACTGTTATTATCTTCAAGTTCAAGGAACTGCTTTGGGATCGGCTGTAACGGTCGTCGTAATCCTCCTCCTCGGACGAGGAGGAGAGGCGAGAAGGATCAGACCAATACGCGGAGTGATTTGTGTCCATGATATTTTAATGACTCGAAACTGAACACGAAACAAAACTAACATAAAACAACCGACAAACAGTCCCGTGTGGCACGAATGCAGACACGCGATACAACCATCTAGGGGAGGGTCTGGGTGGGCGTCTGTCCACGGTGGCGGCTCTGGCGCTGGTCGTGGTCCCCAACCCACCATAGTCAAACCCCGCTTCCGTGGTCTCCTCCCAATGGCCACCCTCCATGTCAAACCCACTCTACCAAAAGGCAGCACCGGACTGAGGGGCAGCACCGGACTGAGGGGCGGATCCTGGCTGGCTGGCTCTGGCGGATCCTGGCTGGCTGGCTCTGGCGGATCCTGGCTGGCTGGCTCTGGCGGGTCCTGGCTGGACGGCTCTGGCGGGTCCTGGCTGGACGGCTCTGGCTGGTCCTGGCTGGACGGCTCTGGCTGGTCCTGGCTGGACGGCTCTGGCTGGTCCTGGCTGGACGGCTCTGGCTGGTCCTGGCTGGACGGCTCTGGCTGGTCCTGGCTGGACGGCTTTGGCTGGTCCTGGCTGGACGGCTCATAACAGACGGACAGCGCTGGGAAGGCAGGCAGCTCAAACAGCGCTGAGCAGGCAGGCAGTTCAGGCGCCGCTGGGCAGACGGCAGACTCTGGCCGGCTGAGACGCACTGTAGACCTGGTGCGTGGTATAGGCACTGGCTGCGCTGGAGAGGAGGAAAGCTCTGACAGCGCTGGACAGGTGGGAGCAGCTGGAGAGAGAACCCGGAGAGACAGCCTGGTGCGGGGGGCTGCCACCGGTGGACTGGTACTTGGAGGTGGCACCGGGTATACCGGACCATGAAGGAGGACACGTGCTCTTGAGCACCGAGCCTGCCCAACCTTACCAGGTTGAATGGTGCCCGTAGCCCTGCCAGTGCGGTGAGGTGGAATAGCCCGCACTGGGCTATGCTGGCGAACCGGGGACACCATTCGTAAGGCTGGTGCCATGTATGCCGGCCCGAGGAGACGCACTGGAGGCCAGATGCATTGGGCCGGCTTCATGACATCCGGCTCGATGCCCAACTTAGCCCTACCAGTGCGGCGAGGTGGAATAGCCCGCACTGGGCTAAGCACGCGTACTGGGGACACCGTGCGCTTTACCGCATAACACGGTGTCTGACCAGTACGACGCCCTCTCACTCCACGGTAAGCACGGGGAGTTGGCTCAGGTATCCTACCCGGCTTTGCCACACTCCTCGTGTGCCCTCCCCCAAGAAATTTTTGGGTCTGACTCTCGGGCTCCCAACCACGTCGCCGCGCTGCCTCCTCATACCAGCGCCTCTCTGCCTTCGCTGCTTCCAGCTCCGCCTTGGGACGGCGATATTCCCCTGGCTGAGCCCAGGGTCCTTTGCCGTCCAGGATCTCTTCCCAAGTCCAGGAGTCCTGGGTTTTTTCCCACTGCTGTCGCTGCCCGTTTGCACTCCGCTTGATCCTAGATTGGTGGGTGGTTCTGTAACGGTCGTCGTAATCCTCCTCCTCGGACGAGGAGGAGAGGCGAGAAGGATCAGACCAATACGCGGAGTGATTTGTGTCCATGATATTTTAATGACTCGAAACTGAACACGAAACAAAACTAACATAAAACAACCGACAAACAGTCCCGTGTGGCACGAATGCAGACACGCGATACAACCACCCACAAAACACACGTGAAACCCCGGCTGCCTTAGTATGATTCTCAATCAGGGACAAACGATCTACAGCTGCCTCTGACTTAGAATCATACCAGGCCGAACACAAAAACCCCAACATAGAAAAACACACATAGACCAACCCACCCAACTCACGCCCTGACCAACTAAATAAATACAAGAAAAAAGGAAAACAGGTCAGGAACGTGACATCGGCAGTTGCGCCTAATTAGGTTAATTTGTTTATTGGGAAACTTGAGTGGGACTTTGTAAACTATAACAATCCCTATTCTAAGTTTATCAAAGTGTTTATGAGATATATATATATTATTTTATTTTTTTGTCAGGTGGTTTTCTTAAATTGCAAGTATTCGTTACATACAGCACGGTACATGAATTCCAGAATGCAGTCCATTAAATGTACGTTAGTATCCGATAAAGAAAATGTTTCCTTTTTGGATAAGGTGTATAGAAAAGATACAGATAAAAAACCTTTCTTTACTTCAGTTATTTCAGTTATCATACAACTTAAAAAAAAATAGTTTACCATATAGACAACTCCTTTTCATTAGGCGCATTTGTGACTATGATGTAATATTTGATGACATACCAAAGATTTATGTGAACGATTCAAAACATGAGGGTATAAAGAAGAATTATTTGACAATTGCATTAAGAGAGTAAGACAAAATGGGCGGAATGCATTATTACAACCACGTCAAAGGAATCCCTCTCCTCACTCTACAACTTTGGTGTCCACCTACAGTTCAATTTCAAGGTCGATGAAGGAAGTGATCAATACAAAGCTTGCACATGGTGTCTAACTTTGTTGAAGGCGGACATGAATGCATATGTTACCGAAGATGGTGGATCACCTTTAAAATTGAAAATAGAGTGTATGCATAATTTCCAATCCCCATATATACAGTACCAGTAAAAAGTTTGGACACACCTACTCATTCCAGGGTTTTTCTTTTTTACTATGTTCTACATTGTAGAATAATAGTGAAGACATCAAAACTATGAAATATTACATATGGAATCATGTAGTAACCAACAAAAGTGTTAAATAAATCAAAATATATTTTAGATTCTTCAAAGTAGTCAACCTTTTCCTTGATGACAGCTTTGCATACTCTTGGTATTCTCTCAACCAGCTTCATGAGGTAGTCACCTGGAATGCATTTCAATTAACAAGTGTGCCTTGTTAAAAGTTAATTTGTGGAATTTCTTTCCTTCTTAATGCGTTTGAGCCAATCAGTTTTGTTGTGACAAGGTAGGTAGGGGTGGTATAAAGAAGATAGCCCTATTCGGTAAAAAACCGAGTCCATATTATGGCAAGAACAGCTCAAATAAGCAAAGAGAAACTACAATCCATCATTACTTTATAGTTTTTGACAATTGCTTACACATGACTTCTGAAACTATTGCTCTTTCTAGACTATACACACAAAACACACACAAAACATGCAAAACGTCACACATCTCTTGCAAAACCAAACACTTCATTCAAAACTATTTTAACCCTTCTCAAAATTGTGTTTTTCCATAAAAAACACTACAGACAAACCATCAAATGATTAGCTATTATACACGTCAACTACACACAGATGTGACAAACGTAAAACACTACTATCTTGTGTCTTTTGCATGTTCAGTGGAGTCCACGGCAGTTTGTCATAGCACTCACACATACATGTATGTGCACAAATATACACAGTATGTATGCATATTCAGTATATAGTTACACTATAAACAGAAATGCAAAGGGGGAAAAAATTAAATGTATTTCTTTCTCAAAACATTGTATTTTCATCCAGATTTTGGAATGAACAATAACAGACAAAACAAATACACTAGAAGATAAACAAATAGGCTTGTCCCACTCTTCGTCCTTGTCCTCCTCCTCCTCCCCCTCTTACTCTCACTCCTCTTCCTCTAACTCTCTCTCCAAAATTGGCCTCCATTGTTGTCCAAACCAAGGAAGCCAACCTGAACCCAGTTTATAGTGCTCAAGCTCTGATTTCTAAGTGAAGAATTTAGCTTGTTTTCACACGGGTTTAGGTAATCGTTAAATGAGTGTGGCATTTGGAATGGCATAGTTTTCCAAGTGAAACACAAGACCTGTTCGTTTTGAATGATGTGTCTAATGTAGAGAACTGTGTTTAGTGTTTTGCAAAAAGTATGTTTTACAATTGCAAGGTGAGTGTAAGCAGATAATGTGCTTGCAGTTTTGCTGACTTGGTCTGAAGATTAGGTACATGAGTTACTGGTTTCACTGAGTGTGCCTCAAGTACCACTTTTAGTGTGTAAGCGATTGTAAAAAACTGTAAGACATGAAGGTCAGTCAAAACATGCTATTAGTGGTCCTCTGAGTATACCAAAAAAGGTTTGGTATACCTCCACTGGTATGACATCCAGCCCTGGAATATTCCCGGACTTAAAGTCTTTAATTTCATCAAGTTCCTCCTCTGGAATTTGGCCTTCACATGAATCTTAACCGAAGCAATTAGCTTCGGTTAGTGGAGATGGAGCTGACTGAAAAGAAGCATATGCTTAAAGGACTTTGCTTCCTCTTTCAAAATATTATTTGGTGAATCATTTGTGACTCCGTCATTTATAACACGTTTAAGTAAATCATTTTTTTTGTATGTCTATGTTGAAGATTAAAAAACAATTTGGTGAATTTATTCCAATATTCCATCCAGTTCATACATTTTTTTATAAAAATTACACTTGAATCTTTCTTGAATAAGTTCCTCCAGTTCTTTTAGTTTTTCCACAAACTTTTTCTGTGCTTCTATGATACAGTTTTTATTGATATCTATCTGTACTGTTAGTCCCTCTATTTTCTTTGTTAATATGAACTATTTTGACCCAAATAGATTTTGTTTTAAAGATGAATATTGCATTGCATGGCCTCTAAAGGCACATTTAAAGTGTCCTATCAATAAGGTGTTCTGCTGTACCAACAATATGTTATGTTGGAAAAAGTAAGTTATGAATTCTTCTGTCCTGGTTAAAAACCAGTTGTCATCCAATAGGCTTTGATCAAATTTCCAATATCCTTGCCCACGTGGAAATTCTGTAAGATAAATGTTTATGCCTATTATTTGATGGTCCGACTGCATTCTGTCCCCTTCCAACACTTTTTAAACATTTGGTGCTAGCGAGAATTACATAAGAAAGTAGTCAAGACGACTAGCTTGATTGAGTCTCTGCCATGTATATCTCACTAGGTCAGGATATTTAAGCCTCCATTTATCCACTAGTTCCAATATATCCATGGTATTTGTGATTTCCTTAAGTAAATAAGGGTGATAATCTGTAATATGATTTCCTTTATGATCCATTGAGGTATTTAAAACTGTGTTATAAGCTCCCACCATAATAATAAAGTATTGTATTACTTGTAAGCTTGATAAATTATTATATGTGACCCGTTTCAGGAAACTAGGCGTATGTCTCGGGTCACTATTTCACAGGAGAGTCGTTTGAACCTAAACTTATTTTTTTCATCCAAATGCGTTTTTGGGAGCATAAATGCCTTCTCGAACATGTGAACTTTCATGTGCCTTAATAACAACCTTGTATGCCATCTGTAAATAAGAATAAAAACGTTAAATTATGAGCCTAGTTGGTTTAGCCACAGAAAAAGATTATAAGTGATAATGAGTAGGCTGGACATCCCGAGAGATGAGTTTGAATTGGTCTGCCACATAGCATGCTTCTGTCTATTTGAGCTGGTCAGTATGTCTAGGTAATCCTGTTTAACGCGGCTTTTTATTTATTTATTTATTTTGTAGTAAAACTGCATAAGTGTTGCTCTCCACTTTCTGCAGGACCGAGTTTTGAAATCAGTGGAATTCGAGTATGATAGCTAAGGAGATGGAGAAAACACCTGTCTTACCTCTTCATACTCTCTATTGGTTACACATACTTTTGGCCTCCCATCCTATTCTAACCACCTCTCGCCGGCTTTGTATTCATGTTACCTGATGAAATCTGCTGTACAATATGATCTTGTTGCCATCTGATACACATTCAGATGTCATAAATCAGGATTGCAGAGCTCTCACTGTCCTATGTCGTGCCTTGATTGTATTACTGTTGATGATATCTGGAAATGTGCATGTACACCCTGGCCCATCTACTGTTGCTAGCCCCAATTCTGACTTTTGCTCTGATATCTGCTTCACTGATTTCTGCTCTCGTAAAAGCTTGGGTTTTCTGCATGTTAACACTAGAAGCTTATTACCTAAAATTGATAAATTGAAAGTGTGGGTTCACAGCTTCAATCCAGATGTGTTGGTCATTACTGAGACATGGTTGAGGAAGAGTGATTTGAATACTGACGTTTACCTTCCTGGTTAGAACTTTTTTTCGGTAAGACAGAACTTCCAAAGGTGTTTGATTTGCTTGTTTTAAGCATTACACTTTCAAATAGCTCTTTGTTGACTGTTGCTGGGTGCTATCTTCCTCCATCAGAACCGACATGTACCCTACCTGCACTAAGCTCTCTCCTGGCCCCTTAAACTAAGACTGAATTTGTCCTGCTAGGTAACCTAAACGTGGACATGCAATAGGGGGGGCGCTGTTTTCACTTTGGAAAAAATCGTGCCCAAATTAAACGGCCTCGTCCTCTGTTCTAGATCATACAATATGCATATTATTATTACTATTGGATAGAAAACACTCTGAAGTTTCTAAAACTGTTTGAATTATATCTGTGAGTAAAACAGAACTCATTTGGCAGCAAACCTCCATACAGGAAGTGAAAATTCTGAAAACGAGGCTCTGTTTCAGGGCCTGCCTATTCAACTGGCTTTTATTTATCGATATGTATGCACTTCATACGCCTTCCACTAGATGTCAACAGGCAGTGGAAGGTTGAATGGGGTGTCTAGCTTGATCTGAGGCCGAATAAGAGCTTTTGGAGTGACAGGTCCGGTATTCTCTTTATCTTCGACGGCGCGCGGGGGAGCTCGACATTGTCTTCTGAAAAGCGTTCGGTATACACGGCGAATATCTCCGGCTCTGATTTTATTTGATACATATGAGAAAAACATCATAAAGTAGGTTTTTTCAACCGAGTTTTATCAGTTTATTCAACGTTTAATGGGACTTTTGGAATTTCCCGTTCTTTGCACCAAGAGAGGATGGGAATGTTCGCGCCACAATGCTAGCCAAGGTTGCTAATTCGACAGAAGAAATGGACATTCTAAAACCAAACAACGATTTATTCTGGAAATAGGACTCCTTGTACAACATTCTGATGGAAGCTCAGCAAAAGTAAGAAAACATTTATGATGTTATTTCGTATTTCTGTGTAATATGTTGATGCCTATTCTCCGCCGTGTTGGTGAGCGCTGTCTCACAATAACCCAAGCTGTATGTTGTGGTAAAGTTATTTTTAAAAATCTAACACAGCGGTTGCATTAAGAACCAGTGTATCTTTCATTTGCCATACAACAAGTATTTTTATGTAAAGTTTATGATGAGTTCTTTGGTCAGATTAGGTGAGTGTCCAAAATATCTCCGGACATTCTGGGGAAATGTTGCTACGTATTTACAATGTATAACCACGATTTGCAGCTCTAAATATGCACATTTTCGAACAAAACATAAATGTATTGTATAACATGATGTTATAAGACTGTCATCTGATGAAGTTGTCCAAAGGTTAGTGATTCATTTTATATCTATTGCTGGTTTTTGCGAAAGCTACCTTTGCGGTGAATAAATGCGTTTGTGTGTTTGGCTATTGTGGTAAGCTAATATAATGCTATATTGTGTTTTCGCTGTAAAACACTTAAAAAATCGGAAATATTGGCTGGATTCACAAGATGTTTGTCTTTCATTTGCTGTACACCATGTATTTTTCATAAATGTTTTATGATGAGTATTTATGTATTTCACGTTGCTCTCTGTAATTATTCTGGCTGCTTTGGTGCTATTTTTGATGGCGGCTGCAATGTAAAACTATGATTTATACCTCAAATATGCACATTTTCAAACAAAACATAAATTTATTGTATAACATGTTATAAGACTGTCATCTGATGAAGTTGTTTCTTGGTTAGTGACTAATTATATCTCTATTTGGTCGGTTTTGTGATAGCTACCTATGCGGTAGAAAAATGGTGAAAATATGCGGTTGAGTCTTTGGCTATTGTGGTTAGCTAATAGAAATACATATTGTGTTTTCGCTGTAAAACATTTTAAAAATCGGAAATGATGGCTGGATTCACAAGATGTTTATCTTTCATTTGCTGTATTGGACTTGTGATTTCATGATATTTATATGCTATTATTTACTTGTGGCGCTATGCTAGGCTATGCTAGTCAGCTTTTACTGATGAGGATGCTCCCAGATCCGGGATGGGTGTTAAGTAAAGGTTAATCACCACTTCATTAAGTCAGGATTCCTATTTGACTCAGCGATGCCTCTTTGCCCGTCCAACATTCCTCATCTCCCACCCCTTCTAATGCTACTATCCCGATGCTTCTCCCTGTCACGTTCCTGACCTTATTTGCCTTTGTTTTACTTTGTTTAGTTGGTCAGGACGTGAGCTGGGTGGGTAGTCTATGTTATGTGTTTCTATGTTGGGTTAAAAACTTCTTGCCACTAGGGGGGTGCCATTTCGACATAGCACAAATTCGTAGCCAAATTAAACTGCCTCGTACTCAATTCTTGCTCGTACAATATGCATATTATTATTACTATTGGATAGAAAACACTCTCTAGTTTCTAAAACCGTTTGAATTATGTCTGTAAGTGAAACAGAACTCGACTTAGAGCAATTCTCCTATGAGGATTTGAAAATGGTGAAATCTGCTTGCTGTTCCCAGACCTGTAGATAACCCTGACTGTCTTCTATTGGTTGAGATGCACTGCATACGCCTTCCCCTGGTTGTTAGCGAATAGGGAGAGTTGAAATGGAGTCTCTACGTAGTTCAGAAAGTTGATTGGAACCGAGGTGTCCACCCTTTTGGACCTTCGCGCTGACGCAGAGAGGGTCTTGGAATGTCTTTTTAGAAGCTCTGGTTTTAGAAACTAGATATATCCGGCTCTGTTTTTATTCGATATAGGCTTTAAAGACATCATAATCTTGTTATTTTAAACCGATTTATATCAGTTTATGTCAGTATATTGTGATTTTCGGGCATTTCATTTTCTGGCGTTGTAGGAAGTTGGGTATCTCTCTCTCGAATGCCATTGTGTACTGCTAATTGCAACGTCGAAGGAAACATTCTCCAACCCAGCAACGATTCTTTTGGCCAACGGACACCTTTCCCAAGATTCTGATGGGAGTTCAGCTAATAGTAAGTACTATTTATGCTGATAATTCGTTGTTCTGTTGAAAAAGTAAAATGTATAAGACGCCATTATTTTCCGTGTAGCGTTGCGCTATCGCACCCTGTATTGCACCCAGTATTGCGCAGTAAGGTTAATTTTAAAAATGTAATTCAGCGATTGCATTAAGAACTAATTTGTCTTTATATTGCTGTCCACCCTGTATTTTTTTGTCAAGTTTATGATTATTTATTGATTAGACTAGGTGACTCTCCAAGATGGCGACCGACATTTTTCTGGGCAGCTTGGCAACTTTTCTCATTGTATAAGCACGATATGTGCCGCTAAATATGCACATTTTCGAACAAACTCTATATGCATTGTGTAATATGATGTTACAGGACTGTCATCTGAAGAATTCTGAGAAGGTTAGTGAAAATTAATATTTTTGGTGGTGAATACGTTATCGCTATGTTTGGCTGGAATCAATGCTGGTGTTTGGTTTGCTACTGTGCTAAGCTAATATAACGCTATATTGTGTTTTCGCTGTAAAACACTTAGAAAATCTGAAATATTGTCTGGATTCACAAGATCTGTGTCTTTCAATTGCTGTACGCTGTGTATTTTTAAGAAATGTTTTATGATGAGTAATTAGGTAATACACGTTGCTCTCTGTAGTTATTCTAGTCGAGTTGTGATGGTGGCTGCAATGGTAAACTATGATTTATACCTGAAATATGCACATTTTTCTAACAAAACCTATGCTATACAATAAATATGTTATCAGACTGTCGTCTGATGAGGTTGTTTCTTGGTTAGTGGCTATTTATATCTTTATTTGGTCGAATTTGTGATAGCTACTGATGGAGTCAAAAACTGGTGGAGTAAAAAAAAAAGGTGTCTTTTGCTAACGTGGTTAGCTAATAGATTTACATATTGTGTCTTCCCTGTAAAACATTTTAAAAATCAGAAATGATGGCTTGATTACCAAGATGTGTATCTTTCATCTGGTGTCTTGGACTTGTGATTTAATGATATTTAGATGCTACTATTTACTTGTGACGCTATGCTAGCTATGCTAGTCAGCTTTTTTACTGGTGGGGGTGGTGGGGGGTGCTCCCGGACCCGGGTTTCTGAGGAAGTAGAGGTTAAATGTGTTGCCTGATATGGTTCTCAATTAGAGGCAGGTGTTTGACGTTTCCTCTGATTAAGAACCATATTAAGGTAGGCTGTTCTCACTGTTTGTTTGTGGGTGATTGTTCCTGTGTTTGTGTCTGTTGCACCATACGGGACTGTTTCGTTTGTTCGTTCGTTTGGCTAGTCTTTCCTGTTCGTGCGTTCTTCGTGTCTATATGTAAGTTCTCAAGTTCAGGTCTGTCTACGTCGTTTGTTGTTTTGTAATTTTCAAAGTGTTTTTCGTGTTCGTCTGGTCTTTAATAAATATCCATTATGTCTGCATACAACGCTGCGTTTTGGTCTGACCCTTACTCCTCCTCCTCATCCGAGGAGGAGGCATTAGACAGCCGTTACACTCCATTCTTTTTACCCAGCCACCCTAAAACGTTTCTCTCTGCAAGCAGTCACTGAGTCCGAGGTGCTAAAGGAGCTCCTGAAACTTAACCCCCAAAAAACATCTGTGAACTTGACATCTTTAATGTTGCTGCCCCTGTCATCGCCAAGCCTATCTCAGACCGTTTTAACCTTTCTCTCCTTTCTGGGTAGCTTCCCATTGCTTGGAAGGCAGCCACGGTTCATCCTTTAAACAAAGGGGGAGATCAAGCTGATCCTAACTGTTATAGACCTATTTCTATTTTGCCCTGTTTATCAAAAGTGTTGGAAAAACTTGTCAATAATCAACTGACTGGCTTTCTTTATGTCTATAGTATTCTCTCTGGTATACAATCTGGTTTCCGCTCAGGTTATGGATGTGTCACTGCAACCTTAAAGGTCCTCAATGATGTCACCATTGCCCTTGATTCTAAGCAAGGTTGTGCTGCTATTTTTATTGACTAGGCGAAAGCTTTTGATGCGGTAGAACATTCCATTCTTGCGGGCCGGCTTAGGAGTATTGGTGTCTCGGAGGGGTCTTTGGCCTGGTTTGCTAACTACCTCTCTCAAAGAGTGCAGTGTATAAAGTCAGAAATATGCTGTCTCAGCCACTGCCTGTCACCCAGGGAGTACCCCAAGGCTCAATCCTAGGCCCCAGACTCTTCTCAATTTACATCAACAACATAGCTCAGGCAGTAGGAAGCTCTCTCAACCATTTATATGCAGATGATACAGTCTTATACTCAGCTGGCCCCTCCCCGGTTTTTGTGTTAAATGCTCTACAACAAAGCTTTCTTAGGGTTCAACAAGCTTTCGCTACCCTTAACCTTGTTCTGAAGACCTCCAAAACAAACGTCATTTGGTTTGGTAAGAAGAATGCCCCTCTCCCCACACGTGTGATTACTACCTCTGAGGGTTTAGAGCTTGAGGAGGTCACCTCATACAAGTACTTGGGAGTATGGCTAGACGGTACACTGTCCTTCTCTCAGCACATATCAAAGCTGCAGGCTAAAGTTAAATCTAGACTTGGTTTCCTCTATCATAATCAGTCCTCTTTCACCCCAGCTGCCAAACTAACCCTGATTCAGATGACCATCCTACCCATGCTAGATTACGGAGACAAAATGTATAGATCAGAAGGTACGGGTGCTCTCGAGCGGCTAGATGTTCTTTACCATTCGGCCATCAGATTTGCCACCAATGCTCCTCATAGGACATATCACTGCACTCTATACTCCTCTGCAAACTGGTCATCTATGTATACCCGTCGCAAGACCCACTGGTTGATGCTTATTTATAAAACCCTTTAGGCCTCACTCCCCCCTATCTGACATATCTACTGCAGCCCTCATCCTTGACATACACCACCGTTCAACCAGTCACATTCTGTTAAAGGTCCCCAAAGCACACACATCCCTGGGTCGCTCCTCATTTCAGTTTGCTGCAGCTAGCGGCTGGAACGACCTGCAACAAACACTCAAACTGGACAGTTTTATCTCAATCTCTTCATTCAAAGACTCAATCATGGACACTCTTACTGACAGTTGTGGCTGCTTTGTGTGATGTATTGTTTTCTCTACCTTCTTGCCCTTTTTTTGTATTTTTCACCCGTTTTTTTCTCCCCAATTTCATGGTATCCAATTGGTAGTAGTTTCAGTCTTGTCTCATCGCTGCATCTTCCATACGGACTCGGGAGAGGCGAAGGTCGTGAGCCATGCGTCCTCCGAAACACAACCCAACCAAGCCGCACTGCTTCTTGACACAATGCCCATCCAACTCAGAAGCCAGCCGCACCAATGTGTCGGAGGAAACACCGCGCACTGCGCCTGGCCCGCCACAGGAGTCGCTAGTGCGCGATGAGACAAGGATATCCCTGCCGGCCAAACCCTCCCTAACCCTGTAGACGCTGGGCCAGTTGTGCGCCGCCCCATGGGCCTCCCGGTCGCAGCCGGCTGCAACAGAGCCTGGACTCGAACCCAGAATCTCTAGTGGCACAGCTAGCAATGTGAGTCAGTGCCTTAGACCACTGCACCACTCGGGAGGCACATTCTTGCCCTTTGTGCTGTTGTCTGTGCCCAATAATGTTTGTACCATATTGTGCTGGTACTGTATAATAAGATGGTATAGCATAGTTACAGGCTGGATAACATAACATCCTAACCAGCTCTGCTAGTGCGAGTAATGTTCAGGGAGCTCTTCTCTCATTTGTGTCTGGAAGTAGCTAGGAAGTTAGCGTGGGTGCTTGACTGCTGTTGTTAGTACAGAACACTCGGATCAATCATTAAAGAGATGGGTGGGGCTAAAGCTTAAGTGGGTGTGAACGATGCTGAATGGGTGTACTGTAGACAAAGAAGGGCTCTCCAGTAGTAATACCAAAACATTAAAAGGCCATTTTTCAAAAGTGAGTTTACAAGTTTATCCACTTTCAAAGCAGAAGTACTTTCCCTTTTTTCCTCAACGGTTGTGTAGCTCCGAGTCTCTACTTTCATCCAATGTAAAAAACATAATTTCAAAATTTGCTACGTAAGACCATTTTGAGCCGGTTGGTCACATATATATTATCAAAGAAGCGAGGATCATCATTACTTGGAGCATATAGATTAATGAGCCAAATCTGTTTATGGTCCAATAACATATAAAAAATAATCTATCTAGCTTGAGGATCTGTTTGGACAATTTGCACATTCGGATCAAAATTATTATTCATTAATATCATCACAGCTTTTGCATTTCTTTGCCCATGTATAATTTCAGCCCCCTAGTCCTTTTTCTAAAAACTTCATAAAACATTTTTGAATGAGTTTCCTGTAAAAAATAGATGCAGTATTATATTCTTTCTCTTTTAGCCAGGTAAATACTGATCATCTTATTATCTGCTAAGCCATTTCAATTATAACTGGCTATACTTATTTCACTATTTACCATAATGAGATACACATTTAAATTCTATTTATCATAATATACAGTACCAGTCAAAAGTTAGGACACGCCTACTCATTTTCTACATTGTAGAATAATAGTGCAGACATCAAAACTATGAAATAACATATATGGAAACATGTAGTAACCCAATTTTTTTTAAACAAATCGTAATATATTTTATATTTGAGATTCTTCAAAGTAGCCACCTTTTGTCTGGATGACAGCTTTGCACACTCTTGGCATTCCCTCAACCAGCTTCATGAGGAATGCTTTCCAACAGTCTTGAAGGAGTTCCCACATCTGCTGAGCACTTGTTGGCTGCTTTTTCATTCACTTTGTGGTCCAACTCATCCCAAACAATCTCAATTGGGTTGAGGTCGGGTGAGTGTGAAGTCCAGGTCATCTGATGCAGCACTCCATCACCCTTCCTCTTGGTCAAATAGCCCTTACACAGCCTGGATGTGTGTTGTGTCATTGTTCTATTGAAAAACAAATGATAGTCCCACTAAGCGCAAACCAGATGGGATGGCCTATTGCTGCAGAATGCTGTGGTAGCCATGCTGGTTAAGTGTGCCATGAATTCTAAATAAATAAATCACAGACAGTGTCACCAGCAAAGCACCCCCACACCATCACATCTCCTCCTCCATGCTTCACGGTGGGAACCACACATGCGGAGATCATCCATTCACCTACTCTGTGTCTCACAAAGACACGGCAGTTGGAACCAAAAATCTCAAATTTGGACTCATCAGACCAAAGGACAGATTTCCACCGGTCTTTGGGATACATAAATATTCAGACCCTTTGCTATGAGACTCGAAATTGAGCTCAGGAGCATCCTGTTGCCATTGATCATCCTTGAGATGTTTCTACAACTTGACTGGAGTCCACCTGTGGTAAATTCATTTGATTGGACTTGATTTGGAAAGGCACACACCTGTCAACATAAGGTCCCACAGTTGACAGTGCATGTCAGAGCTAAAACAAAGCCATGAGGTCGAAGGCATTCTCCATAGAGCTCCGAGACAGGATTGTGTCGAGGATCAGATCCAGGGAAGGTTACCAAAACATTCTGCAGCATTGTAGGACCCCAAGAACACCGTGGCCTCCATCATTATTAAATGGAAGAAGTTTGGAACCACCAAGACTCTTCCTGGAGCTGGCCGCCCGGCCAAACCTAGCAATCGGGGGAAAAGGGCCATTGTCAGGGAGGTGACCAAGAACACGATGGTCATTCTTACAGAGCTCTAGAGTTCCTCTGTGGAGATGGGATAATCTTCCAGAAGGACAACCATCTCTGCAGCACTGCACCAATTAGGCCTTTATTATAGAGTAGCCAGACGGAAGACACTCCTCAGTAAAAGGCACCTAAAGACTCTCAGACCATGAGAAACAAGATTCTCTAGCCTGATGAATGCCAAGCCTCACATCTGGAGGAAACCTGGCACCATCTCTACAGTGAAGCATGGAGGTGGCAGCATCATGCTGTGTGGATGTTTTTCAGCAGGAGGGACTGGGAAATTTGTAAGGCTTGAGGCAAAGAGAAACAGAGAAAAGTACAGAGAGTTCCTTGATGAAAAACCTTCTCCAGAGCATTCAGGACCATAGACTGGGGTGAAGGTTCACCTTCCAATAGGACAATGACCCTAAGCGCACAGCCAAGACAACACAGGAGTGGCTTCGGGACAAGTCTCTGAATGTCCTTGAGTGGCCCAGCCAGAGCCTGGACTTGAACCCGACATCTCTGGAGAGACCTGAAAATAGCTGTGCAGCAATGCTCCCCATCCAACCTGACAGAGCTTGAGAGGTTCTACAAAGAAGAATGGGATAAATTCCCCAAATACAGGTGTGCCAATCTTTTAGTGTAATACCCAAGAGGACTCGAGGCTGTAATCACTGCCAAAGGTGCTTCAACAAACGACTGAGTAAAGGGTCTGAATACTTACGTAAATATGTAAAAAAAAGTCACATAATTAGTTAAGGGGAAACATTTAAATGTCTTGGAATGGCCAAGTCAAAGCCCAGACCTCAATCCAATTGAGAATCTGTGGTATGACTTAAAGATTGCTGTACACCAGCGGAACCCATCCAACTTGAAGGAGCTGGAGCAGTTTTGCCTTGAAGAATGGACAAAAAATCCAATGGCTAGATGTGCCAAGCTTATAGAGATATACCCCAAGATACTGGCAGCTGTAAATGCTGCAAAAGTTGGCTCTACAAAGTATTGACTTTTTTTTGGGGGGGGGGGGGGGGGGGTGAATAGTTATGCACGCTCAAGTTATCTGTTTTTTGTCTTATTTCTTGTTTGTTTAACAACAAAAAATATGTTGCATCTTCAAAGTGGTAGGCATGTTGTGTAAATCAAATGATACAATCCTCCCAAAAACCCATGTTATTTCCAAGTTGTAAGGCAACAAAATAGGAAAAATCCCAAGGGGGTGAATACTTTCGCAAGCCACTGTATGATATTGAAATAATAATGCTGTGTTGTATTGCTAGATATCTAACTTCCGTGGCAGCAGCCTCATTGAGCAGTCAGCTCAAATTTAGAAGCAATACACTTCCTTGGCCCGACACACCAACAATTCAGTCAGACAGTCTGTCGGTTCACCGAGCTTGCAGTAAATTGAACAATCAGGAGTGGTATTTGATGGCATTAAGGCTGGAGATGAAAGGAAGGACACTTCATTCATCAGGGGGATAATGGGGCTGCTGCCTCTCACTTTCTGTCCAATCAAATGGGACTCCGTTAATTATCCTTGCCATTAATTAGGTTGCTATCCTATCCAGGGGAAAGCGGTTACTCTTCATAGACAATATACCCATATTACCAACTCATCAGCCTCCTTCATTTCTCTCTCTCTCTCTCTCTCTCTCTCTCTCTCTCTGTGTTCAGAGCCCAGCATGCCTTTGTCGCCAAAGTGAGGAAATAATATTGGCAGAGAAGGGGGTGTGGTGCATCTTGATAAACTGATTTAACTACAGGTGGTGGCCTAAGTGTTATAGCGTGGTGGAAATAGCAAACACTTTTAATAGGGAATTCACCACTGAATCTATCCAATCTTGCATAACTATTACGTATTCATATACTAGCTAGCTCTTTCCAGTTTAATTGACACAAGTGAATATGAATATTTGCTTAGCTGATGTGAGTGACACTGCTTTAATGTGACTAAACCCTCGCATCAAACGAGAGATGGATAGTCATAACACATTTCCCACATCAAGTCCTGTGAGTTCCTCCAGAGTGACATAATGCTTATTCAGAGGTGTCTGCCTCTGCCTATGTGACGGAGAGACATTTACAATTATAATAATGAAAGGCTGCTGGGAGAATTCAGCTCCTCCATTTTAAAGCCATTGATGTGCCACACAATTAGTCCCAAGTGAGCAGGGGGACAACTAATTCCTTTAATATTATCAGGCACCAAGGGTGGTCCTTCAAAGACTCCTACTTTTATGTCCTTAATATATTAGATAACAACATGTGCTAATGCACGCATAGCGTGTGCGCACACACACACAAACACACACACATACCTACATACTTGCATACCATATACAAACCATGGGACAATCAATCTTCTTTTGATGCCAAATAAATTGTGTTACGTTTTCCATTACTGTACTTAGCATGTGCAGTCTGTAAATGCAATGGGTGGAGCAATGGGTACTGATATGGATGCCTATGCTGCAGGGCCAAATCTATATATCATGCAAGTTACTTTATGAGGCCAACGCTATGCATAAAATGTGCATACTGTACTGTGTGTATAATAAATGAAGAACTATGGCACATGAAATACATGAAACCAGTTTGCTTTTATTTTGCAAAAATCTAGACAGAGTATGTAAACCGCAGTCTCTTCAAAAGGTAATAGAACATAGTTTTCTCAAAGTAAAGGTGAAAATGGCTTAGTCTAACTTTCCTCTTGATGCAATGCAGTGTACCTCAAAGAAAGTAGCTTGCTTGTTGATATAGTGCTTTTTAGCAGTATGGTACAACCATGTAATTAGTGTCCAAATGTGAAATATTTCTCAATAATAACGGCAAACTGAGTCAACTCTTCTAAAATAAAGTGTTACCAAAGAATTCAATCAAATATAGCTAATTGTAATTGATGTTCATTAGAAAACTAATTTTAGTTACATCAATAACTATGGAAAAATGTATACATTATTTCACAATAGATTAGAGGTAACTTTTGCCTTTGGCCTGGCTGCTTGTGAGTTATAATCAGTTCGTCTTAAACGCAGTTTTGAAATATCTAATGAAGATGGGACCTCACCCGAGGATGAGCCAGGAGCAGCCAAACCACTGTTTGCATGTATATATATGTTTTGTGGTGGTAGAGACTAGAAAGGTGGGAAATGGTACTCAATTCAAACAATTCTCATATTGACTCCCATAATGGCTTCTCAGCACAGTAGCATCTTTAGTGTTAGAAGGGGTCATTGATCAGATCATACTGTTGCCATGCTCGTGATGCTGTCCTCTGTGACCGCCTACCCACTTTCTGCATGTATCTAGGCAACAGCCACTAGAAATTTAAAAAGAAGAACAGGTGAAAAAAAACTTAATTTGCTACTCTAAATGATCAGGATTACATCCCAAATGGCTCCCTATTCCTCTAGGGCTCTGTTAAAAAATAGTGCAATAAAAAGAGAATAGGCTGCCATTTGGGACACAACCCAGGTCTCCTGTCATGGCGTTCAATGGTGGGAGGTGGTGGGGCGATTTAATTATAAGCAGCTCATTACTGTTTGAATACTGCTATACCGTCTAAATAACCTGAAGTCTTAAAGCTAAGGCTAATGATTGGTGACCATTGCCTGTATCAGAATAACAAGCTAAGAGACATGGTTTCCTGACTACCTACCAAGCTACTGTACGTAACAGCACTCTCAGACAGATTGTCTGGAAAGTGGGTTCCTAGTTCCTAGTATCTCATCCAATCACTTTAATGAGGTTTGATTGTTTACTACATCAGTAGTTACATGTAGCTTTACATTGATCTACATATCACAGTGTCTACCAATCTGCAACGTTTTGCTCACTCCCGAGGGAGTCTGTCAGTCCTTACTGTGTGAGTAGATTAATAAACCAGATCCAGGTCTAATCATTAGACAGCAACACCGACTTTACATGAACATGCTAGGTTACTGTAACAATATCTGGGAAAAGGGGGTAATTTTGGGAGGCATTCATCATCGTGTCCACTACAAGAAACAGATTTGATGAAGACCTGGGGTACCTCCCAAATGGCACCCTATTCCCTTTATAGTGCACTGCTTTTGACTAGGTCCCATAGGGCTCTGGTCAAAAGCAGTACACTATGTAGGGAATAGGGTGCCACCTGGTACATAACCCTGATGAAGACCTGGGCCCTTATCAACAAAGTGTCTAGGAGTAAGAGTGCTGATCTAGGATCATGTCCCCACCTGTCCGTATAATCACATTCATTAGGATCTAAAATACAAAACTGATCCTAGATCAGCACCCCTACTGTGAGAGACTTTGCGGATACGGACCCAGATGAAGACCTGAGTGATCGAAAGGTTGTCACTCGTAAATCATGGGAGCATTGAATGCAGTGTGTAGAGTCTCTTTTCACCTTTCCTTCAAGAAATAACCATTATATGACGATTTGTTTATCCGCTCTGGAGAAAGGTCGGAGGTGAACAGGGATTATTGCACTAGAAAAATAATTACAATTGAATGACGTTTGTTAACATGTTGCTTTGGTATCAGTCTCCTAAACTGCCTGTCTACCTGCTGTGGAACAGTTCCATTCCTTAGTGATAGGATATAGGAGCTGTGATTGACAGTGCCGGGAGACACTGTTTCCCAACATGCACCATGTTGTCTCACAGTGGTTTTACACTACAGAGAGCAATCATTGATGTGGGAAAGGGAGATGAGGGGGGAAGTCGAATAAAACACGGACAGAAACCGACACAAACCAAATCATAAATGAGACATAGTATCAAGCTTCATGTGACAGATTGCCAGGGTGCACAGAATGGGCTGAAAGGGCTTCCAAAAGACAGCTGAAGGTCAGACAAACAATTCCAACTTGTGCCAGACGAGGAAACTCTTACCAGCAGCAGCGGCAGCCCCAGCAGTGGCTACAGTAGTCCCATGTATCGTATCAACTCAATGGCTATATCCCAAAAGGCACCCTACTCCCTATAAAGTGCACTACGTTTGACCAGCCCTATGGGCCCTGGTCAAATGTAGTGAACTATATAGGGAGAAGGATGCCGTTTGGGATACACTCCATCTTGTCCTCCAGCTGCATTGATTGAGCAGGGTGTCCGAGAGAAGGGCATCTTTAATTGTACACAAAATAAAGCTCTGAGGACTTTTTCTCTCTGCAATGTTGCTGGATGGGCAGGGATTAATTAAAGTGAATCTTCATCAGCCAGCCAGTGTTGTGGTGAGCGTTGTGCTGAACTGACTGAAGGGACTCAGGCTAAGTCCCAAATTGCACAATATTCCCTATGTAGTGCTCAAGCTATGGACAAAAGAAGTGCACTACATTTAGAACAGGGTGCCATTTGGGAAGCAGTCACAGGGATTTTCTGTGGCGGTTGAGGGCCACCCATGGGGAACGATGCCTGCATGGCTGCTCAGCTATCTAAAAGTAGCTTTCTGTCTCTAGGAATAACGAGCGATTATTTGTTCTCTCTTTTTTTCTCAGTCTGTTCACTATGAGTGATAGAGAGATGTTTGCATTGTCAAACAATGAAGTTCATTGAAAAAATATTACATTCGGCACTTTTTGCACTTACGTACTGGTTCAGCTTTCATCACTGCTGTTAATGGGTCAGGCATTTCAGTAACGAGGCTACTTATTATGTATCACCTCATGTAGTGGAGGCTTTGTGACTGATCGTGATATTGCTTTGTATTGATTTCAAATTTCTTATCTAATTTGTTTTATGGCAAGTCAATGCCTGTATTCTACAGTAGCATTTTAATGTTTCTCCAAATTGTGATGTTGATGTCATGCCACGGTAGTCTGTCACTGGCGACAGCACAAAAGGACAACAGAAACCACACTGGGCTGTCGTTATCCCAGCCTTCCTTTCCTTGGATCACAACACAACAAATCATTGGTTTCATTGGCTTTGATTCCTGGTACGGGCTGTCAATTTGTAATGCCTTTTCTACATTTAATTCCCCTCACAATACCACTGGAAACTGAAATGGCTGTCAAAACGGTTATCCTGCAGTCAAAACATAAGCTGTTATTCAAATCTCTACTCTGTGTTTCATCAATTGATGTTGCTCTGACAAGCTATGGACAATGCACTTTATTTTAATCTCCCCTTTTTTACCTCATCAGTTTGCTAAGACATCCACCCCCACATATCACGATATCTCACCTTGAAAAATAAAGTCCTCCGACTAAAGACTATCCTGACCTGCATATAATACTTCAAAGTCACATACCTTAAGTGGGAAAAACTGAGGATGCTATCCTATCAGCTTCACATAAGTTATGGCTGCGAGGGAGCCTATGGACAATCTGTCTCATGGCATATTATGTGTGTAAATGATAATGTTAAAGGTTATTGTCATGCTTGGCTGGTGAGTCACAATACATTGCCTCTGTGGAAGTTAGCTGATCATTAACCAAAGGTGTCAGGGGACAGATCATTTGCTCAGTGGCATTTTCTCAGCAGCCAAAGGTTTGCACATTGTTGTTCTGCCTGTATACTTGAGGTACATGTTATTTGCCTTGTACATTATGAATGACAAGTACTTCAGACAGTGCTTCAACCTTGGTATGACCTTATAGTGCAGGATTATAGTAAGGAAAATATGTCAATACAAATAGCAACAGCGTTGGTGTCTTCTACTGTATAATATCAACATGTTCTTATCCCTGAGGAAACATCTCTGATAAGTAACTCATAGAAAACAAATCATTGTGGAGAACAACCCCATAGCTACTCAGACATCTCCTGTGTCCAAACATTGATCTACGAGAGAGAGAGAGAGAGAGAGAGAGAGAGAGAGAGAGAGAGAGATTCATTGAAACATTGAACTCAAATGAAATGATGAACTCTATACAGTTTTTCAATAACTCACAATACCAAAACAATAAAGATGGTGTCAATTCGGCTACTCTAAACATCAACTGCATATTCCAAAAAGCAGCATCGAAAGCAAATTTGAGAAAACCAAAGAAATGCAACATCAGAAACAAAAAACAAAATGTTTCTGACAAATGGTTTGATAATGAATGTAAAACAATTAGAAAACACCTGAGACAAATGTCAAACAAAAAACATAAGCAGCAAAACAACCCAGAGCTACGATATGAATACTTTGAAACTCTGAAACAGTATAAACAAACAATGAAACGCAAGAAATTGAATTATACCAACAAGACACTTGATGAAATTGAAAACGCAATTGACCAAAATCAGTTCTGGGACATGTGGAACAATTTAAGCACAACAAAGCCACAAGATTTAGCCATACAAGATGTAGGAATTTGGAAAACTTATTTTGATAATCTATACAAAAACATCCCACAAAAAGACTTAAAACAGAACCAATTAGAAATTAAAGAAAAATTGAACATCCTTGAATCAGTCATTAAAAACAACCAAAATCCATTAGATTACCCAATAACCCAACAAGAACTATATGAAAAGCTCAAATCTATTAAATCAAAGAAGGCTTGTGGTCTAGACAACATCAGAAATGAAATGCTGAAAAACAGCACACCTGAGTTGCAAAATGCTGTGCTTAAATTGTTCAACATGGTTTTAACTTCTGGCTGCTTCCCTGATGTCTGGAACCAGGGGCTCATCTCCCCTATCCACAAAAGTGGAGACAAATCAGACCCCAATAATTACAGGGGAATTTGTGTAAACAGTAACTTGGGAAAGGTTTTCTGTAGCATTTTTAATTCAAGAATTCAAACCTTTCTTCAAGAAAAAAATGTAATAACTAAATGTCAAATTGGCTTTCTCCCTAAACATCGCACTACTGACCATATATACACCTTACACACACTAATTAATAAACACGTCCACCAAAAAAAAGAGGGCAAAATCTTTGCTTGCTTTATTGACTTTAAAAAAGCATTTGATTCTATTTGGCACGAAGGACTATTCTACAAAATTCTCCAAAGTGGGCTTGGTGGTAAGGTGTATGACTTAATAAAATGTATGTACACAGAAAACAAGTGTGCAATAAAAATCAAAAACCAAAGAACAGAATTCTTTTCACAATGTCGAGGTGTGAGACAAGGCTGTAGTTTGAGTCCAAATCTTTTCAACATTTATATCAATGAATTAGCAGACATGTTGGACAATTCTCCAGCCCCAGGACTCACACTATTTGACACAGACGTGAAATACCTGCTATATGCTGATGACTTGGTACTTCTATCACCAACCAAAGAAGGTCTTCAACAGAACATTAATATTCTAGAGCAATATTGCCATAATTGGGCCCTGGCAGTAAATTTCCCAAAAACTAAAATCAGGATTTTCCAAAAACAAAAC
This sequence comes from Salvelinus namaycush, assembly GCF_016432855.1. NCBI lineage: Eukaryota > Metazoa > Chordata > Actinopteri > Salmoniformes > Salmonidae > Salvelinus > Salvelinus namaycush. The sequence continues at coordinate 32,473,321 of NC_052313.1, forward strand.
AGATGTCAGAAACACAAATATAAATTCACCCTGAACAACACCATCATTGAACACACAAAAAATTACACCTACCTTGGTCTGACCATATCTGCATCGGGAAACTTTAATAGGGCAGTGAATGCACTCAAAGAAAAAGCCCGCAGAGCATTGTATGCAATAAAAATGAAATTATTCAAAATCAACATCCCAATTAGAATTTGGACCAAAATATTTGACAGTGTAATCCTACCAATAGCTCTTTACGGAAGTGAGGTTTGGGGGCCACTCAATAAACTGGACTTTAAAATGTGGGACAAACATCCAATTGAAGCCCTACATGCAGAATTCTGTCGAAAAATCCTACAAGTCCAGAGAAATACACCAACTAATGCATGTAGGGCAGAATTGGGCCGCTTTCCAGTAATAATGAAAATACAGAAAAGATCATTAAAATTTTGGCTACATCTAAATTCAAGTCCAAATTCGAGTCTGCAATTTAAAGCACTTCAAACCCAAGAGCTGAGCCCAGAAACGAGCCCTCTCAGTCAGCTGGTGTTGGACCTCACCAACGAAGCTGACACCAGCACTGCTTCAAAAGAAAGAATTCCAATAAACAAAATCATGAACCAATCAAAGGACTCATATATACAACATTGGAAAAACGAAACAAAATCCCAAAGCCGACTAAATTGCTATCTGACCCTAAACAGAGAATATGAATTGGCTGAATATCTCTACTCTGTCAGAGATACGAAGCAGAGACAGATCCTTACCAAGTACAGGCTGAGTGACCACCGATTGGCAATAGAAACCGGCAGACATAAAAAGACATGGCTACCCAAAGAGGAGCGTGTATGTGGTCACTGCACGACAGGGGATGTAGAAACAGAGATGCACTTTCTCCTTTACTGTGATAAATATTCCTCACCAAGAGATTCATTATTCACAGAAATGTCTACATTTATTCCAAATTTTAACTTATTAAACCCAGAGGAAAAACTAAAAATACTCATGGGCGAAGGAGCAATGGCTCCTCTTGCAGCCAAATATGTATTTGCCTGCCATAGCCTGAGGGACACTGAATAATAACATCTGCATAGTAAGCAGTATTATGACTGTTACTTATTATGACTGTTATTGTTATTACTGTTATTGTTATTACTATTATTATTGTTGTTTATCATTCCAAGTAGTAATGGTATGGGTGGTAATGGTAATGATAGCAGTTTAATGATGGTGGTGGTGGTAGTAGTGGTAATGATGATAGTAGTTGTAGTACCAATGTAATGGTGAAGATGACCGTTATTTAGTTATAAGTTAGCTATAGTTTCATTTTTTTATTACATTACATTCGATTATTGACTGTTACCATTTTATTGTTACTATTTTTATATTTAATTTTGTATTATTATTTACTGCCATTCTATATTATTATTTGTCATTGTTTATAATTTTATTACAATGTATATTGTATACATTGTTGCTTTGGCAATATTGACACAATGTTTTTCATGCCAATAAAGCAGCTTGAATTTTTGAATTTTGAGAGAGAGAGAGAGAGAGAGAGAGAGAGAGAGAGAGAGAGAGAGAGAGAGAGAGAGAGAGAGAGAGAGAGAGAGAGAGAGAGAGAGAGAGAGAGAGAGAGAGAGAGAGAGAGAGAGAGAGAGAGAGAGAGAGAGAGAGAGAGAGAGAGAGAGAGAGAGAGAGAGAGAGAGAGAGAGAGAGAGAGAGAGAGAGAGAGAGAATGCTGATGAGCTAGTTGTAATGAAGGAACACAGTGTTAGCTTCAGAGCATGTTTTGAGCTTGACCTTACATTGGTGATGAATGGTACAAGTCTAGCACATGACATATGTGCGGGGAGTCATCAATGTTACTGGGCAACTGCAACATATGAAGTAATTAATCATTTAACCTAGAACCTAGTTTTTAATTAACAACACAATTCATGGTCTTGTTTGTCTTCAAGGTTGGGGAGAAGGATGTGACTGAGGTACTGAGGTATTACTATGTGCATTGTTATCGATCTCTACGTGCAATGTTTTGCCTGTAAACTGGGAACATTTTTGTTCTACATGACAAGCTATACAAAGCACTAAATGATTTCCAATGATGAAGGATCATATTTTAGACTGGTCAAATATTTACAGGTTAATTAATTAGTTAGAGTAGCTAGCAAAGCTTTGGAATTTAGTGTACATTTTTCTGAATGTGACATTGCATTGGAAACAAAAACATTTAACATTGGGAGCGGCATTCAAGAGTATCTATTTGTTTTGGTGCCATCTTTTGTTTTCAATGTGCTGTATGTCTACATTGGTGGCACATGATCTATCCACCAACATAACCATTTCAGCAAAAGATTTGACCTCCACCCATTTAATGCATTGATTTACCACTGTGGTGTTCCAGTTACTAGCTCACTTTTCAAATAATGATACATCTCTCAGGTCAACCCATCACATCCATATAATCACTCATGTCATAGGATTTCGGTCAAAAGGAGACAGGGAGAAGAGTATTCCTGGAAGTATGTGGAGCTGGGAGGCGTCCCAGCCATGTTGTAGGTTAAGTTACAGAACGGGGGATAATCTCATCAGGTATAGAGGTTTCAGACAGCCACGGTGACACCTGTCTTGTACCAAGCCGTACAGAGCCCATTCTGAGCACCGGCCAGCAGCTGGAGGAACAGAAGGCCTTGATATGAAGAGAAAGTGGATGCTGCTTGCTTGGCTGACCTCAGAACCAGAGCCAAATTATTTACAATCAAAGCTGCATGTCATATCTGCTTAACATTCAGGGTAGGAGTTATATGCCGCAATGGTGCTGAATGTCAATGGGAAAGAAGCTCCGTGTTTGAGTTTTGAAAGCAACTAGCTAAAATGTTGGGGATATCAGTAAGGAATATGAAGGGTAATGAAAGGTGGCAGATGCAGGGGCTTGTTGCACTGAAGCACATTGAGACAGTAAACTGCCAACTCTGACTGGTCTTGTCAAGATACACCAAATGTTCTTTCATGAAATAATTTGCCAATGGCCCAGCATATAATAACACATACACTGAGTGTATAATCCATGACATAGATAGACAGGTGAATCCAGGTGAAGCTACGATCCCATGTTGATGTCACTTGTTAAATCCACTTCAATCTTGTCAGCTCAGGACTCGATCCAGCAACCTTTCGGTTACTGGCCCAACGCTCTAACCACTAGGCTAACTGCAGTGTAGATGAAGGGGAGAAGACAGCCTAAAGAAGGATTTTTAAGCCTTGAGACAATTGAGACATGGATTGTGTATGTGTGCCATTCAGAGGGTGAATGGGCAAGTGCCTTTGAACGGGGTATGGCCGTAGGTGCCAGGCACACGGGTTTGAATGTGTCAAGAACTGCAACACTGCTGGGTTTTTCATGCTCAACAGTTTTCTGTGTGTATCAATAATGGTCCACCACCCTAAGGACATCCAGCCAACTTGACACAACTGTGGGAAGCATTGGAGTCAACATGGGCCAGCATTCCTGTGGAACGCTTTCAAAGCCTTGTAGAGTCCATCCTTCGATGACTTGAGGTTGTTCTGAGGGCAAAAGGGGGTGCAACTCAATATTAGGAAGGAGTGCCTAATGTTTTGTACACTCAGTGTATAAAATAAGCCATGTAGTCAGTCAGTTAGCACTAAACCCAACACCCTGCTAATAGAAAAATAAGGGAGGGAATGGATGTCATTTAAAGAAAGGATTATTATACAGACTAACTGAGAACTGAACTATTACTTTCATTGGTGGAGAGAGACATTGCTGCTCAACTTAAGCCGAGACTTGCTTTTGCAAAGCTGAAACTATTCTAGTTGATTTTGAGGAATTTGGGGATTAGTGCACAGGAGGCTGCTGAGGGGAGGACAGCTCATAATAATGTCTGGAACAGAGCGAATGGGATGGCATCGAACACATGGAAACCATATGTTTGATGCATTTTAAACCATTCCACTAATTCCACTTCGGCCATTACCACGAGTCCATACTCCCTAGTTAAGGTACCACCAATTTCCCGTGGTTTTGTGCTAATTGCTAAATCACCATTACAGGCTACAGTAACATTATTAACAGTATAATTCAACAGTATACTCCAGCAAAAATATCCCAATAGGCACGTGCACAGATAAGGCTCTACCTGTGCAGAGTACATGTCCCTCTGTGTGGTCCTGTATTCCAATATCCCTATTGGATGACGAGGAGTTTGGTGGCAATTGACACCATATGACATCAGCCTATTCTGTCAGTTAACCATTTTGTATATACATTGATCCATATTTTGTACATCCATATATTCAAAAATGGACACAAAGAGAGAGAAATAGATATTATCCTGTCCCGAAGCAGCATGATATCACAGAGAGAGGTTACATCCAAATGGCACCCTATTCGCTACATAGTGCACTGCTGTACTTTTGACCAGAGCCCTATAGTAGTGCACTAGAATGACACACTGAGTGATGACCTCAGGCCTCTTGGCTGCCTCTCGGCTGGAGCTGGCACAGCTTAAATCACAGGAACAGGAAGACAGGAAGTAGAGACTGGCTGTCACGGCAACTGAACCAGCTGCCACCACCACTGGCTCCTTCACCAGAGCATCCAACATACGATGTGCAGAGGGCAAATTATGTTCTTAGCATATGTAATTAATGATATCAAAAACATTCTGGCAATATAGCTTTTTGTTTTGAATATAGCAACATCTCTTAGTCTTGTTTTATGCTACTGTCATGTTGCAGAATTTCATAGAATATAGCTATTTGTTTTGAAAGTAGAAACAGCTTGTTGCCTTAGCTACTGTAATGTAAACATTTTAGCCATTTATTGTCCCCATTAACTTACTGTGCAGGTGTGAATTCCATTGTTAAAGTTGTCATGAGAAGTTTTCATTTTTTCTGTCCTCTTTGGGAGCATAGTGGAGTTCTAAGGTTCATGTGAGGGACGCCCGTATCTGATGTAGTCAGCTGTCACACAATTGAAGAGTCACATCAAACACAACTCACCTCTCATATCCCTCAAATCCACAATTTTATCCCTCTCCTCCCACTCCTGTTTTGGGAGGGAGATGTATGTAGTGTCTGAAGTTTCGGCAAGCCTTCATCTTGGTAGAGGCTTATTTTAAGTTGATCTTTTATTCTGGTCAAAGAAAAACGTTTATTTCTTTTGGAGCAGTTATTTTATTTTCTGTGGATAGACTCATCGAGTGTTCCTTCAGCAGTGTGCCGCAGTTACCCTGAATTGATGAGGATATGGAAGCCAGGTCACAGACGAGCAGCGCCTCTGCTCTGCTCATTTCTAGGGAAAGCTGCACCATCTTTGAGAAAATCTAGCCTGACATCTCCCACATAATTTCTCTAGGAAAATCACATGCATTTTATATTTTCTCACTTACACAACTGGCCTCCTCAACTCAGCTGGAAACTTCAGGATAGGCCTACTGTAAAATCCTATAGTCTAAAAGTAATGGTGACTCATACAATAGCTTTACACCGCACATACAGTTGGCCTGCAAGTATATGTGTCAGATTGCACCTTATAAATACACTTGCACACAGGGCCGTGCACATACCTTTCAGGGGGCAGGTGCTCAAACTGAAAAAAAGGCTGCTACATACAGACAGTAATTTGATTCAATCCTAATTATTCCCACCAGACCTTAAATATATCCACACGGTGTGAGTCAATGTGGTGGTGTAAGGCTTCTTATCACCCCCTTTGTTGAGCAATTGTCCATGACAATATTGGCTGATAAATGTATCTTATCTCTCTGATTACCTCATTGTATGTTCTCAACCACCACTGACAATAGCAACAAAACATTTGATTGAGTAAGATTATTATTCATTTCCTATGATTCCCCAAACTAATGAAAAACATTTCATTAGCAGGCTGAGTGAATAGGAGGGAGGAGAGTATTGTAATGAATTGCAAACCTTGGAGAGTTTAGAGCTGTGTCTTATCTCCTGCCTGACACCTGATTTACTCAGAGGGCGTCAAGCTTCTTTCATTCCCTCTTACGGCTATTTATAATGCATTCTCCCCAAACGCTGAACTATGTGCTACGAAAAAACACTGCTGCTGCTCATCTGGCACCGGGATATAATTTGCTTTGCACTCTCTCTCTCTCTCTCTCTCTGAGAGGGAAACAATAAATCCAATTAGTAACTTGTTTGCTTAGTTTTACATCTTTTAAACTTGCACACCGGCAAACCACACAACAAATAATGTACAGTCCAGACAAATGTTTCAGCCCAGCAGTTTCATAGAAATTACATTAGAACTGTAAATGGGTTTTTAAATGAACACCAAATGTGAGTCAAGCCGTAGTTAATATGATTTACTTAAATTATTCATTCCCCCTGTGAATGTTTTTATCCATACTTTGGATCTAGGCAGTGAAGCACAATCACATCACCAAAACCGGGCAGAGATACTTCTACATCTGATTTTATGGGGGTCTTGAGCTAGAATTCTGTGTCCCAAATGGCACCCTATTCCCTTTTTAGGGCACTTTTTATGACTAGAGATAGGTGTCTGATAAAAACGAATGCACCATAAGAGATGGTATTTGAATTTAACCGTACATTCTGTGACAGCAGCGGTCATAGAATGTTTTTTTTTGTTTCCTAGCAACAAGGGTGCATCCAATTTGTTGTGATTTTTTTCCCACTTCTTTACCATTCCAGCCCATTGATACACAGCAAACCCAAGGAGGAGATGTTGCTAAATATAAATTACATTTGAAGTTTATTTCCAAAACGTTACAGTGGTTCTTCCTTTAAAAGTTGTGTCGTACTGCAGCACAGCTTGCGGGCTGCCGCAGAATTCTATGGCACGTTATAATTTTAAAAAATGTACTTAGGGATAGGCGTCCCGTTAACGGGACAGTTGTAAATCATGCAGCGCCTTATGTCAACATCGCAGATTTTAGAGAAACAACAAATGAGACACATTCATGGCACGACACATTCATGGCACGCCGAATTAATCAACAGTTTTTTTGTGAAATAAGCACCAATCGGGGTCAAACAAAGCTAGCTAGATAGCCAATGAGCTGGGCTTTACGGGAGTATCTGTAAACCCTGTCTCGGTCGCAAAATGTAGGCGCTAACCTTTTGCGATAGCATGCCTTTTCCTTTTGGACAAGAAGTATAACAATATTCAGAGTTATGAAGTTATGAAAACTGGTTGTTTTGCAAATGTGGAACTTATAATATGGCTACTAATACTGGAAAAGCTAAATCAAAGTCCAAGTATACAGATTTGACGATATTCTTGCAGAAAAATGTAATATGAATGCAAATGACTCCTTCACAATTTGCACTAAATGTCATGTAGCTTCCTCAAACTTCAGCACATACACTGCTGCCATCTTGTGGAAACCATCGGAATTACAACCAGAATGATGGCTGGAAGTGGGACCTTTCTGTTGCATTTCAAAGATGGTGGTAGAAAAAAATGGTTGGTTTTGTCTTTGTATTTTCTTCTACCAGATCTGTGTTTTATTCTCCTACATTCAATTCACATTTCCAAAAACTTAAAAGTGTTTCCTTTCAATGGTACCAATAATATGCATATCCTTGCTTCAGGGCCTGAGCTACAGGCAGTTAGATGTGGGTATGTCATTTAGGCGAAAATTGAAAAAAAGGGGGCTATCCGTTAACAAGAAATTTGTGGAGTGGTTGAAAAACTAGTTTTAATTACTCCAACCTAAGTGTATGTAAACTTCCGACTGTAGGTGGTACCGACTTTAGAGTAGTCCTGTGAGGCTTGTGGGGGTCGTAGAGCAAAACGCTTCGTACACTACAGACGTTTTCATGAGAAGAGAGATTTTCGGAATGTCTCATGGTCTGACAAACACCGCTGTCACTCGGCCGCCTTCCACCACAGATGCGGAAGGCAGACATTTGCGGATGCGGTGGATTGAAACAGATATTAAATTGATGGATTTTGATGGGGATTTTTGTTATGTTACTTACATGACTCAACTTTTTTAACAGGAAAAGCTAATTACAAGCATTTCTGAAAATTGATATATATCGTTTTGAAATTACACTTTTATTTTGTCAAAACCATTTAAAAAAAAGACTCATTTTGAAAATTATGTTAATTATCTTATTGAGAAATGATTGTTTGTCTTCATCTAGTGGGATTCCAATGTTAGCTTCAGATTCAGATCAACTTTATTATCCCACCAGGGGAATTTCATTTGTTTCCAAACACGCATATCATACCAAAGGACAGCACACTCTACTGGACAGATTTATAGAACATTTGTAAGATATTGCGGTTGACATTGAAATGGTTCAGTTTGCTTAAAAAAACATTCTCTGTTGCAATTTCTTTATCTTTGCAAAGACACAGTCAATGAAATTCAGTTTATTGTCTATTTCGATTCCCAGTTACTTATATGTTCACTCTATCGACTGATTCCCCTATCGACTGATTCCCCATTGATCTTCGTAGGGGGTAGTGGAGTTTTGTTCCTTCTGAAATCAATTTCCATCTCTTTTGTTTTCTTTACGTATATTTCAAGAAGGTTATCTGCAAACCAAGAAAGGCTTGGTCTGGGTGGAGGAAACCCACAACAGTGGTATGATTTGCATCAGAGGCTTGACAATTGTTTGTGTACAGTGTGTACAGTATCGGTGAAAGTACGCAACCGTGAGGGGCTCCCGAAATTCACCGTTCTCGATGTAGAGATGAAGTTAAACTTCACTTGTTGAGTACGGTTCACAAGGAAACTATTAATCCACTCAATCAGCAGAGAGTTGATACCCAAATTCACCAGCTTATCCACTGGTAGGTGGGGTTGGATGGTGTTAAATGCTCTACTGAAGTCAATGAATACAATTTTCACTAGGCTATTTGCCTTTTCTAAATGTTCATAGATATTGTTCAGTATGACCAGTAACGCATCATCAACACCCCTGGAGGCACAGCTAGTGAATTGGTTTGAGTGTAATTGGAATGAGAGACCAGGGAGAATTTGTTTTTGAATAATTTTTTCAAAACATTTCATAGCTACAGATGTCAGGGCTAAATGGCTTAAATCATTTTTTTCTTTTGGCCTGTTGTTTTTAAGGTAAGGGAAAGGGGGATACCTAGTCAGTTGTACAACTGAATGCCTTCAACTGAAATGTGTCTTCCGCATTTAACACAACTCCTCTGAGTCAGAGATGTGTGGGGGGCTGCCATAATCGACATCCATGTCTTTGGCACCTTGCTCAGGGGCAGAACGCCAGATTTTTACCTTGTCAGCTCAGGGATTCGATTCAGCAACCTTTCGGTTACTGGCCCAAAGTTCCAACCACTAGGATACCTGCTGCCTATTGGGACAATCAGCGATTTCTTCCATAAGTTTGGAATTATCCCACTGTTCAGTGACAGCTGGAACAGCTTCTGGAACGGTAATGCAAGCTGATCTGCGCATGCCAGAAAATAGCCTGTGTGGATAATGACCATTCGATTTATCGACATCTCCTCCCTCGGTTTGCTGTGTGTCAATGGGCTGGAATGGGCCGGAAGTTGGAAAACAACCTTATTCGATCAGGAACTGGGTAAAATGGGTGGGGCTACATAAGGTGAATATTATGGAATGGGTTTTAGACAAATTCAAAGCCATCCTTGCCTCACAGACACCATTTGTTGGTGAGGCACAGAGATGTCTGGTGCAGGGAAACAGCTGGGATGTTCACTTTGATGGGGTGATTGCCAAATTTGATTAAACCCAGACCAACGAAATGGCAACATATGTCCAGAGTAGTATCAAGGCTATTTTTCAGTGGTCGAAATTGCTGTACCTTCCAATGTTGTATGGATCTGATGGGACAAATATTAAGTTTTCTCAAACCAACCAACAGAATATTGTGAATATTTCCCTGGCCAATGATACTCACACACACAAACACACTTCAGGAGTCTATGTCAGTAGCTATAGCTACTAGTTGTAATGATAGTAGTGAGGAATTCAGCTAGTAAGCTTAGTACACTTATGGGTTTAAATACTTGAGTGCAGCAGAACAGTAAACTACAGGCCCACTCAAAGACCTTTCTTCCAACAACGGAAAAGTCATTCATCAGCATTATATTCATCAGCATACAAGTTATCCAATTGGCATCTAACATTTATCCACTTAAAGCTGGATCCATAGTGGCCGTGCACCAGTATACTGCAGCGGTACAAGCAGGACAATTGATTTGGATTTTCCCATTACAGTATGCAAAATTTAGACATTAGCGTAAACCACTATTCATTCTGTGGAACATATGAAAGTGGCTGTTGCACTTGATTAGCATAATATGGGTCCTCATCAAGCATCAATCTTAGCTCATTAACGTACTCCTCCCTCCCTCCCCCACTACCTCACCCACCTTCCACACCACCCCTTTAGAGGGCCAACAGTAAAGTGACCGTCTGTGAGGGTGAATAAGGCCACTCTCTGGCTGCTCATCCAGTTCAAAACTGTAATGTTATGGCAGATGGTTGGGAGGGGAGAGGTTCATGACCCATCAGACTGATGGGAGGGGAGCAAATGCTCATACACACACACACACACACACACACACACACACACACACACACACACACACACACACACACACACACACACACACACACACACACACACACACACACACACACACACACACACATACATACTAACCTCGTTAGAACTCTGCTTTCACGTTATGTGATTTGATTTATTACATTTGTTAATCTCTCTGTGCAGTCTCATACAATACCAATGACATACCTTTTCACATCTCAACATGTATGGTATCGAGGCCTAGAGACACAATTGAACAGATGAAATTCCATTATGCAGTTTTAGGCCTTCAGAGTGATCTAATTTCATGCTAAGTTGCTTCTGAAATTATTGTTTAAGCTATTGTAATATCATATGTACGTATATCATATTTTACATAAGGTGCAGAAACAATCCCTGTGGAGACATGAAGTTTAACCACAAATACTTTAATACTACTACTACAAGAATAGAAGAGTAAGCTACACAAAATAAAGGTGCAGAAACAATCCCTGTAATGACATTGTAGTATAGACTGAACCACAAAGACTTTACTACAACTACTACTAACACTTCTACAACAACTACTACTACAACTACAAGAATAGAAGAGTAAGCTACACAAAATTCATTTGCAAGTTGGAACCAAATAAGGTTTTTGAGAGCAATGTCATAGGGGACCCATTTTAGGGTTTCAAAAGATCCATAAATAAGATTGTTCTTTGAAGAACCAAACAAAAATCCAAAACCAGAAATGCTTCTGCCTTCTAGTACCGAAATTGAATAACCCTGCTGTGAATGAATTTTAGAGCTAACAGCACCACCCATGAGTATGTATGCTGGTGACAGAGACATGGATGTTGAGTTCATTCATTTTCATTATTGTAGTATTCAGCATCCCGGAGTCGCCACTTCACTGTTGACGCTGAGACTGATGTTTTGCGTGTACTATTTAATGAAGCTGCCAGTTGAGGACTTGTGAGGTGTCTGTTTCTCAAACTAGACACTCTAATGCACTTGTCCTCTTGCTCAGTTGTTCACCAGGGCCTACCACTCCTCTTTATATTCTGGTTAGGGTCAGTTTGCGCTGTTCTGTGAAGGGAATAGTACACAGAGTTGTACGAGATATTCCATTTCTTGGCAATTCCTCATATGGAATAGCCTTCATTTCTCAGAACAAGAATAGACTGATGAATTTCAGATGAGAGTTATTTGTTTCTAGTCATTTTGAGCCTGTAATTGAACCCACAAATGCTGATACTCCAGATACTCAACTAGTCTAAAGAAGGCCAGTTGTATTGCTTCTTTAATCAGAACAACAGTTTTCAGCTGTGCTAAGATAATTGAAAAATGGTTTTCTAATGATCAATTAGCCTTTTGTGTCGTCTGCAAACTTGATGATTGAGTTGGAGATGTTCATGGCCACGCAGTCGTGGGTGAACAGGGAGTACAGGAGAGGGCTGAGCACACACCGTTGTGGGGCCCCAGTGTTGAGGGTCAGCAAAGTGGAGATGTTGTTATCTTCACCGCCTGGGGGCGGCCAGTCAGAAAGTCCAGGACCCAGTTGCACAGGGAGGGGTTGAAACCCAAGGCCTCCAGCTTGATGATGAGCTTAGAGGATACTATGGTGTTGAATGCTGAGCTGTAGTCAATGAACAGTATTCTTACATAGGTATTATTTTTGTCCAGATGAGATAGGGCAGATGGGATGGCGATTGCATCATATGTGGACCATATGTGGGCGGTATGTGGGCGGTATGCAAACTGAAGTAGGTCTAGGGGTGGCCTGTAAGGTGGCGGTGATACGATCCTTGACTAGCCTCTCAAAGCACTTCATGATGACAGAAGTGAGTGCTACGGGGCGGTAGTCATTTAGTTGAGTTATCTTTGCCTTCTTGGGAACAGGAACAATGGTAGCCATCTTGAAGCATATGGGGACAACAGACTGGAATAGGGAGCGATTAAATATGTCCGTAAATACACCTGGCAGCTGTTCTGCGCATGCTCTGAGGACATGGCTAGGGATGCCGCCTTGGGAAGCAGCCTTACGAGGGTTAACATGTTTAAATGTTTTACTCACATTAGCCACTGAGAAGGAGAGGGGGGGGGGCAGTCTTTGTTAGCGAGCCGCGACGGTGGCACTGTATTTTCCTCAAAGAAGCCAAGGTGTTTAGTTTGTCTGGAAGAGTGACGTCGGTATCCCTAACGAGGCTGCTTTTGTTTTTGTAGTCCGTGATTTCCTGTAAACCCTGCCACATACGTCTCGTGTCTGATCCATTGAATTGCGACTCCACCTTGTCCCTATACCGGCAACAATGCTCACTGCATCTGAGTTGCTTGATATAGGCGTTTCAAAGAGCTGCCAGTCAAGGCGAGCTCATCAATGTAAGCTCCCCGCCCACTCAGCCCACTCATTGATGACTTTTAAACCTGCACTTTGTATCTATGTGTGTAAATGTGTTTTTGGAGACCCCTCTGGCAAGAATGCAGTATTGTCTCTAGATTTGAACACTGTTATGTTTGTTCCTTATATAATGACAAACCGGGGCGTAGGTTTAACTACTTTTAATGAATATATACTTCAGCTAGAAAACTCCATGTTTAGCCATGCAAGGCATTCTTTAACCATCCGCCTCCCGTATAGCCTGCTGGGTAATGTAGTCTACATGTTATTAACACATAACAACACATCTTCTTTCCTTTAAAAGAAAACTACTTTTCTATGTAACTGCACATGTCACATCACATTTGTTTACTCAACCTGCATAACATGCAATTTTCAATTACACTAATTTCTTTCCCAAAAAATAAAAAAAAATTAAAAAAATAATATTCAACTAAATATAGTCTGTCCAACAATACTCTATTGTGGCCCTATTTCTTTTCACATAAACCAAACATTCAGTCCAGGTGCCCCATTTTAGATTTTTTTTTTGCGCTTCTCAATAAGCCTTTCAGGGGCTCTGACAGTCCTTTTTGGTCGTTCTGCTGAAGTGCTTCCTGAAACAGTTGGACAGCGTTCATTGTCAGTCAGGGTGTTCTGACTGAATTGTCCATTTCTAAAGGCATTTGACGCTTCAGCAGTATCCTCCTGATGATCCTCAGTCCCTTGAGTGAATGGCTGCAGCCTTAGATCCACTCTGTTTCGTCTCAGTTGTGATCCATGCTCCGTTTGAATCTCATAGGATCGCGGTGCAACTTCTCTCTGCACACACTCTTGCTGCATCCAGGTTCCTGTTGTGATGTTTCGGAGTCGTACATGATCTCCAGGTTTCAGTTCAGGTAAGTGTCTTGCACTTTTGTCGTGTCGCTGTTTTTGTTTGTCTTTCTGTTTTTCCTTTGCGAGTTTGACTTTGTGAGCATCTCTGGGTGTTAGCAAGTCCTCATGGATGGGTAGGTTGGTTCTGATGCGACGTCCCATCAACATTTGTGCAGGTGAAAGTCCGTTCTGCAGCGGTGCGCTGCGGTAGATCTCCAGATTTTTTTGTAAATCCTCCTTTCCATCGTGTGCCTTTTTCATCAGACCTTTGACAATTTTGACTGAACTCTCTGCTAAGCCGTTGGACCTTGGGTAGTTGGGGCTGGAGGTGTTGTGTCAGAATCCCCAGTCGTCAGCGAACGATCGGAATTCGGAACTTGAAAACTGCCATTGTCCAAGTACAGTTCAGACGCAACCCCATGTCTTGCAAAGACTGATTACAGGTAGGTGATTACAGCTTTGCTGCAGGTAGTTGGCAGTGTTGCTACTTCAGGGTAGTTTGAGTAGTAGACCGTAACAACAATGTGACCGCCATTGCAGTCAAAAAGGTCAACTCCAACTTTGTAGTAGGGTCTGTTGGGTACTGGATGAGGCATTAGCGGCTCTGCTTACTGCTTTGGCCTGTAGGTCAAACACAGTTCACATGAAGCAGTGGTCTGGCTGATTTCCTGGTTCATTCTTGGCCAGTACATTACTTCTCGTGCTCGTCGTTTGCAATTTTCCTCACCCAAGTGGCCCTCATGTATTTTCTGTAGCATTTCTTTGCGTAGTGTCATGGGAATGACAATCTTGTTGCCTTTGAACACTATGTCATCCACAACAGTGAGCTCTGCTCTGCACATCCAGTAATCCTGTATTCTCCTTGGACAGTTGTTTTTCTGTGCAGGCCATCCTATCAGTGTTGTTTCTTTCAACTCAGTCATTGTTTGGTCAGCTGCGGTCTCTCTTTTGATCTGCTCCATTCTCTCAGAAGACACAGGAAGTGATGCTACGATCATGTTGACGTAGGCCTGAATCTCAGTGTTTTTCTGTGTGTCGAAGCTCTCCTTCTTGTCGACTGCTCGAGAAAGAGTGTCGGAAGCGAACATGAACTTTCCCGGGGTATAGATCATCTTCACATCATACTTTTGCAGTCTGATCAACATTCTCTGGATTCTCATTGGACAATCATTCAGTGGCTTAGACATGATTGACACCAATGGTTTGTGGTCGGTTTCTACTTCGATGTCTCGTCCGTAGACATATTGGTGAAACCTTTCACAAGCGTATGTGCTCGCCAGTAGTTCTTTCTCTATTTGTGCATACCTGCTTTTCTCTGGATCATAGAACCTGAGCACTGGCTCTTCTGTGATTGTCTTCTTTAGGTTTTTGAAGCAGTTTTCCTGTTCATGGGACCATTCCCATTAATTTTTCTGTTCCAGAAGTTGGACTGTGCTGGAGCGGACTGTGCTGACAGTTGAGGTATGAACTTTGCAAGGTAGGTGATCATGCCCATGAAGCGTCTCACATCGTCCTTGTTCTTCGGGCGCTCCATGTTGTTGATGGCTGATGTTTTCCTCGGGTCTGGTTTGACTCCATCCTCTGAAAGTACATCTCCCACGAAGGTAAGTGTTTTCACACCAAACTCGCATTTGTCCTTGTTTAGTTTTAGGTTGACTTTCCGTGTCAGGTCCAGCACTTGTCTCACTCTCGCATCGTGCTCTTCTTTTGTGGACCCCCAGACGATGATGTCATTCATCATAGTCTCCACTCCTGGAATGTGCTCGAAGATCATGTGGATTGTCTTGTGGTAGACCTCTGGCGCTGAGAGAATCCCATATGGTAGACGAAGAAATCTGTACCTGCCCTCATGTGTGTTGAATGTGCATAGCCTTGAGCTTGCATCATCTAGCTTAATTTGCCAGAATCTTGATGAGGCATCAAGCTTACTGAACCACTTTGCTCCAGCAAACTGCGACATTATCTCTTCTCTGGTTGGCAACTTGAAATGCTCTCTTGATTGCTTTGTTGAGATCTCTCGGGTCTAGACATATCCTGAGATCATCGTTCATTTTCACCACAATAACCAGTGAGCTTACCCAGTCTGTAGGTTCATCCATTTTTGTGATGACGTCCATCTGTTCCATGCGTCCGAGTTCCTCTTTGAGCTTTTTCCTCAGTGCAAATGGAACTTTTCTGCATGCATACACAACTGGAGTAATTTTGTCATCAGTTGTAACGGCTGTCTAATTCCTCCTCCTCGGATGAGGAGAAGGAGTAAGGGTCGGACCAAAACGCAGAGTTGTTAGTGCTCATACTGATTTAATCAAAACGAAACTGAACACTTACAAATACAAAAAAACAACAAACGTGACAAAACCGAAAACAGTCCCGTGTGGCACGAACACTGACACGAGATACAAACACCCACAAACACACACGTGAACCCCGGCTGCCTTAGTATGATTCTCAATCAGGGACAACGATTGACAGCTGCCTCTGATTGAGAATCATACCAGGCCGAACACAAAATCCCAACATAGAAAATCACACATAGACAAACCCACCCAACTCACGCCCTGACCAACTAAATAAATACAAGACAAAAGAAAACAGGTCAGGAACGTGACATCAGTACATATGTTGTGTTCTCCTGGTAAACATCCAAGACCCTCAAACACATCCTCATACTCAGCCAGTAGTGATTCTTGGTCATTTTCAGTCTGTGATGTCACCTCATACACTCTTTTCAACAAATTGGCTTTTCACATGCATTGATTCCTAAAATAGGCTGTACACTCTTTTCCACAATCAGCAGCTGTGCTCAGAACTGTTTTCCTTTGTGCTGTAAAGTTACTATGCAGCTACCTTTGACTGGTACGTTCTCCCCAGTATAACCAGTAACCTTAATTTTCACCGGGTGTATTTTGCTCTTCACCTTCAGTGTTTTGTAGTCATCCAACGATAACAGGTTTACCTGTGCTCCAGTATCAAGCCTGAATGGTATTATAGTTTCATTCACAGTCAATGGCACAATCCATTCAGCATTTACTGCATTGCATATTTCCACAGAATCAACAAAGAATTCTTCCATCTCCTCGACTGTGTGAACCTTTTTCTTTGTAGCCTCAGCTTTGCAACATTTTGAGAAATGATTATTTTTCCCACAGTTGTTACATGATTTGCCATATGCAGGGCATTTTTTTGGCTTGTGGATGAATCCAAATTTTCCACATGTAGTGTTTTGATTTCTCTCTTTTGCTTGTTTTTGTTTTGTAAGGCGTTGTATGTATTGCTCCTCTCTTTTTATTGCATGCACTGCCGTCTCATCCCTGCACAGCTCTTTAGCTTTTGCTCTGGTGGTTTCAGCTGCTTGACACATATTCACTGCTTTATCAAAAGTTAAATCTTGCTCACGCAGCAATCTCTCCTTGAGTCCATTATCAAGTATGCCACAGACTATCCTGTCTTTCACCTGTGAGTCTTTCAGATTTTCAAATTCACACGTTTTGCTCAGTGTGTTCAGCTCAGCCAAATACTGGTCAAAACTGACTCCCTGTTTCTGATCATGAGAGAAAAACTTGTATCTCTCAAACGTGACGTACTGGCTTGGTACAAAGTACTCCTCAAATTTAGCCATTAGCACAGTCAATGTCAAGTTTGCCTCGTCTTGCTGAAAGCTATTGTAAATGTCCAATGCACCCTCTCCAATAACATGCAGAAAAATGGAAGCTTTCAGTTTGTCATCATCTCCCCCTGCACCACTGGCTGCTAGGTAGATATTGAATCTCTGCTTGAAACGTTTCCAATTGTCAGATAAATTGCCTGTAGGAAGACTAAGCCGATCCATGACGGAGAACAGGAACAGTGTCAATTTCTCTTACTTCAGTATGTTGCTCATCAACTTGCTCGTCAACAGATTCCAATGCAGCCTCGCTCTCGCTGCTGCTGCTCGTTGTCCTCGCTCTTGCAAGCTAGCATCTTCGACTCCTCACGTCACTTGACTTGTTGTAGAATGTTCAATTTTCGTTGCGGAAATTTGCAGAGTTACTACTTTCTTTTCTCTGTCTCGTCATTGCGACTACCAATCTGACACCATGTTATGCTTGTTCCTTATATAATGACAAACCGGGGCGTAGGTTTAACTACTTTTAATGAACATATACTTCAGCTAGAAAACTCCATGTTTAGCCATGCAAGGCATTCTTTAACCATCCGCCTCCCGCATAGCCTGCTGGGTACCTGCTGGGTAACGTTGTCTAAATGTTATTAACACATAACAACACAAACACGGTATCGTAGAAACCCCAGCTCTCATATATAGTTGCTGCTGGGATGACGTAGAATCAACATCCGCTCTGAGACTGTGTTATCTAGTGGAAACTCAGTATAACCCATTTTGACATTGTGATTGTGTTAACTAGTGACAACCCAACAGAGTCGGGAAATGTGAGACTTGATGCCGATGCGATAACACAGAAAATGATGGAAAATATAGAATATTTAATTTTAGCAATAATGTCTTCAGAGCAGGCACTAACATTCTTATACATGTTATAATATTCACATTGCTAACATTAGCTACCTTTCTGGTTGACAATGTCAAGGTAGCTAGCCAGCTAACTTAGCTCGCTACATGGTTGATAATAGCTACTGTAAATTTCCCTGCCTTGTAGAAGATAGCAATATCACAATAGCTTTAGTACATTAGGTAAAACAAGTATTTAAAATAATGCATTTTGACCATCATTGCTCTGCATTCATGGAAAATAACCTTGGCTTTGGCAAGTAATTTGCCCTTCTCTCACTTCTCTATACTAGCTAGCTAGCAAGTTAATAGCATTACTGGGATGGCCCGGCCCCTATGGTGGAGAAATTACAAGATTATGTTGTAATACTGTTATTGCATCAAATGGTTGTTTTATGCACCAGAATAGGGTTCTTCAAATTCTATTGTGTATGTGTGAATTGAGAGGATCTTTTGAGATTTAACTCTGGCAATTGATTTATGATGCCATAGGTGATAAACCTAAGGAGCCACATTCCATTCATGTGAAGAAGATGGCTCCAGTCTGACTGAGCCTGCAATTCATAGACTGAATTGGTGTTTGTGTATTATGAGGTACCAGTGAGAGATGGCTCGGGTTGAGAGGAACCTCATTTTGGGGGCCAAACCCTGGTCTCCTTATGCGGTCTGTTGTGAATTAATAATTTCTTTCTTACAAATCCTAACCTTTTGATCAATTCCACACATCTCCTGTTTGTCATGTATTCAGAAGGATGTGTCTTTGCTATAAAGAGCTGTAACTCAGTTCTGCTCTTCTGAGTTCTCAGTGATCACCTCCAGGGTGGTTACCAACCAATTCCATTTTTTCAGTAATTAATGAAGTTCAATTGTTTTGAAGAAATCGAAAAGTCTCTCCTTTGATTAGAATAATTCCACCACACCCTTGATTTTCGAGAGCTATGGCTATGAAGATGTTGTGTATTGACTTTAGAAGTGTAATTTTGAATATCATAGCTCTGCATTCATGGCTTGGCATGCATTCAATCCTTTGCCCTTCTGTCTCATAGCTATACCAGGTAGCTAATAACATTACTGGGATGGCACCTTGATAATCGAGAGCTATGGCTATGAAGATGTGTATGGATTGACTCTTCTGCATGAAAATCCTCATTGATAATACAATACATAAAATACCATGTAGTGAGCATTGCAATACGATCCAAATAAGTGGTGTACATATTTTTTCTGTAAGATTTGAGTTGTGAATAGCCTCAGACCATTCAGGGGAACAGGCAGGGCTGCTGAAATAATTGGACATAAAGACCTTGAAAGGGCTGCCCGAGATAAAGGTTAGTAATATCTTTCACCTGGGGTACTGTTTACCCATTTCACAACATTATAATCATATCACACAACATTTGGCTGCATTCTGTAATTGCATGTTGCTTTTTTTAATCATTACAGTCTAAATTGAAAGAGCTGTCCATTGAAGAAAGTGGAGAGGTGCTGGTGCTGGTCACTTCCGGTCTACCTGGAGTGATATTTGACATCATGGAGTACCGGAGAGCTATCCCAGGGTCTCTGGACAATCTCGCTGGAGCACCTGCATGAATTACAGGGAGACTCCTGCACCATAAAACACACAACTGCTGCCAATCCACAACAGCAATATTCCATTGGTTTAATACCAAGTATGTTTACATAACAGGTTAACACTTTCCACAACTACACCGTAGATCATAATAAGTCGCTGTTTATTATAGTTATTTTTTGGTCTGGGTGATATCAGTTCAGAACTTTATCAGAATCTTTCCATTACCCTGTGCTTTTATTATTTTGAAGAAGGTTACAGAGACTATTCTTGTTCTCCCTAATATAACCGTTTGACCTTTACATCAGGGTAGTCCATCCGTCTTTCTGGATATCTACCCACCTGGAGGTCTGCTAAATTGAAGTGTAAACCGTCAAGAGCATAGATATCCGGGAAAAGAGAACAGTTTAGGAAATAATTCTAAAACCATTCCGAAAGTACAATAATGATGAATATATGCTAGATAAAAATGCACAAGTATTGTTTCTCACACAAGTTCATTGTTGCCCAGACAAACTTCCCTTATTTATCTGATTTATATGTTTGGTTGTAGGCCCACGTCATTCAACAACAATTCTGAGTACTCTTCAGGTTTTCACACTCCCGGGAAACACCAAATCTGACAATGGGGAAAGCTGCGGTCCTTCACAGTTTAAAGGTCTGCTTACTGCACCCTCTGTTGCGTGGCGACGTCTCCTTGAAGTTGAAGACGGCTCAACCGTTGTCGGTGGTGGCACTTCAAGGAGTCTGATCTCAGGATCATTCTCCTTGGTAGCCCCAATTGAGTGCCCAGTTTTCTCAACACTGCTCTCGTAAGTTCTGGGATGTCGGTTTAGTCCTTAGCTATTTTCAATGCGTAGACACTTCACCTTTGAGACTTGTTAATGTAGAGTCTCCTTTAGCTGAAAGATAGAGTAATATTTGGTGAGTAATTTGTCTATAGAGTTGTATTACTGTCAGTGCAGAAATGTAGTGTTGACAGCTGTTGAGAATATAACTGCAATAACATGTATTATATTGTAATGAGTTTTGTTTTACATCATACAAATCTTTTTCACAACTGAGAGGACAAATAACATTTACATCTTGCTGCCCTACGTGTTCTCCAAGGCTGGATGATGGTTAGAAGTGTTGTAGTCAAGTGCTGCCTGTAGGGTTCCAGCCTCATAGACTGGAGGAGGGAAAGCAAACCGCACACATGAGTATGTGATTCTGGAAGGTCTTTAGCTCAGCCGTGGACCTAGATACTCCAGCCCTCAGGGGCCTGATTTGTATCACAATTTCCCCCGGCCCTATAACTATCAGAAATGATTAAACTAATTGCATTCTACACTAAAGACCATGATTAGTTGATTATTGGAGTCATGCGCTAGCTGGGGCAAAAGTGTATCACCATTTGAGGACTGGTGTCATGACTGTCCACGAGAATCCAAATAGGTCAGATCAGGTTTGCAATGAATCATTTCATTCAGACCCACTCTCACCCTAGAGGGGGAAGGAAATAACTAGTGGGGCTTAACAACTCACGCCCTGTTGTAAATCAAGGGAGATGATTCATGCCCATGCTCTCAAGATTTACCAGAGGAATGTACACTGAAACTCTAACATGTTCAAAAGTGAATACTGGAACAATATTTCTAACATAGAACGTGGGGAATGGTCAGAGGCGATCGAAAGAACACTAATGTAATTTTGTTTGTTATTTTGTGATGTCATACATTTTTTTATTAACTTCTCTAGGGTAGGGGGCAGCATTTTCACGTTTGGATGAAAAGCATACCCAAATTCAACTGCCAACTACTCATCCCCAGAAGATAAGATATGCATATTATTAGTAGATTTGGATAGAAAACACTCTGAAGTTTCTAAAACTGTTTGAATCATGTCTGTGAGTATAAAGAATATGGCACCACAACAAACCTGCCAAAAGAGGGCCACCCACCGAAACTCACAGACCAGGCAAGGTCAGCATTAATCAGAGAGGCAACTAAGAGACCAAAGACAACCCTGAAGGAGCTGCAAAGCTCCACAGCGGAGATTGGAGTATCTGTCCATAGGACCACTTTAAGCCGTACACTCCACAAAGTTGGCCTTTACTGAAGAGTGGCCAGAAAAAAAGCCATTGCTTATTAAAGAAAAAAATAAGCAAACACATTTGGAGTTCGCCAAAAGGCATGTGGGAGACTCCCCAAACATATGGAAGAAGGTACTCTGGTCAGATGAGACTAACATTTAGCTTTTTGGCCATCAAGGAAAACGCTATGTCTGGTGCAAACCCAACACCTCTCATCACCCCGAGAATACCATCCCCACAATGAAGCATGGTGGTGGCAGCATCATGCTGTGGGGATGTTTTTCATCGGCAGGGACTTGGAAACTGCTCAGAATTGAAGGAATGATGGATGGCACTAAATACAGGGAAATTCTTGAGGGAAACCTGTTTCAGTTTTCCAGAGATTTGAGACTGGGATGGAGGTTCACCTTCCAGCAGGACAATGACCCTAAGCATACTGCTAAAGCAACACTTGAGTGGTTTAAGGGGAAACATTTAAATGTCTTGGAATGGCCTAGTTGAAAGCCCAGATCTCAATCCAATTGAGAATATGTGGTATGACTTAAAACTTCTTTGGGATAGGGGGCGCTATTTTCACTTTGGGATAAAATCCTAATTTAAACGGCCTCGTACTCTATTCTAGATCGTACAATATGCATATTATTATTACTATTGGATAGAAAACACTCTCAAGTTTCTAAAACCGTTTGAATTATATCTGTGAGTAAAACAGAACTCATTTTGCAGCAAACTTCCTGTCAGGAAGTGAAAAATCTGAAATCGAGGCTCTGTTCCAGGGCCTTCCTATTCATTTGCTTGAAATCTATGGATATACATGCACTTCATACGCCTTCCACTAGATGTCAACAGGCAGTGAGAGGTGAAATGGGGTGTATAGCTTGATCTGAGGTCAAACGAGAGCTCTTGGAATGACATGACCCCAAATTTCCTTTGTTCAGCAAGGCGCGGGAAGGAACCCTGGATTGCCTTCTGAAAAGCTTTCGTTATAGACGGCTAATATCTCCGGCTTTGTTTTTATTTGATAAATGTGATAATATCATCGTAAAGTATGTTTTTTCATCAGATTATTGAAAGTTTATCGGGAGTTTTGGCTTTTTCCGTTTTCTGCGTTTGGTGATGATGGACAGCTTCGCGCCACTTGGCTAGCTTTGATTGCTAATTCGACAGGAGAAAAGGACATTCTAAAACCAAACAACGATTGTTCTGGACAAAGGACCCCTTGTACAAGATTCTGATGGAAGCTCAGCAAAAGTAGGAACCATTTATGATGTTATTTCGTATTTCTGTGGAAAATGTTTAGTACTATTGCAGGCACTGTCTCGCTATAACGTAAGCTGTATGTCGTACTAAAGTTATTTTTAGAATTCTAACACGGCGATTGCATTAACCTTTCACGAGTATCAACCCCGTATCCGGGATCACCCCCCACCCCCCCCACACTGATTAGCATCGCTAGCATAGCTTCACAAGTAAATAGTAGCATCTAAATATCATTAAATCACAAGTCCAAGACACCAGATGAAAGATACAGATCTTGTGAATAAACCCATCATTTCTGTTTTTTAAAATGTTTTACAGGGAAGACACAATATGTAAATCTATTAGCTAACCACGTTAGCAAAATACACCATCTTTCTTTGTCCACCATTTTCTCTCTCCACCACTAGCTATCACCAATTCGGCTAAACTAAGATATTGATAGCAACAAACCAAGAAAAAAACTCATCAGATGACAGTCTGATAACATATTTATGGTATAGGATAGGTGTTGTTAGAAAAAAGTGCATATTTCAGGTAGAAATCACAGTTTACAATTGCACCGACCATCACAAATCGACTAGAATTACTAGATAGAGCAACGTGTATGACCAATTTACTCATCATAAAACATTTCATAAAAATAGACAAAGCATAGCAATGGAAAGACACAGTTCTTGTGATTTCAGACCATATTTCAGATTTTCTAAGCGTTTTTCAGCGAAAACACAATAAATCGATAAGTTAGCATACCACATGTGTAAACGTTAGTAGAGCATGAATTCAAGGCAAAGGGAGCTATAACGTTATCATCGCCAAAATATATTAATTTTTTCACTAACCTTCTCAGAATTCTTCCGATGACACTCCTGTAACATCATTTTACAACATACATATACAGTTTGTTCGAAAAGGTGCATATTTAGCCATACAAAACCGTGGTTATACAATGGAAATAGTCACAACTCAAGCATCAAAATGAGGGACGTCAGCTTTCAGAGTGATCTAGTTTAATCCAAAGCTAATCATATACTTGACTAAAAAATACAGAGTTGACAGGAATCGAAAGACAAATTAGTTCTTAATGCAACCGCTGACTTACATTTTTAAAATTATCCTTACTTTTCAATACAGGGTTCGCCAAGTGAAGCTATACCAAACAAAATGGCGAAATATGCGTTTAAAATATTTCGACAGAACAACGATTTATCATATTAAATATTGCTTACTTTGAGCTGTTCTTCCATCAGATTCTTGGGCAATGTATTCTTTCTTGGGTTTAATCTTCTTTTGGTCGAAAGATGTCCTTTGTCCGTCTAAATGCCCGCTAACGTTCGACCGGGACCCCGAAATGTGCCCGGTGCTTCACATAGAAATGCATCAAAATCGCACTAAACGGATATAAATTGCTATAAAACGGTTTAAATTAACTACCTTATGATGTTTCTAAGTCCTATATCGAATTAAATTACAGACGGATACATTTCAAGTTGATAACCGAGCCTGTGAAAATGGCATCCGGAGGTCCCTTCCTGCGTAAGGGCGAGCGTCGAAAGGGGGGCTACTCTCACTCCTTGGTCTTTTATAACCTCTGAGAGCTACGGAGAAGGCCCATTCCACTTCTCATTGGTTACTGACATCCAGGGGAAGGCGGGTGCAGTTCGTGTCGTTCCATAGGATAGACAGAGACCTTAAAAACTGATCTGAAACCAGAGCTTCGCTCTCAGACCTTTCACTGTCTGTCATGGATTTCGCTGTAGAAAGAGTTCTGGGTCACCCACAGACATCATTCCAACTTTGTATGAAACTAGAAAGTGTTTTCTATCCAATAGAATTAATAATATGCATATTGTACGAGCAAGAATTGAGTACTAGGCAGTTTAATTTGGAGACGACAAAATGCTAATTCGGAACAGCACCCCCTGTAGTCGCAAGAAGTTATTAAGAACTAGTGTATATTTCATTTGCTATCCAACATGTATTTTTTAGTAAAGTTTATGATGAGTTATTTGGTCAGATTAGGTGAGTGTCAGAAATATATCCGGAGATTCTGGGAAAAAGTTGCTACGTTTTCACAATGGATAACCACGGATTTCAGCTCTAAATATGCACATTTTCGAACAAAACATAAGTGTATTGTATAACCTGATGGTATAGGACTGTCATCTGATGAAGTTGGTCAAGGTTAGTGAAAAATTATATATCTTTTGCTGTTTTTTTGCTATCGCTAACTTTTGCTGCTGATAAATGGGTTGTGTTTTTGGCTATTGTGGTAAGCTAATATAATGCTATATTGTGTTTTCGCTGTAAAACACTTAAAAAATCTGAAATATTGTCTGGATTCACAAGATGTTTATCTTTCATTTGCTGTACACCATATATTTTTCATAAATGTTTTATGATGAGTATTTAGTTATTTCACGTTGGTCTCTGTAATTGTTCTATCTGCTTCGGTGCTATTTGTGATTGTAGCTGCAATGTAAAACTATATTTTATACCTGAAATATGCACATTTTTCGAACAAAACATGGATTTATTGTATAACCTTCCATTGCTACCCATCCCGGATACGGGTTTTCTGTCATTAAAAACCCTGACTAGCATAGCCTAGCCTAGCGCCAGAGGGTAATCATAAAATATAATTTCATGAAATCACAAGTGGTATTGCAAAACACAGCTTAGCCTTTCCTTAATCCATCTGTCGTCTCAGATTTTGAAATTATGCTTTACAGCGAAAGCAATACATGCATTTGTGTAAATGTATCGATCGCTCGACAAAACAATAAGAACAGCTAGCGTCAGGTAACTCGGTAACAACATCCAGCAAAGCAATCAAATGGATCGTTTACCTTAGTTGATTTTCGGTTGGTTTCACTCACGAGACTCCCAGTTAGACAGCAAATGTTCCTTTTGTTCCATAAAGATATGTTTCACATCCAAATAACTCCGTTTGTTTGTTGCGTCATGACCCAGGAATTCACAGGAAAAAGCGTTCGCGACAACGGCGAAAAAAATTCCAAATGATATCCATAATGTCCACATAAACATGCCAACCGTTGTTTCTGATCCAACTTCATTGTGTTTTTCACAAATCTATTAGATAATAAATCAACCGGCACAGTTGGCTTCTCACTAAGGCGAGAGAAACAATGGCTACCTTTTCAGATTTACGCATGATTCACCCGGAGAGCCCCCACCTGTCCACTTGCTCAATTTGCTCTTACAAGCTCATCCTTCAAAATAAAGGCCTGAAACTACGTCTAAAAGCTGTTGACACCTTAGGGAAGACATAGAAAAAGAGGTCTTATTGATGAGACTTCACATATGCAATAGGAAGGCTTTCGAACACAGAGCTCTCAAAATTAGTGCCACTTCCTGCTTGAAATTTTCTCAGGTTTTCACCTGCAATAAAAGTTCTGTTTAACTCACAGACAAAATTCTTACAGTTTTGGAAACTTCAGAGTGTTTTCTATCCTAATCTGACTATTATATGCATATTCTAGTTTCGGGGGATGAGAAATAGGCAGTTTAAAATGGGTACGCATATTTTGCCATATGTTTCAATTGCGCCCCCTATCAAGAAGAAGATAACATGTTATAAGACTGTCATCTGATGAAGTTGTTTCTTGGTTAGTGACTAATTCTATCTCTATTTGGGGGTTTTGTGCAAGCTACCTGTGCTGTGAAAGAAATGTCTGTGCTTTTTTGTATTTGGTGGTGAGCTAACATAAATATACGTGGTGTTTTCGCTGTAAAACATTTAAAAAATCGGACATGTTGGCTTTATTCACAATATGTTTATCTTTCATTTGCTGTATTGGACTTGTTAATGTGTGAAAGTTAAATATTTCAAAAAAATATTTTTTGAATTTCGCGCGCTTCCTTTTCAGTGGAATGTGGGGGGGGTTCCGCTTTATTACTTGCATACATATTTATAACTAAATAGAAGCATTTAACTTTATATTTAACTAGTTGTACCCACCCCCAAAAACATGTTTAAAAAAATTTGTTGTGTCTTACCTTTTCAGCAGAAGAAAAATGCTAATTCTGGGTTTGGTTTTGAATTCCTTCAACTCCCTTAGTTCTCTCCACTGTGTGAACGCAAATCTGAGGCTTACACTCATCTTGGCCTGGGCTATTTTGCTTTCCCTTTTTGCCTGTCTGCTCTCCAAATTTCTCTGTTTCTTTGTTATAGATGGAGGAGTAGTTTTTGTTGGATCAGATCCTTTTCCCCGCGTGTCTGCCATGTCGGTAAGCTAGCTACCTCTGCTAGCCATTAGCCAAGTGTTGGCCATTGGCTCAGCTAGCTAGCTATCACATCACCTCCTCACTGACGTAAAACATGTCACTAATTGCGTCACATTGGATGACCACTAGCAACTTATTGCAACTTTTGAACATGAAATAAATATACACAAATGTGTACATATTGCAGGATAAGTGCTTAGCTATAAATGCCCCTTGTAAAAAAATATTGCAGATTTGAAACTGCAGTCGACTGTGGTATTTGAACGCAGTAATGGCACAATAATTGCAGAGTACTGCAGTTATACTGCACTGTAAATGCAGTTACACTGCAAAATTATAGCAGTAAAAAAAACGCTGTCATTTTGGACTCAGTATTTACAGCATACTACAGTTATACTACAGTGTACTGCAGTTATGTTGCACTCAAATTTTTTCGTAAGGGGCTTTATAATGGGACAATAGATTTGACTTTACTTTGACTACATATAATTCTTACATAGACCCTTTATGTGTGTGTTATAGACCAGTATATGACCAACTGTGATGTGGAGTAGGGCTCTTAATGAGTTACAAAAGAGTTACTAAATGACTCTCAACTAGACGATTTGATCCATAAAATTTACCCTGAGGATATCTTCATACACCATTGACCTCAGTGAGAAGAAGAAGCAGAAGGTAAGTCACTGATTTATACCGGCTGGTGGGAAAAGTGAAGCTGGTACTGGGTGTATATCAGCATAATTTGCAAAAAGTGGTTTGGCCTTTTGGCATATTCAGTAACACTGCTATGGCAGAAGCACACTTTTAGAAACTGTCACGCCCTGACCATAGTTTGTTTCTATGTTTTGTTTGGTCAGGGTGTGATCTGAGTGGGCATTCTATGTTGTGTGTCTAGTTTTTCTGTTTCTGTGTTTGGCCTGATATGGTTCTCAATCAGAGGCAGGTGTTAGTCGTTGTCTCTGATTGGGAACCATATTTAGGTAGCCTGTTTTGTCATTGTGGGTTGTGGGTGATTGTCTATGTTAGTTGATGTTGCATGTCTGCACTCGGTTTCATTAGCGTCACGGTCGTTTGTTATTTTGTTTAGTTTGTATAGTTTGTTTAAGTGTTCTTCGTTTAATAAATAGAAGAATGGATTCACATCACGCTGCGTTTTGGTCCTCCTCTCTTTCGTCCGACGAAGAACGTGACAGAATCACCCACCACAACCGGACCAAGCAGCGTGGTAACGGGCAGCAGCGAGATCTGGACTATACAACTTGGGACGAAATAGAAAGGTGGTCGGTCGACCCAGGGAGAGTGCCGGAGCCCGCCTGGGACTCTCTGAAGCAGTGCGAAGAGGGTTACAGGAGAATGGAGTTGGCGACACGCACACGGCAGCGCAACAAGCACGAGCGGCAGCCCCAAAAATTTCTTGGGGGGGGCACACGGGGAGTGTAGCTAAGTCAGGTAGGAGACCTGAGCCAGCTCCCCGTGCTTATCGTGGAGAGCGAGCGTACGGGCAGACACCGTGTTATGCGGAAGAGCGCACGGTGTCTCCAGTATGTGTGCATAGCCCGGTGCGGTACATAGCAGCGCCTCGTATCGTCCGGGCTAGAGTGGGCATCGAGCCAGGTGCCATGAAGCTGGCTCTACGCATCTGGTCTCCAGTGCGTCTCCTCGGGGCGGGGTACATGGCACCAGCTCTACGCATGGTGTCTCCTGTACGTGTGCATAGCCCAGTGCAGCCTATTCCACCTCGCCGCACTGGCATGGCTACGGTGAGCATTCAGCCAGGTAGGGTTGGGCAGGCTCGGTGCTCGAGACCTGTAGTGCGCCTCCACGGTCCGGTCTATCCGGTGCCTTCTCCATGCACCAGCCCTCCTGTGGCAGCCCCACGTGCCAGCTCTCCTGTGGCAGCCCCACGCACCAGCCCTCCGGTGCCGGCACCACGTACCAGGTCTCCAGTTCCAGCACCCCGCACTCGCCCTGAGGTGCATGTTCCCAGCCCGGTACCACCAGTTCCGGCACCACGCACCAGGCCTACTGTGCGCCTCCCGGGTCCAGTAAGCCCTGCTCCTGCTCCCCGCACTCGCCCTGAGGTGCGTGTTCCCAGCCTGGTACCACCAGTTCCGGCACCACGCACTCAGCAGGCCAGAGTCTCCCGTCTGTCCAGCACCGCCAGGGTCTCCCGTCTGTCCTGAGCCGCCCGTCTGTCCAGCGCCGCCTGAGCCGCCTGTCTGTCCAGCCCCGCCTGAGCCGCCCGTCTGTCCAGCGCCGCCTGAGCCTCCCGTCGATTCTGAGCCGTCAGAGCCGCACGTCTGTCCTGAGCCGCGAGAGCCGCCCGTCAGTCAGGAGCCGCCAGAGCCGCCCGCCAGTCAGGAGCCGCCAGAGCCGCCTGCCAGTCAGGAGCCGCCCGCCAGTCAGGAGCCGCCAGAGCCGCCCGCCAGTCAGGAGCCGCCAGAGCCGCCCGCCAGTCCGGAGCCGCCCCTCGGTCCGGAGCCGCCCCTCGGTCCGGAGCCGCCCTTCAGTCCAGAGGCGCCCCTCAGTCCAGTGGGGCCCTTTAGTAGGGTTGCCAGTCCTAGGTCTGCGGCGAGGGGCGCCGTTCCTAGGAGGCCACAGAAGCGGACTAAGACTATGGTGGAGTGGGGTCCACGTCCAGCGCCAGAGCCACCACCGCGGACAGATGCCCACCCAGACCCTCCCCTATAGGTTCAGGTTCTGCGGCCAGAGTCCGCACCTTGGGAGGGGGGGGAGGTACTGTCACGCCCTGACCATAGTTTGCTTTGTATGTTTCTATGTTTTGTTTGGTCAGGGTGTGATCTGAGTGGGCATTCTATGTTGTGTGTCTAGTTTTTCTGTTTCTGTGTTTGGCCTGATATGGTTCTCAATCAGAGGCAGGTGTTAGTCGTTGTCTCTGACTTAGCCTGTTTTGTCATTGTGGGTTGTGGGTGATGGTCTATGTTAGTTGATGTTGCATGTCTGCACTCGGTTTCATTAGCGTCACAGTCGTTTGTTATTTTGTTTAGTTTGTATAGTTTGTTTTAGTGTTCTTCGTTTAATAAATAGAATAATGGATTCACATCACGCTGCGTTTTGGTCCTCCTCTCTTTCTCCCAAAGAAGATCGTGACAGAAACAGCCATAATGATGACACTACGCTGTAATTGTAATTATGCATGTATTAAGATAACTAAATATAATATCTTGCATAGCATGACATGAATGTGCTATATATATGGATATATTTCATTACATTTTGATAATGTGGTTGGGACCTGTTATAACGCATTCATGAAATTCCAATAGATGTGTAATAATTGTGCTTTTGATATGTAGTTAAAGTAAATTGTTACCATGTAATTTGACAGCCTTGTTGAGGAGAATGTGTGCTACTGTGTTGCTTCCCCACAGACCAGATATCCTCTCTGTTACTCGATGTACAGTACCTGTTCTAGACCAGCAAGCCATGGCACATCTGTGCATCCCTCTAACACAGGGATTACTCAGCCAGCCCCCGAGTCTCTGCAAGGCTTGCATTTGTGGGGTGAATGAAGTAAGCCCCTGCTTACGGCAATGTGGATGGGTCTTGGAGGTGTGCTGTAGGGGGATATCTTTCTCTAGATCTCTCCCATCGGCACATCGCAAACAGACCGCAACACCAGTGGGTGACAATCACAGCTGGAAAATGAAAAGTGCTGTGAGGCAAACAAACTCCATTAATACATATAGAGAAATGGAGCGCTCGATGGACACGGATGTCAGAAAACAATGATTTCGATGGCCGAGTTCTATTCCAAGGCCATGTGGAGTCCAAGATTGCTATTTTTCACAAAACCATTACCCTTGAGGAGCAGGGACACATTTTCTGTTATGAAATGTAGACCTTTAACTAAATAAAATCCAAAAGTATATCTTGTGATTATTGATTAATGACCATAAGTGTTAGCTTCTTATCTTTCTAAATGTGTCTAATTACATTTGAGCAGTTTGATAATAGATAAAATTAAGCTTTCTGACAGGCAATAGGCCTGAGAAACAAATGACAGAGTAATGGGCATAATGTCATGTTAATCTCCAACTTGGTCTAGTTGTTATTCTCAGCACTCTTGTAATAATATTCCCAGGTGAGTTTGTGTACTTTGTGATAAACGTCACAGTGGATAAAAAATTATCATATAAAAGACAGGATTAAATGAACACGTTTAGATGGGAAAGGCTTGTTCACTTGCTCTCTTATTGCCAATGCTTTTGTTGCCTGGGAATACATTTGACACACAACGTCCTTCTGTTCCGATTGGCTGGCTGCCCAGAGGGCCACTGTGTCATCTGTGATTAGTCAGGAGTGTGAAACGCAATTAAATGTCAGGTAGCTGCTTCTTCCCATTACTGAGGCTGAAAAGAGATGTTGTGGTGTCATAGGCTCTGTGAACGGAGCAGAGACTGCTGCAGAGCACAAGTCTATGGAGAAAGAGGAGCAGGTTGTGTCCGAAATGACACTACATTGCACTCCATTTGAGCTGAGCCCTAATGGCCCTGGTCAAAAGTAGTACACTAATAGGGAATAGGGTGGGAGCTTCTAGAGGACTTAACCATGTTTATCCATTGTTTATTGTGGCTGGCTTGGATAATTCGTTTTTTTAATCTAAGAACAAATGTAAAGTTTAACCTTGCTGTAATGAGGTTCTGATGTAGAGTTTATTCTGTCTGTAGGTTTGTATGTAAGGGAAACATATAGACAAATGTTTCAGGACAGTTTGAGTTATTTTTCACTGATTTAAAGTATGCATACCACTTTACAATATCTACCAGGGCTATGTCACAACTACTTTATGGACCGTTGACTAATGAACTTGAGCAAGCAGGCTGCCTACACGAAGAGATCTATCACTGCGCGCGAATCACCGATTCCAAACTTTTAGCTGGAACTGATATATATGCCTACTGCCTTATTTAGCTACTGAAAAATAAAAAATAACATAAAATAAAAAATACTGGGGGAGAGAAGCTGGCATGTTGGAGTGAACGTTTGTGTTTGAGAGAGGCACCCGTAACTTTTTTGCTTAACAATCTCACTTAAATAGCCCTTTTAACAACATAAATCTCTTTTTAATACAATATTGTAACTTTTTATGTGGACATGCCAAATAATAGGCAACTAAACGACAATAAATTATCATCGGACACCTCCTCCCCACCAAACAACGAGACAGACATGGCAGAAGGCACAGGTAGTAACGTGACACTTTCAGAACTTATTCTGGCTTTGGGAGAAATACGTGTTGCTATAACTAAGGATTTTAAGGATACTATTGCTGAACTGGACACCAAAAATTGAGAGCACCATTCGAACGGTTGCTTCGAAGGGCCAGTGTTACCCACAATAATGCTGGGGAAGTCTCGGTATTGTCGTTGGTATCAAAGAAACATGTAATTTGGTCTTTAAGATGTTCACAGAATGTTGCTTATGTGAGGAGCTGAGGATTCAATCTCCAGACCCTCTCGTTTGATACGATGTCACCCAATCTCAGGGAGAAGGTGAGTGGACTGTGGTCAGAGATTATAATATCATGAAACCTCACATTACAGGTATAAGGGAGTAATTTTGCATCAACCAAAAAGTTGTCAATGCTGGTATAAACATTGTGAACATGACAGTAAAAGGAGTAGTCCCTACCCGTAGGGTTAGAGAACCTCCAAATATCAAATAAGTTTGAATTTTTTATGTAGGTATTCAAGAATTTGCTTGAATAATAGGTAGGGGTACGCCGAGTAGAGGTTCTATCCAAATATTGGTCTAGCACACAATTAAGGTCCCCTCCAATGACAAGGTTAGTATGGGAGCTATCTGGAATCAGGGCAAGGACTCTGGGGTTATCAATGTGGAGTTATCAATGACTGGCCCATAGATATTCAGTAGAGTTACAGAAGTAGAATGGATCTCTCCTATTACGATCACATAACGACCCTCTTTATCCGCAATAGTGGTTTTATGTAGAAAGGGAATTCCTATCCGTGCCAGAATCGCTGTGCCTCTCGTTTTGGTGGAGAAGTTAGAATGATACACTTGACCCACCCACCTAGATTTAAGTTTGCTATGAGAATTGTTTTTCGGATGGGTTTCTTCCAAAAACATAATATCAGGAGTGATTTCAAGTGGGCTAGGACCTTGCCTCTCTTAATTGGTTCATTTAAACTCTTGACATTCCAGGAAGTAAATGTAAGCCACGCCCTCCTCTCGTTTGTAGTGGAGAGAGGGGAACCGGCAAGGCAGAGACAGCAAGGGTGGTTCGTTGCTCCAGTGCCTTTCCGTTCACCTTCACACTCCTGGGCCAGATTACACTCAATTATAGGACCTACTGAAGAGATGAGTCTTCAATAAAGACTTAAAGGTTGAGACCGAGTCTGTGTCTCTCACATGGGTATGCAGACCATTCCATAAAAATTGAGCTCTATAGGAGAAATCCCTGCCTCCAGATGGTTGCTTAGAAATTCTAGGAACAGTTAGGAGGCCTGCATCTTGTGACCATAGCGTATTTATAGATATGTGCGGCAGGACCAAATTGGAAAGATAGGTAGGAGCAAGCCCATGTAATGCTTGGTAGGTTAGCAGTAAAACCTTGAAATCAGCCCTTGCCTTAATAACAGGAAGCCAGTGTAAAGAGGCTAGCACTGGAGTAATATGATCACATTTTTTGGATCTAGTCAAGATTCTAGCAGCCGTATTAACTAACTGAAGATTATTTAGTGCTTTATCCGGGTAGTAGAGCATTGCAGAAGTCTAACCTCTGCATAATTTTTGGACAAAAAGTTTCTGATTTTTGCAATGTTACGTAGATGGAAAAAATGTCAGTGTAGACATTGTGTAGACAAATATCTTCTCTTGAATCTGACAATTAAGCTTGATGGTTGTACAGTTGTCTCAAATAAAACTGTGAAGGACTCGGCGTTACTCTGGACCCTGATTTCTCTTTTGACAAACAGATCAAGACTGTTTCAAGGACAGAATTTTTCCATCTACGTAACATTGCAAAAATCTGAAACTTTCTGTCCAAAAATTATGCAGAAAAATGAATCCATGCTTTTGTCACTTCTAGGTTAGACTACTGCAATGCACTACTTTCCAGCTTCCTGGATAAAGCACTAACTAAACTTCAGTTAGTGCTAAACACGGCTGCTAGAATCTTGACTAGAACACAAACATTTGATCATTTTACTCCAGTGCTAGCCTCTACACTGGCTTCCTGTTAAGGCAAGGGCTGATTTCAAGGTATTACTGCTAAGCTACAAAGCATTACATGGGCTTGCTCCTACCTATCTTTTGGATTTGGTCCTGCCGTACAAACCTACACATACGCTACGGTCACAAGACGCAGGCCTCCTTACTGTCCCTAGAGTTAGTAAGCAAACAGCTGGAGGCTTTCTCCTATAGAGCTCCATTTTTATGGAATGGTCTGCATACCCATGTGAGAGACGCAGACTCGGTCTCAAACTTTAAGTCTTTACTGAAGACTCATCTCTTCAGTAGGTCCTATGATTGAGTGTAGTCTGGCCCAGGAGTGTGAAGGTGAACGGAAAGGCACTGGAGCAACGAACCGCCCTTGCTGTCTCTGCCTGGCTGGTTCCCCTCTCTCCACTAGGATTCTCTGCCTCTAACCCTATTACAAGGGCTGACTCACTGGCTTACTGGTGCTCTTCCATGCCGTCCCTAGGAGGGTGAGTCACTTGAGTGGGTTGAGTCACTGACATGTTCTTCCTGTCCGGATCAGCGCTCCCCCTTGGGTTGTGCCGTGGCTGAGATCTTCGTGGGCTATACTCGGCCTTGTCTCAGGATGGTAAGTTGGTGGTTGAAGTTATCCCTCTAGTGGTGTGGGGGCTGTGCTTTGGCAAAGTAGGAGGGATTATATCCTGCCTGTTTGGCCCTGTCCGGGGGTATTGTCGGACGGGGCCACAGTGCGTCCCGATCCCTCCTGTCTCAGCCTCCAGTATTTATGCTGCAGTAGTTTATGTGTTGGGGGGCTATGGTCAGTCTGTTATATCTGGAGTATTTCTCCTGTCTTATCCGGTGTCCTGTTTGAATTTAAGTATGCTCTCTCTAATTCTCTCTTTATCGGAGGACCTGAGCCCTAGGACCATACCTCAGGACTACCTGGCCTGATGACTCCTTGCTGTCCCCAGTCCACCTGGCCATGCTGCTGCTCCAGTTTCAACTGTTCTGCCTGCGGCCATGGAACCCTGACCTGTTCACCGGACGTGCTACCTGTCCCAGATCTGCGATTTTCAACTGTCTAGAGACAGCAGGAGCGGTAGAGATACTCTGAATGGTCGGCTATGAAAAGCCAACTGACATTTACTCCTGATATGCTGACCTGTTGCACCCTCGACAACCACTGTGATGATTATTATTATTTGACAATACTGGTCATCTAACAACATTTGAACATCTGGCCATGTTCTGTTATAATCTCCACCAGGAAAGACAGAAGACGACTGGCCACCACTCATAGACTGGTTCCGCTTAGGTTTTTTCCTAGGTTCTGGCCTTTCTAGGGAGTTTTTCCTAGCCGCCGTGCTTCTACACCTGCATTGCTTGCTGTTTGGGGTTTTAGGCTCGGTTTCTGTACAGCACTTTGTGACATCAGCTGATGTAAGAAGGGCTTTATAAATACATTTGATTGATTGCAATCTAAGTGTCACATGATCTGTAACATGATCTCAGTATATATACACATGTTCTGACATGACCCGGAGTCTGCAACACCATTAAGCAAGGGGCACCACCAAGCAAGCGGCACTATGAAGACCAAGGAGCTCTCCAAACAGGTCAGGGACAAAGTTGTGGAGAAGTACTGATCAGGGTTGGGTTATAAAAAATATCAGAAACTTTGAACATCCCACAGAGCACCATTAAATCCATTGTAAAGAAATGGATAGAATATGGCACCACAACAAACCTGCCAAGAGAGGGCCTCCCACCAAAACTCACAGACCAGGCAAGGAGGGCATTAATCAGAGGCAACAAAGAGGCCAAAGATAAACCTGAAGGAGTTGCAAAGCTCCACAGTGGAGATTGGAGTATCTGTCCATTGGACCACTTTAAGCCGTACATTCCCCAGAGCTTTGCTATATGGAAGAGTGGCCAGAAAAAAAGCCAATGCTTCAAGAAAAAGTAGTCAACAACGTTTGGTGTTCGCCAAAAGGTATGTGGGAGACTCCCAAACATATGGAAGACGGTACTCTGGTCAGATGAGACTAAAAATGTAGCTTTTTGGCCATCAAGGAAAATGCTATGTCTGGTGCAAACCCAACACCTCTCACCACCCCGAGAACACCATCCCCACAGTGAAGCATGCTGGTGGCAGCATCAGGCTGTGGGGATGTTTTTCATCGGCAGGGACTGGGTAACTGGTCAGAATTGAAGGAATGATGGATGGCGCTAAATACAGGGAAATTCTTGAGGGAAACCTGTTTCAGTCTTCCAGAGATTTGAGACTGGGCCTGAGGTTCACCTTCCTTCAGGCCAATGACCCTAAAAATACAGCTAAAGCAACACTTGAGTGGTTTAAGGGGAAACATTTAAATGTCTAGGAATGGCCTAGTCAAAGCCCAGACCTCAATCCAATTGAGAATCTGTGGTATGACTTCAAGATTGCTGTACACCAGAGCAAACCATTCAACTTGAAGGACCTGGAGCAGTTTTGCCTTGAAGAATTGGCTAGATGGCTAGATGTGCCAAGCTTATAGAGACATACCTCAAGAGACTTACAGCTGTAATTGCTGCAAAAGGTGGCTCTACAAAATATTGTAAATAGTTATGCACGCACAAGTTCAGTTTTCTGTCTTAGTTCTTGTTTGTTTCGCAATAAAAAATGTTTTGCATCTTCAAAGTGGTAGGCATGTTGTGTAAATCAAATGATACAAATCCCCCAAAAATCTATTTTAATTACATGTTGTAAGGCAACAAAATAGGAAAAATGCCAAGGGGGTGAATTATTTTGCAGGCCACTGTATCACACATTGACGGTTCCCAATGTTACAATATGTTTGAGATTGTCTGCATTGACATATCAATTGTTATGGGGGTCCTCATGAGCACCACTGAAATTATACCCATGTCTGTGCTCTAACAAACCACCACTTCCTCCTGTCTTGGCTATAACCTACATTACAGTAGACACATTCTTCTAAATAAACACTGGTGTTATTGTTCAGAGAACACAAGCTAACTGGTAATGCTGTAAGAATGCTGTTCATTGACTACAGCTCAGCATTCAACACCATAGTACCCTCCAAACTCATCATTAAGCTTGAGACCCTGGGTCTCGACCCTACACTGTGCAACTGGGTCCTGGACTTCCTGATGGGCCGCCCCCAGGTGGTGAAGGTAGGAAATAACATCTCCACACCGCTGATCCTCAACACTGGGGCCCCACAAGGGTGCGTTCTCAGCCCCCTCCTGTACTTCTTGTTCACCCATGACTGCATGGCCATGCACGCCTCCAACTCAATAATCAAGTTTGCAGACGACACAACAGTGGTAGGCTTGATTAACAAAAACAACGAGACAGCCTACAGGGAGGAGGTGAGGAGTGTGGCGTCAAGAAAATGCTTTCATTGAATGTCAGCAAAACAAAAGAGATTATCGTGGACTTCAGGAAACAGCAAAGGGAGCACCCCCCCTATCTACATCGACGGGACAGCAGTGGAGAAGGTGGAAGGTTTTAAGTTCCTCTGTGTTCATATCACCGACAAACTGAAATGGTCCATGCACACATACAGTGTGGTGAAGAAGGCTGAAACCTCAGGAGGCTGAAATAATGTGGCTTGTCACCGAAAACCCTCACTAACTTTTACAGGTGCACAATTGAGAGCATCCTGTCGGGCTGTATCACCGCCTGGTATGGCAACTGCACCGCCCACAAACACAAGGGTCTCCAATGGGTGGTGCAGTCTGCACAATGCATCACCGGGGGCAAACTACCTCCCCTCCAGGACACATACAACACCCGATGTCACAGGAAGGCAAAAAATATACATATCTTGCATTACTCATCTCATATGTATATATTGTATACTGTGTCCTTCACTATCTATTCTTGACTATCTATTGCATCTTAGCCGCTCTGTCACTGCTCATCCATATATTTCATACTTAAACATTATTATCCCATTCTTTTACTAGATTGTGTGTATTAGGTTTTGCTATGAAATTTGTTAGATATTAGGTTTTGTTGTGGAATTGTTAGATATTACTTGTTAGATACTGCTGCACTGTCGGATCTAGAAGCATAAACATTTCGCTACACTCGCAATAACATCTGCTAACCATAATATTTGATCTGAATGTTGTACTCCATACACATCAACAGTGTAATATCTGGATGTAGTTTGATAATACTACTTAAATAATAAGGAACAGATAGTAAAATTACATGATATGATGTAAGATGCTTACGGATAGCAATGCTTTTGGTACAGAGTTTAACCTGTCTGGCACCGGGTTCCGCTAGCGGAACTCCTCCCACATTCCACTGAAAAGGCAGAGCGCGAAATTCCAAAAATATTTTTGAGAAATATTTAACTTTCACACATTAACAAGTCCAATACAGCATATGAAAGATACACATCTTGTGAATCCAGCCAACATGTCCGATTTTAAAAATGTTTTACAGCGAAAACACCACATATATTTATGTTAGCTCACCACCAAATACAAAAAGGACAGACATTTTTCACAGCACAGGTAGCATGCACAAAGCCAACCTAACTAACCAAGAACCAACCAAACTAACCAAGAAACAACTTCATCAGATGACAGTCTTATAACATGTTATACAATAAATCTATTTTTTGTTCGAAAAATGTGCATATTTGAGGTATAAATCAGTTTTACATTGTAGCTACCATCACAGCTACCGTCAGAAATAGCACCGAAGCAGCCAGAGTAATTACAGACACCAACGTCAAATACCTAAATACTCATCATAAAACATCAGAAAAATCGATGGTGTACAGCAAATTAAAGACAAACATCTTGTGAATCCAGCCAATATTTCCGATTTTTTAAGTGTTTTACAGCGAAAACACAATATAGCATTATATTAGCTTACTACAATAGCCTACCACACTACCGCATTCATTCATCAAGGCACGTTAGCGATAGCATTAGGCACGTTAGCGATAGCGAATAAACCAGCAAAAGATATTAATTTTCACTAACCTTCATAAACCTTCATCAGATGACAGTCCTATAACATCAGGTTATACATACACTTATGTTTTGTTTGGAAAATGTGCATATTTAGAGCTGAAATCAGTGGTTATACATTGTGCTAACGTAGCAACTTTTTCCCAGAATGTGCGGATATTTTTATGACACTCAACTATTCTGACCAAATAACTATTCATAAACGTTACTAGAAAATACATGTTGTATAGGAAATGATAGATACACTAGTTCTTAATGCAATCGCCGTGTTAAAATTCTAAAAATAACTTCATTACGACATCCAGCTTAGTTATAGCGAGAGCGTGCCCAAAATCTGGGCGCAAACTACTATTTCACATGTTCGACAGATATATGAAATAGCATCATAAAATGGGTCCTACTTTTGATGATCTTCCATCAGAATGTTGTACAAGGGGTCCTTTGTCCAGAACAATCGTTGTTTGGATTTAGAATGTCCTCTTCTCCAGTCAATTAGCACGGAAAGCTAGCAAAGTAGCGCGAAGCTCTCCTTCCTGAACAAAGGCACACAACGCAACACGCCTAACGTCCCGAATAAATTTCAATAATCTAATAAAACTATATTGAAAAAACATACTTTACGATGATATTGTCACATTTATCAAATAAAATCAAAGCCGGAGATATTAGTCGTCTATAACGACAGCTTTTCAGAAGGCAATACCAGGTCCCTTCTCGCGCGCTCCAGGAAACTGGTGACACGTCATGCCAAGAGCTTTTATTCGACTCCAGATCAAGTTATACACTCCATTTCTTCTCTCACTGCCTGTCGACATCTAGTGGAAGGTGTATGAAGTGCATGTATACTGATATATATGAAGGCCATTTATAGGCAGGCCCTAGAACAGAGCATCAATTTCAGATTTTCCACTTCCTGTCAGGAAGTTTGCTGCAAAATGAGTTCTGTTTTACTCACAGATATAATTCAAACGGTTTTAGAAACTAGAGTGTTTTCTATCCAATAGTAATAATAATATGCATATTGTACGAGCAAGAACTGAGTACGAGGCCGTTTAAATTGGGTACGATTTTCCCCCAAAGTGAAAACAGCGCCCTCTGTCCTCAACAGGTTAATTCATGATTTGACCAGGAGACATCCTTACTCTAACAGGCCATCAAACAATGTGTAATGAGTTGGGATATTGTATTAGTAGCTATCTATATTGCTGAAAAAGTATTTGTTCACATTATAGCTAGTGTCCATCACTGATACAGGTAATAGTTGCTTTCCTTGGCTCCCTACAAAAATATTTTGGGCCAACTGTTACATTGGTCGTCTAGTTGCCAGCTATGGGGGATACTTGTAAACATTACAGCTAGGTTGTTCCAGCTGTTGTTTAGTTAGCTAACCATGTACCTAACAAGCTAGTTACATTTTGAGTACTGTAGCTAGCTACTAACTACCTAACCTTTACTCTTCAGATAATGCGGTAATCAGAAAAACAGCTGAATGGTAGCTAGCTAGTATAGTTACAGGTACTCTTATGCTTGAAACAACATTGGAAACAAATATTCACAGTTGCTAATAGTTACCGGTAGCTACCTGGCTAGCTAGCTAGCTTTATTGGTCCAGGGAGTAGGTTAGCTAACCTCTAGCTTCACCTGTAAAACTCCAGCATTACCACTAAACTCTGTATTCATCCTTGATCATTCAATTCCTTTGCAGAAGAGGGAGGAGGAGAGTGGATGGTCCTCTGCCTTGCCCTAGCTTGCTGTGCTGTGCTTGGTAGTGATTAGCAATTTTGCAGAGAGATCTGTGCCAAAGATCGTATGGGGTATGTGCACACGGAGGAAGGTGGAGATGTGCACGCCCGAATAATTAATATTTTTAAGGAGTCATACATCGGCGTTCAGAGGATGGAACTAAACCAGCATTTCCACACTGAAACAGAAATTAAGTCAGAATAGTGACGGCAACTTCCTTTGGAGGGGTCCTTTAAGCCCTGACGTGTTCCACTCCTGCACCCGTGACCTTTACCTCCTCTTGTATATCTACTTTGCTCTCCCTGAAGTCTCCAAATATCGATTATCAGGCAATTTCTCAGCTTTATAGAAGTAACTGTATGAGGCCAGAGAGAGCTAAACTGACCCTTGGCAATAGTTTGCAGGAGTCAGAGAGCCCCAGACCTAGGCCACAAACAATGGAATGATTGCATTTCTTTCCATACTACAGCATATTCACCTTAGATATTTTAAATGTTAAGGCTTAGTGCATGGAGGTTTTGACCACAACTTGTGAAAACCCTTTAAAGTTGGCATGGAAATGTTGGTAATTTTAGAAACACACACTTGTGTTTTTGAATAGGCATTTCTTGTGCCCAGATAATAGTTTGACAATTTTTTTGCTACCTAATAGTAGCACAAATCTCCACCAGACAAAGTACTGAGCCTAGAAGTGAAAGAGCCAAATTGCATAGAGCCCTATAACTGCATTCTGAAAATTGTCAAACTCACATTAGCATTCGCTTCTGATTTGCAACGCTTTCTGATACTAGGCCGCGTTTCTGAAAACCCATCAAATGCTCAATGCACTCAGATTAGTTTTGGATTACTCAGGACTGCTCTGCCAATGTAGGCCTCAAATCCATGTGTTAAATTGAGTCCCAAAATGCCTTGCCTTTCTATTACTCCTACCGTATGCATTCATTCAGCATTATAATCCAACTACCAAACTACGCTTTCAAAAACAGATGCTTTTCATTTCATCCTTCCTCTTGCAAGTCCCTTCTTTATTATAGTAATCTGTTCAACTGCTATCTCTGTATTACCATGTCACCCAACTGTAATTTCACTTCTAATTCTAATTAGCATTTCAAACACATAACAATCCCCTTTGCCAATCCCTGTCTCATTAGCTCTCTCAATTGAAAAAGTTCAGAAGTTGCCTCATTAGCATAGGTAGCAGTTTTCCTCAAACTTCTCATCCTTCTCTTCTTCTTGCTGTTGCTCTCCTCTGGTGGTGTGTCATATTATTTGAATATCATTAGCTGTTGGATTATAGGTTGAAAGATTAAATATATTTGTCTCTGGCTTCTCTGCCTTTCTGCTAGTCCTTGGGGAGTTCCTGTCACTTGGGGAGTTCCTGTCACAGAAACTTGGAACTTGGGGGTCTCCTTGAAGTGTCGAGATTATCAGGAATGGGCACTTGGATCTCTGAAATTTGGTGTCTTGATTGTGCCCATCAGGGGGTCATTCTAATCACATAAGAGTAACTCACAATCTCCCTTCAGCACAACGAGTAAAGGAAGAGCAAAAAACTTGTATCATATAATTTTAAGCTGTGAGGCAATCAGTGGCAGACAGTGCCCTCAGGGAATCCTGTGACACTGCCTGTCGCTTCACTCCGCAGAGGGCACTGCTGAGAGAGGGAGGGAAAGAAGGAGGGGGAGGCTGCGACCAGATTCTCCACAAATCTCCCAGTGTGCACTTGCACAGATTGTGTCAATGATTTAAAAACATTTTAAAAAAGGATTAAAAGCATTGGATTGGAGTAAGCATTGGCTGGAGGGAGTTTATACCATTATTAAATATAAGATTGGGAATGTGCAAGTGCAAACTTCAGAAGAAGGGTGGAGAATTAGGACGCAGCAGAGACAGAGATAGGGAGCGAGAGAGGGATAGAGAATGAAAAAAGAAAGAGAGGGAGACAGGATTTGAGGAAACATCTGTTTAGGCTGAGAGACCTTATTCCCCCCCAAAAGTTTAATACTCACTCACCATGGTGTCTCCCACCATCGACTGATTCAAGCACATATTAAATTGTCGCTGCTAAGTAATAGCATGGCCGGCGTTATGGGTGGACCTTAGAGGGCCTGGCCTGGCCCGCCCTAACGTACCTCCTTGCCCATCCAAATGAAATATTTAAATATTGATCATTTGACCGAGATACACACCGACAGAAATCATCCAAGTGAGTGAAACAGCACCCCTCTGTCTCAGTATGTGTAGCCCATATATCTGATGGTGTCTGGACAAAAAGAGCATGGCATGCCAAACACATATTTTTGCCAGACCGCATCAGATACATGGCCTACATAGAGTAAGACAGAGGGGTGCCGCTTCGCTCGCTCGGATGCTTTCTCCGGTGATATAGTAGTTTCAGACACTTTTGAATTGAAGGAATGTTGGCGGGTGCACAGTGCATTGTTCAGATGCTGGTATTGTTCTGGAAGAAAGAGTGAATGTAACCACATTTTTTAACCCAATGAATCACACCGTCATGCCAGAGTGATTTAGAACTTCTAACCCCTTTTAAACAAATGTATTTATATAGCCCTTCTTACATCAGCTGATATCTCAAAGTGCTGTACAGAAACCCAGCCTAAAACCCCAAACAGCAAGCAATGCAAATGTAGAAGCACGGTGGCTAGGAAAAACTCCCTAGAAAGGCCAAAACCTAGGAAGAAACCTAGAGAGGAACCAGGCTATGAGGGGTGGCCAGTCCTCTTCTGGCTGTGCCGGGTAGAGATTATAACAGAACATGGCCAAGATGTTCAAATGTTCATAAATGACCAGCATGGTCAAATAATAATAATGACAGTAGTTGTCGAGGGTGCAGCAAGTCAGCACCTCAGGAGTAAATGTCAGTAGCCGATCATTAAGAGTATCTCTACTGCTCCTGCGGTCTCTAGAGAGTTGAAAACAGCAGATCTGGGACAGGTAGCACGTCCAGTGAACAGGTCAGGGTTCCATAGCCGCAGGCAGAACAGTTGAAACTGGAGCAGCAGCACAGCCAGGTGGACTGGGGACAGCAAGGAGTCATCATGCCAGGTAGTCCTGAGGCATGGTCCTAGGGCTCAGGTCCTCCGAGAGAGAGAAAGAAAGAGAGAAAGAGAGAATTAGAGAGAGCATACTTAAATTCACACAGGACACCGGATAAGACAGGAGAAGTACTCCAGATATAACAAACTGACCCTAGACCCCCGACACATAAACTACTGCAGCATAAATACTGGAGGCTGAGACAGGCGGGGTCAGGAGACACTGTGGCCCCATCCGATGATACCCCTGGACAGGGCCAAACAGGCAGGATATAAGCCCACCCACTTTGCCAAACCACAACCCCCACAACACTAGAGGGATATCTTCAACCACCAACTTACCATCCTGAGACAAGGCCGAGTATAGCCCACAAAGATCTCCGCCATGACACAACCCAAGGGGGGGCGCCAACCCAGACAGGAAGATCACGTCAGTGACTCAACCCACTCAAGTGACGCACCCCTCCTAGGGACGGCATGAAAGAGCACCAGTAAGCCAGTGACTCAGCCCCTGTAATAGGGTTAGAGGCAGAGAATCCCAGTGGAGATAGGG
Source organism: Salvelinus namaycush (assembly GCF_016432855.1). NCBI lineage: Eukaryota > Metazoa > Chordata > Actinopteri > Salmoniformes > Salmonidae > Salvelinus > Salvelinus namaycush. Next base: position 32,518,307 of record NC_052313.1, read on the forward strand.
GAACCGGCCAGGCAGAGACAGCAAAGGCGGTTCGTTGCTCCAGAGCCTTTCCGTTCACCTTCACACTCCTGGGCCAGACTACACTCAATCATATGACCCACTGAAGAGATAAGTCTTCAGTAAAGACTTAAAGGTTGAGACCGAGTCTGCATCTCTCCCATGGGTAGGCAGACCATTCCATAAAAATGGAGATCTATAGGAGAAAGCCCTGCCTCCAGCTGTTTGCTTCGAAATTCTATGGAAAATTAGGAGGCCTGCGTCTTGTGACCGTAGCGTACGTGTAGGTATGTACGACAGGACCAAATCCAAAAGATAGGTAGGAGCAAGCCCATGTAATGCTTTGTAGGTTAGCAGTAAAACCTTGAAATCAGCCCTTGCCTTAACAGGAAGCCAGTGTAGGGAGGCTACCACTGGAGTAATATGATCAAATTTTGGGGTTCTAGTTAGGATTCTAGCAGCCGTATTTAGCACTAACTGAAGTTTATTTAGTGCTTTATCCGGGTAGCCGGAAAGTAGAGCATTGCAGTAGTCTAACCTAGAAGTAACAAAAGCATGGATTCATTCATAATTCAAAAAGTTTTAGAAACTTTAGAGTGTTTTCTATCCAATACTAATAATAATATGCATATATTAGCAACTGAGACTGAGCAGCTGGCCATTTACAATGGGCACCTTTTCATCCAAGCTACTTAATACTGCCCCTGCAGCCATAAGAAGTTAAGTAGTTTAGTTGGAATAGGGTCCAGTATGCAGCTTGAAGGTTTAGAGGCCATGATTATTTTCATCATTGTGTCAAGAGATATAGTACTAAAACACTTGAGTGTCTCTCTTGATCCTAGGTCCTGGCAGAGTTGTGCAGACTCAGGACAGCTGAGCTTTGGAGGAATACGCAGATTTAAAGAGGAGTCCGTAATTTGCTTTCTAATGATCATGATCTTTTCCTCAAAGAAGTTCATGAATTTATCACTGCTGAAGTGAAAGCCATCCTCTCTTGGGGAATGCTGCTTTTTAGTTAGCTTTGCGACAGTATCAAAAATACATTTTGAATTGTTCTTATTTTCCTCAATTAAGTTGGAAAAATAGGATGATGGAGCAGCAGTGAGGGCTCTTCGATACTGCACGGTACTGTCTTTCCAAGATAGTCGGAAGACTTCCAGTTTGGTGTGGCGCCATTTCCGTTCCAATTTTCTGGAAGCTTGCTTCAAAGCTCGGGTATTTTCTCTATACCAGGGAGCTAGTTTCTTATGACAAATGTTTTTAGTTTTTAGGGTTGCAACTGCATCTAGGGTATTGCGCAAGGTTAAATTGAGTACCTCAGTTAGGTGGTTAACTGATTCTTGTCCTCTGACATCCTTGGGTAGGTGGATGGAGTCTGGAAGGGCATCAAGGAATCTTTGTGTTGTCTGAGAATTTATAGCACGACTTTTGATGCTCCTTGGTTGGGGTCTGAGCAGATTATTTGTTGCGATTGCAAACATAATAAAATGGTGGTCCGATAGTCCAGGATTATGAGGAAAAACATTAAGATCCACAACATTTATTCCATGGGACAAAACTAGGTCCAGAGTATGAATGTGGCAGTGAGTAGGTCCAGAGACATGTTGGACAAAACCCACTGAGTCGATGATGGCTCCGAAACCCTTTTGGAGTGGGTCTGTGTACTTTTCCATGTGAAAATTAAAGTCAACAAAAATGAGAATACTGTCTGCCATGACTACAAGGTCCGATATATGGCCCAGGAGGCCTGTAAACAGTAGCTATAAAAAGTTATTGAGTAGGCTACATTGCTTTCATGACTAGAAGCTCAACATTTTGTAAATTGAAATTTGCTATCATAAATGTTAGCAACACCTCCACCTTTGCGGGATGCTCGGGGGATATGGCCACTACTGTAAACAGGAGGTGAGGCCTCATTTAACACAGTAAATTCATCAGGCTTAAGCCATGTTTCAGTCAGGCCAATCACATCAAGATTATGATCAGTGATTAGTTCATTGACTATAACTGCTTTGAAATGAGGGATCTAACATTGAGTAGCCCTATTTTGAGATGTGAGGTATCACGATCTCTTTCAATGATGGCAGGAATGGAGGAGGTCTTTATCCCAGTGAGATTGCTAAGGCGAACACCGCCATGTTTAGTTTTACCCAACCTAGGTCGAGGCACAGACACAGTCTCAATGGGGATAGCTGAGCTGACTACACTGACTGTGCTAGTGGCAAACTCCACTAAGATGGCACGCTGGCTAACAGCCTGCTGCCTGGCCTGCACCCTATTTCATTGTGGAGCTAGAGCTAGAGGAGTTAGAGCCCTGTCTATGTTCGTAGATAAGATGAGAGCACCCCTCCAGCTAGGATGGAGTCCGTCACTCCTCAACAGGCCAGGCTTGGTCCTGTTTGTGGGTGAGTCCCAGAAAGAGGGCCAATTATCTACAAATTCTATCTTTTGGGAGGGGCAGAAAACAGTTTTCAACCAGCGATTGAGTGGTAAGACTCTGCTGTAGAGCTCATCACTCCCCCTAACTGGGAGGGGGCCAGAGACAATTACTCGATGCCGACACATCTTTCTAGCTGATTTACACGCTGAAGCTATGTTGCGCTTGGTGACCTCTGACTGTTTCATCCTAACATTGTTGGTGCCGACGTGGATAACAATATCTCTATACTCTCTACACTCGCCAGTTTTAGCTTTAGCCAGCACCATCTACAGATTAGCCTTAACGTTGGTAGCCCTGCCCCCTGTAAACAGTGTATGATCGCTGGATGATTCGTTTTAAGTCTAATAGTGCGGGTAATGGAGTCGCCAATGACTAGGGTTTTCAATTTGTCAGAGCTAATGGTGGGAGGCTTCGGCCTCTCAGACCCCGTAACGGGAGGAGTAGAGACAAGAGAAGGCTCGGCCTCAGACTCCGACTCGTTGCTTAACTTCTCTGCGCTACGAATCCCGTTAGCGGGATCACTTCCTAAAAAAACGCTAGAATTGGAGGGCGCCAAATGCAAAAATATTACTAAAAATATTTATAATCATGCAATCACAAGTGAAATATACCAAAACACAGCTTAGCTTGTTGTTAATCCACCTATCGTGTCCGATTTTGAAAATATACTTTACAGCGAAAGAAATCCAAGCTTTTGTGAGTGTAGCAATCAATGCTAGAACAGTTAGCCTTATATTAGCTTGGTTAGCTTGGTCACGAAAGTCAGAAAAGCAATAAAATTAATCGCTTACCTTAGATAATCTTCGGATGTTTGCACTCACGAGACTCCCAGTTACACAACAAATGTTCTTTTTGCTCGATAAATATTACTTTTATCACAAAACAACGCCATTTTGGTTGCGCGTTATGTTCAGAAAACCAAAGCCTTGTTCCATTCGACAAATTCCAAAAAGTATCCGTAATGGTCGTAGAAACATGTCAAATGTTTTTTCTAATCAATCCTCAGGTTGTTTTTAACAAACATAATCGATAATATTTCAACCGGACCATAACCTATTCATTAAGAGACAAAAGGAAAATGGAGAGCACCTCTCGCGCGCCCAGGAACTATTCGTAGGACACCTGACTACTTTTGAAAAATCACGCTCATTTTTCAAAATAAAAGCCTGAAACTATGTCTAAAGCCTGGTCACAGCCTGAGGAAGCCATTGGAAAAGGAATCTGGTTGATACCCCTTTAAATGAAAGAAAGACGGGCCAGGAAACACAGATTAAAAAAAATATATATCACTTCCGGGTTAGATTTTCGTCTGCAGAATACGTTTTGTTATACTCACAGACAATATTTTGACAGTTTTGGAAACTTTGGAGTGTTTTCTATCCTATTCTGTAAATGATATGCATATTCTACAATCTGGGCCAGAGAAAATGTCAGTTTACCTTGGGAACGTTATTTTAAGAAAAAAAAAAATCTGACCCCTAGCACTAAGATGTTTTAATGGGGAAACCGGTTGAAAGTTTCTGTCGGCTGAATGAGCGACACCGGTTGAGCATTCCTACAGCATTTCCCTCCAGAAGCCATGAGAAAGTTGTCCGGCTGCGGGGACCGTGCGAGGGGATTTATACTACTATCTGTACTTACTGGTGGCACAGACGCTGTTTCATCCTTTCCTACACTGAAATTACCCTTGCCTGACGATTGGGTCTGAAGCTGGGCTTGAAACACAGCTATCCTCGCCGTAAAGCGATCATTCTCCTGTATATTATGAGTACAGCGACTGCAATTAGAAGGCATCATGTTAACTTCTTCTGGCTGCAAGCCCGACGTCGGTACACTTATGACAACAGCCAGCTCAAAGTGCAGGGCGCGAAATTCAAAATATATATTTTTTTAAATATTTAACTTTCACACATTAACAAGTCCAATACAGCATATGAAAGGTACACATCTTGTGAATCCAGCCAACATGTCCGATTTTTAAAATGTTTTACAGGGAAGACACTATGTAAATCTATTAGCTAACCACGTTAGCAAAAGACACCACTTTTTTTACTCCACCAGTTTTTTACTCCATCAGTAGCTATCACAATTTCGACCAAATAAAGATATAAATAGCCACTAACCAAGAAACAACTTCATCAGATGACAGTCTGATAACATATTTATTGTATAGCATATGTTTTGTTCGAAAAATGTGCATATTTCAGGTATAAATCATAGTTTACATTGCAGCTACAATATGAAATTGCACCGAAAGCAGCCATAATATTTACAGACACCAACGTCAAATACCTAATTACTCATCATAAAACATTTCTGAAAAATACATAGTGTACAGCAAATGAAAGACAGGCATCTTGTGATTCCAGACAATATTTCCGATTTATTAAGTGTTTTACAGCGAAAACAAAATGTAGCGTTAGATTAGCGTAGCCACAATAGCCAGAAACACTTAGGCGCCGACGACCAGTTCACATGCACGACAGATATATGAAATAGCATCATAAAATGTTTCTTACTTTTGGTGATCTTCCGTCAGAATGTTGGACAAGGTGTCCTTTGTCCAGAACAGTCGTTGTTTGGATTTAGAACGGCAACTTTCCCTCTTCAACTAGCATGCACACTAGCCAAGTGGCGCGAATCTCTCCATGTCAACAAACGGAAGAGAACGGAACACGGCAAAACTCCCGAAAAATTTTCAATAATCTGATGAAACTACACTGCTCAAAAAAATAAAGGGAACACTTAAACAACACAATGTAACTCCAAGTCAATCACACTTCTGTGAAATCAAACTGTCCACTTAGGAAGCAACACTGATTGACAATAAATTTCACATGCTGTTGTGCAAATGGAATAGACAAAAGGTGGAAATTATAGGCAATTAGTAAGACACCCCCAAAAAAGGAATGGTTCTGCAGGTGGTGACCACAGACCACTTCTCAGTTCCTATGCTTCCTGGCTGATGTTTTGGTCACTTTTGAATGCTGGCGGTGCTTTCACTCTAGTGGTAGCATGAGACGGAGTCTACAACCCACACAAGTGGCTCAGGTAGTGCAGTTCATCCAGGATGGCACATCAATGCGAGCTGTGGCAAAAAGGTTTGCTGTGTCTGTCAGCGTAGTGTCCAGAGCATGGAGGCGCTACCAGGAGACAGGCCAGTACATCAGGAGACGTGGAGGAGGCCGTAGGAGGGCAACAACCCAGCAGCAGGACCGCTACCTCCGCCTTTGTGCAAGGAGGTGCACTGCCAGAGCCCTGCAAAATGACCTCCAGCAGGCCACAAATGTGCATGTGTCTGCTCAAACGGTCAGAAACAGACTCCATGAGGGTGGTATGAGGGCCCGACGTCCACAGGTGGGGGTTGTGCTTACAGCCCAACACCGTGCAGGACGTTTGGCATTTGCCAGAGAACACCAAGATTGGCAAATTCGCCACTGGCGCCCTGTGCTCTTCACAGATGAAAGCAGGTTCACACTGAGCACATGAGCACATGTGACAGACGTGACAGAGTCTGGAGACGCCGTGGAGAACGTTCTGCTGCCTGCAACATCCTCCAGCATGACCGGTTTGGCGGTGGGTCAGTCATGGTGTGGGGTGGCATTTCTTTGTGGGGCCGCACAGCCCTCCATGTGCTCGCCAGAGGTAGCCTGACTGCCATTAGGTACCGAGATGAGATCCTCAGACCCCTTGTGAGACCATATGCTGACACATGCACATTTGTGGCCTGCTGGAGGTCATTTTGCAGGGCTCTGGCAGTGCACCTCCTTGCACAAAGGCGGAGGTAGCGGTCCTGCTGCTGGGTTGTTGTCCTCCTACGGCCTCCTCCACGTCTCCTGATGTACTGGCCTGTCTCCTGGTAGCGCCTCCATGCTCTGGACACTACGCTGACAGACACAGCAAACCTTTTTGCCACAGCTCGCATTGATGTGCCATCCTGGATGAACTGCACTACCTGAGCCACTTGTGTGGGTTGTAGACTCCGTCTCATGCTACCACTAGAGTGAAAGCACCGCCAGCATTCAAAAGTGACCAAAACATCAGCCAGGAAGCATAGGAACTGAGAAGTGGTCTGTGGTCACCACCTGCAGAACCATTCCTTTTTTGGGGGTGTCTTACTAATTGCCTATAATTTCCACCTTTTGTCTATTCCATTTGCACAACAGCATGTGAAATTTATTGTCAATCAGTGTTGCTTCCTAAGTGGACAGTTTGATTTCACAGAAGTGTGATTGACTTGGAGTTACATTGTGTTGTTTAAGTGTTCCCTTTATTTTTTTGAGCAGTGTATATTGAAAAAACATACTTTACGATGATATGGTGACATGTATCAAATAAAATCAAAGCCGGAGATAGTACTCGCCTATTACGGCAGCTAAAGAGAAGGCAATCCCACTGTCCACGTCGCGCTCTTCAGAGTACCGAAAATGGGGGACACGTCATTCCAAGATGATGTGTTCCATCTCAGACCAAGATAATCACCTAATTTCTTCTCTCACAGCCTCTTGACACCCAGGGGAAGGTGTATGACGTGCATGTATACTAATAGATCTCATGACCATTTATAGGCAGGAAGTAGAAGAGAGCCTCGGTTTCAGACTTTCCACTTCCTGGTCAGGAAGTGTGCTGCAGAATGACTTCTATTTCACTCAGAGAAATAATTAAAACGGTTTTAGAAACTAGAGAGTGTTTTCTATCCAATAGTAATAATAATATGCATATTGTACGAGCAAGAATTGAGTACGAGGCCGTTTGAAATGGGCACCTTTTATCTGGCTACTCAATACTGCCCCTTGCAGCCCAAACAGGTTAAAACCTCTACCGCTTCTCTCCCGGATCCGGGATCCTCCTCATCAAAAAAGCTGACTAGCATAGCCTAGCCTAACGCAACAGGGATATCATATAATATAATTTTCATGAAATCACAAGTCCAATACAGCAAATGAAAGATAAACATCTTGTGAATCCAGACACCATTTCCGATTTTTAAAATGTTTTACAGCGAAAACACAATATGTATTTCTATTAGCTAACCACAATAGCAAAAGACTCAACCGCATATTTTCACCATTTTCCTACCGCATAGGTAGCTATCACAAAACCGACCAAATAGAGATATAATTAGTCACTAACCAAGAAACAACTTCATCAGATGACAGTCTTATAACATGTTATACAATAAATGTATGTTTTGTTCGAAAATGTGCATATTTGAGGTATAAATCATAGTTTTACATTGCAGCTACCATCAAAAATATCACCAAAGCAGCCAGAATAATTACAGAGAGCAACGTAAAATACCTAAATACTCATCATAAAACATTTATGAAAAATACATGGTGTACAGCAAATGCAAGATAAACATCTTGTGAATCCAGCCAATATTTCAGATTTTTTAAGTGTTTTACAGCGAAAACACAATATAGCATTATATTAGCTTACCACAATAGCCAAACACAAAAATGCATTTATCAGCAGCAAAAGGTAGCGATCGCAAAAAAACAGCAAAAAATATAAAATTATTCACTAACCTTGACCAACTTCATCAGATGACAGTCCTATAACATCAGGTTATACAATACACTTATGTTTTGTTCGAAAATGTGCATATTTTGAGCTGCAAACCGTGGTTATACATTGTGAATATGTAGCATCGATTCACCAGAATCTCCGGAGATATTTTGGACACTCACCTAATCTGACCAAAGAACTCATCATAAACTTTACTAAAAAATACATGTTGGACAGCAAATGAAAGATAAACTAGTTCTTAATGCAACCGCCGTGTTAGATTTTTTAAAATAACTTTACCATAACAAACAGCTTACGTTATAGCGAGACAGCGCCCGCAAAAAGGGCGGAAAATAGGACTCTACATTTTCCACAGAAATACGAAATAACATCATAAATGGTTCTTACTTTTGCTGAGCTTCCATCAGAATCTTGTACAAGGAGTCCTTTGTCCAGAATAAATCGTTGTTTGGTTTTAGAATGTCCTCTTCTCCTGTCGAATTAGCAACCTTAGCTAGCCATGTGGCGCGAACATGCCCATCTTCTCCTGATGCAAAGAAAGGAAAATGCCAAAAGTCGCAATAAACGTTGAATAAACTTCAACTCGGTTTGAAAAAAACTACTTTATGATGTTTTTATCACATCTATCAAATAAAATTAGAGCCAGAGACATCCACCGTCTATACCGAACGCTTTTCAGAAGCCAATGCTGATGTCCTTCCCGCGCCTAGGTAGAGAAAGGAAATTGTGGTCACGTCATTCCAAGAGCTCTTGTTCGACCTCAGATCAAGCTAGACACCCCATTCCATCTTCCACTGCCTGTTGACATCTAGTGGAAGGCATATGCAGTGCATGCAAATCCATAAATATTAAGCAATTGAATAGGCAGGCCCTGGAACAGAGCATCGTTTTCAGATTTTTCACTTCCTGTCTGGAGGTTGGTGCCAAATGAGTTCTGTTTTACTCACAGATATAATTCAAACAGTTTTAGAAACTTGAGTGTTTTCTATCCAATAGTAATAATAATATGCATATTGTACGATCTAGAATAGAGTACGAGGCCGTTTAAATTGGGCACGATTTTTTCCAAAGTGGAAACAGCGCCCCCATATTGACAAGAAGTTAAATTATTAAAGAATGTACGCATACCACGCTGCGCCTTGGTCCGATTCATACGACGAACGTGACATTCTCACTGACAGCCGCAACTGGACAATCAGCTATTTAATATTTGCTGCGCAAATTGCGGCTTACCCGACTGTAGGCTAAGAGCTTTTGATTTACCATATGATTGTGATACAACCAATTAGATCCCTGGAACCTCCTACTGCATTTTCAACTGTTCTTATTAGTCAGGAGATAATATATCCAATGAATCAAGCATTTTCTTTTAAACAGCCCTGTTAGGTGGACCAATATTCAATCTGGCAGGGCCTGGGCCCAACCATGCTCTGCCATGGCTTCACCTTTGGTTATGGGGCTATTTTGCTTCCATTAGTCCTGGGGCCCTTGTTAAGGTCAACGACATCATGAACTTTACCAAGTACCAGAAGATTTTAGCCAAAAACCTGCTTGCTTATGCCAGGAGGCTGAAACTTGGCCGCAAGTGGATCTTCCAGCAGGACAATATCCCCAAGCACACATCCAAATCCACAAATAAATGGTAAATTCACCACAGTCTCCGTACTTGAACCCCATTGAAAACCTGTGGTTTGAATTTAAGAGGGTAGTCCATAAACTCAGACCAAGGATATCAAGGATCTGGAGCGATTATTTATGGATGAATGGTTTAATATCCCTTCCAATGTATTCTCCAATCTCCAAAAACATTTTAGAAAAAGGCTCAGCTGCGTTATCCTCACAAGGGGAGTGTGCTGGAGTATTGAAAACAGGGGATCCTGTCATGCCCTGACCTGAGATATCTCTGTTTTCTTTATATTTTGGTTAGCTCAGGGTGTGACTAGGGTGGGTACGTTAGTTTTTGTATTGTCTAGGGTTTTTTGTATGTCTAGGGTTTTTGTAGGTCTAGGTGATTTGTATGTCTATGGTGGCCTGATATGGTTCCCAATCAGAGGCAGCTGTTTATCGTTGTCTCTGATAGGGGATCATATTTAGGTAGCCATTTTCCCTTTGGTGTTTGTGGGTTCTTGTTCTATGTTTAGTTGCCTGTCTGCACTACTCATATTAGCGCCAGGGTTCGTTTTGTTATTTTGTTCGTTGTTCGCTACCAGGAGACAGGCCACAGGTGGGGATTGGGCTGTAAGCACAACCCCCACCTGTGGACGTCGGGCCCTCATACCACCCTCATGGAGTCTGTTTCTGACCGTTTGAGCAGACACATGCACATTTGTGGCCTGCTGGAGGTCATTTTGCAGGGCTCTGGCAGTGCTCTTCCTTGCACAAAGGCGGAGGTAGCGGTCCTGCTGCTGGGTTGTTGCCCTCCTACGGCCTCCTCCACGTCTCCTGATGTACTGGCCTGTCTCCTGGTAGTGCCTCCATGCTCTGGACACTACGCTGACAGACACAGCAAACCTTCTTGCCACAGCTCGCATTGATGTGCCATCCTGGATGAGCTGCACTACCTGAGCCACTTGTGTGGGTTGTAGACTCCGTCTCATGCTACCACTAGAGTGAAAGCACCGCCAGCATTCAAAAGTGACCAAAACATCAGCCAGGAAGCATAGGAACTGAGAAGTGGTCTGTGGTCACCACCTGCAGAACCACTCCTTTATTGGGGGTGTCTTGCTAATTGCCTATAATTTCCACCTTTTGTCTATTCCATTTGCACAACAGCATGTGAAATTTATTGTCAATCAGTGTTGCTTCCTAAGTGGACAGTTTGATTTCACAGAAGTGTGATTGACTTGGAGTTACATTGTGTTGTTTAAGTGTTCCCTTTATTTTTTTGAGCAGTGTATTATAGGTAACTTTCATACAGATCTTAACCATGTGACCCATTCTATATATCTGTTGTTCGTCATGTAGGTTGAAAGGGGTGTATCTTGGCTATAACAGACCTTTGTATTTTTGTCTCGGGGCTCTCAACGAAACATCTGAGCGTGAATTGTCGACCAGCCATGACCACCCATCATTATTGTAGAGCAATCAGTGGATTAACTTTATATGTGCACATTGTATTGACCTGCTCCCTTATTAATAAGTGATTAAAGATTTAGTTTAAGTGTCACGGCCGATGCTGGAAGAAGACCAAGGTGCAGCGTGGTGAGCCTACATTTCTCTTTTTATTTAAAATTTCGCCAACAAAACAACAAACGAAAAACAACCGTGAAGCTTACAGGGCAATAGTGCCACAAACAAAGTTAACCTCCCACAATGAAAGGAGGGAAAAGGGCTACCTAAGTATGGTTCCCAGTCAGAGACAACGATAGACAGCTGTCACTGATTGAGAACCATACCCGGCCAAAACATAGAAATAAAGAAAACAAAACATAGAATGCCCACTGACCATACCAAATAGAGACATAAAAAGGCTCTCTAAGGTCAGGGCGTGACATTAAGTATAACTCTGACTTGTGTGATAGGTTTGTCTCTCCTCATTTGATAGTAAAGAAATGAATCACCACAAAGCTAACATAGCTGCTGTCACAAACTCCAAACTACACACATTTGTCACTGACAACTGTGTAATATTCATTTTCCACTGAGCATCAATTTCTGTAATGTACTGGTGGACCTTTTTTGGGTGTGGGGGGTGGACACATCGGTCAATAAAATGAGCCAAAAATATTATCTGGGTATACAGTGCTGTGGAAAAGTCTTTGCACCTTTCTAATTTTCTCAACATTTGCATATTTTTTAGACTTTTTTGATACCTGAGTGAACATATAAAACAACAATTACATACTTACTTCCTTTATATCAAAAACAAAGTTAACCTCTGGGGCAGGTGGGACGCAAACGTCCCACCGGCCAATAGTGTCACGCCCTGGCCTTAGTATTCTTTGTTTTCTTTATTATTTTAGTTAGGTCAGGGTGTGACATGGGGAATGTTTGTGTTTTGTCGTTTTGGGTGGTTATATGGTAAAGGGGGTGTTGGGTGTAGTGTATGAGTTTGTGTTGAGTGAATGTTTCTAGGTATGTCTATGGTTGAGTGAATGTTTCTAGGTAAGTCTATGGTTGCCTGGGTGGTTCTCAATCAGAGACAGATGTCTTTCATTTGTCTCTGATTGGGAGCCATATTTAAGGCAGCCATGGGCATCATGCATTTGTGGGTAATTGTCTATGTCATTGTGTAGTGGTCAGTGTCAGCACCATTTTGTTTATATAGCTTCACGGTCGTCAGTTTGTTGTTTTGTTTCGTTGGTTGCTCTTCTCTAATAAAAAAGAGAATGTATTTCTCACACGCTGCGTTTTGGTCCTCTCTTCAAAGTCAAGACGATCATGACAGAATTACCCACCAAACCAGGACCAAGCAGCGTGAAAGGATGGAACAGCGCTTAGTGGAGGAATGGACCCGGGAAAAGGATGAGTGGAGTACAACCTGGGAAGAGATAGACAGGTGGGCGTGCGATCCAGAGAAAGTGCCGGAGCCTGCCTGGGATTCGCTGGAGCAGTGCGAGGAGGGTTACAGGATTATGGAGCTGGAGAAAGGAGCACGAAGGCGCGGTAGGAAGCCCTCGAGGAAACGGCAAAAATTTCTTGGGGAGGGGCTCATGGGGAGTGTGGCGAGTCCAGATAGGAGATCTGCGTCAACTTCCCGTGCTACCCGTGAGGACCCTAAGAAGGAACCTGAGCCAGTCGGGCTGATATTGGAGGTGAGCAATGGGAATGATACAGAGACTGTTAAGGATTTATTGGGGAGGTTGGAGGAGAGTGAAATGAGGGAGCTGCTGTGTTGGTGTGTGAGGCACAAAATCCACCCGACAGAGCGTGTGCGGGAAGTGATGTTACCTGAGTCAGCTCTCCATGCTCGTCCTGAGGTGCGTGCTAACCGTCTGGGAATGACAGTCCCACGAACCAGGCCTCCTGTACGCCTCCCTAGTCCTGCACCTCCTGTAGCAGTTCCACTTGCTAACTCTCCTGTGGCAGCCCCTCGTACCAGTCCTCCAGTTCCGGCACCACGCACTAGGCCTAATGTGCGTCTCCAGGGTCCAGTATGCCCTGTTCCTCCTCCCCGCACTAGCCCTGAGATGCGTGTCCCCAGCCCGGTACCACCAGTTCCGGCACCACGCACTAGGCCTAATGTGCGTCTCCAGGGTCCAGTATGCCCTGTTCCTCCTCCCCGCACTAGCCCTGAGATGCGTGTCCCCAGCCCGGTACCACCAGTTCCGGCACCACGCACTAGGCCTAATGTGCGTCTCCAGGGTCCAGTATGCCCTGTTCCTTCTCCTCGCACTAGCCTGAAGGTGCGTGTCCTTAGCCCGGTGCCTCCAGTTCCGGCACCACGCACCAGGCCTACAGTGCGCCTCATCCGGCCAGAGCCATCCGTCTGCCCAGTGCCATCTGAGCCATCCGTCTGCCCAGTGCCATCTGAGCCATCCGTCTGCCCAGCGCCATCTGAGCCATCCGTCTCCCCAGCGCCATCTGAGCCATCCGTCTCCCCAGCGCCGTCTGAGCCATCCGTCTCCCCAGCGCCGTCTGAGCCATCCGTCTCCCCAGCGCCGTCTGAGCCATCCGTCTCCCCAGCGCCGTCTGAGCCATCCGTCTGCCCAGTGCCGTCTGAGCCATCCGTCTGTCCCGAGCCATTAGAGCCGCCCGTCTGTCCCGAGCCGTCAGAGCCGTTAGTCAGTCAGGAGCCGCTAGAGCCGTTCGTCAGTCAGGATCTGCCAGAGCCGCCAACCAGACAGGATCTGCCAGAGCCGCCAACCAGACAGGATCTGCCAGAGCCGCCAACCAGACAGGATCTGCCAGAGCCGCCAACCAGACAGGATCTGCCAGAGCCGCCAACCAGACAGGATCTGCCAGAGCCGTCAGCGAGCCATGAGCGTCCAGAGCCGTCAGCCAGCCATGAGCGTCCAGAGCCGTCAGCCAGCCATGAGCGTCCAGAGCCGTCAGCTAGCCATGAGCGTCCAGAGCCGTCAGCGAGCCATGAGCGTCCAGAGCCGTCAGCCAGCCATGAGCAGCCAGAGCCGTCAGCCAGCCATGAGCAGCCAGAGCCGCCAGCCAGCCATGAGCAGCCAGAGTCGCCAGCCAGCCATGAGCAGCCAGAGTCGCCAGCCAGCCATGAGCAGCCAGAGTCGCCAGCCAGCCATGAGCAGCCAGAGTCGCCAGCCAGCCATGAGCAGCCAGAGTCGCCAGCCAGCCATGAGCAGCCAGAGTCGCCAGCCAGCCATGAGCAGCCAGAGTCGCCAGCCAGCCATGAGCAGCCAGAGTCGCCAGCCAGCCATGAGCAGCCAGAGTCGCCAGCCAGCCATGAGCAGCCAGAGTCGCCAGCCAGCCATGAGCAGCCAGAGTCGCCAGCCAGCCATGAGCAGCCAGAGTCGCCAGCCAGCCATGATCTTCCGAAGCCGCCAGCCAGCCAGGATCTTCCAGAGCCGCCAGTCAGCCAGGATCTACCAGAGACACCGAAGCGGATATTGACAATGGTGGAGTGGGGGCCACGTCCCGCACCCGAGCCGCCGCCATATTAAGGCCCACCCCGGACCCTCCCTTTATGTGTCAGGTTTTGCGGCCGGAGTCCGCACCTTTTGGGGGGGGTACTGTCACGCCCTGGCCTTAGTATTCTTTGTTTTCTTTATTATTTTAGTTAGGTCAGGGTGTGACATGGGGAATGTTTGTGTTTTGTCGTTTTGGGTGGTTATATGGTAAAGGGGGTGTTGGGTGTAGTGTATGAGTTTGTGTTGAGTGAATGTTTCTAGGTATGTCTATGGTTGAGTGAATGTTTCTAGGTAAGTCTATGGTTGCCTGGGTGGTTCTCAATCAGAGACAGATGTCTTTCATTTGTCTCTGATTGGGAGCCATATTTAAGGCAGCCATGGGCATCATGCATTTGTGGGTAATTGTCTATGTCATTGTGTAGTGGTCAGTGTCAGCACCATTTTGTTTATATAGCTTCACGGTCGTCAGTTTGTTGTTTTGTTTCGTTGGTTGCTCTTCTCTAATAAAAAAGAGAATGTATTTCTCACACGCTGCGTTTTGGTCCTCTCTTCAAAGTCAAGACGATCATGACAAATAGCCAGGGAAAATACAGCGTGCCATATTCAAATAACATGATATAAAAATCAAACTTTCATTAAATCACACATGTAAGATACCAAATTAAAGCTTCACTCGTGAATCCAGCCAACATGTCAGATTTCAAAAAGGCTTTTCGGCGAAAGCATAAGATGCTATTATCTGATGACAGCACAACAGTAAACAAACAGAGTAGCATATTTCAACACTGCAAGCACGACACAAAACGCAGAAATAAAATATAAATCATGCCTTACCTTTGACGAAATTATTTTGTTGGCACTCCAATATGTCCCATAAACATCACAAATGGTCCTTTTGTTCGATTAATTCCGTCGATATATATCCAAAATGTCAATTTATTTGGAGGGTTACATCCAGAAAAACACAGCTTCCAACTATCGCCACTTCTCTACAAAATATATCAAAAGTTACATGTAAACTTTACCAAAACATTTCAAACAAATTTTGTAATACAACGTTAGGTATTTTTAAACGTTAATAATCGATCAATTTGAAGACGGGATGATCTGTGTCCAATACAAAAGAAAACAAACTGATGCAACTTTTTTCGTAACGTGGCTCTCTCAAAAAATTTACTTCATGTGACCCTCATTTACAATAGCCCTACTTCTTCAGTACACAAAGGAATAACCTCAACCAATTTCCAAGGACTGGTGACATCCAGTGGAAGCGGTAGGAACTGCAAGCAAGTCCATTAGAAATCTGGTGTCTCTAAAAAAACTAATTGAAAAGAAAGTGACATAAAAAAATACAAATTTTGAATGGTTTGTCCTCAGGGTTTTGCCTGCTACATAAGTTCTGATATTCTCACAGATATGATTCAAACAGTTTTAGAAACTTCAGAGTGTTTTCTATCCAAATCTACTATAATATGCATATCTTATATTCTGGGGATGAGTAGCAGGCAGTTGAATTTTTGCATGCTATTTTTCCGAAAGTGAAAATGCTGGCCCCTGCCCACAAGAAGTTAAGCAACAAATATTGCCCCTGTGTGAAAAATTAATTGCCACCTTACACTCAAAAACTGGTTGTGCCACATTTAGCTGAAATATACTCCAACCAAATGCTTCCTGTAGTTTCTGTGTGGGAATTTTGGCTCACTTTTCCATGCAGAACTGCTTTAGCCTCTACGGGATCAGTGTCAATAAACCGGGACAGTTGTTGCTCAATATGCGATAATGTGACTAGAGTGACGTTGTAAATAACAGCCAACTTTCCGGGACATAGACATGTCTTAAATGGGCAGAAAGCTTAAATTATTGTTAATCTAACTGCAGTGTCCAATTTACAGTAGCTATTACAATGGAAAAAACACCATGCTAATGTTTGAGGATAGTGGACAATCATGCCAACTGGTTTGATACATTCACTTCTGAAGGTAAATAGTGTACAGTGCCTTGCAAAAGTATTCATCCCCCGTGGCGTTTTTCCTATTTTGTTGCATTACAACCTGTAATTTAAATGGATTTTTATTTGGATTTCATGTAATGGACATACACAAAATAGTACAAATAGTGAAGTGAAATTTTAAAAAAATTACATGTTTCAAAAAATTCTAAAAGATTACAAATGGAAAAGTGGTGTGTGCACATGTATTCACCCTCTTTGCTATGAAGCCCCTAAATAAGATCTGGTGCAACCAATTACCTTCAAAAGTCACATAATTAGTTTAATAAAGTCCACCTGTGTGCAATCTAAGTGTCACATGATCTGTCACATGATCTCAGTATATATACAACTGTTCTGAAAGGCCCCGGAGTCTGCAACACCACTAAGCAAGGGGCACCAAGCAAGCAGCACCATGAAGACCAAGGAGCTTGCCAAACAGGTCAGGGACAAAGTTGTGGAGAAGTACACATCAGGGTTGGGTTATAAAAAATATCAGAAACTTTGAACATCCCACAGAGCACCATTAAATCCATTGTAAAACATGGAAGAATATGGCACCACAACAACCCTGCCAAGAGAGGTCCGTCCACCAAAACTCACAGAGCAGGCAAGGAGGGGATTAATCAGAGAGGCAACAAAGAGACCAAAAACAACCCTGAAGGAGCTGAAAAGCTCCACAGTGTAGATTGGAGTGTCTGTCCATTGAACCACTTTAATCTGTACACTCCACAGAGCTGGGCTTTATGGAAGAATGGCCAGAAAAAAGCCATTGCTTAATGCCTCTCTAGGCTAGATGGGACGCTACCGTCCCACCTGACCAACATCCAGTGAAAGTGCAGGGCACCAAATTCAAACTACAGAATTGTAAGAAGAGACTTGAAGCTGTAATTGCTGCAAAAGGTTGCTCTAAAAAGTCTTGACTTTGGGGGGGTGAATACTTTCGCAAGCCCTGTACTTACATTCAGTAGTCTTGCTCTGATTTGTCATCCTGAGGGTCCCAGAGATAAAATGTAACTTAGTTTTGTTTGATAAAATCCATTTTTATATTCAAATGTAGGAACTGGTTTCTACAGTTTGACCCCACTGCTGTCTTTCTCCACACCCACCCCGCCCGATCATCTAGATGTGTGAAGGTCAGTGTCTTTTATGTAGTGAAACTAATGATCCATCATGTATGACATTCCTGGGTGTGTGTAAACTTAAATGTTTTATTACTATATCATTTTTGTATGTTCTCTATAGTTATATACTTAAATTTATAAATTGACCAATTCAGCACATTTGGGCAAACTCCTGGCAGACTTGATACAAAATATTGTGTAGTGATGTAATTTTTCACTGGATCAGTCTGAAACTTTGCACACACACTGCTGCCATCTTGTGGACACCATCTGTAAGCCATCATGACGCTTAATAGCAGCGACAGCCGCTGTTTACTTCTGAAGATAACTTTAGCGCCACCCTAAAAACCTGATTCAAACTCGACACAAACCTTCAAATAGGTATGTAATGACACATTATATAAGCTCAGAGGTGATAAGTTGTTTTCGCTTCCCCACCCGCCATTTTTAAAAAGACCTGACGGACCTCATTGCCTTCTTCAATCATGCAGAGACGGGCAGCATGAAGTTCTCGCCAATAATTTTGCTGGAAAGGGGAGAAATTGTGCTTTACAATGGTATTGATATTACAGTTGACCTGGAAGTATTATGTTTTTTGGGTGGTAAAATAAGGTCAATTGTACGGAACAGCGCAATGTACAAAAGTGTGTTAGTTACCCTTAATATGTTATATTCTCCTACATTAATAAGTTATGTAACACCCAATTCCCCTGTGTAAAAAAGTAACTGCTCCCTCACACAATAATGGTTTCGCTTGACATAATGGGACCCATCTCATCCAAAAAGTTGACTGAAGTTTGCCAAAAATCACCTTGAAGCACCTGGATGATCATCAAGACTCTTGGACGAATGTTTTATGGATAGATGAGTCAAAAGTATAACGTTTTGAATGACATGGTTCCCATTATGCTTGGTGAAAACCAAACACTGCATTCCACGGTAAGAACCTCATACCAATGGTCAAGCATGGTGGTCATAGTACGATGGTTTGGGGATGCTTTGATTCCTCAGGACATTCCTCAGGACATGGACAACTTGCCTTAATAGAAGGAACCATTAATTCTGCAGGGGAATGTCAGGCCATCTATCTGTGAGGTGAAGCTGAAGTGCAGCTGGTTCAGGCAGCAAGACAATGATCCAAAACACACAATCAAGTCAACATGAAAATGGCTTAAATGCAGTTTTGGAAAGGCCTAGTCAAAGTCAAGACCTTATCCCAATTGAGATGTTGTGGCAGGATTTGAAACTAGCAGTTCAAGTTTGAAAACCGACAAATGTCACAGTTAATTAAATAAATAAAATACATGTCAATATTTTTTGTTGCATGTTCCCTTTATCTACTATTAAGTTTTGGTTGAGGATCTGATAACATTCAGTATAAAAAATATGCAGAAACAGAGAAAATCAGAAAGGGGCAAATACTTTTTTGACAGCACTGTAATTTAACAAAATTTGAACTTCTAAAAGTGAGATTTTCACTGGATGGTTACTTAGAAAATGTTGCAGTTTTAATCAGCCTCATGGGAAAATGTGTAGAGTAGCAATAAATGTGCTTTAAAACTGCACAATGTGAAGAATATCCTGAGATGAGCTATAGAACAACAAATGTTTCTCTGCCCCATGGCAAAATGTGTTGAAATGCAAAATACCCCCCAACAGAGGCATAATATGTCAAGTCAAACTACAGAATGTCAAAATGCTTCAAAACATTTGTATCCCTCACGGACTTAAAGCTTCTCCATTCAGGTTGCATAGGCTTTGATTTCCTGCTTAACTTTATTTAATGTCCAGAACAGGGAAAATATGTATACCTTCCTTATAGAACACAATCTTCCACCACTATGCTAGAGTGGCTAAATGCTAATCTGGATGTTGTGTAACACATGCAGACCATTAGTAGTCTGTTTTTTCCCCCACCCCTAACCTAACGTAGAGCTGTATTGCATTAGTGGAAACCAGTGGATTCAGTGGATTCAGTGGATTTCAGCGGCAGTGACTGGGAGACTAGTCAGGATCGAGGGAAAGATGAACGGAGCAAGGTACAGGGAGATCCTTGATGAAAACCTGCTCCAGAGTGCTCAGGCCCTCTGGGGCGAAGGTTCACCTTCCAACAGAACAACAACCCTAAGCACACAGCTAGGACAACACAGGAGTGGCTTTGGGACAAGTCTCTGAATGTCCTTGAGTGGCCCATCCAGAATCCAATCCAACATCTCTGGAGAGATCTGAAAATAGCTCTGCAGCGATGCTCCACATCCAACCTGACAGATCTTGAGAGGATATGCAGAGAAGAATGGGAGAAACTCCCGAAATACAGGTGTGCCAAGCTTGAAGCATCACACACAAGACTTGAGGCTATAATTTCTGCCAAAGGTGCTTCAACAAAGTACTGAGTAAAGGGTCTGAATACTTATGTAAATGTGATCTTTTTTAAGGGGAGTTGAATTTTGAAGGGAGGGGTGGGAATGGAGAAAATACTGTATGTACATCTCTCTGCATCTGTCTTGGGGTATTTGGAGGGCCTTGGTCTTCTGACTGATTTTACTGACAGTTTTTTCTCATGGCTGACTCGCTTGAGACTGCTGCCTGGGCAGTTCTGTAAAGTCAGAGATTATATTGCTTATTGAACGGCGGTGTGCTTGATAGATCTAAAAAAGAAAAGCGCTCCAGTGGCATGAATCAAATATCTTCACTCCATTTTCCAAATCGTATTTGTCACATGCGCCGAATAAAACAGGTGCAGACCTTACAGTGAAATGCTTACTTTCAAGCTCTTAACCAACAATGCAGTTTTAAGGAAATACCCCCAAAAAAATAGTAAAAAAAAGTAAGAGATATGAAAAACAAAGAATTAAAGAGTAGCAGTAAATAGCAATAGCGGGGCTATATACAGGGGGTCACCGGTACAGAGTCAATGTGTGGGGGCACCGGTGTCGAGGTAATTGAGATTATTATGTACATGCAGGTAGGGTTGCTAAAGTGGCTATGCATAGATAATAACGGAGAGTAGTAGCAGCGTGTGGGGGGTGCAAATATTCTGGGTAGCCATTTGATTAGCTGTTCAGGAGCCTTATGGCTTGGGAGTAGAAGCTGTTTAGAAGCCTCTTGGACCTAGACTTGGCACTCCAGTACCGCTTGCCATGTGTTGGTAGAGAGAACAGTCTATGACTAGGGTGGCTGGAGTCTGACAATTTTTAGGGCCTTCCTCTGACACCGCCTGGTATAGAGGTCCTGGATGGCAGGAAGCTTAGCGCCAGTGATGTACTGGGCCGTACGCACTACACTCTGTAGTGCCTTGAGGTTGGAGGCCTAGCAGTTGCCATACCAGGCAGTGATGCAACCCGTCAGGATGCTCTTGATGGTACAGCTGTAAAATCTTTTGAGGATCTGAGGACCCATGCCAAATCTTTTCAGTCTACTGAGGGAGAATAGGTTTTTTCGTACCCTCTTCAAGACTGTCTTGGTGTGCTTGGACCATGTTAGTTTGTTGTTGATGTGGACGCCAAGGAACTTGAAGCTCTCAACCTGCTCCACTACAGCCCAGTCAATGAGAATGGGGGCGTGCTCGGTCCTCTTTTTACTGTAGTCCACAATCAACTCCAATGTCTTGATCACGTTGAGGGAGAGGTTGTTGTACTTGCACCATTTGGTCAGGTCTCTGACCTCCTCCCTATAGGCTGTCTCATTGTTGTCGGTGATCAGGCCTACCACTGTTGTCATCAGCAAACATAATGATGGTGTTGGAGTTGTGCCTGGCCGTGCAGTCATGAGGGAATAGGGAGTAAATTAGGGGACTGAGAACGCACCCCTGAGGGGCCCCCGTGTTGAGAATCAGCGTGGATGTGTTGTTACCTCCTGGGGGCGGCCCATCAGGAAGTCTAGAATCCAGTTGCAGAGGGAGCTGTTTAGTCCCAGGGTCCTGAGCTTAGTGATGACTTTTGAGGGCACTATGGTGTTGAATGCTGAGCTGTAGTCAATGAATAGCATTCTCACATAGGTGTTCCTTTTGTCCAGGTGGGAAAGGGCAGTCTGGCGTGCAATAGAGATTACATCATCTGTGGATCTGGTGGTGCGGTATGCAATTTGGAGTGGGTCTTGGGTTCTGGGATAATGGTGTTGATGTGAGCCATGACCAGCCTTTCAAAGCATTTCATGGCTACAGACTTGAGATCTCTGGGTCGGTAGTCATTTAGGCAGGTTACCTTAGTGTTTTTGGGCACAGTTGACTATGGTTATCTGCTTGAAACATGTTGGATGTTGGTATTACAGACTCAGACAGGAGAGGTTGAAAATGTCAGTGAAGACACTTGCCAGTTGGTCAGCGCATGCTCGGACTACACGTCCTGGTAATCCATCTGGTCCAGCGGCCTTGTGAACGTTGACCTGTTTAAAGGTCTTTTGTTTGATAAAGTTCATATTTATATCCAAAAATCTCAGTTTACATTGGCGCGTTATGGTCAGTAATGTTGTGCCTCGAAAACATCCGGCAAATTTTCAGAGAGCCACATCAATTTACAGAAACACTCGTCATAAACTTTGATAAAATGTACAACTGTTATGCACAGAATTAAAGATATACATCTCCTTAATGCAACCGCTGTGTCAGATTTCAAAAAAACTTTACGGAAAAAGCACACCATGCAATAATCTGAGTACAGCGCTCAGACACAAAAACAAGCCATACAGGTACCCGCCATGTTGTGGAGTCAACAGAAGTCATAAATAGCATTATAAATATTCACTTACCTTTGATGATCTTCATCAGAATGCACTCCCAGGAATCCCAGTTCCACAATAAATGTTTGTTTTGTTCGCTAAAGTCCATCATTTATGTCCAAATACCTCCTTTTTGTTAGTGCGTTTATTTCACAATCCAAACTCACGAGGTGCAGGCAAGGCGAAAGTTCAGACAAAGTCCAAAAAGTTATATAACAGTTTGTAGAAACATGTCAAACGATGTATAGAATCAATCTTTAGGATATTTTTAACATAAATCTTCAATAATGTTTCAACCGGAGAATTCCTTTGTCTTTAGAAATGCAATGAAACGTAGGTCGCTCTCACGGCCATGCGCATGACCAGCTCATGGCAATCTGCCAGACGTCTGGTTGAAACAGCTCTCATTCTCTCCTCCTTCACAGTAGAAGCTTCAAGCAAGGTTCTAAAGACTGTTGACATCTAGTGGAAGCCTTAGGAAGTGCAATACGACCCCATAGACACTGTATATTAGAAAGGCAATGAGTTGAAAAACTACAAACCTCAGATTTCCCACTTCCTGGTTGGATTTTTCTCAGGTTTTCGCCTGCCAAATTAGTTCTGTTATACTCAGACATCATTCAAACAGTTTTAGATACCTCAGAGTGTTTTCTATCCAAATATAATATGCATATATTAGCTTCTGGGCCTGAGTAGCAGGAAGTTTACAATGGGCACGCTTTTCATCCAAACGTGAAAATGCTGCCCCCTATCCCAAACAGGTTTTAACTAGTGGAGTAGGGTGGTGTTATTTTTTATTGTTTATATTTTTTTTAAATGTGTGAGTGTAGTGTTACTGTAGATGGTAGGGTATTTGTTTGTTTATTTTTTCAAGCAAAGTGTCACGTTCCTGACCTGTTTTCTGTTAGTTTTTGTATGTGTTAGTTGGTCAGGACGTGAGTTTGGGTGGGCAGTCTATGTTTTCTGTTTCTATGTTGGTTAATGGGTACCTAATATGGCTCTCAATTAGAGGCAGGTGGTTTTCATTTCCTCTGATTGAGAGTCATATTAAGGTAGGTGTTTTCACGTTGTTTGTTGTGGGTGGTTGTCTCCTGTGTCAGTGTCTGTATGTTACGCCACACGGGACTGTTTTCGGTTTTGTTTGTTTGTTCGTTTTATGTAGTCAGTTTTCCTGTTATTGCGTTCTTCGTGTTTCATGTAAGTTCGTCGTCCAGGTCTGTCTACATCGTTTATTTGTTTTGTTAATTATTCAAGTGTAGTTCGTTTTTTCGTCTTGTTTAAATAAATCATGTCATCACACAACGCTGCATTTTGGTTCAATCCCTGCTCCTCCTCTTCGGATGAAGAGGAGGAGGAAAGCCGTTACACAAAGTATAAGGGAGTACTCCAGTCTAGAAGGTGGCGGTAATGCAACATTTATTGGATGCCAAATGCCTCATCGAAGAAGAAGACAGTTGGGTCACTAAGAAGACTGGAGCCATGGACTGTTAGATTGTTATTTTTGACCACCTGTGAAACTGAATGTCAGTCCAGTTAATCTGTTCTCTTGTAATGTCTTTATATGTTAACACTTTGTTATAATATTAAAATAAATGCTATTAGATGCATATTCAAAATTGAAGGAACATTGAAGTGTGCAGTTTACAAACTTAAGATGAGGAACAGGAATGGCATTTATGCTCACGGGTGGGCAAAAATAACTATAGGAAACGAGTACCCCAAAAGCCCACGCTTCCTGAAAATAACCGATGGATTACAAAAACCCAGCATGAAAGTGAATAAAAA
The DNA here is from genome assembly GCF_016432855.1 of Salvelinus namaycush. Classification (NCBI taxonomy): domain Eukaryota; kingdom Metazoa; phylum Chordata; class Actinopteri; order Salmoniformes; family Salmonidae; genus Salvelinus; species Salvelinus namaycush. The sequence goes on from NC_052313.1 coordinate 32,542,424, forward strand.
AACAATGTTTGGTTAAATTAACCCATGTTTGGGTAGTCATGTTATTTTCAGGAGGCGTTGCCTATTGGGGGTGTGACTTTCAGATAGTTTTTTTTGGCCACCCGTAAGGGCAAATATCATCATATTACATTTGTACACTGCAAATGTATATTTTCCTTCAATATGTTTTCAAGTCACATATTTTAATGTAAATGTCATAACATTATTAAAATAAAATAAAGCGGTAACTGCATGGACACTTGAGGAACTCGCATTCTGGTGTAAGCCTCATAAAACCTACAACAGTGTCAGTCATCAACCTTAACATTTGATAACAAAACAACAGGACATGAACTGGAATGACGTTTACTCTGACGTGTAAAAATAACGTTACACCACCAACTAAGCCACTCCTCCAGTCTTCTGATCTGACGAAGTGGGTCATAGCTCAATAACCCAGCATCAATAACCCATCAACCCAACAAAATAACCCAAAGTGTGTTCTGTCCAATATTTACCCAAATTGGGTTGTTTTTAACCCATTGTTTTGCGCAGATAAGGCACTTTGTAGAAATTGTCAAGCCACCAACTAAAGCTGAAGTAAAATATATATTTTTAGCTTCATAGTGTTTTCAGCTGTCAGGAAGGAATGGAATAGGCTTAGAGCTTTAAACTAGTAATATTGGATACACACTGTAAAAGGGTTGACAGTGAATTACAGGCAGCTATTGAGGGGAGATGGGGTTTTGTATTTCACTGTAACTACATGGGATTGATCCAAGCAGGTTGGGTGCTAGGTAATGTGTTAAACATTAGTAAATCAACAAATATTTGGTGTTTTATATCACTTGCACTTCTAGAGGCTTTATCAAAGGGTTCCAAACTTGCAGCAACTACAGGACAAAATAAACTATATAGGGGGTACTTATAGTTGTCTTGTTTCACACATGTACAAGTGTGTAACCTGTACAAGTGTGTGGTGTGAAATTATTATAAAACATTTTTTGCATATCCCACTCCTCCTGAGACACCCTCGGAGATTGGGGTCACGGCCAGGGCACAGCCATTATTGACGGTGACTGGAGCAATTAGGGATAAGTGCCTTACTCAACAAATGTTGTACCTTTCTGTTACTGTCCCAATGCACTAACCGCTAGGCTACCTGCCGCTAGGCAAATGCTCAATCATTAAAGGTTTAAGACTTGCTTCCACTCCAATCTGTCCCCAGTACATTTTTACATTAATGGAGCACTAATACCACATACCAGTTACACTGGTACAATATTCTCAATAACTGGTGCAACTAATATCCACAAGACACGCCTGAAAATATGTTAACGAGCCAGAAACAACAATACCATGGAACCACTAGTGGTCAAAAGGTTTTGGAGCTCCAAAAATGCAGTATGGTAATGTATCCCTTGGGATGGAGTAACAGTACCATTTAGAAATACAGCAATTCTTTCTCCACCCAACACATGTTCCCACAATGCACCATAATTGACAGTATGCTGAAGTAAAACCTTTCACCGTATTTCACTGTTGATAATAGCCCGAATTACTGTATAAGATACATATTTTTCCATTACAGTGCATCTAATGTCAGCCAATGTTTTTCAGAGGGGCGTTCCATCTTGATAAATTCATATCTTTAGTTAACTACCTACCTAGTTCCATCAGCCACTCCATCTCTCATATCTTGGAATGCAGAGAATCATGGAGTTTAGACAAGTATGTCTTCAATAAATGCCTTATCTGTACATGTTGTCCTATGGGACTTAAAATAGGTGTAAGCATGAAGTGCTGAACAGCTATGGTGATGGATGACCATGATGTTGGAATACTGAGTCAGTGCCAAAGGCCAGTTGAGACTAAGTTCCTCAGCATTGTAGTATGCTACACCAGGGTACAGGGTGGGGTAAATCAAATAATGCTCACTGACCTCAAATAATCATGTTATAGTATATTGAATTCAACTCAATTCCTAAGGCTATATCAATACACCAAACCAAATCTAATACCACATTTACACAATCATAACATCAATCAAAAAACAACAAACTATTCATAATCTGACACTACAACATTTTTGAGGATTCATTACTTCACCCCATTAATACTATGTTGCTGTGAGCTGATTTGTATTGTTTAAAACAAAAAAAACGTTATTAGATTATAATATTGGATTCAATCAATTATGTTCACCTAGTAAGTGATCTTCATTCAATGTCAAACCTTTGTATTAGTTCTACAATACTGAAGGCTTCTTATATCCATGAACAATTGCTGAATTCTGTGGTGGACATGGGTAGTTTTATGGCTTGTCATCAGTACCTCTATGTCCACTCATGATTTTACAGAAAATACCTAGTATCAAAATGTGGTGCAGTAGTGTCCAGTTTCACATTTTCCAACTAGAAAGATGACAATATTTACTATATGACCATCTTCTATGTCATTCTGCCATTACTTACGTGTCCATTTATTTTCTCTATCACTCAGGATTTTGCCTGAGAGCCACTGAACTACTGTCTAATAACAAATAAATAATCTATAAATCCCACGTATTGGTAAAGTTATTTTATAAAAAGCCACTCATGGGATTATTTTAGCTCTCACTCATTATGAATTAGCATGTTGCAGCACTCCCAAATGGGCCTCATTATGGTGCACCCATATCAGAGAAGTGGCTATAAAGGCAAGCTGGCACAGATGCCAACTACATTTTGACAGTAACCCCGAGCTTCAGCGATGACCTATCTATTTTGTTCCATTGCAATCCTCTCACCTGTTTCTGCTACCTGTTTCTGTTCAGTTTTTCTAGTGTCTCCCGTAAAATCCATGTAAATGACGGATCTCTACAAGCTCAACATCTCAGCCAATGTCAGATTACAGTCCCTTCTGACAGGAAAATACTTCTATGTGCTTGTTTACAATACAACTTTTAGTTGCGTAAGACGGGCAGAGTACTGTGCCAGTCCCATTTCATATTCTGATAGCTTTTTGTGTTTGGGCAAAGGCACTTGCCAATTTCTGCTGCATTCTCCATCACAAGTGAGCTGGCTGAAAGTGTGGCACCCAGTCACGGGCCAGAAAGTAGACAGAAAGATTATATAGAGGGCATCATTTGGTTGATAACTGTACAGGGTCATACCAGTTACTCAACGTTCCTGTATACCCCAGGGGCCGGAATAGTCACTATAGACACTTATGTCTGATCTGTCTAATTTAATCTAATTATATTCCAAATATATTGATAAACAACAAAAGTGCAAGGGCCATGCTAATTTCCAGGTGGCAGAATGGAGCTGCATTATGTTCCCTGCTTTCAAGATGCAATATTTATAATTTCTCTCTTGCAAATTACCTTACTTCCAATTCCCATGCCACAACACATAGGAGGCGGTGGTGGGGTCTAATTAGATACAGAGACATATACTGTACAATAGGATTCAACTGTGCTTTTGGGATAATCTTTTTTTTTAGGGCAAACTTGGCATGCATTAAAGTATTTGTGAGAATAGGCAGCATCCATGGAGCATTCCCTTACGGACAAACCACATGATTTCAAGTGTGGAAAAATCACATGATTGTTTTGCACAGGTAATGTTTTAAGTCACGTGGTTTTGGAACACTTCACTTGCTAATATTTCACATTAAGATGTTGATTATTACTTATACAGTAATTATTATTCAACATGTCCTCACCTGGGATTTTAAATCACAACCTCTTGGCTCACAGCATTCCGATCTACCTGCTAAGCCACCATGTCTGTGCCAATTAGTGATTTCACCTGTAGTCCTACACTTTGGACTTCAAAGTAAATGTCTGCTTTATAGTATACTCTCAATAAAAGCTATTACATTTATCATAGTGATTCAGGAGTAACGTTAAAACTTAATATGTGCCACCAACATTAGACAACTATACAGAAAATCCTCAAATTGCTGAGATATGGAAATTAAATCAATGATGAGAGACTAGTCAAATTAACTGATTACTAAAAAAGCAGTGCAGATGGCATGTATTATAGGTAATGAATATGTAGGTGAATTCTGAGAACACTAAAAACTTTGTGGCAGAGCAGAAAGATCAGCATTACCCAGAGGTTGTGAGTTCTAATCCCAGGTTGGCTTATTTTGAAAAGTCAAAAAGTGATCTTTATTTTTACACATTTTAGGTGAACAGCATACGCTTTACCTTAAAACCCCCATACCATTTCATTAAATCGCTTACAAAAATAAAATGTGAAATTTGCATGTGAAGTAAGTGTTTTCACATGTTGATCTGAACTGTGTCCTGTTTTCAATTGAACATGTGAGGTCAGTTGCTCACATGTGAAACCATATGTAAAAATGTATTCAATATAGAGTTCCCATGTCTACATCACCTTTTCACATGTGAGTAAAATAACATGCTCCGTCTCAAATGTGAATTGTAGATTCACATGTGAAAAACTTTAACATGTACAGTGCCATGCAAAAGTATTCATCCCCCTTAGTGTTTTTCCTATTTTGTTGCATTAGAACCTTTAATTTAAATACATTTGGATTTCATGTAATGGACATACACAAAATAGTCCAAATTGGTGACGTGTGAAATGAAAAAAATTACAGGTAAAAAAAAAAATAAAAAAAAAATGGAAAAGTGGTGCATGTGTATTCACCCTCTTTGCTATGAAGTCCCTAAATAAGATCTGGTGCAACCAATTACCTTCAGAAGTCACATAATTAGTTAAATAAAGTCCACCTGTGTGCAATCGAAGGGTCACATGATCTGTCACATGATCTCAGTGTGTATAGATACACCTGTTCAGAAAGGCCCCAGAGTCTGCAACACCACTAAGCAAGGGGCACCACCAAGCAAGCGGAACCATGAAGACCAAGGAGCTCTCCAAACAAGTCATGGACAAAGTTGTGGAGAAGTACAGATTAGGGTTGGGGTATAAAAAAATAGCAGACACTTAGAACATCCCACGGAGCACCATTAAATCCATTATTAAAATATGGAAAGAATATGGCACACCAACAAACCTGCCAAGAGAAGACCGCCCACCAAAACTCACAGACCAGGCAAGGAAGGTATTAATCAGAGAGGCAACAAAGAGACCAAAGATAACCCTGAAGGAGCTACAAAGCTCCACAGCGGAGATTGGAGTATCTGTCCATAGGACCACTTTAAGCCGTACACTCCACAGTGCTGGGCTTTACGGAAGAGTGGCCAGAAAAAAGCCATTGCTTAAAGAAAAAAATAAGAAACACATTTGGTGTTCGCCAAAAGGCATTTGGGAGACTCCCCAAACATATGGAAGAACGTACTTTGGCCATCAAGGAAAACGCTATGTCTGGCGCAAACCCAACACCTCTCATCACCCCGAGAATACCATCCCCAAAGTGGAGCATGGTGGTGGCAGCATCATGCTGTGGGGATGTTTTTCATCGGCAGGAACTGGTGTAACTGGTCAGAATTGAATGAATGATGGATGGCACTAAACTACAGGGAAATTCTTGATGGAAACCTGTTTCTTTATGCCTTTCTCTAATGTCAATATGCCTTGTATACTGTTGTTTAGGGTAGCTCTCGTTGTTTTATTTTACTGCGGAGCCCTCAGTCCCGTTCAACATGCCTCAGATAGCTCCTTTGCCCCAACCCCACACATGCTGAGACCGCACTTAGCTTAACTGGCGGCTCCAGAGATGCAACCTCTCATCGTCACTCAGTGCCTAGGTTTACCTCCACTGTACTCGTACCCTACCATACCCTTGTATGTACATAATGCCCTGAATATATCCTACCACTCCAAGAAAACTGCTCCTTTTATTCTCTGTTCCCAACGCACTAGACGACCAGTTCTTATAGCCTTTAGCCGTACCCTCATCCTACTCCTCCTCTGTTCCTCTGGTGATGTAGAGTTTAACCTTTTCTCAATATGGGGGCGCTGTTTTCACTTTGTAAAAAATCATGCCCAAATTAAACTGCCTCGTACTCTATTCTTGCTTATACAATATGCATATTATTATTACTATTGGATAGAAAACACTCTCAAGTTTCTAAAACCGTTTGAATTATATCTGTGAGTAAAACAGAACTCATTTTGCAGCAAACTTCCTGATAGGAAGTGAAAAATCTGAAATCGAGTCTCTGTTCCAGGGCCTTCCTATTAATTTGCTTGAAATCTATGGATATACATGCACTTCATACGCCTTCCACTAGATGTCAGCAGGCAGTGGGAGGTGGAATGGGGTGTCTAGCTTGATCTGAGGTCGAACAAGAGCTTTTGGAATGACGTGTCTGTGAATTTCATTGTCTTCGAAGGCACGAGAAGGAACCCCAAATTGCCTTCTGAAAAGCTTTCGGTATACACGGTAGATATCTCCGGCTCTGATTTTATTTGATAGATGTGATGAAAACATCATAAAGTAGTTTTTTTCAACCGAGTTGTATCAGTTTATTGAACGTTAATTGCGAGTTTTGGAATTTTCTTTTCTTTGCGTGAGGTGAAGTTGGGCACGTTTGCGCCACATGGCTAGCTATGGTTGCTAATTCGACAGGAGAAGAGGACATTCTAAAACCAAACAACGATTATTCTGGACCAAGGACTCCTTGTACAAGATTCTGATGGAAGCTCAGCAAAAGTAGGAACCATTTATGATGTTATTTCGTATTTCTGTGGAAAATGTTTAGTTCTATTTTCCGCCCTTATTGCGGGCGCTGTCTCGCTATAACGTAAGTTGTTTGTTATGGTAAAGTTATTTTTAAAAATCTAACACGGCGATTGCATTAAGAACTAGTGTATCTTTCATTTGCTGTCCAACATGTATTTTTTAGTAAAGTTTATGATCCGTTATTTGATCAGATTAGGTGAGTGTCAGAAATATATCCGGAGATTCTGGGAAAAAGTTGCTACATTTTCACAATGTATAACCACGGTTTTCAGCTCAAAATATGCACATTTTCGAACAAAACATAAGTGTATTGTATAACCTGATGTTATAGGACTGTCATCTGATGAAGTTGGTCAAGGTTAGTGAATAATTTTATATCTTTTGCTGTTTTTTTGCGATCGCTACCTTTGCGGTGAATGAATGCGGTTGTGTGGTTGGCTATTGTGGTAAGCTAATACAATGCTATATTGTGTTTTCGCTGTAAAACACTTAAAAAATCGGAAATATTGGCTGGATTCACAAGATGTTTATCTTTCATTTGCTGTACACCATGTATTTTTCATAAATGTTTTATGATGAGTATTTAGGTATTTCACGTTGCTCTCTGTAATTATTCTTGCTGCTTCGGTGCTATTGGTGATTGTAGCTGCAATGTAAAACTATGATTTTATACCTCAAATATGCACATTTTCGAACAAAACATAGATTTATTGTATAACATGTTATAAGACTGTCATCTGATGAAGTTGTTTCTTGGTTAGTGACTAATTATATCTCTATTTGGTCGGTTTTGTGATAGCTACCTATGCGGTAAAAAAATGGTGAAAATATGCGGTTGAGTCTTTTGCTGTTGTGGTTAGCTAATAGAAATACATATTGTGTTTTCGCTGTAAAACATTTTAAAAATCGGAAATGATGGCTGGATTCACAAGATGTGTATCTTTCATTTGGTGTCTTGGACTTGTGATTTCATGATATTTATATGCTAGTATTTACTTATGGCGCTATGCTAGGCTATGCTAGTCAGCTTTTTACTGATGAGGATGCTCCCGGATCCGGGATGAGTACCAAGTAGAAGTTAACCCAGGCCCTGTGTGTCCCCAGGCGCTCTCATTTGTTGACATCTGTAACGGTAAAAGCCTTGGGTTCATGCATGTTAACATCAGAAGCCTCCTCCCTAAGTTTGCTTTATTAACTGCTTGAGCACACTGCGCCAACCCTGATGTCCTAGCCGTGTCTGAATCCTGGCTTAGGATGGTCACCAAAAATTCTAAAATTTCCATCTGAGTTCTGTCATACTATCCAGGTCTATGCCCAAACAGTTTGAGCTTCTACTTCTACTTTTAAAAATAAAAAGTCCCTCATTGTTGCCGCTTGTAATAGACCCCCCTCAGCTCCCAGCTGTGCCCTGGACACCATATGTGAATTGATTGTCCCCCATCTATCGTCAGAGTTACTGTTAGGTGACCTAAACTGGGATAAGCTTATCACCCCGGAATACCTACAATCTAAACTAGATACCCTCAATCTCACACAAGTGATCAAGGAACCTACCAGGTACAACCCCAAATCCGTAAACATGGGCACCCTCCTAGATATCATCCTGACCAACTTGACCTCTAAATATACCTCTGCTGTTTTCAACCAGGATCTCAGCGATCACTGCCACATTGCCTGCGTCTGTTATGGGTTCGTGGTCAAACGACCACCCATCATCACTGTCAAACGCCGCCTAAAACTCTTCAGTAGAGAATGCCTGGTTCTTTAAAAGTGCTTTCCTCACCATCTTAAATAAGCATGCCCCTTTCAAAAAATTTAGAACTAAGAACAGATATAGCCCTTGGTTCACTCCAGACTTGACTGCACTTGACCAGCACAAAGAAATCCTGTGGCTTACTGCAATAGCTTCGAAACGTTCCCACGATATGCAACTTTTCAGGGAAGTCAGGAACCAGAATACACAGTCAGTTAGGACAGCAAAAGCAGCTTTTTCATGCAGAAATGTGCTGCCTGCAGCAATAATTCCAAAAAGTTTTGGGACACTAAAGTCTTCGAAGCCAAGTTAACTTCTTATGGCTGCAAGGGGCAGCACTGAGTAACCTGGAAAGAGGTGGCCATTTCAAACGGCCTCCTACTCAATTCTTGCTCGTACAATATGCATATTATCATTACTATTGGATAGAAAACACTCTCTAGTTTCTTAAACCGTTTGAATTATTTCTCTAAGTGAACCAGAACTCTTTCTGCAGCCCATTTCCTATCCGGAAGTGAGATTTCCAAATGCGAGGTCTCTCTTCAAGAGCTTGTCTATAAAAGGGCATGTCACTTGGGACTATAGAAACACGTCATACGCCTTCCCTTGGGTGTCATGCGGAAGTGAGAGCAGAAATGACTTGAATATCTCGTTCAGGGATTGAATACATCATCTTTGAGTGAGAGGTCCGCCATTATTTTTTGTTTCGAAGGCGCGAAGTTGGACCTGGAATTGCCTCCTGGAAAACCGTCGTTATAGGTGAATATGATCTCCGGCTTCGATTTTACTTGATACATGTCACAATATCATCCTAAAGTATGTTTTTTCAATATAGTTTAATTATATTATTGAAATTTATTCGGGACTTTAGACGTGATTCGTTGGAAGAATTTTTTCAAGAAGGAGAGGTTAGCGCCGCACGGCCAGTGTGCTTGCTAATTCAAGAGGGAAATAGTTCGTTCTGGATCCAAACAAAGAAGGTTCTGGACAATGGACCCCTTTACAACATTCTGATGGAAGATCAACAAAGATAAGGACCCAATTTGGGATGCTATTTCATATATCTGTCGAGCTGTGCTATCGCTACCGATTACTTGGAATCAATGCTGTTGTGTGTTAGCCATTGCAGTAAGCTAATATAACGATATATTGTGTTTTCGCTGTAAAACACTTAAAAAATCGGAAATATTGTCTGTATTCACAAGATCTTTGTCTTTCATTTTGCTATACACCATATATTTTTCTGAAATGTTTTATGATGAGTAATTAGGTAGTTGACGTTGGTGTCTGTATTTACTCTGGCTACTCCCGTGCTATTTCTGACTGTAGCTATGATGGTAGCATCAATGTAAAACTGATTTATAGCTCAAATATGCACATTTTTCGAACAAAATATAGATTTATTGTGTAACATGTTATAGGACTGTCATCTGAGGAAGTTGTTTCTAGGTTTGTTTGGTTGGATCTTGGTTAGTTAGGTTGGCTTTGTGCATGCTACCTGTGCTGTGAAAAATGTCTGTCCTCTTTTGTATTTGGTGGTGAACTAACAAATATACGTGGTGTTTTTGCTGTAAAACATTTTAAAAATCGGACACGTTGGCTGGTTTCACAAGATCTTTATCTTTCAAATGCTGTATTGGACTTGTTAATGTGTGAAAGTTAAATATTTAAAAAAAATAGATTTTGAATTTCGCGCCCTGCAATTGAGCTGGATGTTGTCATAAGTGTACCGACCTCGGGCTTGCAGCCATAAAAGGTTAACAAACAGATCATCGACCATTTCGAATCTCAGCTATGCAATCTGGTTTCCAAGTCGGTCACGGGTGCACCTCAGCCACGCTCAAGGACCTAAAGAATATCATAACCGCCATCGATAAAAGACAGTACTGTGCAGCTGTCTTCATCACCAAGGCTTTCGACTCGGTCAATCACCGCATTCTTATCGGCAGACTCAGCAGCCTTGGTTTCTTTAATGACTGCCTCGACTGGTTCACTAACTACTTCTCAGATAGAGTTCAGTGTGTCAAATCGGAGGGTCTGTTGTCCAGACCTCTGGCAGTCTCTATGGGGGTGTCACAGGATTCAAATCTCGGGCCGACTCTTTTCTCTGTATATATCACTGATGTCGCTCTTGCTGCTGGTGATTCTTTGATCCACCTCTAAGCAGACGACACCATTCTGTATACATCTGACCCTTCTTTGGACACTGTGTTAACAAACCTCCAAACGAGATTCAATGCCATACAACACTCCTTCCATGGCCTCCAACTGCTCTTAAATGCTAGTAAAACGAAATGCATGCTCTGAACCGATCGCTGCTCGCACCCGCCCGCCCAACTAGCATCACTACTCTGGACGGTTCTGACTTAGAATATGTGGACAACTATAAATACCTAGGTGTCTGGCTAGTTTGTAAACTCTCCTTCCAGACTCATATTAAGCATCTCCAATCCAAAATGTAATCCTGAATCGGCTTCCTATTTCGCAACAAAGCCTCCTAGCTTCATGCTGCCAAACATACCCTCGTAAAACTGACTATCCTACTGATCCTTGACTTCGGCGATGTCATTTACAAAATAGCCTACAACACTCTACTCAGCAAATTGGATGATTGTTTATCCCATGTGTAACTCTATGTTGTTGTTTTTGTCACACTGCTTTCTTTTATCTTGGCCAGGTCGCAGTTGTAAATGAGAACTTGTTCTCAACTGGCCTACCTGGTTAAATAAAGGTTAAATAAAATAATAAAAAATCTGAGTGCAGAAACACAATTACATGTGTTATGATTCTTTATCATACTTGTCAAAGAGTATTCACAGGCACCTTTATGTAGATTCCCACCAATTTCACTTTGAGATCAGATAAGGGTAACCAGCGTCATTAGCATCATCCTAATTAGATCGCTGCCATGGCTCTGTAATTAGTACACACAGAATAAGTGCTTCTCAGATCTCATCTTTCATCAAAAGGAAATCTCTCTCTCAATTAGAATTCTAGAATCGTGTGTAATTTTTCCCTCTAAATTTACCTTCTCCGGTTAACTCACCAATACTACACATGTAGGCCTACCCTTACAAGAAAAGATTGCAGTTTTGAAACTGCAGTAAATGCAGTCGACTGTGGTATTTCACACCATAATTGCAGAATAATTGCAGTTACAGTATACTGCAAACTTACTGTAGAAAAAAACAGTGTTATTTTTGACACAGCATTTGCAGCATACTGCAGTTAAACTGCACTTTGAATGCAATCTTTTTTGTAGGGGAACTATATGTGTGGTTGTTATAGTTTCAACAGGGTTAGTTTGTGTATCATTATGATATCAGCCATTATGGCTAGTGTTAGATTGCTTACTCTAAGGCATCTTTGGGTTTTAGAAAAGGGCTACAAAAGACCTATATATAATTTAGTTATTATGTGTTAGGCCGGCTAATCCTTCTGTTTAGGTTGTCTGTGTAAATCAACTCGTTGTGAAGTGAGCAACCGTGTCATACATGTTTGGACATGTTGCAAAACCTACAGTGGCAAGAAAAAGTATGTGAACCCTTTGGAATTACCTGGATTTCTGCATAAATAGGTCATAAAATTCACAACAATAGACAAACACAGTCTGCTTAAACTAATAACACACAAACAATTATACGTTTTTATGTCTTTATTGAACACACCGTATTAACATTCACAGTGCAGTGTGGAAAAAGTATGTGAACCCTTGGATTAAATAACTGGTTGATCCTCCTTTGGCAGCAAAAACCTCAACCAAAGTGTTCTGTAGTTGCGGATCAGACCTGCACAACAGTCAGGAGGAATGTTGTACCATTCCTCTTTACAAAACTGTTTCAGATCAGCAATATGTTTTGGGATGTCTGGTGTGAACCGCTCTTTTGAGGTCATGCCACAGCATCTCAATCGGGTTGAGGTCAGGACTCTGACTGAGCCACTCCAGCTGGCATATTTTCTCATGTTGAAGCCATTCTGTTGTTGATTTACTTCTGTGTTTTGTCCTGTTGCATCACCCAACTTCTGTTGAGGTTCAAGTGGCGGACAGATAGCATTACAATCTCCTGCAAAATGTCTTGATAAACTTGGGATTTCATTTTTTTGTTTATGATAGCAAGCTGTTTAGGCCCTGAGGCAACAAAGCAGTCCAAAACCATGATGCTCCCTCCACCATACTTTACAGTTGGGATGAGGTTTTGATGTTGGTTTGCTGTGCAGTTTTTTCTCCACACATAGTGTTTTGTGTTCCCTCCAAACAACTCAACTTTAGTTTCATTTGGTCACAGTTTATTTTGCCAGTAGCGCTGTGGAACTTCAGACTTCCAGCAATTTGTTTTGGGGACATTAGTGGCTTCTTCCGTGGTGTCCTCCAATGAACACCATTCTTGTCAACAGAGATGTTCCAGAGATTTCTTTAAAACCTCTTCAGGATCGGACCCATTTTCCCCAATTTTCTCCTAAAATGACATACCCAAATCTAACTGCTCAGGCCCTGAAGCAAGGATATGCATATTCTTTGTACCATTTGAAAGGAAACACTTTGAAGTTTGTGGAAATATTAAAGGAATGTAGAAGAATATAACACATTAGATCTGGTAAAAGATAATACAAAAACAATTATACCATCATCTTTGAAATGCAAGAGAAAGGCCATAATCTATTTTTCCAGCCCAGGTGCAATTTACATTTCGGCCACAAGATGGCAGCAGTGTGTGCAAAGGTTTAGACAGGTTCAATGGACCATAGCATTTCTGTTCAAAATGTTGTATCAAGACTGCCCAAATGTGCCTATTGTTTGGTAATAACTTTTCATGTTCAAAATTGTGCACTCTCCTCAAACAATAGCATGGTATTATTTTACTGTAATAGCTACTGTAAATTGGACAGTGTAGTTAGATTAACACAAATTAAATTTTTCTGCCAATATCAGATATGTCTATGTCCCTGGAAATGTTTTTGTTACTTAAATCCTCATGCTGATCCCATTAGTTCAACCGTCCCGCAGGGGACCCACCAATCCTGAAAAGGCTTTAAAGTGGAATCAGAAGTGGAAGAACCTCATGTGTGTATGTGTTTGGTTGCTGTCAGCCTTAAAGTAGTAGATTAGCCTGCCCATGGCTACTTGAAAAACAGGAAAAGTGGGCTTTTCAGTGGTGTAGTCTACATCATGTTGACTGGAACCCCAGTGCTACTCTTTATATCCCACACAACAAGGAACATACAGGTAACTTCCAAAATAAAGTAAACAGTAACATCAAGTGTCTTAATAGGGCGTTGGGCACCACGAGCCACCAGAACAGCACCAATGTTCCTTGGCAGAGATTTTACAAATTTTTTGGAACACCATTCTACCACAAGAAATTCCATAATTTTGTGCTTTATTGATGGTGGTGGAAAACGCTGTCTCAGGCAGTGCTCCAGGAGTGAAATCTGACTCACGCATGTAGACACTTTAAACCCCCTATGCTCCTTTAAAACCTGTTGAGGACAGAGGGCGCTGTTTTCACTTTGGGGGAAAATCGTGCCCAATTTAAACGGCCTCGTACTCAATTATTGCTCGTACAATATGCATATTATTATTACTATTGGATAGAAAACACTCTCTAGTTTCTAAAACCGTTTGAATTATATCTGTGAGTAAAACAGAACTCATGGAGTGTATAACTTGATCTGGGGTCGAATAAAAGCTCTTGGCATGACGTGTCACCAGTTTCCTGTTTTCTGGAGCGCGCGAGAAGGGACCTGGTATTGCCTTCTGAAAAGCTGTCGTTATAGACGACTAATATCTCCGGCTTTGATTTTATTTGATAAATGTGACAATATCATCGTAAAGTATGTTTTTTCAATATAGTTTTATTAGATTATTTAAATTTATTCGGGACGTTAGGCGTGTTGCGTTGTGTGCCTTTGTTCAGGAAGGAGAGCTTCGCGCTACTTTGCTAGCTTTCCGTGCTAATTGACTGGAGAAGAGGACATTCTAAAACCAAACAACGATTGTTCTGGACAAAGGACCCCTTGTACAACATTCTGATGGAAGATCATCAAAAGTAGGACCCATTTTATGATGCTATTTCATATATCTGTCGAACATGTGAAATAGTAGTTTGCGCCCAGATTTTGGGCACGCTCTCGCTATAACTAAGCTGGATGTCGTAATGAAGTTATTTTTAGAATTCTAACACGGCGATTGCATTAAGAACTAGTGTATCTATCATTTCCTATACAACATGTATTTTCTAGTAACGTTTATGAATAGTTATTTGGTCAAAATAGTTGAGTGTCATAAAAATATCCACACATTCTGGGGAAAAGATGCTACGTTAGCACAATGTATAACCACTGATTTCAGCTCTAAATATGCACATTTTCAAACAAAACATAAGTGTATGTATAACCTGATGTTATAGGACTGTCATCTGATGAAGGTTAGTGAAAATTAATATATTTTGCTGGTTTATTCGCTATCGCTAACGTGCCTATTGCTATCGCTAACGTGCCTTGATGAATGAATGCGGTAGTGTGGTAGGCTATTGTAGTAAGCTAATATAATGCTATATTGTGTTTTCGCTGTAAAACACTTAAAAAATCGGAAATATTGGCTGTATTCACAAGATGTTTGTCTTTAATTTGCTGTACACCATCGATTTTTCAGAAATGTTTTATGATGAGTATTTAGTTATTTGACATTGGTGTCTGTAATTACTCTGGCTGCTTCGGTGCTATTTCTGACGGTAGCTGTGATGTAAAACTGATTTATAGCTCAAATATGCACATTTTTCGAACAAAACATAGATTTATTGTGTAACATGTTATAAGACTGTCATCTGATGAAGTTGTTTCTTGGTTAGTTTGGTTGGTTCTTGGTTAGTTAGGTTGGCTTTGTGCATGCTACCTGTGCTGTGAAAAATGTCTGTCCTTTTTTGTATTTGGTGGTGAGCTAACATAAATATACGGTGTTTTCGCTGTAAAACATTTAAAAAATCGGACATGTTGGCTGGATTCACAAGATGTTTATCTTTCAAATGCTGTATTGGACTTGTTAATGTGTGAAAGTTAAATATTTCTAAAAAATATATTTTGAATTTCGCGCCCTGCACTTGAGCTGGCTGTTGTCATATTGTGCCCGGCTTCGGGATTGCAGCCATAAGAAGTTAAAGATACACTTGTTTTGGAAATCCAGCCAAAGTGTCTGATTTCAAAAAGGTTTTACGACGAAAGCACACCAAACGATTATGTTAGGTATGAGCCAAGTCACAGAAAAAGACAGCCATTTTTCCAGCCAAAGAGAGGAGTAACAAAAAGCATAAATAGAGATAAAATTAATCACTAACCTTTGATGATCTTCATCAGATGACACTCATAGGACTTCATGTTGTACAATACATGTATGTTTTGTTCGGTAAAGTTCATATTTATATCCAAAAATCAGAGTTTAGGCGGGACGCTTCTGTCTCACTTGGCAAAAAGCCAGAAAAAATGCAGAGTGCCAAATTCAAATTAGTTAATGAAAATTACTATAAAAATCAAACATGAAAGATACCAAATTAAAGCTACACTGGTTGTGAATCCAGCCAACATGTCAGAATTCAAATAGGCTTTTCGGCGAAAGCAAACGATGCTATTATCTGAGAATAGCACAATAGTAAACAGACAGAGAAGCATATTTCAACCCTGCAGGCGCGACACAAAACGCAGAAATAAAAATATAATTAATGCCTTACCTTTGACGAGCTTTTGTTGTTGGCACTCCAATATGTCCCATAAACATCACAAATGGTCCTTTTGTTCGATTAATTCCGTATATATTTATCCAAAATGTCCATTTATTTGGCGCGTTTGATCCTGAAAAACACCGGTTCCAACTTGCTCAAACGTGACTACAAAATATCTCAAAGGTTACCTGTAAACTTTGCCAAAACATTTCAAACTACTTTTGTAATACAACTTTAGTTATTTTTTAACGTTAATAATCAATAAAATTGAAGAAGGGATGATCTGTGTTCAATACAGGATTAAAACCAACTATAGCTAGCTTTCCGGTCACGCGCTTCTATCTAACAGGACACTTCATGTGACTCTCGTTCAAGATGGCCGTACTTCGTCATTACACAAAGGAATAACCTCAACCAATTTATCAAGACTGTTGACATCCAGTGGAAGCGGTAGAATAAAGACGGGCCAGGAAACACAGATAAAAAATTTAAAAAATCACTTCCGGGTTAGATTTTCCTAGGTTTTCGCCTGCAGAATCAATTTTGTTATACTCACAGACTAATCTGTAAATGACATGCATATTCTCAGATGCAGACACGGGAGGCAGATGGTTCGAGTCTCTGATATTCTGCATAAAACAAGGGGCAGGCAAGAAAAAGGCCGTGGACAGGCAAAAGATCAGGCTGCAAGCCCGACGTCGGTACACTTATGACAACAGCCAGCTCAAGTGCAGGGCGCGAAATTCAAAATATATATTTTTTAAATATTTAACTTTCACACATTAACAAATCCAATACAGCATATGAAAGGTACACATCTTGTGAATCCAGCCAACATGTCCGATTTTTTAAATGTTTTACAGGGAAGACACAATATGTAAATCTATTAGCTAACCACGTTAGCAAAAGACACCACTTTTTTTACTCCACCAGTTTTTTACTCCATCAGTAGCTATCACAAATTCGACCAAATAAAGATATAAATAGCCACTAACCAAGAAACAACTTCATCAGATGACAGTCTGATAACATTTATTGTATAGCATATGTTTTGTTAGAAAAATGTGCATATTTCAGGTATAAATCATAGTTTACATTGCAGCTACAATCAGAAATTGCACCGAAAGCAGCCATAAAACTTACAGACACCAACGTCAAATACCTAAATACTCATCATAAAACATTTCTGAAAAATACATAGTGTACAGCAAATGAAAGACAGGCATCTTGTGATTCCAGCCAATATTTCCGATTTATTAAGTGTTTTACAGCAAACAAAATGTAGCGTTATATTAGCTTAGCACAATAGCCAGAAACACTTGGGCGCCGACGACTAGTTCACATCTACGACAGATATATGAAATGGCATCATAAAATGTTTCTTACTTTTGCTGATCTTCCATCAGAATGTTGGACAAGGTGTCCTTTGTCCAGAACAGTCGTTGTTTGGATTTAGAACGGCAACTTTCCCTCTTCATTTAGCACGCACACTAGCCAAGTGGCACGGATCTCTCCATCGTCAACAAAGTCAGAGAACGGAACACGGCAAAACTCCCGAAAAAATTTCAATAATCTGATTAAACTATATTGAAAAAACATACTTTACGATGATATGGTCACATGTATCAAATAAAATCAGAGCCGGAGATAGTAGTCGTCCATAACGGCAGCTAAACAGAAGGCAATCCCACTGTCCACCTCGCGCTCCCAAGAGTACCGGAAATGAGGGACACGTCATACAAAGAGCTTGTATTCCAATTCAGACCAAGATAAACACGAAATTTCTTCTCTCACAGCCTCTTGACATCCAGGGGAAGGTCTATGAAGTGCACGTATACTCTTACGTATCATGCCCATGTATAGGCAGGAAGTAGAACAGAGCATCGATTTCAGACTTTCCACTTCCTGGTCAGGAAGTTTGTGCCAAATGAGTTCTGTTTGACGCACAGATATAATTCAAACGGTTTTAGAAACTAGAGAGTGTTTTCTATCCAATAGTAATAATAATATGCATATTGTACGAGCAAGAATTGAGTACGAGGCCATTTGAAATGGGCACCTTTAATCAGAGCTACTCAATACTGCCCCTGCAGCCATAAAAAGTTAACTTCTACTTGGTCACCATCCCGGATCCGGGAGCATCCTCATCAGTAAAAAAGCTGACTAGCATAGCCTAGCATAGCGCCACAAGTAAATACTAGCATATAAATATCATGAAATCACAAGTCCAAGACACCAAATGAAAGATAAACATCTTGTGAATCCAGCCATCATTTCCGATTTTTTAAATGTTTTACAGCGAAAACACTATGTATTTCTATTAGCTAACCACAACAGCAAAAGACTCAACCGCATATTTTCACAATTTTTTTACCGCATAGGTAGCTATCACAAAACCGACCAAATAGAGATATAATTAGTCACTAACCAAGAAACAACTTCACCAGATGACAGTCTTATAACATGTTATACAATAAATCTATGTTTTGTTCGAAAATGTGCATATTTGAGGTATAAATCATAGTTTTACATTGCAGCTACCATCAAAAATATCACCAAAGCAGCCAGAATAATTACAGAGAGCAACGTGAAATACATAAATACTCATCATAAAACATTTATGAAAAATACATGGTGTACAGCAAATGAAAGATAAACATCTTGTGAATCCAGCCAATATTTCCGATTTTTTAAGTGTTTTACAGCGAAAACACAATATAGCATTGTATTAGCTTACCACAATAGCCAACCACACATCCGCATTCATTCACCGCAAAGGTAGCGATCGCAAAAACCAGCAAAAGATATAAAATTATTCACTAACCTTGACAAACTTCATCAGATGACAGTCCTATAACATCATGTTACACAATACATATATGTTTTGTTCGAAAATGTGCATATTTAGCGGTACAAATCGTGGTTTTACAATGTGAATACGTAGCCAAACTGCACAAAACTATCCGGAGATACTTTGGACAGTCACCTAGTCTAATCAAAGAACACATCATAAACTTTACTAAAAAATACATGTTGTACAGCAAATGAAAGATACACTAGTTCTTAATGCAATCGCCGTGTTAGATTTTTAAAAATAACTTTACGACATACAGCTTACGTTATAGCGAGACAGCGCCTGCAATGAGGGCGGAAAATAGAACTAGACATTGTCCACAGAAATACGAAATAACATCATAAATGGTTCCTACTTTTGCTGAGCTTCCATCAGAATCTTGTACAAGGAGTCCTTTGTCCAGAATAAATCGTTGTTTGGTTTTAGAATGTTCTCTTCGCCTGTCGAATTAGCAACCTTAGCTAGCCAAGTGGCGCGAAGATGTCCATCTTCACCAAACGCAGAGAACGGAAAACGCCAAAACTCCCGATAAACGTTCAATAATCTGATAAAACTATATTGAAAAAACATACTTTACGATGATATTATCACATGTATCAAATAAAATCAAAGCCGGAGTTATTAGACGTCTATACCGAACGCTTTTCAGAAGCCAATGTCGATGTCCTTCCCGCGCCTTGCTAGACAAAGGAAATTGGGGTCACGTCATTCCAAGAGCTCTTGTTCGACCTCAGATCAAGCTAGACACCCCATTCCACCTTTCACTGCCTGTTGACATCTAGTGGAAGGCGTATGAAGTGCATGTATATCCATAGATTTCAAGCAAATTAATCGGAAGGCCCTGGAACAGAGCCTCGATTTCAGATTTTTCACTTCCTGTCAGGAAGTTTGCTGCAAAATGAGTTCTGTTTTACTCACAGATATAATTCAAACGGTTTTAGAAACTTGAGTGTTTTCTATCCAATAGTAATAATAATATGCATATTGTACGAGCAAGAATAAAGTACGAGGCAGTTTAATTTGGGCACGATTTTTTACAAAGTGAAAATAGCGCCCCCCTATTGACAAAAGGTTAATCAGGTCAGAGTCCAGGAGGTACAAAGTGGCAGGCAGGCTCGAGGTCAGGGCAGGCTGAATGGTCGGGCAGGCAAAGTTCAGAACTGGGAGGACTAGAAAAACCGAGCCTTAGAAAAAGCAGGAGCACAGAAAAACCACGCTGGTGCTCTTTCATGCCGTCCCTAAGAGGGGTGCGTCACTTGAGTGGGTTGAGTTACTGACGTGATCTTCCTGTCTGGGTTGGCGCCCCCCCTTGGTTTGTGCTGTGGTGGAGTTCTTTGTGGGCTATACTCGGCCTTGTCTCAGGATTGTAAGTTGGTGGTTGAAGATATCCCTCTAGTGGTGCGGGGACTGTGCTTTGGCAAAGTGGGTGGGCAAAGTGGGTGGTCCGGGGGTATCATCGGATGGGGCCACAGTGTCTCCTGACCCCTCCTGTCTCAGCCTCCAGTATTTATGCTGCAGTAGTTTATGTGTCGGTTGGCTAGGGTCAGTTGGTTATATCTGGAGTACTTCTCCTGTCCTATCCAGTGTCCTGTGTGAATTTAAGTATGCTCTCTCTAATTCTCTCCTTCTCTCTTTCTTTCTTTCTCTCTCTCGGAGGACCTGAGCCCTAGCACCATGCGTCAGGACGACCGGGCATGATGACTCCTTGCTGTCCCCAGTCCACCTGGCCTTGCTGCTGTTCCAGTTTCAACTGTTCTGCCTGCGGTTATGGAACCCTGACCTGTCCACCGGACGTGCTACCTGTCCCAGACCTGCTGTTTTCAACTCTTAATGATCGGCTATGAAAAGCCAACTGACATTTATTCCTGATTATTATTTGACCATGCTGGTCATTTATGAACATTTTGAACATCTTGGCCATGTTCTGTTATAATCTCCACCCGGCACAGCCAGAAGAGGACTGGCCACCCCTCATAGCCTGGTTCCTCTCTAGGTTTCTTCCTAGGTTTTGGCCTTTCTAGGGAGTTTTTCCCAGCCACCGTGCTTCTACACCTGCATTGCTTGCTGTTTGGGGTTTTAGGCTGGGTTTCTGTACAGCACTTCGAGATATTAGCTGATGTACGAAGGGCTATATAAAATAAACTTGATTGATTGATTGACTTGACAAGGCGAACTGATAACAGACAAACAGAGAACACAGGAATAAATACCCTGGGAAAATTGGTGACACCTGGAGTGGGGTGGAGACAATCGCAAAGACAGGTGAAACAGATCAGGGTGTGACACAGAGAAAGAAAATAAAGACACTTTTACTTTTTCTCGGTCTATATGACCATGAAAAACCACTCAGAGAACAGTGGCTTAGCCATCACCTATCCATGCATCTTATAGATTTCATGCACTTCTTTGAAGTCTGAGTCATAATGTGATGTGGAAAGCTGTGACATGCCATCCTTGGAAGTAAATTGGTAGGTGCACGGCACCACATTCACACCTCTTTTTCAGGTTAGTGACTTCAACCTCTTCACATTTTGCCCTTTATTACAATGCCGTCCAGCATCTACTTGAAAAGTTTGTCTTTGAATGTTTCTTGGCATATCACGGAACATGTCAATTACCACTGCCAATGGTTGAAACCTCCAGGTGCATTTTAATGAAAAGATGCAAGTCAGCAGAATTGACAACATCTATTCCTTATATAGTTTCTCAATGGAGGATGCAAATTTGCACAGGGAAATATGCATACAAAAACAATTTGCATGATGCACATGTCATTTCATTCATGGTCAGAGATAGAAAATCTTGAGTGTCCAAAGTTTAAGAAAAACATGCTTAAGGTCCCAGGACATCTGTGCTGGATACCTTATCCAGGTATTACACATCTAAAAGATATGTGGATTAACCAAGTGTGATTGCCCTTAAAGTTAGTATGAAAGCCGATAAAGAGTTGTGAATGTAATGGGAGAACCCACATGCACTGTAAACCCCAAGGCATTTTTAACTCAAATACTTCAAATACTTTGCTGTACAAAAGGTATTTTTCAGCAAAGTTTATGATGAGTTTTTCTGTTAGATTACGTGACTCTCCAAAATTTCTCCGGACAATTTGGAGCATTTTTGCGGCATGTTCACAATGTAAAACCAGGATTTGTAGCTATAAATATGCACATTTTCGAACAAAACATAAATGTATTGTATAACATGATGTTATAACACTGTCATCTGATGAAGTTGTTCAAAGGTTAGTGATTCATTTTATCTCTATTTGTGGGTTTTGTGAAAGCTATCTTTGCGGTGAAAAATGGCAGTGTGTTTTGGGCTATTGTGGTGAGCTAACATAAATATATGTTGTGTTTTCGCTGTAAAACATTTAAAAAATCGGACATGTTGGATGGATTCACAAGATGTTTATCTTTCATTTGCTGTACAACATGTATTTTTCATAAAAGTTTTATGATGAGTATTTCTGTATTTCACGTTGCTCTCTGTAGTTATTCTAGCTGTTTTGGTGCCATTTGTGACTATGGCTGCAATGTAAAACCACGATTTATAGCTATAAATATGCACATTTTCGAACAAAACATAAATGTATTGTATAACATGATGTTATAAGACTGTCATCTGATGAAGTTGTTCAAAGGTTAGTGATTAATTTTATCTCTATTTGTGGGTTTTGTGAAAGCTATCTTTGCGGTGAAAAAATGGCATTGTGTGTTGCGCTATTGTGGTGAGCTAACATAAATATATGTTGTGTTTTCGCTGTAAAACATTTAAAAAATCGGACATGTTGGCTGGATTCACAAGATGTTTTTCTTTCATTTGCTGTATTGGACTTGTGATTTCATGAAATTATATTATATGATATTCCCTGTGGCGCTAGGCTAGGCTATGCTAGTCAGCGTTTCTGATGAGGAGGATCCCGGATCCGGGAGGGTGATTAAGTAGAGGTTTTAAGCAATGGCTTTTTTTTGGCCACTCTTCCGTAAAGCCCAGCTCTGTGGAGTGTACGGCTCTTTGTTGCCTCTCTGATTTATAGGGGGAGCTGTTAGCACTATTTTTTTCTTGACGTTTCCAAATTAAACTGCCTAGTACTCAATTCTTGCTCGTACAATATGCATATTATTATTATTATTGGATAGAAAACACTCTCTAGTTTCTAAAACCGTTTGAATTATGTCTCTGAGTGAAACAGAACTCATTCTACAGCACTTTTCCTGCCAGGGAGTGAGATTTCAGAAATCTTGGCCTCTGTTCCCAGGTCAGTTTATAAGTCCCTGTGAATGCTGTGGGGCTACAAACACTGCCTACGCCTTCCTCTAGATGTCAGTAAGTGGTGACAATTTGAATGGAGTCGATTGCGCAATCTGGGACTTTATATAAGACCAAGATGCGGAAGTACCTTTCTTTTCTGCCCTGCATTTGACGCACGATGGACGTCGGACTGGCCTCGTTCCAAGCTTTGGTTTAGCCAGTAATATATCTCCGGTCATGTTTTTACTCGTTATAGGTGTTAAAGACATCATAAGGTAGTTAATTTAAACCGACTTATAGCAATTTATATCAGTTTATTGCGATTTTCTGGCATTTCTTTGTGACGCACTTTCAAGAGTTGGACACTTTTCCGGTACATGCCGAACGTTAGTGGCCATTTCGACAGGACAAGAGGACATCTTTCGACCAAAAGACGATTAGACCGGAGAAAGGATACATTGCCCAAGATTCTGATGGAAGCTCAGCTAATAGTAAGAACTATTTATGCTGATAAATCGTTGTTCTGTTGAAAAATGTTAAACGCATAAGCCGCCATTTTTTTTGGGGTAGCTTCGCTTTGGCATACCCTGTATTGCACAGTAAGGTTAATTTTAAAAATGTAATTCAGCGATTGCATTAAGAACTAATTTGTCTTTCAATTGCTGTCCACCCTGTATTTTTTAGTCAAGTTTATGATTATTTATTGATTAGACTAGGTCACTCTCCAAGATGGCGCCC
This sequence comes from Salvelinus namaycush, assembly GCF_016432855.1. Taxonomy (NCBI): domain Eukaryota; kingdom Metazoa; phylum Chordata; class Actinopteri; order Salmoniformes; family Salmonidae; genus Salvelinus; species Salvelinus namaycush. The sequence goes on from NC_052313.1 coordinate 32,566,377, forward strand.
AACATTTTCTGGCCAGTTTGGCTACTTTTCTCATTGTATAACCACGATTTTTGTGGCTAAATATGCACATTTTCGAACAAACTCTATATGTATGTTGTAATATGATGTTACAGGAGTGTCATCGAAAGAATTCTGAGAAGGTTAGTGAAAAAATTAATATATTTTGGAGGTGATAACGCTATCGCTCTTTTTGCCTTGAATCAATGCTGGGGTAATGTTTGCACATGTGGTATGCTAATATAACGATTTATTGTGTTTTCGCTGTAAAACACTTAGAAAATCTGAAATATTGTCTGGATTCACAGGATCTGTGTCTTTCAATTACTGTACGCTGTGTATTTTTAAGAAATGTTTTATGATTAGTAATTAGGTAATACACGTTGCTCTCTGTATTTATTCTAGTCGAGTTGTGATGGTGGGTGCAATTGTAAACTATGATTTATACCTGAAATATGCACATTTTTCTAACAAAACCTATGCTATACAATAAATATGTTATCAGACTGTCATCTGATGAAGTTTTTTCTTGGTTAGTGGCTATCAATATCTTTATTTGGTCGAATTGGTGATAGCTACTGGTGGAGAGAAAAAATGGTGGACTAAGAAAAATGGTGTCTTTTGCTAACGTGGTTAGCTAATAGATTTACATAGTGTCTTCCCTGTAAAACATTTTAAAAATCAGAAATGATTGCTGGATTCACAAGAAGTGTATCTTTCATCTGGTGTCTTGGACTTGTGATTTAATGATATTTAGATGCTAGTATTTACTTGTGACGCTATGCTAGCTATGCTAGTCAGCTTTTTTACTGGTGGGGGTGGTGGGGGGTGCTCCCGGACCCGGGTTTCTGAGGAAGTAGAAGTTAATGCCCTTCTTGCCTGGTCTGTGAGTTTTGGTGGGCGGCCCTCTTTTGGCAGGTTTGTTGTGGTTCCATATTCTTTCCATTTTTTAATAATGGATTTAACGGTGCTCCGTGGGATGTTCAAAGTTTCTCATTTTTTTATAACCCAACCCTGATCTGTACTTCTCCACAACGTTGTCCCTGACCTGTTTGGAGACCTCCTTTGTCTTCATGGTGCCGCTTGCTTAGTGGTGCCCCTTGATTAGTGATGTTGCAGACTCTGGGGCCTTTCAGAACAGGTGTATATATACACACTGAGATCATGTGACAGATTATGTGACACTTAGATTGCAAGCAAGTGGACTTTATTTAACTAATTATGTGACTTCTGAAGGTAATTGGTAGCACCAGATCTTATTTAGGGGCCTCATAGCAAAGAGGGTGAATACATATGCCTTCCCCACTTTTCCATTTTGAATTATTTTTTTATTTTTTTTAAACATGTTATTTTTTTAATTTCATGTCACCAATTTGGACTATTTTGTGTATGTCCATTATATGAAATCCAAATAAAAATCAATTTAAATTACAGGCTGTAATGCAACAAAATAGGAAAAACGCCAATACTTTTGCAAGGCACTGTAATCCAATCATTTACTTTGATTTTTTTGCACCCGTTTATGAAATGGTTGTTCCAGTTTAAATGGTGTCCGTATTTTCCTCACACTATTCCTATCCCTGGTAGTCATTATTAATGAATGCAGTTTGTGAGTGAGTAAAAAGGTCAACTGTTGGATATCTTAAACTCCAATAGGAATTACACATCACTTTGCAAGCCATCTTAATGTGATTTGCAGATCGGGTTGTACGTTTCCCAGAAATCCCAGTTGGAATATTCCTGGAAATCCAATCCTTCAACCAAGATTTTTTGAAAATCAGGGAATTTTGGGGAAGTTAATGGAATTTTGCAGCTGTACTTGCAAGCCTGATGTGGCCTGTAAACCATGAGTTCAAGGCCACTGTATTAGGGTAAAGCGAGGTCTCAAAATAAGGTCTTATGAGATATGTATGTCATAGAATGTAATTATAGTAGTAACATTCACCTAAGAACTCACTTGGTGAAAGCCAAAGGACACAAAATGGAGAGAATTCAACAGCCATAACTCCTTAAATCACCCGAAAAGGGAAGGCACACTGGGGAATTATATTGGAGGCGTGGCTTAGTGAGGGCGTTACTCAAAATGTTCAAGCTGATATAACTCAAATCTGGACCCCCTACAGGGTCACATTGGTTTGAGTAATGACTACAAAATAACTAAGTAACTGTACTAAGAAATATTAAGTGCAATGTGTTTCCTCAAAAGTTTTGTGTAATGACAGCACATAGGGGTTTACAGTGCATGGACATGGAAGCAGCACTGGGGAGAGGCCAATGAACTGACAGATATGGGGCAATAATAGAGTCCATTGTGGGCCTTTTTAAGGGCATTCAGCATAGTGTCAGACTCCTCATGACATACAGCTTTATTTATCATTCTAGGACATTACTGTGTTATAAGACATATGACACACTCCCACTGTCCATCATGTTCTATGTGAAAAATCATGTTGACCTTGAAACAAGTAACAGATGATCATGTCATATAGTGATGTAATCAATGTAAAATGTCTCTTTCCCTTCTTTAGAACTTTTTTCAGGGGGTTGGCTTGATGAAACCTCTACTTTTCATTCATTTGGCTACATGTTTTGGATACATGTGTCATAGACACGTGGTGACCCTGACCTCTGAGCTCCAGGAGCAGGAAGCAGGATGATTTGTGTTCTGCCTCACAGCTGCATGCATTAAGGGAATTCAAACATTATAATCCTGCCTATATGTGTCACACCCTGGCCTTAGTTATCTTTGTTTTCATTATTATTTTAGTTAGGTCAGGGTGTGACATGGGGAAGTTTGTGTGTTTTTGTATTGTCTAGGGTGTTGTATGGTTTAGGGGGTTAAGTAGAGTAGATGGGTTAGTGTTCAGTGTAGGTGTCTAGGAAAGTCTATGGTTGCCTGAATTGGTTCTCAATCAGAGACAGCTGGTTATTGTTGTCTCTGATTGGGAGCCATATTTAAGGCAGCCATAGGCTTTAGCTGTTTGTGGGTAATTGTCTATGTGTAGTGTTTGTGTCAGCACTATCTGTCTTTATAGCTTCACGGTCGTCAGTTTTGTTATTTTGTTAGTTCGTGATTAGTTTTTCGTTTCTTGTTTGTGTTTTCTCTCTTCTTAAAATAAAGAAGATGTATTTTGCACACGCTGCGCCTTGGTCCAATCTCTCACAGCAAGACGATCGTGACAATATGTGGGACTAATCTATGCCCTATGAAGTGCACTATTTTTGACTTGGGCCAGTAGAGCTTTGGTCATATGGTCATAAGTAGTGCACTATATAGGGACAAGGGTGCCATTTGGGATGCAGTCATGGATGTCATTGGAGTGATCAATAGTTCCAAATGTGTTCCAATAAATCAGAAAACCTAATATGATCAAAGGAATAAAATACATATACCATACAATTTCCTATAATAAAAGGTCTTTGACTAGCACAGCCATAAAGAGATTACAACGACATCCTTTATCCATGCAGTGACAGCTAACCCGGACACAGCCTTGATGCTCCTGTAAGGATGTGTCACATAACCAAGACATGATGAAGGTGAAGACATTACATGACCACTCAACAAAAAGCCTTACCACCCCAACCCATAGATGTGTGTGTGATGTAAAGCACTAGGCTGTCCTGTGAGCAGCAGTTGGGTACGGATGGTAAGGCTTTGGGGAGGGAGCGGATATGGCACCGTTCATAAATCACGGTCTAGGATTAACGCCAATAAACATTCATCTCCTTAAAACTCTTAAAGCAATATTGCAAAGCCCCTGGATTAGGGCACAGCATGCCCTTAATAATTGTTGGGACATAAGAGTCACTTCTTCAAAAGACTTCAATTAAACAAGATATACCGCCTGTCAACGATTCACTGGTATTTATCAAATTCATTAGGTTCAAACGTAACACTGAAAAACATTCACATAATGTGGCTGTTTGACAAGGGATTACTTCCCCCAATGAACCATACAGCAAATGTATGGTAGGAATTTTTTGGAATGACAGCCTTGAAGATTTAACAAGGCCTGAGCAATTACCGTCATCAACGTTAGAAGACCATTGACTGACAGGCCTTTAAAAGTGTAAACATGACAATATGTACTACTTGACAATAATCTGTGTCAGGTTAAACTATTAACCAGTGTAACAGTCTATGGTAAATCCTCTTCATGTTTTGAATATTCCCTTATCATAAAGTACAGTACTTCCCAAATTGCTGAGTGGTAATGTCCCAGTTCACAGTGTACAGTAAATGTTGGGAAGGCCTCTAAGGACAGCAATTAGCAAGGACCCCAGTTAAGTCACTGTGTTCGACACTTGTGCGATGTGATGGACTGAAACTAACTGGAATTGAGCTGAGCTGTTTTCAGATGAATGCATGCTAATGCAGGCTAAATTCTACAGTAGTCTTTTAAGGAAAGACTATACTTTTTCACAAGTTGAAGAGAATTAAGAGAAACTTTCGAACTTGTGCAATATTTTCTAGTCCATTATCACAAATCATATATCCCAGAAGGCAAATAAAAAGCTAATGTGTGTTATTGTAAATCATTGTTATGAAACATTAATTCATGTTTCTTTATTGTTGATAATAAATGTTATGATTCTTACATTTTACAAGAGTATAGACAGAAATAAACAATATGTATTTTACTGAGCACCATTTTATGCGTTCAATATTCATGGATAGTTTGATATTTGAATTTCATTAGCTTGTTATGAAATAATCTTTCACAAAATGACATTACATTTGGAATTCTCAGGATTATTGCTAACCAGAGTTTTTATACACACTGTCACGTTGTATAAATGATTGGAGACAGGCGCAGGAATACGTAATAGGGGGTGTTAATACACCCAAAAAAACAACATGCCATGAAAAGGCACAGGGACAAAGCCCAAAACAAACATGTATACAAAAACACAGGGATGTAACCCAAACAAAAGAGCGAGGTAAAACCTTTAATAAATACACGGGGCGAGACCTGTAATAAAAATTCACAACAATACACGGGACGAAACCCGTAATAAGTGTACAATACAGGCAGCACGAAAGCTGAAATAACAAAGCACAGGTACTCACAGACCAACGGACATGGGAACAATAACCGACAAAATATATATACAATTACTAATCAGGGGGAATGGGAACCAGGTGTGCGTAATGAAACAGTTCAGTGACGCCTAGAGGCTGGTGACGTAGACCTCCGGAGCTGGTGCAGCAGTGATGGTTGTCCTTCTGGAAGGTTCCCCCATCTCCATAGAGGAACTCACCTCCCTGACCAAGGCCAGCTCTATTTTATTTATTTATTTATTTCACCTTTATTTAACCAGGTAGGCAAGTTGAGAACACGTTCTCATTTACAATTGCGACCTGGCCAAGATAAAGCAAAGCAGTTCGACACATACAACAACACATAGTTACACATGGAGTAAAACAAACATACAGTCAATAATACAGTGAAAAATAAGTCTATATACAATGTGAGCAAGTGAGGTGAGATAAGGGAGGTGAAGGCAAACAAAATATATATATAAATAAATAAAAATATAAAAAAGGCCATGGTGGCGAAGTAAATACAATATAGCAAGTAAAAACACTGGAATGGTTGGTTTGCAGTGGAAGAATGTTCAAAGTAGAGATAGAAATAATGGGGTGCAAAGGAGCAAAATAAATAAATAAATACAGTAGGTAAAGAGGTAGTTGCTTGGGCTAAATTATAGATGGGCTATGTACAGGTGCAGTAATCTATGAGCTGCTCTGACAGCTGGTGCTTAAAGCTAATGAGGGAGATAAGTGTTTCCAGTTTCAGAGATTTTTGTAGTTCGTTCCAGTCATTGGCAGCAGAGAACTGGAAGGAGAGGCGGCCACAGGTAGGTGCTGCTATGGTGACCAGCGAGCTGAGATAAGGGGGGACTTTACCTAGCAGGGTCTTGTAGATGACCTGGAGCCAGTGGGTTTGGCGACGAGTATGAAGCGAGGGCCAGCCAACGAGAGTGTACAGGTCGCAGTGGTGGGTAGTATATGGGGCTTTGGTGACAAAACGGATGGCACTGTGATAGACTGCATCCAATTTATTGAGTAGGGTTTTGGAGGCTATTTTGTAAATGACATCACCGAAGTCGAGGATTGGTAGGATGGTCAGTTTTACAAGGGTATGTTTGGCAGCATGAGTGAAGGATGCTTTGTTGCGAAATAGGTTTAACTTTGGATTGGAGATGTTTGATGTGAGTCTGGAAGGAGAGTTTACAGTCTAACCAGACACCTAGGTATTTGTAGTTGTCCACATATTCTAAGTCAGAGCCGTCCAGAGTAGTGATGTTGGACAGGCGGGCAGGTGCAGGCAGCGATCGGTTGAAGAGCATGCATTTAGTTTTACTTGTATTTAAGAGCAATTGGAGGCCACGGAAGGAGAGTTGTATGGCATTGAAGCTCGCCTGGAGGGTTGTTAACACAGTGTCAAAAGAAGGGCCAGAAATATACAGAATAGTGTCGTCTGCGTAGAGGTGGATCAGAGACTCACCAGCAGCAAGAGCGACATCATTGATGTATACAGAGAAGAGAGTCGGTCCAAGAATTGAACCCTGTGGCTCCCCCATAGAGACTGCCAGAGGCCCGGACAACAGACCCTCCGATTTGACACACTGAACTCGATCAGAGAAGTAGTTGGTGAACCAGGCGAGGCAATCGTTAGAGAAACCAAGGCTGTCGAGATCTGCCGATGAGGATGTGGTGATTGACAGAGTCAAAAGCCTTGGCCAGGTCAATGAATACGGCTGCACAGTATTGTTTCTTATCGATGGCGGTTGAGATATCGTTTATGACCTTGAGCGTGGCTGAGGTGCACCCATGACCAGCTCTGAAACCAGATTGCATAGCAGAGAAGGTATGGTGGGATTCGAAATGGTCGGTAATCTGTTTGTTGACTTGGCTTTCGAAGACCTTAGAAAGGCAGGGTTGGATAGATATAGGTCTGTAGCTGTTTGGGTCAAGAGTGTCCCCCCCTATGAAGAGGGGGATGACCGCAGCTGCTTTCCAATCTTTGGGAATCTCAGACGACACGAAAGAGAGGTTGAAAAGGCTGGTAATAGGGGTGGCAACAATTTCAGCAGATAGTTTTAGAAAGAAAGGGTCCAGATTATCTAGCCCGGCTGATTTGTAAGGGTCCAGATTTTGCAGCTCTTTCAGAACATCAGCTGACTGTATTTGGGAGAAAGAGAAATGTGGAAGGCTTGGGCGAGTAGCTGAGGGGAGGGCAGTGCTGTTGACCGGGGTAGGGGTAGCCAGGTGGAAAGCATGGCCAGCCGTAGAAAAATGCTTATTGAAGTTCTCAATTATAGTGGATTTGTCGGTGGTGACAGTGTTTCCTATCTTCAGTGCAGTTGGAAGCTGGGAGGAGGTGTTCTTATTCTCCATGGACTTTACAGTGTCCCAGAACTTTTTTGAGTTCGTGTTGCAGGAAGCAAATTTCTGCTTGAAAAAGCTAGCCTTGGCTTTTCTAACTGCCTGTGTATATTGGTTTCTAGCTTCCCTGAAAAGTTGCATATCACGGGGGCTGTTCGATGCTAATGCAGAACGCCATAGGATGTCTAGGAAGAGTGTTGGTGGTTACAAACGTTTTCCATTTAAAAATGATGGAATCGACTGTGTTCTTGCGGACCTTCAGTGCCGCAGACATTTTTAAGTACCCATCCCCAGACCTTTGACTCGACACAATCTTGTCTCTGCGCTTTACGAACAATTCCTTTGGCCTCATGGCTTGGTTTTTGCTCTGACATGCACTGTCAACTGTGGGACCTTATATAGACAGGTGTGTGCCTTTCCAAATTATGTCCAATCAATTGAATTTACCACTGTAACGGTTTCTCTCCTCCTCTTCGTCTGAAGAGGAGGAGTAGGGATCAGACCAAAATGCAGCGGGTTGTGAATACATAATGAATTTATTTAAAGATGAAGACGAACACGAAAAACACTTGGAAAATTACAAAACAACAAAACGACGTAGACTGACCTAAAACATGAGAACTTACAAATACACGAAGAACGCACGAACAGGTACAGACTACAAACCAACGCTACAGTCCCGTGTGGTACGAACATACATACAGACACGGAAGACAACCACCCACAAACAAACAGTGTGAACAACCTACCTTAATATGGTTCTCAATCAGAGGAAACGTAAAACACCTGCCTCTAATTGAGAACCATATCAGGCAACACATTAAACCCAACATAGAAACACAATACATAGAATGCCCACCCAGCTCACGTCCTGACCAACAAAACAAAGGATTAACACAAAAACTAGGGTCAGAACGTGACAACCACAGGTGGACTCCAATCAAGTTGTAGAAACATTTCAAGGATGATCAACGGAAACCGGATACACCTGAGCTAAATGTTGAGTCTCATAGCTAAGGGTCTGAATACTTAGGTAAGAGGTATTTCATTTTCTTTTTAAATAATACATTTGCTAACATTTCAAAAAATCTGTTTTCGCTTCGTCATTATGTGGTATTGTGTGTAGATTGATGAGGATAAACATTTAATATAATACATTTTAGAATAGGCTGTAACGTAACAAATTGGGTAAAAAGTCAAGGGGTCTGAATACTTTCCACAACATAATTAGATGACAAAGACCATGTTAGTCTATACCTTTTGTTTATGAAGCATGTGACAAATAAAATGTGTGAACAGAGAACATATTGCAGCAAATGGCTTCTCATAAATATATCTCTTTTATTTTACCTGAACTACACTATTACTAAGGCTTTTAATTGACATTAAATTGCATTATATTATTTGCCATAGATTTCATGTAAATCCTAATCGAGCTGATATGTTTACAACTTGTTTTTCAAAAACGGAATGTACAAAGGCCAAAGAGAATCTACAATTTGCCAAAATGTTTAATAAAATTCATATTTTGAATGATCTTGGAATATACTGTAGGCTTCGGTTGATGAGGAATTGCAAATGTTCGCAGTGCTGGAGTGAAATTAATACATTCCAACATCAAAAGCAACATAACTATTCACGTTTTCTATTACTCTTGAGTAAGAAAAGTTGTTTGATGTAGAGGTCTGAGTGATATAGTGTAATAATTCCTGTGTGTAGCTGGTGTAGAGAAGTAAGGTGCAGGACAGCAGATATGAGTAATAAACGTATTTACTCAAGATACCACAAATACAACACAAAATATACGAGCCCACAATAACGGACCGTATTACAACAAACAATCACTCACAAACTAACATGGGGGAACAGTGTCACAATTCCAAAAGTGAAGGAGTCAGGCGCAGAGAGCAGGGTAGTTCAGAAAAGGACATGGATTTAATATTCCAAAAATATCAGCGAGATGGTCACGCCACACACACAAGGGCGCGTAAAGTCCCAGTCCAAAACAAACAGGACTAAACCGAATAGGAACAGACACCACAGGAATGAAACAAAACACCACAAACAGAAAATCAAGCCCGCACAAAAGTCGGCGGGCCAACTGGGTTTAAATAGCCCACAATCAAACCTAAACACAAAACAGGTGCAACAAATCAGACAAAACTAAATGAAACAGAAAAGGGGATCGGTGGCAGCTAGTAGGCCGGAGACGACAACCGCCGAGCGCCGCCCGAACGGGAAGAGGCACCATCCTCGGCGGGATTCGTGACAGAGGGTTAAATAATGAACAAGTAATTGGGGAATTGAAACCAGGTGTGTAAGACAAAGACAAAACAAATGGAAAATGAAAAGTGGATCGGCGATGGCTAGAAGGCCGGCGACGTCGACCGCCGAACGCCGCCCGAACAAGGAGAGGGACCGACTTCGGCGGAAGTTGTGACATATAGTTAACTTCTTATGGCTGCAAGGGGCAGTATTGAGTAGCCAGTTAAATTGTGCCCATTTCAAACGGCCTCGTACTCAATTCTTGCTCGTACAATATGCATATTATTATTACTATTGGATAGAAAACTCTCTCTAGTTTCTAAAACCGTTTGAATTATTTCTCTGAGTGAAACAGAACTCATTCTGCAGCACATTTCCTGACCAGGAAGTGGAATGTCAGAAATCGATGCTCTGTTCAACTTCCTGCCTATACATGGGCATGATACGTAAGAGTCTACGTACACGTCATACACCTTCCCCTGGTTGTCAAGAGGCGGTGAGAGAAGAAATTTCATGTTTATCTTGGTCTGAGGTGGAATTAAAGCTCTTTGTATGACGTGACCGTCCATTTCCTGTTTCTGGAGCGCGCGAAAGGGGACATGGATTTGCCTTCTGTTTAGCTGTCGTTATGGACGACTAACATCTCCGGTTTAGATTTTATTTGATACATGTGACCATATCATCGTAAAGTATGTTTTTTCAATATAGTTTAATCAGATTATTGAAATTTTTTCGGGAGTTTTGCCGTGTTCCGTTCTCTGACTTTGTTGACGTTGGAGAGATCCGTGCCACTTGGCAAGTGCCCATGCTAAATCAAGAGGGAAATTTGCCGTTCCAGATCCAAACAACGACTGTTCTGGACAAAGGACACCTTGTCCAACATTCTGACGGAAGATCACCAAAAGTAAGAAACATTTTATGATGCTATTTCTAATATCTGTCGTGCATGTGAACTGGTCGTCGGCGCCCAAGTGTTTCTGGCTATTGTGGCTACGCTAATATAACGCTATATTGTGTTTTCGCTGTAAAACACTTGATAAATCGGAAATATTGTCTGGAATCACAAGATGCCTGTCTTTCAATTGCTGTACACTATGTATTTTTCAGAAATGTTTTATGATGAGTATTTAGTTATTTGGCGTTGGTGTCTGTAATTTTTCTGTCTGCTTTCGGTGCAATTTCTGACTGTAGCTGCAATGTAAACTATGATTTATACCTGAAATATGCACATTTTTCTAACAAAACATATGCTATACAATAAATATGTTATCAGACTGTCATCTGATGAAGTTGTTTCTTGGTTAGTGGCTATTTATATCTTTATTTGGTCGAATTTGTGATAGCTACTGATGGAGTAAAAAACTGATGGAGTAAGAAAAGTGGTGTCTTTTGCTAACGTGGTTAGCTAATAGATTTACATAGTGTCTTCCCTGTAAAACATTTTAAAAATCGGACATGTTGGCTTGATTCACAAGATGTGTACCTTTTATATGCTGTATTGGACTTGTTAATGTGTGAAAGTTAAATATTTAAAAAAAATATCTTTTGAATTTCGCGCCCTGCACTTTGAGCTGGCTGTTGTCATAAGTGTACCGACGTCGGGCTGCACCCCAAACAGGTTAACTACTTTTCTCACATTTGTGTCTTTCGTCTTAAATTTGCTTTGTAGGTTTAGCAGAAGGAAGTGGAATCAGTTAGTGTATTGAATTCCATATGTCCAGTTGAGATACTGGTCTAAAAGGCCTCTCGCAATCTGTAACATTTTCTCTAGTTAATAATTGCATTTCTTAGCCTAAGCCCTGCAGCAACTAGAAAAGTTTTCAATTTTGACCTCTATTTTCTGGGCTTAGAGTCTTACTCCTTCATCTGTGCAGTTTGGCAATTTTTTCTTCCTCTTAGTATAATATGAGAGATATGTGATGGTCAAGGTGTTTTTGTACGGTTGTGTGACGTGTGTTGTTGAGGTAAAGTAACCTCGTTGAAAAAAAGGTGCAATTCATTTTCTTTTTACATTAAATTGCAAGAAATGTTCTCTGTGATGCCCAAATATAGGAATGTATTATGAGTTGATGGTAGCCATTGAGTAAAAGTAAGCATGCATTGTGTGTGTTGGGTGTAGTGCAATCTCAAAATCTTCAACAAAGAAAGCTTTTATGAATTGCCAATGAAACGCTGTTAAAGGCCACACTGAAGCGTTGAGAAAAGAATGTCATGGTGTAATCATCAGAGAAGATAATTCAATAAGGCAGAGTGATCATCAAGACAGTCTAAAACCACTGTGAAAATGTATACAGGAGAAAGTCAACAACATCAACATGTAGGTAGAAAGTAATAACACCAGAGTAAACCAAGGTAAAAGAAGACCAATGGACAAATATGTACCTAGAGTATAAAATAAAATTGTGCAGAATTATGTCTTTCTGATAGCACAAACATGTTTTATAGACAACCAAATGTAAAGGTATTTTTTTAAATAGTTTGCCCATGGTGCTGAGCATTGTGAGCATACTGCATGTGTAGGTTTATAATGCAGTTATTTTGGAATGGTTTGTTTTCATTTTATATCCATACTCCAGTGGAAATTGAGACAGGGTTATTCCTGAGGCTGTGCAGTGGACCCCATACAAGATGTTACCACACAGAACTAGACTTCTGACAGAAATGGGCAAACCGTTTAGCTAGACAGATGGCTGTAATTGAAAGTTACTGGCCAGTTAAGTGAGAGAGTCATTGAACCTTGAGTTTGCAGTGGACAAACATAAGCAGGTGTTGTAATAAAAAATAAATAAATTTAGTTCATGCAATTTTTACAGCTTGCTAACTTAACGGAAACTCCACGGGCTAAATCTGTGGAAGACTCCTGCTTGGGTGACTAGCCTGCCATAGATGAGCCTTTTAACAGTGCTCACTGATGTACGAACACATTAAGTCAGACCAGAAGACAGTCCATTTATATTTGATGTGCTGTCTCTTTCCGGCTTCATTTCCCAAAAATATTTACACGCTTTTCTGTCTCATTATTGTGATCGTTTCTCCCTTGCGGGAGTGTGTGTCACGGGGCTGTGCTCGCGTGGTGGCCGGCGGTGCCATTAGCCAAGCAGCGAGGGGTCTTGGAAGTTGGACACCAGCTGGTTCCCTCCCTGCCTTGCCAGACCCTTACACACGCTCTCAGTGTCTGCATCCCAAATGGCACCCTATTCCTTATGCCGTGTATTACTTTTGACTACTTCTGACCAGGGCCAGTAGGGCCCTATATACTATACACGGAATATGAATACTATATACGGAATAGGGTGCCATTTGGGACGCAACCTTAGCCTCTCCCTGCAGGGCACTCCACAGCAGGTCCCCCCTAGTAGGTAGCACTGGTCTACTGGGATAATTGAGGTAACCCCCTCTAGCTAATGGAAGCCGGTTAATGTTCATCCTGCATTACGATCATTATTTCAAGAGATCCCCCCCCCCTTACCCCCAAACAACAAATAAAAAGATAAACAACAATATGTTTGTGTGGTGCTAATGAGGTGCATACTGAGTGTTGGAGGAGCTGATGTTGGTTTGAGATGTGGTGTTGTTTTCTTATGCAAAATTAAGTGAAAATGAGGCATAGTTATTTGGCTCAAGGGATGCATTAAGAAGAAGCTTGAATGGTGTGTAGATCTACAGTACCAACATACAGTTTCTAAATTAAATCTTACAATTAACTATTCATTTATTATGTCTACAATCTTTACTTTTACAAACTCTTTAAAAGCCAGGAACATGCCAACTCCAATCTATTTAAGATCAGATAAATGTTATAGGTCTCTGATATAAACATGTTCCAATAATAAAGTAAACATTACCATTATATTTTGGATTACAGAGATTTCATGAATTATGATGATCTTCTTGTATGCAAACCTCATCATTAAATCTCAGATATATTATCATAATGTGTAATGATTTAATCTTCACCAGACACCAGGTCTGCTCAGCTATCAAAGGGAAGCTTCCAGACACTTTAGATACACCTGATCAAATAAACCGTATGTTGCTATCGCATCTTCAGATCGCTATGGTAGTGGCTTACAGGATATTACATATTTTTGCCGTTTACTAAGTTCTGGGATACAAAGAGAGAGCTGAGAATGTTTCGGGGTATTTCTTGAAAATAAAGGAGAGCCGCACACTCTAGGAGCTCAGATGCAAAAATGTAATGTCCAACGTTTCGACAGCCAAGCTGTCTTCATCAGGGTATGATCAAACACTGCGGTATGACTCCTTTATATAGTGTCAAAAGACACAGGTGTCTGTAATCATGGCCAAGTGTGGCCTAATATCATTGGTTAATTATCAAATATTAAAATGGCATACAAAGAACAGCATACAAAAAAACAAATGGATAGCATACGATCATAGATTCATTTTAGACTACACAAGCTTACAAACAATTATAATGGCAAAGTCACAATAATCACAAGAATGGCTTCAGATCAAAGTCTACGTTGAGACTGAAGGGAGCAAGGGTCTTTAAATTAAAGATCCAGGCAGTCTCTCGTCTTAACAATAAATTATCAAGGTCACCCCCTCTCCTAGGGAGGGTGACATGTTCGATGCCAGGCTAACGTAGAGACGGAATCAGGGTATATCTTAACATCAGAGACTTTTAGTAGCTAGGCCTTTACCTCATGTTGATGCAGATGTTGGTTCTGTCGCTGGTCACAGTTGCTTTACCCAAAAAAGCAACACGCGTGGTACCTCATTCATCATTGAAATGTCCTTCAGCACTTTCCTATTAGCAACTGTCAGCTGGCTTGCTCTCATTATTACATCATCATAAGGGTGTCATCTTTGAACTTCATCAAAATAATTGGCAACATTCGTCAGAGTGAGGGTGGCCTGACTACAAGTCTGTGTTTGTGTGGATATACGGCCATCTTTAAAAAGACCAGTAGTACATTTGGTGTGGAGCAAAGCAGTCATCCAACATCAGGCTGACCTAGTAAAGCCTGCGTCTGAGCTTGAACAGCTGAACATCTCACTGGTCTCCTTTGCTTTCTCAGAGAGAAAATGAAATAAATATAAGATGCTAAGATATTTTGTGCCGCAAAATGTCAATTTTGCTGGAATATATAGATGGAAATTACATGACGACATGACAAAACTGTATATGACAATTCTTATGGACTCCAGTCAGCAATAAACTGTTACTATCGGAGCAGCGTCAGTCAACAATGGTTTTCATTTTTTATCCTTTATATAACTATGCAAGTCAGTTAAGAACAAATTCTCATTTTCAATGATGGCCTTGGAACAGCTGGTTAACTGCCTTGTTCAGGGGCAGAAAGACAGATTTTTACCCTGTCAGCTCAGGGATTCGATCTAGCAACCTTTCGGTTGCTGGCCTAAACGCTCTAACCACTAGGCTACCTGTCACCCCTTCAGTACTAATGCCGCCCTTTCAATACACATAGAAAGTGATGAGAGAGGGAGCAATCATTGTACTGCAAGGCTTTGTGGATCTCTGTAACCAAGTTTATAGTGACAGGGTGCACTGGAGTGCAAGGGGGCAGTAAGGGGGGAGCCTGAGGGCACTCACAGAGTCCATTTAGATATTGCCACCCGTAACCGAAAAACGTTTGTGCTTTCAAAGAAGGATAAATAATACATGTGTTTTGAATAAAAGCAGACTGTCGGTAAGTAGACTTATGAAAGGGGTGAACCAAATGAAATGCACACATAGAAAAACGCTTAACGCATCGCATAAAACTGGAGAAGCCCCCGTCTATGTCCTTCCTAAGGGAGGAGAGGAGGGGGAGGAAGTGTATGGGGGGACGTCGTTAAAAAATAGAAGTGATTTGTTTTCTTCAGATGGAACCTCATCTTTGTTGATATAGGTCGTGAATCTAAAGTGCATTCTGTAGCCGTTACCAGACTGGTTTCCCTCCTTCTAATGCATCTTCTCCTATAACCCCAGGCTTCTTTCTTTTCAATTTAATGGGTGATATATCACTCCATCTCACTAGACTTATCTCAAAATGTAAAGTAAATGTATGCCTGGAAATGGATACAATTGGATACTATGTGAAAAACGTTCCAAAGACATACATTATTAATCTTCTCAATGCCCATTTTATGTTATCTGCATTCAGAGGATCACCTACTAGTATCTGCATTCCAAATTGTACATTTGCCATTCAAATCAAATCACATTTTATTAGTCACATGCACCGAATACACCAGGTGTAGAAATTACAGTGAAATGCTTACTTACATGCCCCTAACCAACAAGTGCAGTTTAAAAAAATATGGATAAGAATAAGAAATAAAAATAACAAGTAATTAAAGAGCAGCAGTAAAATAACAATAGCGAGACTATATACAGGGGGTTACCGGTACAGAGTAAATGTGCGGGGGCACCGGTTAGTTGAGGTAATATGTGCATATAGGTTCTCCACACAGGGCATCTGAACACACAAAATACATTTAGATGACTTTCATTACATTTTGGGTGTTTTATTTAACTGTTGTACACCTGTGGTGTTCCCGGTCAAAAATGACTGGTCATTAAAAATGAATGGGTGAGACTACAATTAGTGTATAAAATTGAGTTCAGGCACATGCCCATTCATCAGATGGACACACTTCCTCTCCTAGACTCCCACATGCATGTGTGTTTGAGCACACACACACACACACCTCACTCACCTTCTTGGTTTACATTCCAACCCCCACGGGAACCTTTCCCCAATAGAATATGTCCTCACGGGAACCACAACTGTTGGCATTCTCACAAACAATCGCAACATTGTTTCAGTAATATACACTGCTCAAAAAAATAAAGGGAACACTAAAATAACACATCCTAGATCTGAATGAATGAAATATTCTTATTAAATACTTTTTTCTTTACATAGTTGAATGTGCTGACAACAAAATCACACAAAAATGATCAATGGAAATCAAATTTATCAACCCATGGAGGTCTGGATTTGGAGTCACACTCAAAATTAAAGTGGAAAACCACACTACAGGCTGATCCAACTTTGATGTAATGTCCTTAAAACAAGTCAAAATGAGGCTCAGTAGTGTGTGTGGCCTCCACGTGCCTGTATGACCTCCCTACAACGCCTGGGCATGTTCCTGATGAGGTGGCGGATGGTCTCCTGAGCGATCTCCTCCCAGACCTGGACTAAAGCATCCGCCAACTCCTGGACAGTCTGTGGTGCAACGTGGCGTTGGTGGATGGAGCGAGACATGATGTCCCAGATGTGCTCAATTGGATTCAGGTCTGGGGAGCGGGCGGGCCAGTCCATAGCATCAATGCCTTCCTCTTGCAGGAACTGCTGACACACTCCAGGCACATGAGGTCTAGCATTGTCTTGCATTAGGAGGAACCCAGGGCCAACCGCACCAGCATATGGTCTCACAAGGGGTCTGAGGATCTCATCTCGGTACCTAATGGCAGTCAGGCTACCTCTGGCGAGCACATGGAGGGCTGTGCGGCCCCCCAAAGAAATGCCACCCCACACCATGACTGACCCACCGCCAAACCGGTCATGCTGGAGGATGTTGCAGGCAGCAGAACGTTCTACACGGCGTCTCCAGACTCTGTCACGTCTGTCACGTGCTCAGTGTGAACCTGCTTTCATCTGTGAACAGCACAGGGCGCCAATGGCGAATTTGCCAATCTTGGTGTTCTCTGGCAAATGCCAAACGTCCTGCACGGTGTTGGGCTGTAAGCACAACCCCCACCTGTGGACGTCGGGCCCTCATACCACCCTCATGGAGTCTGTTTCTGACTGTTTGAGCAGACACATGCACATTTGTGGCCTGCTGGAGGTCATTTTGCAGGGCTCTGGCAGTGCTCCTCCTTGCACAAAGGCGGAGGTAGCGGTCCTGCTGCTAGGTTGTTGCCCTCCTACGGCCTCCTCCACGTCTCCTGATGTACTGGCCTGTCTCCTGGTAGCGCCTCCATGCTCTGGACACTACGCTGACAGACACAGCAAACCTTCTTGCCACAGCTCGCATTGATGTGCCATCCTGGATGAGCTGCACTACCTGAGCCACTTGTGTGGGTTGTAGACTCCGTCTCATGCTACCACTAGAGTGAAAGCACCGCCAGCATTCAAAAGTGACCAAAACATCAGCCAGGAGGCATAGGAACTGAGAAGTGGTCTGTGGTCACCACCTGCAGAACCACTCCTTTATTGGGGGTGTCTTGCTAATTGCCTATAATTTCCACCTTTTGTCTATTCCATTTGCACAACAGCATGTGAAATTTATTGTCAATCAGTGTTGCTTCCTAAGTGGACAGTTTGATTTCACAGAAGTGTGATTGACTTGGAGTTACATTGTGTTGTTTAAGTGTTCCCTTTATTTTTTTGAGCAGTGTATAAACATTTTCTCGCAGCTCTAGTATATAAAGCTTTTTTGAGGCCTTGCTCACAATTAATTCTGTGGTTCACAATGACCAAACGATATACTGTATGTGAGGCTCTTGATCGTATCTTTGATCATGACACTGGTGAGGAGGAGAGAGTCCGTGTTAAACTTTGATAAAAAGTAGTCTGTGATAAATAGCACAATATGTTTCATTTGAGTATTTGTTATAGTCAAAATAATCCATACATTATGTTTGTTTTACTCAAAAATTAGTTGTATGAGCTCAGGTCAATGAGGCCTACAGGCCATAAATAGCAAATAGAAGTTCAAAACTTCTAATGTTCACAAGAACTTAAGTTGATAAAAAGATCTAACAAAACATTAGGTTATAATATATGTATCATTATGGATTTATAATCAGCTATAATGGGGAGGTCATTTTGGACCGGGAACACAGAATGAATGAACATAAAACAAACACAACAGGATGGTTAAAGTTACTATGCATAGATGATAACAACAGAGAGTAGCAGCGGTGTAAAATAGGGGATATGGGTGGGGGGTGCAAATATTCTGGGTAGCCATTTGATTAGGTATTCAGGAGTCTTATGGCTTGGGGGTAGAACCTCTTGGACTTAAACTTGGCGCTCCGGTACCGCTTGCCGTAGAGTAGCAGAGTGAACAGTCTATGACTGAGGTGGCTGGAGTGTTTAACCATTTTAGGGCCATCCTCTGACACTGCCTGGCATAGACATCCCGGATTGTAGGAAGCTTGGCCCCAGCGATGTACAGGGCCGTTCGCACTACCCTCAGTAGTGCCTTGCGGTCGGAGGCCCAGCAGTTGCCATACCAGGCAGTGACACAACCGGTCAGGATGCTTCGATGGTGCAGCTGTAGAACCTTTTTAGGATCTGAGGACCCATGCCAAATCTTTTCAGTCTCCTGAAGGGGAATAGCTTTTGTTGTGTCCTCTTCACGACTGTCTTGGTGTGCTTCGAACTGTTAGTTTGTTGGTGATATGGACACCAAGGCACTTGAAGCTTTAAACCTGCTCTAATGCAGCCCCATTGATGAAAATGGGGGTATGCTTGTTCCTCTTTTTCTTGTAGTCCACAATCATTTCATTTGTCTTCATCACACTGAGGGAGAGATTGTTGTCCTGGCACCACACGGCCAGGTCTCTGACCTCCCTATAGGCTGTCTCGTCGTTGTCGGTTATCAGGCCTACCACTGTTGTGTCATCGGCAAACTTAATGATGGTGCTGGAGTCGTGCCTGGCCGCGGAGTTGGGAGTGAACAGGGAGTACATGAAGGGACTGAGCACACACCCCTGAAGGACCCCTTTGTTGAGGATCAGCATGGCGGATTTGTTGTTACCTACCCTTACCACCTGGGGGCGGCCGATCAGGAAGTCCAGGATCCAGTTGCAGAGGGAGGTGTTTAGTCCCAGGGTCCTTAGCTTATTGATGAGCTTGGAGCGCATTATGGTGTTGAACGTTGAGCTGTAGTCAATGAATAGCATTCTCACATAGGTGTTCCTTTTGTCCAGGTGGGAAAGGGCAGTGTGGAGTGCAATAGAGTTTGCTTTATCTATGGATCTGTTGGGGCAGTATGCAAATTGGAGTGGGTCTAGTGTTTCTGGGATAATGGTGTTGATGTGAGCCATGTCCAGCCTTTCAAAGCATTTCATGGCTACAGACGTGAGTGCTACAGGTCGGTTGTCATTTAGGCAGGGTACCTTAGTGTTCTTGGGCACAGACACTATGGTGGTCTGCTTGAAACATGTTGGTATTACAGACTCAGGCAGGGAGAGGTTGAAAATATCAGTGAAGACACTTGCCAGTTAGTCAGCGCATGCTCACAGTACACGTCCTGATAATCTGTCTGGCCCTGCGGCCTTGTAAATGCTGACCTGTTTAAAGGTCTTACTCACAATGGCTACGGAGAGTGTGATCACACAGTATTCCGGAACAGCTGGTACTTTCATGCATGTTTCATTTTTTTTTGCCTCGAAGCGAGCATAGAAGTATTTTAGCTCATCTGGTAGGCTCATGTCACTGGGCAGCTCTCGGCTGTGCTTCCCTTTGTAGTCTGTAATGGTTTGCAGGCCCTGCCACATCTGAGGAGCATCAGAGCCTGTGTAGTACGATTCGATCTTAGTCCTGTATTGATGCTTTGCCTGTTTGATGGTTCATCGAAGGGCATAGCGGGATTTCTTATAAGCTTCTGGGTTAGAGTCCCGCTCCACCCTTTAGCTCAGTGCGAATGTTGCCTGTAATCTATGGCTTCTGGTTGGGGTATGTACGTACGGTTACTGTGGGGATGACGTCATCAATGTACTTATTGATGAAGCCAATGACTGATGTGGTATACTTCTCAATGCCATCGGAGGAATCCCGGAATATATTCCAGTCTGTGCTAGCAAAACAGTACTGAAGCTTAGCATCTGCTTCATCTGATCACTTTTTTATTGATCTAGTCACTGGTGCTTCCTGCTTAAAATTTTTGCTTGTAAGCGGGAATCAGGAGGATAGAATTATGGTCAGATTTGCCAAATGGAGGGCGAGGGAGAGCTTTGTATGCGTCTCTCTGTGTGGAGTAAAGGTGGTCCAGAGTTTTTTTTCCTCTGGTTGCACAATTAACATGCTGAAAGAAATTTGGTCAAACAGATTTAAGTTTCCCTGCATTAACCTGTTTGGGCTGCAGGGGGCGTATTGAGTAGCCAGATAAAATGTGCCCATTTCAAACGGCCTCGTACTCAATTCTTGCTCGTACAATATGCATATTATTATTACTATTGGATAGAAAACACTCTCTAGTTTCTAAAACCGTTTGAATTATTTCTCTGAGTGAAACAGAAGTCATTCTGCAGCACACTTCCTGACCAGGAAGTGGAATGTCTGAAACCGAGGCTCTCTTCTACTCCCTGCCTATACATGGGCATGATACGTAAGAGTCTACGTGCACTTCATACACCTTCCCCTGGGTGTCAAGAGGCGGTGAGAGAAGAAATTTCGTGTTTATCTTGGTCTGAGGTGGAATAACAGCTCTTTGTATGACGTGACCGTTCATTTTCTGTTTTCTGGAGCGCGCGAAAGGGACATGGATTTGCCTTCTGTTTAGCTGTCATTATGGACGACTAATATCCCCGGCTATGATTTTATTTGATACATGTGACCATATCATCGTAAAGTATGTTTTTTCAATATAGTTTCATCGGATTATTGAAAATTTTTCGGGAGTTTTGCCGTGTTCCGTTCTCTTCCGTTTGTTGACTTGGAGAGCTTTGTGCCACTTGGCAAGTGTGCGTGCTAAATCGAGAGGGAAAATGAACGTTCTGAATCCAAACAATGACTGTTCTTGACAAAGGACACCTTGTCCAACATTCTGACGGAAGATCACCAAAAGTAAGAAACATTTTATGATGCTAATTCATATATCTGTCGTGCATGTGAATTAGTCGTGGGCGCCCAACTTTGGGGTACTCAGCTATACCGAAGCTGGATGTCGTAATGAAGTTATTTTTTAGAATTCTAACACTGCGATTTCATTAAGAACTAATGGATCTATCATTTCCTATACAACATGTATTTTTTACTTATGTTTATGAATAGCTATTTGGTCAGAATATGTGTCAGAAAAATATCGTTGCTGTTTAGACGTTGTGGGAAAAAGATGCTACGTTAGCACAATGTGTAACCACTGACTTCAGCTCTAAATATGCACATTTTCGAACAAAACATAAGTGTATGTATAACCTGATGTTATAGGACTGTCATCTGATGAAGAAAATCAAGGTTAGTCAAAAATTATATATCTTTTGCTTGTTTGTTACGATCGCTAACTTTTGCTAATGGGAAATTGCTTGTGTTTTTGGCTATTGTGGTACGCTAATATAACGCTCTATTGTGTTTTCGCTGTAAAACACTTGATAAATCGGAAAT
Organism: Salvelinus namaycush; assembly: GCF_016432855.1. Lineage (NCBI taxonomy): Eukaryota > Metazoa > Chordata > Actinopteri > Salmoniformes > Salmonidae > Salvelinus > Salvelinus namaycush. The sequence goes on from NC_052313.1 coordinate 32,588,346, forward strand.
ATTGTCTGGAATCACAAGATGCCTGTCTTTCAATTGCTGTACACTATGTATTTTTCAGAAATGTTTTATGATGAGTAATTAGGTATTTGACGTTGGTGTCTGTAAATATTATGGCTGCTTTCGGTGCAATTTCTGATTGTAGCTGCAATGTAAACTATGATTTATACCTGAAATATGCACATTTTTCGAACAAAACATATGCTATACAATAAATATGTTATCAGACTGTCATCTGATGAAGTTGTTTCTTGGTTAGTGGCTATTTATATCTTTATTTGGTCGAATTTGTGATAGCTACTGATGGAGTAAAAAACTGGTGGAGTAAAAAAAGTGGTGTCTTTTGCTAACGTGGTTAGCTAATAGATTTACATATTGTGTCTTCCCTGTAAAACATTTTAAAAATCGGACATGTTGGCTGGATTCACAAGATGTGTACCTTTCATATGCTGTATTGGACTTGTTAATGTGTGAAAGTTAAATATTAAAAAAAAATATCTTTTGAATTTCGCGCCCTGCACTTGAGCTGGCTGTTGTCATAAGTGTACCGACGTCGGGCTGCAGCCATAAGAAGTTAAAGTCCTCGGCTACTAGGAGCGCCGCCTCTGTTTCAACGTTTTTTTGTTCGCTTATGGCGGAATACAGCTCATTCAATGCTGTCTTAGTGCCAACCTCTGACTGTGGTGGTACTGTATGTAAACAGCTACGAAAAATACAGATGAAAATTCTCTAGGTAGATAGTGTGGTCTACAGCTTATCGTGAGATACTTTACCTCAGGCGAGCAATAGCACGAGACTTCCTTACATATTTTGCACCATCTGTTATTTACAAAAATACATAATCCGCCGCCCCTTTACTTACCAGACGGTGCTGTTCTATCCTGCCAGTGCAGCGTATAACCAGCCAGCTATATGTTGACAGTGTCATCGTTCAGCCACGACTCAATGAAGCATAAGATATTACAGTTTTGAATGTCCCATTGGTAGTTTATATTCCGCGTAGGTCATCTATTTTATTGTCCAAAGATTGCATGTTTGGTAGCGGAATGGAAGGAAGTGGGGTTTATTTGTTCGCCTTAGAATTCTCAAAAGACAGCCCGCCCTCCGGCCCCTTTTTCTCCCCGCCTCCTCTTCACGCAAATCACGGGGAAATGGGCCTGTTCCCGAGAAAGCATTATATCGTTTGCGTCGGCCTCGGCAGAATCGTTAGAGGAAAAAGAGGATTCTGCCAATCCGTGGTGATTAATCGCAGTCCTCATGTCCAGAAGTTATGTACAAAATATGTGAAGAAGTAGCTTACAAACAACGCAAATATACGAAAAAAAACACAATCAGTTGGGGCTACATAAAACGTATGCCTTCTTCTCCGGCGCCATCTTACATCAGACATGGAGATACGTTTTCCTTGAGTTAGGACACGATGAGGTAACCGAATATGACAGTCAGGACAAGTAAAACCGGAGGCATGAGTTGAAGCCTGCCACTGAGCCTCTGAGAGGAAGAGCCAAAGGGAGCATGGATGCCTCACCACCCCTGCCTCTGTTTGTTCCGTCCTCATAGGGGGCACCATATAGGTTAATGTGTGCAACAGATCTTAAATTGGTACCCAGCTTGGCTTGGCCTACCATCCTGGAGTAAGATGTAATGTCTGGATCAGGTTGTGGGCTACACAGTTGTTATTTTATTGAAGTAAAAAAAAAAATATTATCTACCACTGTACTTTGTCTAGTTGCTACTAATAGAACAAATATTCACTCAAAATACCAATATTTTCCACTTTTACATTTGCCCCAGCAATAACTGAAGTTTATAAAAAGGAGATACTCCATTTTAGACTTTCAACAATCAGGATTCAAAAGATATTTCACAAATTAAAACAAGTTTTAATATAATAAAATCTTCTGTGTCTCTATGCCTAGGTTACTATAGATAGTTAGAAATAGAGACGTGCAGCCTGCAGAGATGCTATTTAAACCAGTCTGCATGGTAGCATGCCAACACATTTACAGCATTAGTCACATCACTGCTCCTGTGTCTGACAAAAAAAACCTGCAGAAAAGAGAACAGAACACGAACCCTTTTCTCCTCTTCTTCTATTCTTCTCTCTAACAAGGGCATTTGGGACACAATCAAATAACCAACGTCTCTTTAAAATATGAAGGGGTAGGATATGTTTGGGTGTCATGCAAATGTAGAAAGGAGTCAAATCCCTGTGCTCTCACTTTATTTTGGGTGAAAGAAAGGCAAGGCAAGCAGTGTTTAGAATAAGAGGAGAGGATTGTAATGACGGGAGGCAGGGGGTGCTGGTGTTATGGTTCTGGAAGGCTATGCGTTGCATCGAGTCATATACAAAAACGTGTCCTTTATGGTGAGATTTGAGGGTCAACAAAATCTTACATACTCCCCTGAACTGTACTTATACTGTTGACTCTCTTACCTGCCATATGAAAACCTCAAGATTTGAGCTACATTTGTCACATTTTCTCCTTCATCCATAAATGGGATGCTGAATAAATAATGCCAGTTTTGCATTGTTTTTCCTCTGTTGTTTAAGGTTGGACAAATGTGTGTGTGTGTTGCATATTTATAAGAGTTTAAGGTGCTTGCTGCACACGGCAAAACATCCATAATGCTATACTCAGTGTAACCTTGGCTCCCTATGACAGGCACAAGTAAATTGTGACTAGCATATCAAATACGAAGGAAGATGCAAAGACATTCCGCAACGACACGGACACTCCCTAACTACAGCACATTGACAGTCAATTTAAGCTTGTTCCTTTTCTTCTAATATAAATGTTTTGCTGCACTGTAATACCCTTGCCAAAAGTGTCATCATCACCAAGTGTGGCCATGCCATTTTTTTAACAAAGTCAAATCAGCCTTCAAGTATATTCCTATTGGGAAATAAATGACTCTTTATGTCTGTACAACATACTTAGCCACAACAGCACAGAACAATAGCAGAGACAATGGCTTTTTGAATTGGTTGTATTGAATGGTCCAAACACACACAGGCCTCCAGTCTTATATTGTGCTGATTAACAAAAAATCAAGGGCACTTAATTAAAACTGAGCTCAATGGGAATTATCTCATGAAAACATTTGCATTCAGACATCTACACTTGAAACAATCAAGGGATTGGCAGCAGCGTCTAACACTATGGTTGTTTGGCACACAGTCTGAGGAAGGAGGAGGAGAGAGAGACAGAGACAGAGAGGGTGGGCGGGTGTTTTTTATCGCACTCACTAGAATTATTTTTTGTTTTGTTGTGTTAGATCTAAAATGCAGTTCTCAGCATGAGCTTTAAGGGTGTCCGGTGGTAAGGGTAGTCGGAACATGGTGCCTCGGTAGAAGAATAAGGAAATGCCCGCTCTGCCCATCAACCCATCCATCTGTTTTCCATTCCCATGGCGATGTGCAGAAGCACTTAACCTGCCAGTGGGGCGCTCGACGGGTGGTTCGGCACCTGAACACAGCCGCTGTCACGAGAGGGAGGTCCGCTGGGACACCACACAAAAGGCTTGGAGCATGCAAGGCCAGGCACAATCTGTCTAGCTAGGCACTTACAGGCCCGTTACAGGCAGGAGTTGTGTGCATGCTGGTATACTGCTGTGCTATACAGAGAAGTGTCAGTGACACAAATAACCTTGCGAAACACCCCCTAGTTGTTTTTCACTTCTTCCAGGCGAGTAGTTCATGTCATGCCATGACACCGCCTCAGGTAAAATAACAGTATGATGCTCTGTCACCTGATGAGATATAACGAAGAATAGGAAGAGCTAAAAGGAAATGTGTTCCATGAGCTGTTTCCTGAGCAGGTGATTTAGTTGATGATTGGTTAAAAAGATAGAGAAATACAAAGGGGAAGTGACCGTCCCAAACAACACTCTATTTCCTATTCTTGGCCAGGTCACAATTGTAAATGAGAACTTGTTCTCAACTTGCCTACCTGGTTAAATAAAGGTGAAATAAAAATGAACAAAAAAATACAGCGTTTTAGTTTTGAACAGAGTCCTATGAACCCTGGTCAAAAGTTGTAAGTGGCTTGCGAAAGTATTCACCACTTTGGTATTTTTTCCTATTTTGTTGCCTTACAACCTAGAATTAAAATAGATTTTGGGGAGTTTTGTATCATTTGATTTACACAACATGCCAACCACTTTAAAGATGCAAAATATGTTTTATTGTTAAACAAGCAAGAAATATCACAAAAAAACAGAACTTCAGCATGCATAACTATTCACCCCCCCACCCAAAGTCAATACCTTGTAGAGCCACCTTTTGCAGCAATTACAGCTGCAAGTCTCTTGGGGTATGTCTATAACTTGGCACATCTAGCGACTGGGACTTTTGCCCATTCTTCAAGGCAAAACTGCTCCAGCTCCTTCAAGTTGGATGGATTCCGTTGGTGTACAGCAATCTTCAAGTCCTACCACATATTCTCAATTGGATTGAGATCTGGGCTTTGACTAGGCCATTCCAAGATATTTAAATGGTTCCCCTTAAACCACTCAAGTGTTGCTTTAGCAGTATGCTTAGGGTCATTGTCCTGCTGGAAGGTGAACCACCTTCCTAGTCTCAAATCTCTGGAAGACTGAAACAGGTTTCCCTCAAGAATTTCCCTGTATTTAGCGCCATCCATTATTCCTTCAATTCTGACCAGAATCCCAGTCCCTTCCGATGAAAAACATCCCCCCAGCATGCTTCACTGTGGGGATGGTATTCTCTGGGTGATGAGAGGTGTTGGGTTTGTGCCAGACATAGCGTTTTCCTTGATGGCCAAAAACCTACAACCTACACTCTGACCAGAGTACCTTCTCCATATGTTTGGGGAGTCTCCCACATGCCTTTTGGCAAACACCAAACGTGTTTGATTATTTTTCTCTTTAGGCATTGGCTTTTTTCTGGCCACTCTTCTGTAAAGCCCAGCTCTGTGGATTGTATGGCTTAAAGTGGTCCTATGGACAGACAGTCCAATCTCTGCTGTGGAGCTTTGCAGCTCCTTCAGGGTTATCTTTGGTATCTTTGTTGCCTCTGATTAATGCCTTCCTTGCCTGGTCTGTGAGTTTTGGTGGGCGGACCTCTGTGGGCAGGTTTGTTAGGGTGCCATATACTTTCCATTTGTTAATAATGGATTTAATGGTGCTCCGTGGGATGTTCAAAGTTTCTGATATTTTTTTATAACCCAACCCTGATCTGTACTTCTCCACAACTTTGTCCCTGACCTGTTTGGAGAGCTCCTTGGTCTTCATGGTTACGCTTGCTTGGTGGTGCCCCTTGCTTAGTGGTGTAGCAGACTCTGGGGCCTTTCAGAACAGGTGTATATACACTGAGATCATGTGACACTTAGATTGCACACAGGTGGACATTATTTAACTAATTAGGTGACATCTGAAGGTAATTGGTTGCACCAGATCTTATTTAGGGGCTTCATAGCAAAGGGACTATTTTGTGTATGTCCATTATATGAAATCCAAATAAACATCAATTTAAATGACAGGTTGCAATGCAACAAAGTAGGAAAAATGCCTAGGGGATGAGTATTTTTGCAAGGCACTGTACACTTCATAGAGAGTAGGGTGCCATTTGGGACGCATACTAACTATGCCTGAAGGGTGATGCGCACCATGTAGGGAACATTAATGTTTTCTAAAAAAGTAACTCATTTCGCTGTCTAATTCTGAATTACTTACATTAAATTGATAACAGTGTTAAAGTTGCATTATGCAGAAATCGCTCCACCATTTTATGGTTGCTAAAATTCTAATAGTTTGACTATTTTCAGTCTGTGACAAAACATGCATGTATAGTTTTGAGAGAATGATTGTACCATCTAAATCACTGTGAAGTACAGGGGCGCAACTTGGTTTTAGAAGTGGGGGGGGCATAACACTTTTTTATATATATTTTTTCTCCTAGTCAAATAAACACTCCAAACAGCCTACCCGACCACTTGAATGTGTCCTCATGGTCCTAAAGCACACCGTTACCTCGTTTTGTATCACATTCCAATTATTAAACTGGTAGGGACAAAAATGCAATTTCAGAATGTGGGGAGAGACATGTCCCCCCGTCCCCAGTGAATGTTGTGCCCCTGGTGAAATATATTTCCAGCTGTTTGAAGATGGTGTACAAAACTGGTGCAAAAGAAACTGTCCAAAAAAAGATGCAAAAACAAAACTAAGAACAGGAAGCATTGAAATAGCGCACATAGAGGGAAGCATAGAACAGATCTATCGCTTCTTAGACTTGCTTTCAATTAGAATGACAGATCTGTAATTCATATTTCTATGTGCATTTGGTCAGGCCGCCCAAAAAGTTACATATTGCAGCTTTAAGAGTGCCTCTTACATTTGAGTCACTGAGGCTTAACACTTCTGACAAAACAAAGCATGTGGACATGACATGGATTTAATTTTCGATTATGTAAAAGTCACCACATTTTGATTTGAATGCCTGTTAATAATACTTTTGATGAAAACCGAAGGGGAATTTGATTGATTTGAGGTTGATTGTAACAGACAAACTGGTACAATACTCTAAGTGATCCATTGTCTCGCAATGAAATGGTGCAATACATTTTCAGGCAGATCAGAGAAAGAGCACTGAGGCTGAAAATGGTTGTGGTGCGAGTGATTGTCAGTCTGCAGTCTGAGTTCCTACAATGTAGCCCATTAAATCAAACCATAACTGAAGGTATCAAAGTAAAACCAAAGGCTGACTTGCCAAAGTGCTGTGAGTAGTTGGGGAGACAAGCTACGTCATCTCTCCCCCGCCTCTCCCCCCTTCCAAGACTTCAGAGGAGCGGTAGGACTCTAGAGACGTCTGACGAGGCTTTTCAATTGCCCAGCACCGACTGACAATGAGGCTCATGTCCAGAGGATAGAAAAATAAATTAGAACGAAGGAGAAAAAGGAAATGAAGGCTAGTGCACAGTGGGTGCTGCTCCCCATGAACTGAGCCTGTTAGAGACGAAACACTGTCTCACAAATCAGGGAAGAGATGACCAGGAAAAATGTGAGGCCGCTATTGTGTCATGATTATGAGCCATTCCCATGTTTGGCAAAAAGTGCGTTGTTAATACGATTTCGACCTCGATGAATTTGCACCATTTTTTATTATTGACTTTTGTTCCAAAAAGACTTGGAAGTCATGAAGATGATACAAATGCCGATTGTAATTCATATTCATAGTTATCAGCATGTGCTGTAAAGTTTGTTCTAATAATAACAAAAAATGTCCACAATGTTGTAAGACTTGTGGAAAATGAGACAGATGATACATTACAATCTGTTTCGAAGTGCAAGTGTGCATTTCTAAGCTTCTCCAGCTTTTCCCTCACCTGACTAGAATGAATGTAAGCGGAATGCTGTGTCTTTTTGAAATATGTCCAAGTGATTCAGCTCCCATCCATTTCACAATTAATTTACAGCTCTCTGGGAGTACCTGCTGCACAGATTATTGTAGTTCACTGCAGCATAGTCCAGGACATGCATGGATTATTTGGATTATTTGATATTGTTATTGTATTGCTAGATATTACGCACCTGCGATAACATCTGCAAATCTGTGTACCCGACCAACTTTGATTTGAACTGAGCATTACATTCTAGTATATTATCTTACAAAATGTACAGAAAAATAAAAAGTGAAATCAATATTTATGTTTTCACTATACGTCACAACAGTAACGGCTTGGCAAATATGTATGGAAAAGCAGCAAAGCATTTGCAGAGTTTACCATTGCACTATTGCATTCGGCAGCATCTCCCACCCATTATGTCTATCTAGCTAGGGCCTGAATCCAATACGGGAGTTCACTGAAACAAGATGCAATTTCCACGCTTTGTGATTCAAATGGGAGAAGAAAATTGATCCCACCTCACGCATTTAGAAGGGTATTCTAATGAAGGGCACCGTGGCCTAATGGCATAGATAGAAGTACACAAATCTTGTCCTAAGTGGCTGACTGAGGACAGCAGGAAGATAGTGCACCAGCCACTAGCCAGAGCCTGATTCATCAAGTATTACAGTTCAAAAAAAAGTTAGTGCTGCTCGCCAAATTGATTGTCAAGATGCCCCTGTGCTGCATTAGAAGAAATGAAAATGGCATATTATATTTTCTTGGCTATTTCTGCCTTAGAGACTGCTATTAGGCACGAAGAAGAGAAGCTACTGTAGTAAGATCTATGTTATTCATAATAATTTTTCAAAATAGAGTATTTTACTTGTTATTGATGCTGCCAATGTTAAAGTATATCACTGTTAAAATCACTGTTCCAGATTAAGAATAATCATTGATTCAGGTTTAGCCAATTAACAGATTGAGTGCTCTCCATTTAATTATTGATGGAGTGAGATTGATTTTGGAGATGCAAGGTTGGCATTCTCTCCTCTTCCCTGTAATCCCTGAGATTTTAGAGCTACACTCAAATAACACATCCCAAGTGGCCAAAGACAGAGCAGAGCACGGGTTAGATAGGAGTTGAGGTAAAGCAAACATGGCACTGTTTGAAATAATCTTTTGACAGCTTCGCTCCTATTAACATTTCTCCAAAAAACAAAATAGGAGGCAAACATTTTGGATACCTCTCAAGTCGTCACAATACGGCATTACTTCATTCATGCCTTTATAAAATCACTTGTTTTGACAACTTTGCATTCTAACTGACCTGACTGTAACATCCTTCTTGTAAGGACAGCATTTCCTGAAGTAGGGAAGAGAAGGGAAAGGAAGGCGGAGGTTTCTGCCAAGCTGTCCTGTGTTTCTCCAAGCACTCGTTACACTTTGGCACAGATCAATGCGACACAATCACAATAATGTTTGCATATTACCCAAGACTCTATCTAATGTCAACAAACATCAATACCTGCTGCAATGTGTTCCTTCACAAGCTTTCAAGCCAGCAGGGAAGAACAAATTATTAGAAACCCCAAAAACAACTGCTTTTCACTGCACAGTTGAAAAAAAGTGTGATGAAGAATCAGTAAAATATGATTGAGAAAAAAAAAATACATATACAGTGGGGCAAAAAAGTATTTAGTCAGTCACCAATTGTGCAAGTTCTCCCACTTAAAAAGATGAGAGAGGCCTGTAATGTTCATCATAGGTACACTTCAACTATGACAGACAAAATGAGAAAACAAAATCCAGAAAATCACATTGTAGGATTTTTTAATGAATTTATTTGCAAATTATGGTGGAAAATAAGTATTTGGTCAACTACAAACAAGCAAGATTTCTGGCTCTCACAGACCTGTAACTTCTTCTTTAAGAGGCTCCTCTGTCCTCCACTCGTTACCTGTATTAATGGCACCTATTTTAACTTGTTATCAGTATAAAAGACACCTGTCCACAACCTCAAACAGTCACACTCCAAACTCCACTATGGCCAAGACCAAAGAGCTGTCAAAGGACACCAGAAACAAAATTGTAGACCTGCACCAGGCTGGGAGGACTGAATCTGCAATAGGTAAGCAGCTTGGTTTGAAGAAATCAACTGTGGGAGCAATTATTAGGAAATGGAAGACATATAAGACCACTGATAATCTCCCTCGATCTGGGGCTCCACGCAAGATCTCACCCTGTGGGGTCAAAATGATCACAAGAACGGTGATCAAAAATCCCAGAACCACACGGGGGGACCTAGTGAATGACCTACAGAGAGCTGGGACCAAAGTAACAAAGCCTACCATCAGTAACACACTACGCCGGCAGGGACTCAAATCCTGCAGTGCCAGACGTCTCCCCCTGCTTAAGCCAGTACATGTCCAGGCCCGTCTGAAGTTTGCTAGAGAGCATTTGGATGATCCAGAAGAAGATTGGGAGAATGTCATATGGTCAGATGAAACCAAAATATAACTTTTTGGTAAAAACTCAACTCGTCGTGTTTGGAGGACAAAGAATGCTGAGTTGCATCCAAAGAACACCATACCTACTGTGAAGCATGGGGGTGGAAACATCATGCTTTGGGGCTGTTTTTCTGCAAAGGGACCAGGACGACTGATCCGTGTAAAGGAAAGAATGAATGGGGCCATGTATCGTGAGATTTTGAGTGAAAACCTCCTTCCATAAGCAAGGGCATTGAATATGAAACGTGGCTGGGTCTTTCAGCATGACAATGATCCCAAACACACCGCCCGGGCAATGAAGGAGTGGCTTCGTAAGAAGCATTTCAAGGTCCTGGAGTGGCCTAGCCAGTCTCCAGATCTCAACCCCATAGAAAATCTTTGGAGGGAGTTGAAAGTCCGTGTTGCCCAGCAACAGCCCCAAAACATCACTGCTCTAGAGGAGATCTGCATGGAGGAATGGGCCAAAATACCAGCAACAGTGTGTGAAAACCTTGAAGACTTACAGAAAACGTTTGACCTCTGTCATTGCCAACAAAGGGTATATAACAAAGTATTGAGATAAACTTTTGTTATTGACCAAATACTTATTTTCCACCATAATTTGCAAATAAATTCATAAAAAATCCTACAATGTGATTTTCTGGAAATTTTGTTCTCATTTTGTCTGTCATAGTTGAAGTGTACCTATGATGAAAATTACAGGCCTCTCTCATCTTTTTAAGTGGGAGAACTTGCACAATTGGTGGCTGACTAAATACTTTTTTGCCCCACTGTATATTTTGATTTGTTTAACACTTTTTTGGTTACTACATAATTTCATGTGTGTTATTTCATAGTTTTCGTGTCTTCACTATTTTTCTACAATGTAGAACGAAAAACCGTGGAAACCACACACATTTAGTTCCATTTACTCAACAGATACACTACATGACCAAAAGTATGTGGACACCTGCTTGTCAAACATCTCATTCCAAAATCATGGGCATTAATATGGATTTGGTCCCCCCTTCGGTGATATAACAGCCTCCACTCTCCTGGGAAGGCTTTCCACTAGATGTTGGAACATTGCTGCAAGGACTTGCTTCCAGTCAGCCACAAGAGCATTAGTGAGGCTGAGGTTGTGTTGAGGTCAGGGCTCGTGCAGGACAGTCATGTTCTTCCACACCGATCTCAACAAACCATTTCTGTATGGACCTCGCTTTGTGCACAGGGGCATTGTCATGCTGAAACAGGAAAGGGCCTTCCCCAAACTGGTGCCACAAAGTTGGAAGCACAGAATTGTCTAGATTGTCATTATATGCCTTAGCATTCAGATTTCCCTTCATTGGAACTAAGGGGCCTAGCCCGAACCATGAAAAACAGCCCGAGACCATTCCTCCTCCACCAAACTTTACAGTTGACACTATGCATTGTGGCAGGTAGCATTCTCCTGGTATCCGCCAAACCCAGATATGTCCGTCGGACTGCCAGATGGTGAAGTGTGACTCATCACTCCAGAGAACGAGTTTCCACTGCTCCAGATTCCAATGACAGAGAGTTTTACACCGCTTGTGTGCAGCTGCTCGGCCATGGCAACCCATTTCATGAAGCTCCTGACGTGCTGACGTTGCTTCCAGAGGCAGTTCGGAACTCGGTAGTAAGTTTTGCAACTGAGGACAGATGATTTTTATATGCTACGGGTCCTGTTCTGTGAGCTTGTCTGGCCTAAGACTTCGCGGTTGAGCCGTTGTTGTCCTAGATGTTTCCAATTCACAATAACAGCACTTACAGATGACCGGGGCACCTCTGGCAGTGCAGAAATTTTACGAACTGACTTGTTGGAAAGTTGGCATCCTATGACATCCTAAAGTCACTGAGCTATTCAGCAAGGTCATTCTACTGCCAATGTTTGTCTATGGAAATTGCATGGATGTGTGCTCGATTTTATACACCTGTCAGCAACGGGTGTGGCTGAAATAGACGAATCCACTAATTTGAAGGTGTGTACACCATACTTTTGTATATATAGTGTATTTCGCTAATTCAAAACTGACTTTGATTAAAACAAATAATTTCATGCAAATTATGTATTCAGTATGTTATTAAAGTCACCTTCTCTGTGTGGTATGTTGTCCAATTGATATAGTCTGCAAAGAACCAAGCTATATGAATATAATGAAATACTTATCAGTGTATTTACTGATAATTTAGACGTATCACACAACAATGGAACACCAGATAAGGTTTAAAGTCATATTGAACAAGGGAGGAAAGAACTGCTCCTACCTCCTACAGTAAAGTCTAAAGACATGAGCTATTGTCTGCATCCCTATATTGCACTACTTTTGACCAAAGCCCTCTGGTCAAAAGTTGTGCAGTAAATAGGGAATAGGGTGCTATTTGGGACACATCCATTGTCTTGGATGCCTGAGCAATTGAGGACAAATGCATTTGGAACCAGCGCACCAATGGCCCCCGTCAGTTTTCAGCAGCTCGTCATTAGTGCAGGGGCCCAGCGGAGCTCGTTAGAGGAACGAAAGGAGATGTGGTAAATAAGGTTAATTGGGCGATCTGTCAGACCCGGGAAGATGCACATGCTGACATGACACAACCAGTAACGTCATTTCATTTCCTCTCCTGCTACTCTGCTTTCTATCACTGTCCATTAGTATTTTGCAGTGAGGGGGAGATGGTGACATGGCCAAGGAAGGTGTGCTGCCAATGTGCCGTCCTGAGAACGTGGGGGACCGAGGAGACCGAGGGGACGGAGAAGAGGTCTTGTGACATCTGCTGATGTAAAAATGGATTCATAAATGCATTTGATTTGGTTTATTTTATTATTTTGAACATTTTGCTGTTTAGGTCTGTGCAATTAATATCCCCTTTCATTAGCATCACAACCCTGGAACCTCCCTGGATAAAGCCAAACATGGCCCTTTGATATGGCCTGGATTCCCCATAAAACTGCATGTTAAATCATGCACCCTGTCATCTGCTTCAGATCACAGTCATAAGTGCACAACAGTTCAGTGGGAAAAAGGCACTTGATAGAAATAGGCAGAGTGTTAATGAGATTGATTAGACAATTACTTCCAAGGCTAACTCGTTAGTTGTGAATGAAAAGAGAGGACAGACGGGGCGGGAGTTGGTTGGTTAACTATGCATGACATCACCATGCTCGGCTCTGAAAGGTTTCTATTAATAAAAAAGGCATAATTTTTACAGTAAATTTCACCCCAAAAACGACATGCAAGAGGCTGTAATTCTGCAGTGCGTCTCAACCTCATATGCTTCACAAAAGTACTGAACCGTTCTATTCTCATAGCTTCTACAGATTGTAAATTAAAGATAAACACTTTTGCAAAAATAATTATTATATTATTGATTGATTATGACTTTTCAAATCACCCAGTATTGCGATCTGCAGCGTTAGATATAGGTAAATGTTGCAATTCTTCAGCCATTCCTGGACATGTGACCAAAAAACGAGCTACATATAGACAGTACCAAAATAAATGATCTAATGACTGCCTCCACACAGCAAAATCTGCAGAGCTGGTAAGATTGTATCCCCCATACATATAACATTCTATTGGTTGCAAGAATTTTGTATAATAATTTAAATAGAAGTTTTGAATCTGGTGTTGTTTTGCGTGTCAATTCATAAACCATGTGCCATTCATAAACCATCTCTTCCCAACTATTTTGCAATTTATATGGCACAGCTGTCAATTTTTTGGTCCTTATAAATGAAATTGGTATATGTTTTTATTCATCACAATTTTCTTTAACCATTTATGGTCTTTAATGCAGGGCCGACAGACAAGTTCCTTACTTTTCCCCCTTTCCTCTTGCCTCTTCCATTTTTGTGGTAATGCCTCAATTAGTTAGTTGTAATTTTGGGTAGAGCAAACATTTCCATATGTCTGTGTTATCTGCATGTGTAACATAACCCCACCAGTCTTATTTATGATATAATTTACAAAAATTATAATTTTTTAAAATATACATATATTTTTTTTAATCAATTAGTATATTTGAGTTTAACCACAATATTTGTTGTATTATTTGGTCTGTCTTTTCAGGTGGATTAAACTGAAATTGAAAGCAACTTTCTATGGCTTGTTTTAAAAAAATGATAATTTGGAGATTATTTTGTTTTCAAACAACCAAATGTGATTAGTTGTAATCTGAATAAATTAAAAAGGCCATTCTTGAACATGTGGTGAGACATTCCTACCAATTTACTAGGGAACCATTTTGGATTTAAGTATAATTTTTAATGACTGATGTCTTTAGTGAGAGGTCTAATGCTTTAATATTTCTGCCCTCTGAATTTATTTGTTAAAAAATAGACCCTTTAAATTTTGTCTGGCTTGCCATCCCAAATAAAATTGAATATTTTTTGTTTATATAATTTAAAAAGCAGGTTTACTAGGTGTAGGCAAAACCATAAGCAAATAGGTAGACTGTGATATGACTAAAAGAGTTAGTCAGGGTGATTTTTCCACAAATAGACAGATAGTTTCCTTTCCATGGTAGCAAGATCTTATCTATTTTTGCTAACTTTTTAGAAACATTTATTGGAGTGACATCATTTCTTTCTTTCGGGATTTGTATACCGAGTCTGTCCAGATCCCCGTCAGACCATTTTATTGGTAAACTACACTGTAATGTAAAAGTAGCATTTTTTGTGATCCAATACTTAATATAGTACACTTATCATAATTTGGTTTTAATCCAGAGAGGTTAGCAAAAATATCTAGATCTTCTATGAGGCTGTGGAGGGATTCTAATTGTGGTTTTAAAAGAAAACATGAATCATCAGAGTGTAACGATCGTCTTGAGGACAATGAGTGGACCAAGGCGCAGCGTGTGAAAAATACATCTTCTTTTATCGGAAGACGAAAACGAACGAAAACAAAACAACAAACAGACGAACGTGAAGCTATAAAAGACTAAGTGCTAACATGCAACATAGACATAGACAACTACCCACAAAAGCCTACTGCCTATGGCTGCCTTAACCTGTTTGGGCTGAAGGGGCAGTATTGAGTAGCCAGATAAAAGGTGCCCATTTCAAAAAGGCCTCGTACTCAATTATTGCTCGTACAATATGCATATTATTATTACTATTGGATAGAAAACACTCTGTAGTTTCTAAAACCGTTTGAATTATATCTGTGAGTGAAACAGAACTCATTCTGCAGCAAACTTCCTGACAGGAAGTGGAAAGTCTGAAATTGAGGCTCTGTTCCAGGGGCTGCCTATTAAAGCCCTTGTTATTTATTAGTTTAGATGCACTTCATACGTCTTCCACTAGATGTCGACAAGGAGTGAGAGAAGAAATGGACTGTGTAACTTGATCTGGACTCGAATTACAGCTCATGGAATGACGTGTCCTCCATTTCCTGTTTTCAGGAAGGCGCGAAGAGAGACATGGATTTGCCTTCTGTTTAGCTATCGTTATAGGCGACTACTATCTCCGGCTTTGATTTTATTTGATACATGTGACCATATCATCGTAAAGTATGTTTTTTCAATATAGTTTAATCAGATTATTGAAATTTCTTCGGGAGTTTTGCCGTGTTCCGTTCTCTTCCGTTTGTTGACATGGAGAGCGTCGTGCCACTTGGCTAGTGTGCTTGCTAAATCGAGAGGGATAATGGACGTTCCAAATCCAAACAACGATTGTTCTTGACAAAGGACACCTTGTCCAACATTCTGATGAAAGATCAGCAAAAGTAAGAAACATTTTATGATGCTATTTCATATATCTGTCGTACATGTGAACTAGTCGCCGACGCCCAACGTTTGGGTACTCTAGCTATACCGAAGCTGCATATCGTAATGAAGTTATTTTTAGAATTCTAACACTGCGATTTCATTAAGAACTAATGGATCTATCATTTCCTATACAACATGTATTTTTTAGTTATGTTTATGAATAGCTATTTGGTCAGAATATGTGTCAGAAAAAGTGTCAGAAAAATATCGTTGCTGTTTAGACGTTGTGGAAAAAGTAGCTAAGTTAGCACAATGTGTAACCACTGATTTCAGCTCTAAATATGCACATTTTCAAACAAAACATAAGTGTATGTATAACCTGATGTTATAGGACTGTCATCTGAGGAAGAAAATCAAGGTTAGTCAAAAATTATATATCTTTTGCTTGTTTGTTACGATCGCTTACTTTTGCTACTGGGAAATTGCTTGTGTTTTTGGCTATTGTGGTAAGCTAATATAACGCTCTATTGTGTTTTCGCTGTAAAACACTTGATAAATCGGAAATATTGTCTGGAATCACAAGATGCCTGTCTTTCAATTGCTGTACACTATGTATTTTTCAGAAATGTTTTATGATGAGTAATTAGGTATTTGACGTTGGTGTCTGTAAATATTATGGCTGCTTTCGGTGCAATTTCTGATTGTAGCTGCAATGTAAACTATGATTTATACCTGAAATATGCACATTTTTCGAACAAAACATAGATTTATTGAATAACATGTTATAAGACTGTCATCTGATGAAGTTGTTTGTTGGTTAGTTTGGTTGGTTCTTGGTTAGTTAGGTTGGCTTTGTGCATGCTACCTGTGCTGTGAAAAATGTCTGTCCTTTTTTGTATTTGGTGGTGAGCTAACATAAATATACGTGGTGTTTTCGCTGTAA
The DNA here is from genome assembly GCF_016432855.1 of Salvelinus namaycush. Taxonomy (NCBI): domain Eukaryota; kingdom Metazoa; phylum Chordata; class Actinopteri; order Salmoniformes; family Salmonidae; genus Salvelinus; species Salvelinus namaycush. Next base: position 32,604,848 of record NC_052313.1, read on the forward strand.
AACATTTTAAAAATCGGACATGTTGGCTGGATTCACAAGATGTGTACCTTTCATTTGCTGTATTGGACTTGTTAATGTGTGAAAGTTAAATATTTAAAAAAATATATATTTTGAATTTCGCGCCCTGCACTTGAGCTGGCTGTTGTCATAAGTGTACCGACGTCGGGCTTGCAGCCATAAGAAGTTAAATATTTAAAAAAAATATCTTTTGAATTTCGCGCCCTGCACTTGAGCTGGCTGTTGTCATATTGTGGGCGGCCTCGGGCTTGCAGCCATAAGAAGTTAAATATGGCTCCCAATCAGAGACAATGAATGACAGCTGTCTCTGATTGAGAACCATTCAGGCAACCATAGACATACCTAGACACCTACACTCAAACACAAACCCATCTACTCTACCTAAACCCCCTATACCATACAACCACCCAAGACGAGACAAAAACACACAAACATCCCCCCTGTCACACCCTGACCTAACCAAACTATTACAGAAAACAAAGATAACAAAGGCCAGAGCGTGACACAGTGTTCAATGACACCTTTGTTTTTAGGCCACGGATTTCTAATCCCTTAATATTATTGTTGGATTTAATTTTAACGGCAAAAATAAATAGATATGCCGATATTGGACAACCTTGTTTTATTCCTCTTGACAGTGTCGTGTCTTTGCATGACAACAGTTTAAAACTTTCTGAGAGGTAGCCATTATTTACTATTTTACACCTAGGGTTACTATACATAACTTTAACCGATTTTATAAGAGATTCTCTAAAATGTAAATATTCTAGGCATTTATATATATAATCTCCAGTTGTACTTTATCAAAAGCCTTTTCAAAATCAGCTATGAAAACCAGGCCTGGTGTCCCCGAAACAGGGACTGTAGTGATGTCTCTTGCACTGAGATGCAGTGCCTTAGACCACTGCGCCACTCTGGAGCCAGACAACAACACAGAGTTACACATGGAGTAAACAATAAGCAAGTCAATAACACAGTAGGAAAAAAATGAGTCTATATACATTGTGTGCAAAAGGCATGAGGAGGTAGGCACTAAATAGGCCATAGGAGCGAATAATTACAATTTAGCAGATTAACACTGGAGTGATAAATCATCAGATGAGCATGTGCAAGTAGAGATACTGGTGTGCAAAAGAGCAGAAAAGTAAATAAATAAAAACAGTAAGGGGATGAGGTAGGTCAATTGGGTGGGCTGTTTACAGATAGACTATGTACAGCTGCAGCGATCGGTTAGCTGCTCAGATAGCAGATGTTTAAAGTTGGTGAGGGAAATAAAAGTCTCCAACTTCAGCGATTGTTGCAATTCGTTCCAGTCACAGGCAGCAGAGAACTGGAAGGAAAGGCGGCCAAATGAGGTGTTGGCTTTTGGGATGATCAGTGAGATATGCCTGCTGGAGCGAGTGCTACAGGTGGGTGTTGTTATCGTGACCAGTGAACTGAGATAAGGCGGAGCTTTACCTAGCATGGACTTATAGATGACCTGGAGCCAGTGGGTCTGGCGATGAATATGTAGCGAGGGCCAGCCGACTAGAGCATACAGGTCGCAGTGGTGGGTGGTATAAGGTGTTTTAGTAACAAAACGGATGGCACTATGATAAACTGCATCTAGTTTGCTGAGTGGAGTATTGGAAGCTATTTTGTAGATGACATCGCCGAAGTCGAGGATTGGTAGGATAGTCAGTCGGGATCAATATGACAACAGCCACTTCAAGTGCAGGGCGCGAAATTCAAAATATATTTTTTTGAAATATTTAACTTTCACACATTAACAAGTCCAATACAGCAAATGAAAGGTACACATCTTGTGAATCCAGCCAACATGTCCGATTTTTAAAATGTTTTACAGCGAAAACAGCACGTATATTTATGTTAGCTCACCACCAAATACAAAAAAGGACAGACATTTTTCACAGCACAGGTAGCATGCACAAAGCCAACCTAACTAACCAAGAACCAACCAAACTAACCAACAAACAACTTCATCAGATGACAGTCTTATAACATGTTATTCAATAAATCTATGTTTTGTTCGAAAAATGTGCATATTTCAGGTATAAATCATAGTTTACATTGCAGCTACAATCAGAAATTGCACCGAAAGCAGACAGAATAATTACAGACACCAACGTCAAATACCTAAATACTCATCATAAAACATTTCTGAAAAATACATAGTGTACAGCAATTGAAAGACAGGCATCTTGTGATTCCAGACAATATTTCCGATTTATCAAGTGTTTTACAGCGAAAACAAAATGTAGCGTTATATTAGCTTAGCACAATAGCCAGAAACACTTGGGCGCCGGCGACTACGGCAGATATATGAAATAACATCATAAAATGGGTCTTACTTTTGCTGATCTTTCATCAGAATGTTGGACAAGGTGTCCTTTGTCCAGAACAGTCGTTGTTTGGATTCAGAACGGACACTTTCCCTCTTCATTTAGCAAGCGCGCTAGCCGGGTGGCACGACACTCTCCATGTCAACAAACGGAAGAGAACGGAACACAGCAAAACTCCCGAAAAAATTTCAATAATCTGATGAAACCATATTGAAAAAACATACTTTACGATGATATGGTGACATGTATCAAATAAAATCAAAGCCGGAGATTGTAGCCGCCTATAACGGAAGCTAAACAAAAGGCAATCACACTGTCCAGCTCGCGCTATTCAGAGTACCGAAAATGGTGGACACGAGATTCCAAGATGATGTGTTCCAACTCAGATCGAGATAATCACCTCATTTCTTCTCTCACAGCCTCTTGACAACCAGAGGAAGGTGTATGACGTGTATGTATACTAATAGGTCTTGTGCCCATTTATAGGCATGAAGAAGAACAGAGCATCGATTTCAGACGTTCCACTTCCTGGTCAGGAAAAGTGCTGCAGAATGAGTTCTGTTTCACTCAGAGAAATAATTCAAACGGTTTTAGAAACTAGAGAGTGTTTTCTATCCAATAGTAATAATAATATGCATATTGTACGAGCAAGAATTGAGTACGAGGCCGTTTGAAATGGGCACATTTTATCAGGCTACTCAATACTGCCCCTTGCAGCCCAAACAGGTTAAAGAGCATTTTGAAGTTAGAAGCAATTGTGACTCCATCTCATTCCACGCGCTTTTCAACACGTCATTCTCCACCTGACTCTCCGCCAATGCCTCCTGACTCTCTGCCAATAACGAGTGACCCTCTGACAATACCGCCTGGCTCTGGACCAATGCATCAGCTGCCGCCTGTATCTCTGCCCTCAGATAGTGTTTCTCTTTCTGCTGGTCTGCCTTCAATGACTCGATCTCGGTCTTCAAAGTTTGAATCTGATCCATGTGCACCTTCATCAGATGAGCAGAATGGTACCGCCCTGAGCCCCCATCGATTACAGTGGCCTATGATAGAAATGGTATATCAATTAAGAATTAAAAGTGACTACAACACACAAATGCTGCGTACACATTTTAAGAATCTAGCAAAACTTACCTCTTTCTTGGCAACCATGTGTTTTTTTGGTGCGGCCCGTTGTCCACTGATCTCCACGGATGGTCGTCGGCATGGTTGTATGCTCTGCAAAACACATTCACGTTTTTATTACACAATATTTTTATAGATTTAATTATAGATTTTTTTACACAGTACGCTTACACATATATAGGCTATATACATTTTTTTTTTTAAATGCCCTGAAACCAAAATACCTTCGATGAGAGAATATGAAAATGTAAATTTTGTCTGTTCTCTTTGGTCGCAATGTCATTTTCTTTTAGATAAACAGCTTGTTTTTGAATGGTAACTGTGTTAACCCTTTCACACGTACCATCACACGGGTGTGATCGTTCTACAGTGGTCCCTGAAGCGTACGATCACACCCGTGTGATTAGAACACTCATTTAGAACGCTCGTTTAGAACGGCCAGTTTCGAATGACGCAACAATCAGCGTTTGAGTTGGCCACACTTTTTTTCAGAAACTATTTACACAAACACAGTCATTACAAAGTTATGTCCAGAATGTGAGCAGTTTATTTTTGGATTCAATGTTCAGATATTCACAGAAGAATATATAGCATAACACAATCATCCTAACCGGAAAAATGTAGGCTACATTTGTCCTAGCTAACTGAGGAAAGATTGACCCAACACACACAGTCATATTTTCTAACTCTCGGCTGACAAACTACAATATGAATTAGCTAATAGCAATTACTATGTATAATTAATCACATCACGGGTGAGCTCACCATTGATCAAAATAATTAGGTAAAGCACTTTTTAGAAATCGAAAGTAATCCGACGATTAGTTTCAGCGCGCACCCATGCATTTTTTCCTCACAGAAACCGAAGACAATAAGAGAAGACGAGATGAGTTTGGTCTGTTTATAGTATGCATGTTGAAGGGGTGTGTCATCTACCGTCGTTCACATCCCACCATTCATTTCCGGAAGTCCTCAAAAAATGAGTGAACTCTTACTCACCTCATTTTGTTATAACATCTTTGGTCAAACAGACGATTACGTGAACCCAGAATGCATTGAATGTCAACAAACATGGCTACACAGCTGGAATTAGCTTAGCTCATCATAATCAGTACAACCTTCAAAAAAGTATTTTACACACATAATATGTGCCCATTACAATCTGTGCAAGAATCGGAATGCATGATTTGTCACCTAGATTTGAAAACATGTGAATAAAACCGTAAATACACAAATAATTGCCACACAAAACATTTTCTGATAGTGATTTATTGATACAAGTGGCGCGTGCCGGCAGTCAACCACGTACCCTCTCACTGTAAACCATTCAGTGTTGTTGTTTATGTATGTAGCTAGTGAGCTAAGCTGAAGCATTAGCAATGTCTTTCAAAAGGAGACAACAAACAAATGTGGAAATTCTGGAGATTTTTTAAAAATTCTGACAATGAGTCAGAGTATGAAAGTCAGGAATCAGATTCTGACAGTGAGTGAGGAGCTGCCCCCCAACCTTGTAGCCATTGAGAACCCTGAATCTGAATTTCCCTTGTCCACTGACGAAGTCCCAGGTCCCTTTGAAGATGCTGGTGGTGATGGAGGCATACCAACAGTGGATGAAGTACAGGAGTTCTGTGGTAGCTGGAAGGCCACCAGTCATTTCACCCCTCCTGGCCCTGCTGTTTGCTTTGGCGAGTCCCAGTCTGGAGTGCAACGCCCCTTGCCATTTCCAACTGAGGCAGAGTGCTTCAAGTTGTTTCTGACAGAGGAGCTGGTGGGAGACATAGTAGAGACCAATCGCTATGCCTTGGAGCTACAGGATAAGAGAGAGCCAGGAGTGGGGGACAACCACAATTAGTGAAATGTATACATTCCTGGTGACAGTAAAGACTGCTTTCTAGTTCTGCTGCTATGACTGCATTTCATCAACGCTACTACCATCCTAAATGACCCGTTATACAAAATAAGAAATGTTAACAGCTGGCAGTAAAGTGGCATGACAAACGAGACGTCCATGTCCTCTCCACTGTCCATACAGCAACCATGTCGGCCACAGGGAAGGTGGACCACCTGACGGGAGAGAGAAACAAACGTCCATGTCATCTCCACTGTCCATACAGCAACCATGTCGGCCACAGGGAAGGTGGACCACCTGACGGGAGAGAGAAACAAACCAGACAGAGAACCATCAAACCAGACTGCGTGCTTGACTATTACCTCAAAATGGGGGCAGTGGATAAGGCTGACATGATAAACAGCTTTGTGGAATGCACTCAGAAAATGACCAAGTGGTATAAGATATTTTTCCAGGGTAGCGTCAAAATACAACATGCCAATACTTCTGACGCATTTAGCATTGTTTTACAGAACTAATAGAATAATGTAACTAGCTACATAAGCACGATTGAATATAACACCATAAAAGGTGAGTAACATGAGTAACGTTACCTAGCGTGTCCGCGGTTGTAAGGAATATACACAAATATATTATGCTCCATTCACACAGTGAGCTACAGTAGAAACGGTATAACACGACACAATAACGTAATTAGGCACTTACTTTGATAGAAACGCAGTCTTGATTTGAAGATGGGTCTCTGTAGTGACGCTTCTAGCACTGAGACGCTGTGCCACTTGGGAGTCATAAGGCCAGGGTAGCTTCGAAATACAACACATGCTAATACTTCCCTGACGCAATTCGCATTGTTTTCCAGAGCTAATAGGAGAATGTAGCTAGATACCTAAGCATTGAGTATAACACCATAAATGTTATGAAATGAGTAACGTTACATCGCGTGTCCGCGGTTATAAGGAATATACACAAAAACATGACGTTACAGTAGAAACGACATAACACGACATGCAGAAACTATTATAACGTATTAAGGCACTTTGATAGAAACGCACACATTTCCAAAGGTATTATTGGTAACGAAAACAACTTTGATTTCGATGCAGGCGACAGGTGGAAAATATAAACACGTGTATGCAGGACGGCAGATGAATAAATGTCCTGCACAAACAATTGAGAAGTGTTTGGGGAATTTTGTCCGGGTCAGAAATGTCAAAAAAATTAATTGGTCCGCAAAAGTAAAAATGACTACTTTTATGTGAATGAATGAGGCGGAACACACCTCATTTCAAACTGTTATTAGAAAATAAAAAACTTGTTAGAAAATAATTTAAAATTGACAAATAAAACAGGCTGCGTGCTTTGGTTTGAGGGCAGCGCAGATTAAATGTACTGTTACATAACAATCACATTCTTGAATGGAGAGAACGTTCTAACATCACGTGCATAAAAAAACTCACGCTGGGGCGACCGTTAGAAATATTTGGAACTCACGCATGAAAGGGTTAAGGACTGAGTTTGGGGCTGGATGAGCAGTTTTGGAAAGGTGTGACTTTCAGTTTACAATAGGCCATAAGTATACAGCAGATCACCGAATGTCCTCACTTTGATTATGGTGAAACAACATACTGCAGCACCATGACCAGGATATCTATTCATTTAAGTGAGCAGATTAAGGCTTTCGGGAGGAACGTAAAATCTAGTACACCCAATAAAGTTTTTTTTATCAATTAGTATATTTGAGTTTAACCACAATATTTGTTGCATTATTTGTTCTGTCTTTTCTGATGGATTAATCTGACATTGCAACCAACTTTATATTGCTTGTTTAAAAAATAATGATATTTTGGAGATTATTTCATTTTCAAATGAAGAAAAAGGCCATTCTTGAATATGGAGTGAGACATTCTTACTCATTTGTAAATAAAGCCAGTTTGTTATTTAGAATTATTTATTTCTGTTTTTAGAGGGAGACAAAACAAAAGCCCACCATCGCCTCATGGGTCTCCCAGTCACAGCCGACACAGGTATCGAACCAGCATCTGTAGCAACGCAGTTCGCACTGCGATGCAGTGTCTTAGACCACTGCACCACTCGGGATGCCTCAACCTTAAAGTTTTTAATGCTGATCAATTGCCTTGCACAAAGTATCAAAATACAGAGAGGTGATGGCTAGAGTATATTGTCCTGCTAACAGCCCACACATGGTTGCTGTAGCCTATCCTTTTAAATGCATACTTTTAATTCCATCTTCCAATGATCATATATCTTTAAAATTTTGGATTCTTAAAAAAAAAAAAAATACACACACGTGTAAGTCTTTTGTTAAGACCAATAATCCTAACCCATATTACCACGCACCATGCATGAATCTGCAGGAAGCTAAAGATAACCAACTAGGTTGCAATCTTACCTAGATAGCTAACATTAGGCTATAAATGGCAATGCAAATGGATTTATGAGATACAAATAATATTACTACAAAGCTCATACATGTAGCGTTAGCTAGCAAGCCAGCTAGCTAGCTAACAATATGCTTTAACTTGCAAAGAAAATTACTTTGACTAAATTCTAAATGTATAATATGTGACAATGTAGCTAGACTCTTCCACTGATTTCAAAACTCTGTCAACTTTTTCTGTGACAACAACCTTGTTGATTGCCGTTTCTTCCCCATCACTGTCATCAGAAGACTCTACAATGTCTGGTTCAATTAAAATGTTTTTACCTAAATCAGAGATTTCCTCTCCGAGTCAGAGAGTCAGCATGACATGATCGTCCTCCAGAAAGCAGTCCATCAAAACGTTTTCCCACTGATCTTTGTCAACAACTCCTGTTAAATTCAGGGCAGCAATGTTGATAACAGTAGCAACACTTTTGCAGTTCTTCATGATATCATTAAATATAGCCACGTTTGAAAGGATTATCTACACATGCTGAGCAGCTCATGTTATAGACAGAAGCATTCTACATGGCAGACCAATCCGAACTCATCTCTCTGCATTTCCAGCCCATCCATTATCTCAGCCAATCATGGCTAGTGGGAAGGTTCCTGACTTTTTCCGTGGCTAAACCAACTAGGCTTGTAATTGATTTTTTTTTCTTCATATTTACAGATTGCATACAAGTTTGTTATTAACCCACATGAAAGTTCACATGTTCCAGAAGGCATTTCTGCCAAAAATGTTACATTTATTAAAATAATTATTTCAAATGCCTCTCTTGTGAACTAGTGTCATTTCGACATACGTCTAGCTTCCTGGAACGGGTCACATATATAATAAATAAGGTTCTAACGAAAAGTCCATATGAACAATTGAAATGACTGAGAAATGACAAAATTCTAGGTTGATAAATCAAATAAATTAGAAGGGATGTTGTCCGTAAATCTAAACCATGAACAGCTAGACTGCTTTAGGAAATGAAATATATATTAATAAAGCCACTAAAGTGTAGACAATTGATCAAGGTATCTAGGGCCGTGGCCAAGATTCAGCACTGCTGAATGGACAGCCCCTCAGGGGAAGCTTATATGACAGCCTACAGGTTAACTCTGTGGTGCTGAATGGACAGCAGCACTATTCTTCTCATGTTCATCAACCACGGAAATAAAAACAATTAATTTAGGCCTAACATTTCTGTCTTTCAGGGTGAACCTCTTGGTGACTGCGTTGTATAAATCTTCTTTAATCCTTTTGAGTTTGAAAAGTCTCTCAGTCTCATTTGACATGAGGGCCAGGGATGGCACAGTTGTACTTACCCAACACTCCCAATACATAATCCGCCAAGGCCGCAGTTCATTTTGCCATCGCTCACATCCCCAAACGCCTCCTTGGCATTGCTTTTAGCCACGTAACGCTAAATCACAGAGATCTGGGCTTTTTCTGTTAGATCTGCAGTCTTATCTACGTCTATTGGGGCTGCATTAATCTCATCTTCAATGACATTTCGAATCACATCACAGCTTCAATCAAAATATTCTGTATTCGGTTTTCAGCAAAAGTATACAATAACTCCACATATTTGCCATGATTACATGAGCTTGTACTCTCATTATTACCACAAAATGCTAACTCTTGTTTCCCATGTTGCTCTAATAAGGTCGTTTAAAATCTCATGGTTTTCCTTTCCCTTATAATTGTGGATGGTCAACCTGGTTTTGCTGCTCATTTAAAGCCAGATTAATCCAAGTCTTCCCAAAGGATTTTATGGTGATCTGGTGTTTTATGTACGATACCTACTTTCCATGTTTGTTGAGCCAGGTCATCCGTGATACAAGTCAACATTCGACATTCATCCATGTCTGAGGACGTCAGGAGATGACGTGGAAACTGGCCACTAGGGGCAACATTGAGTGCTGTTACCTTCAAGTAGGTTTTGGTTTGCTAGGGCTTTGTGGATGCTGATTGCGGTTGGTATTAAGCATCTACCTCTGGTTAAAAGTTTGAATCCAGCAATAGAAAGTTATTTTATTTTTAATCCTATCCCAAACCTTAACCCTTACCTTAAGTATGACTGGAGTCAGCAATGGCTGAGCCGTTGGATTTGAATAGATGGTGACATTGGGGAGGAAGGAATGTATACCCTCGCACCTTTCCTGAGGTTCTGGTGCAGTTGTAGCAAATTTTGAGATTTTGAGCAGAAAAAACACCAGATTCATTGAGCAAAATAACAGAGAAAAAAATGATGACAGTTTTTTTATATAATTTTATATTTGGCTTTTCATAACAGCTTTTGTTTTATTAGCACTGCTTACCTTTCCTACCCTGACTGCACATTACTGGTACACACACACATCATGTCATAGTCACATCAGCAGGTCCCTGATTGCCCAGTAATGTTCTCATGTTATCAGATCAGGCAACGGTCCAGTATGCCTCTAAATCCACAGACCTGGGCTGGATCCCAAATGGCAACCTATTCCCTATCAATACAAAAACTTAATTTTAAGTGAAATATTAGCTATTGTCTGAAGCTAAAAAATAAATTACAATAATTCAAAATCTAATTTGACCTACGTACTAACAATGCTTTTCAACATTCACAGCATGACACCTACTGGAGCATTTGGTATTTGGTATTTTATTTGGATCCCATTAGCTGTTGCAAAAGCAGCAGCTACTCTTCCTGGGGTCCACACAAAACATGAAACCTAATACAGAATGACATAATACAGAACAGCTCAAGGAGAGAACTACAGTTGAAGTCTGAAGTTTACATACACCTTAGCCAAATACATTTAAAGTTCACTATGGGCACCAATTCATCCAAAAGTGAAAATGCTGCCCCCTATCCCTAAAAAGTTAACTAGGTCTTTCCTTGCAGCACTGGACCACACAACTGGACAATAATCAAGATTAGACAAAACTAGAGCCTGCAGAACTTGCTTTTTGGAGTGTGGTGTCAAAAAAGCAGAGCATCTCTTTATTACGGCTCGACCTCTCACCATCTTTGAAACCATTGAATCTATATGTTTTGACCATGACAATTTAAAATCTAAGGTAACGCCAAGTAATTTAGTCTCCTCAACTTGTTCAACAGCCACACCATTCATTACCAGTTTCAGCTGAGGTTTCAGCTGAGGCACTCAAGGAATGATTTGTACCAAATACAATGCTCTTAGTTTTAGAGATGTTCAGGACCAGTTTATTTCTGACCACCCATTCCAAAACAGACTGCAACTCTTTGGTAAGGGTTTCCGTGACTTCATTAGCTGTGGTTACTGATGCATTTATGGTTCAATCATCAGCATACATGGACACGCATGCTTTGTTTAATGCCAGTGGCAGGTGATTGGTAAAAATAGAAAAGAGTAGAGGGCCTAGAGAGCTGCCCTGCGGTACACCACACTTTACATGTTTGACATTAGAGACGCTTCCATTAAAGAAATCCCTTTGAGTTCTATTAGATAGATAGCTCTGAATCCACATTATGGCAGAGGTTGAAATGTCATAGCACTTAAGTTTTTTCAACAACAGGTTATGGTCAATTATGTCGAAATCTAACAGTACAGCTCCCACAATCTTCTTATTATCAATTTCTTTCAACCAATCATCAGTCATTTGTGTCAGTGTAGTGCATGTTGAGTGCCCTTCTCTATAAGCATGCTGAGTGTGTTCTTAACTTGTTTACAGAGAAATAGCATTGTATTTGGTCAAACACATTTCTTTCCAACAGTTTGCTAAGAGCTGGCAGCAAGCTTATAGGACTGCTTTTAGAACCAGTACGAGCCGCTTTACCATTCTTGGGTAGCGTAATAATTTTGGCTTCCCTCAAGGCCTGAGGACAAAGACTTTCCTCTAGGCTCAGATAAAAAATATGACAGATAGGAGTGGCTACAGAGTCAGCCACCATCCTCAGTAGCTTTCCTTCTAAGTTGTCAATGCCAGGAGGTTTGTCGTTATTGATCGTTAACAATAATTTTTCCACCTCTCCCACACTAACTTTACAAAATTCAAACTTGCACTGTTTTTCTTTCATTATTTGTATTTTTATGCATGAATATAGTTGTTCACTGTTTGTCGTGGGCATTTCCTGCCTAAGTTTGCCCACTTTGCCAATGAAATAATCATTAAAATAATTGGCAACATCAAATGGTTTGAGATGAATAAGCCATCTGATTTGATGAAAGATGGAGTTGAATTTGTCTTTCTGCCCATAATTTCATTTAAAGTACTGAAAAGTTTTTTTCCATCATTCTTTATATTATTGATCTGGGCTTCATAATAAAGGTTCTTATTTTTTTGTTGAGTTTAGTCACATAATTTCTCAATTTGCAGAAAGTAAGCCAGTCAGATGTACAGCCATACTTATTAGTCACTCCTTTTGCCACATCTCTTTCAACCATACAGTGTTTCAATTCCTCATCAATCCATGGTGAATTAACAGTTCCAAAAGTCAGTTTGTTAACAGGTGCATGTTTATCAATAATTGGAAGAAGCAATGTCATGAATTCATCAAGTGCATCGTCTGGATGCTCCTCATTAATCACATCAGACCAACAAATATTTTCAACATCATCCATATAAGAATCACAGCAAAATCTTTTGTATGATCTCTAATACACTATTTTAGGGCCAGCTGTTGGAACTTTGGCTTTTCTGTATATAGCCACTATATTGTGATCCCTGCATCCAATTGGTAAGGAATTGGTGACCTGGCCAAGATAGAGCAAATCAGTGCGACAAAAACAACAACACAGAGTTGCACATGGGATAAACAAACGTACAGTCAATAACACATCAGAAAAATATATGTACAGTTTGTGCAAATGTATTAAGATTAGAGAGGTAAGGCAATAAGTAGGCCATAGTGGCAAAATAATTACTATTTAGCGGTAACACTGCAGTGATCGATGTGCAGATGATGATGTGGAAGTAGAGAAACTGGGGTGCAAAAGAGCAAAAAATTACAATATGGGGATGAGGTAGTTGGGTGGGCTATTTACAGATGGGCTGTGTACAGGTACAGTGATCGGTATGCTTAATGTTAGTGAGGGATATATAAGTCTCCAGCTTCAGTGATTTTTGCAATTCCGGCCAAAGGAAGTGTTAGAATTGGGGATGACCAGTGCAATATACCTGCTGGAGTGTGCTACGGGTGGGTGTTGCTATGGTGACCAGTGAGCTGAGATAAGGCGTTGCTTTACCTAGCAAAGATTTATAGATGACCTGGAGCCAGTGAGTTTGGTGAGGAATATGTAGCAAGGACCAGCCAACGAGAGCATACAGGTCGCAGTGGTGGGTAGTATATGGGGCTTTGGTGACAAAATGGATAGCACTGTGATAGACCACATCCAATTTGCTGAGTAGGGTGTTGGAGGCTATTTTGTAAATGACATCACCAAAGTCAAGGATTGGTAGGATAGGTATGTTTGGCAGCATGAGTAAAGGAGGCTTTGTTGCAAAATAGGAAGCCGATTCTAGATTTAATTTTGGATTGGAGATGCTTAACGTGAGTCTGGAAGGAGAGTTTACAGTCTAACCAGACACCTAGGTATTTGTAGTTGTCCACATATTCTAAGTCAGAACCGTCCAAAGTGCTGTCAGGTGGGCGGGTGTTGGCAGCAATCGGTTGAAGAGCATGAATTTAGTTTTACTAGCATTTAAGAGCAGTTGGAGGCCACGGAAGGAGTGTTGTATGGCATTGAAAGTCGTTTGGAGGTTTGTTAACACAGTGTCCAAAGTAGGGCCAGATGTATACAGAATGGTGTGCTCTGAGTAGAGGTGGATCAGAGAATCACCAGCAGCAAGAGCGACATCATTGATATATACAGAGAAAAAATGCGTCCCGAGATTTGAACCCTGTGGCACCCCCATAGAGACTTCCAGATTTACGGACAACAGGCCCTCCGATATGACACACTGAACTCTATCTGAGAAGTAGTTGGTTAACCAGTCATTTGAGAAACCAAAGCTACTGAGTCTGCCGATAAGAATACGGTGATTGTCAGAGTCGAAGCCTTGGCCAGGTCGATGATGACGGCTGCACAGTACTGTCTTTTACCAATGCCGGTTATGATATCGTTTAGAATCTTGAGCATGGCTGAGGTGCACCCATGACCAGCTCGGAAACCAGATTGCATAGCGGAGAAGGTACGGTGGGATTCTAAATTGTCTGTGATCTGTTTGTTAACTTGGCTTTCGAAGACCTTAGAAGGGCAGGATGGATATAGGTCTGTAACAGTTTAGGTCGAGAATGTCTCCCCCTTTAACCTGTCTAGGACCGGGGTTCCGCTAGCGGAAAAGAATGGCAGAAATTCAGATGTGCCTAGGGTCATACACAAGAAGACTCGAGGGTGTAATCACTGCCAAAGGTGCTTCAACAAAGTACTGGGTAAAGGGTCTGAATATTTATGTAAATGTTATATTTCAGTATTTATTGTTATTTTTTTACCACAGTTTTTGTTCCGGTTTTTGCTCTGCCATTATGGGGTGTTGTCTGTAGATTGATGAGGGGAAAAACTATTTAACCCTCCTGTTGTGTTCGTTTCATGTTATTTCATTCTGTGTTCCCGATCCAAAATGATTGCCCCACTATAGCTGATTATAAATCCATAATAATACATATATTATGACTTAATGTTGTGTTAGATCTTTTTAGCAACTTAAATTATAGTGAACATTACACGTTTTGAACTTCTAATTTGCTATTTATGGCCTCTCTCCTCCTCACCAGTGTCATGATCAAATATATGATCAAGGGCCACACATACAGTATGTCGTTTGGTCATTGTGAGCCACAGAATGAAATGTGAGCAAGGCCTCAAAAAAGCTGCAAGAAAAGTTCTATATATTATTGAAACAATGTTGCGATTGTTTGTGAGAATGCCAGCAGGTGTGGTTCCTCTGTGGGAAGATTTTATTGGGGAAAGGTTCCCATGGGGGTTGCCATGGAAGCCAAGAAGGGGAGTGAGGTCTGTCTGTCTGTCTGTCTGTCTGTCTGTCTGTCTGTCTGTCTGTCTGTCTGTCTGTCTGTCTGTCTGTCTGTCTGTCTGTCTGTCTGTCTGTCTGTCTGTCTGTCTGTCTGTCTGTCTGTCTGTGTGTGTGTGTGTGTGTGTGTGTGTGTGTGTGTGTGTGTGCTCAAACACACATGCATGTGGGGGTCTGGGAGAGGAAGTGTGTCCATCTAATGAATATGCATGTGCCTGAACTCAATTTTATACACTAATTGTTGTCTCACCCATTCATTTCCAAAGACCGGTCATTTTTGACAGGGTACACCACGGGTGTACAAAAGTGAAATAAAACACCCAAAATGGTGTGTGTTTTTTTTTTGTGTGTTCAGATGCCCTGTGTGGACAAAGTCATGGAACCTTATGACAATCCGATTAAAATAACTACATTTTTCAGAGAGAAAATCGGTCCAATTTGACCCGGAACACAGAAGGAGGGTTAATCCATTTTAGAATATTGCTGTAATGTAACAAAATGTGGAAAAAGGGTATGCACTGTATATCAGTCAAGTACTTTACCCTGTAGTTAACAATGTCATGCCTAATCCTCAATACTAGACGTGTATTGCTGAGTAAATATTAAGAAAGTATGTGTTATTCACAAATGCACGATAACACGTTTAAACAAAAGAGGATTGTTAATTAAATCTCTATCTGACTATCCTTTATGTAGTGTCTTTATATTTTGGTTTAAAGCAAGTGTGAAGGCATGTGGGTAGATGCATAACAAAACAACTGTCAATTATGTTGTTCATAATAATTAAGAATAAATCATAGAGATGAGACAAGACAATTAGTAGTGAGAAGTTCTGTCTTGCCTCATAATTTAAAAAGTTTGCTGTTGGGCAGAACTCTTGGAGATGCAGGCAGATTTATCAACTCAACGATCAATGACCACAGTTTGTTGCTTCTGATCATTACGATTTGCCTCTTTATACGACTAGCTCCGACTACACTAACGATAAACAGGTTTCAGTTTGTGTCATGGTTCCACCAGTCACCAGAGGGCGGCAGAGACCGTCCTAGAGACATTAAAGAGGGTGATGGCCGCGGCAGCTTTCCAATCTTTAGGGATCTCAGACGATGCAAAAGAGAGGTTAAACAAGCTAGTAATAGGGGTTTCAATTTCGGCAGATCATTTTAGAAAGTGAGGGTCCAGAATGTCTAGCCCAGCTGATTTGTAAGGGTCCAGATTTTGCAGCTCTTTCAGAACATCAGCTATCTGGATTTGGGTGAAGGAGAACCGCGGGGGGGAGGGTGCTTGGGCAAGTTGCTGCGAGGGGTGCAGAGCAGTTTGCCGGGGTAGGGGTAGCCATGTTGAAAGCATGGCCAGCCGTAGAAAAATGGTTATTGAAATTCTCGATTATCATATATTTATCGAATCTACTGTACTTTAACAACAGATGTACTCACATTGGATGGGTTGATTAGGATTCAAACCCTCTCTAAAATAGCATAATACATACTCTTATAGTAGGTTTACCCCATTAAAAACCATACCACTACCATACAGTGCCTTCGGAAAGTTTTCAGATCCCTTGACTTTTCCCACATTTTGTTACGTTACAGCCTTATTCTATAATGGATTAAATACAAATAAATCCTAAGCAATCTACACACAATACCCCATAACAATAAAGCGAAAAACAGGTTGTTAGCAAATTCATTAAAAATAAAAACAGAAATACCTTATTTGTGTAAGTATTCAGACCCTTTGCTATGAGACTCGAAATTGAGCTCAAGTGCATCTGTTTCCATTGATCATCCTTTAGATGTTTTTCAACTTGGAGTCCGCTTGTAGTAAAATTAATTGTTTGGACATGATTTGAAAAGGCAGACACCTGTCTATATAAGGTCCCACAGTTGACAGTGCATGTCAGAGCAAAAACCAAGCCATGAGGTCGAAGGATTTGCCCGCAGAGGTCTGAGCAGGATTGTGTCTCGGCACAGGTCTGTGGGAGGGTACCAGAAAATGTCTGTGTCAATGAAGGTCCCCAAGAACACAGTGGCCTCCATCATTCTTAAATGGAAGTAGTTTGGAAGCACCAAGACTCTTCCTAGAGCCAGACGCCCAGCCAAACTGAGCAATCGGGGGAGAAGGGCCTTGGTCAGAGAGGTGACCAAGAACCCGATGGTCACTCTGACAGAGCTCTGGAGTTCCTCTGTGGAGATGGGAGAACCTTCCAGAAGGACAACCATCTCTGTAGCACTCCACCAATCAGACCTTTATGGCAGAGAAACAAGATTCTTTGGTCTGCTGAAACCAAGATTGAATTCTTTGGCCTGAATGCCAACCGTCACGTTCGGAGGAAACCTGGTACCATCCCTACGGTGAAGCATGGTGGTGGCAGCATCATCCTGTGGGAATGTTTTTCAGCGGCAGGGACCGGGAGACTAGTCAGGACCAAGGGAAAGATGAACGGAACAAAGTACAGAGAGATCCTTGATGAAAACATGCTCCAGAGTGCTCCGGATCTCAGACTCGGGCGAAGGTTCACCTTCCAACAGGACAATGACCCTAAGCACATAGCCAAGACAATGCAATAGTGGCTTCGGGACAAGTCTCTGAATATTCTTAAGTGGCCCAGCCAGAGCCTGGACTTGAACCTGATCGAACATCTCTGGATTGACCTGAAAATAGCTGTGTTGCAACGCTCCCCATCCAACTTGACAAAACTTGAGGGGATCTGCAGAGAAGATTGGGAGAAACTCCCCAAATACAGGTTTGGGGAGCCCGGTACGTTACTGTAGCGTCATGCCAAAGAAGACACGAGGCTGTAATCTCTGCTTCAATAAAGTATTGAGTAAAGGGGCTGAATATTTATGTCAATGTGCTATTTCAGTTTTAATAAAGGTGCAAAAATGTAAAAAAAACTGTTTTGCTTTGTCATTATGGGGTATTGTGTGTAGATTGATGAAGGGGGGAAAAACAATTTCATCCGTTTCAGAATAAGGCTATGACGTATAAAAATGTTGAAAAAGTCCAGGAGTTTGAATACTTTCCGAATATACTGTTTATATACAGTACCAGTCAAAATTTTGGACAAAGGTCTTTCTTTATTTTTTACTATTTTCTACATTTGGAGAATAATAGTGAAGATATCAAAACTATGACATAACACACATGGAATCATGTAGTAACCAAAAAAGTGTGAAACTAATCAAAATATATTTTAGATTATTCAAAGTAGCCACATTTACATTTATTCATTTAGCAGACACTTATCTAGAGCGACTTAGTTGGTGCATTTATCTTAAGATTTATCTTAAGACACAATGTATGCAAAAGTATGTGGACACCCCTTCAAATGAGTGGATTTGTCTATTTCAGCCACATCCGTTGCTGACAGGTATATAGAATCTAGCACACAGCCATGCAATCTCCATAGACAAACATTGGCAGTAGAATGGCCTTACTGAAGAGCTCAGTGACTTTAAACGTGGCACGGTCATAGGATGCCACCTTTCCAACAAGTCAGTTCGTCACATTTTGGCCCTGCTAGAGTTGCCCCGGTCAACTCTAAGTTACTGTGAAATGGAACCATCTAGGAGCAACAATGGCTCAGCCACGAAGTGGCAGGCCACACAAGCTCACAGAACGGGACCCGTAGCATGTACAAATCATCTGTACTCAGTTGCAACACTCACTACCGAGTTCCAAACTGCCTCTGGAAGCTACGTCAGCACAAGAATTGTTCGATGGGAGCTTCATGAAATGGGTTTCCATAGCCGAGCAGCCGCACACAAGCCTTAGATCGCCATGAGCAATGCCAAGCGTCGGCTGGAGTGGTGTAAACCTTGCCGACATTGGACTCTGGAGCAGTGGAAATGTATTTTCTGGAGTGATGAATCATGCTTCACCATCTGGCGGTTTGGTGGATGCCAGGAGAACGCTACCTGCCCGAATGCATTGTGCCAACTATTTACTGTTTCAGTATGACAATTCCCCTGTGCTAGGAGGGGTGCTGTGGGATTATTTAAGATACTCTCTCCAATGCCATGAAAGTTATTAATAAAACATGTTCACTCCCCTCAGTGTTAGTGATGTACAGTTCGCAAACGCTTTGTTCTTTTTGAACGACTCTTTTTACTGACTCGGTAGTTATGATTAACTTTTCGTCCGTGTCATTTCTTAATGGTAAAACAGATTTGTATGAAAATACCCTCAAATAAAAAGGTTTACATTATGTACTGTTTTCTCTTACAGTATGTAACATTTGATCTCAAATCTTACAATTTTAGCTTCACTGTCCAAATACATACACATTTCTATAACCTACCTAAACCAGCTTGATATTGCAAGCTCACATTCTGTTTCACTGCAAGTCAATTGAAACCAGTTTGAGTGCAGTGGTCAATCTGGTTTCATTCAGTTATTAGTTCTACTCTATTCAACATAAATATGTATTGTGTATATATAATCTTTAATATTTGCATCATGTGTTTGGACATACTGACCCATCTACTCATGGGATGTCTTCTTCAGGATCTTCGCCTGTTTAACAGCCAGACCTATCAAACGACCAAGCTCCTCTGTCAGCTCAGTGTAGGCCAACTCCAGGTTCAACCTGCCGAGGATGGACAATAGTTCATCATCTTTCAATGCTAGGTCTGTGTTCCAAATGGCACCCTATTACCTAGACGAGGCGTCAGTATAGACATCATTGATAGTTACCTTTTCTAGTGCCTAGCCAAATGTTGATTATCTGTCCCGAGTGTGTGTGTTTACTATCCCTGTGGGGACCAGAAGTACTCACAAGGATACTAAAACAAGGTAAAAGGCTATTTTAGGCTTTTGGGTAAGGTTAGGGGTTTGGGGTTATGGTAGGCCTAGGGTTAAGGGTTAAAGTTAGGGAAAGTTGGATTTTGAATGGGAATCAATTGTTCGGGCCCCACACGGATAGTAAAACAAACATGTGTTTCAAGTTTTTATTGTCACGTGCACAAGTACAGTG
Organism: Salvelinus namaycush; assembly: GCF_016432855.1. NCBI lineage: Eukaryota > Metazoa > Chordata > Actinopteri > Salmoniformes > Salmonidae > Salvelinus > Salvelinus namaycush. Next base: position 32,624,591 of record NC_052313.1, read on the forward strand.
AAATGTCTATCTTGCAAGCTCTATCCCAACAATGCAGTATTCAATATCAGTAGTTGGCTTACACTTTAAAAAAGTAAAGTAGAACTTAAACACAAGAAAAGAGAAATAAGAAGAATATGGGAAAGTAAGTAAGCTATATACAGGGTCAGTTCCAGGGTCAGTGCCAAAACCATATTTACAATGTGCAAGGATAATGGAGTGGTAAAGTTAGATATGTAAAGGGAAAAGGTGACTAGGCATCAGGATAAATGATAAACAGAGTAGCAGCTTCGTGTATGATGATTGTATGTGAGTATGTGTGTGTGTGTGTTATGTGGTGACTCGGCATCAGGATAAATGATGAACAGAGTAACAGCTTTGTATATGATTTGTGTGTGTTTGTGTGTGTGTGTGTGTGTGTGTGTGTGTGTGTGTGTGTGTGTGTGTGTGTGTGTGTGTGTGTGTGTGTGTGTGTGTGTGTGTGTGTGTGTGTGTGTGTGTGTGTGTGAGGTGTGTTTAGTCCTGTGAGTGTGCATAGAGTCAGTGCAAAAAATACAATTCTGTAAATAGAAGGGTCAATGCAGATAGTCTGTGTAGCCATTCTGTTAGCTATTTACCAGTCTAATGGCTTGGGCTACAAGCTGTTGGTGTCAGACGTGTTGATCCGGTACTGCTTGCCATGTGGAACCAGAGAGAACAGTCTATGGCTTGGGTGGCTGGAGACTAACAATTTTCCGGGCCTTCCTTTCACACCGCCTGATATAGAAGTCCTGGATGGCAGGGAGCTTTTGGGGCGGTATGTACATTGGAGTGGGCCTTCTAGGGTGTCTGGGATGATGCATTTGATTTGTGCCATAACCAGCCTTTAAAATCACTTCATGAATACAGATGCAGGTGCTAAAAGGCGGTAGTTAATGTGGCAGATAGCCTTAGAGTTCTTGGGAACAGGAATGATGGTGTCAGCTTGAGACAGGTAGGGATTACAGACTGGAACAAGGAGAGATTGAAAATGACTGTGAATGTGCCTGCCAACTGTTCTACAAATGAGAACGTGAGAATGTGCCCTGGAATACCATCCAGACCCACGTCCTTGCGAGTGCTGACCTGATTAAAAACTTACATCAGCCTCAGAGAGCGAGATCACCCAGTCCCTTGGGTCGGCAGGGGCCCTCATGCACGGCTCAGTGTTGTTTTTTTCCTTCCTGAGTTTGTCTGGTAGAGAGGCATCTTTGGGCAGATCAAGGCTGGTTCTTCCTTTGTAATCCGTTGAGTGTTGGAGCCTGTGCAATAGGATTCCACCTTGTTCTTATCTTGTTATGGATAGGGGGCAGCATTTTCACAATTGGATGAAAAGCGTGACCAGAGTAAACTGCCTGCTACTCAGTCCCAGTTGTATATTTGGATAGAAAACACTCAGACGTTTCTAAACCTGTTTGAATGATGTCTGTGAGTATAACAGAACTCATATGGCAGGCAAAAACCTGAGAAAAAATCCAACCAGGAAGTGGGAAATCTGAGGTTGGTCGTTTTTCAACTCATTCCCTATTGAAGATACAGTGGGATATGGGTCATGTTGCACTTCCTAAGGCTTCCACTAGATGTCAACAGTCTTTAGAACCTTGTTTGATGCTTCTACTGTGAAGTGGGGCCGAATGAGAAGGGAATGAGTCAGAGGTCTGCCAGAATGCCTTGAGCTCGTGACGCTCGTTCACGTGAGAGCGAGCTCTGTTCCATTGCTTTTCTGAAGACAAAGGAATTCTCCGGTTGGAACATTATTGAAGATTTATGTTAAAAACATCCTAAAGATTGATTCTGTACTTCGTTTGACATGTTTCTACGGACTGTAATATGACTTTTCGTCTGAACGTTTGCCTGGACCTGCCCGCGCGTCGTTAGTTTAGATTTTGTACTGAAAACGCGAACAACAAAGAGGAATTTGGACGTAAATGATGGACTTTATGGAACAAATCAAACATTTATTGTGGAACTGTGATTCCTGGGAGTGCATTCTGACGAAGATCATCAAAGGTAAGTGAATATTTATAATGCTATTTCTGACTTATGTTGACTCCAACATGGCGGATATCTCTTTGGGTTGATTTGTCGTCTGAGCGCCGTACTCAGATAATTGCATGGTTCGCTTTTTCCGTAAAGTGTTTTTGAAATCTGACACAGCGGTTGCATATCTTTAATCGAGTATTTCTGTGATTTGATGTGGCTTTGTGCAAATTCACGGGATGTTTTGGAGGCAAAGCCAAATGTAAACTGAGGTTTTTGATATAAATATGAACTTGATCGAACAAAACATACATGTATTGTGTAACATGTTGTCCCGGGAGTGTCATCTGATGAAGAATATCAAAGGTTAGTGATTCATTTTATCAATATTTCTGCTTTTTGTGACTCCTCTCTTTGGTTGGAAAATCGCTGTATGCTTTCTGTGACTAGCTGCTGACCTAACATAATGATATGTTCTGCTTTTGCCGAAGAGCTTTTTTGAAATCGGACACTGTGGTTGGATTAACGAGAATTTAATCGTTAAAATGGTGTCTAATACTTGTATGTTTGAGAAAATTGAATTATGAGATTTCTGTTGATTGAATTTGGCGCCCTGCAATTTCCGCTCGCGGAACCCCAGTCCTAGACAGGTTAAATTTTCATTTTGCTTGTTTGATGGCTCTGCGGAGGACATCTACTTCTTGTACTTGTTCATATCCTCTGCCTTAGCCTTGGCATTGGCTGCGATAGACCTGTGTGCGGTAGCCCTGTCCTTTAATTTAGTGCCAACCTCTATGTTAATCCAAGGCTTTAGATTAGGGAAGCAGTGAACCTTCGCTGTGGGGAGAATATTGACGATGCATTTCCTAATAAATCCGGCGATGGAAATGGCTAGCTTAGGGTACTTCCTTTTTGAGATTCTGCTTGTAGACAGGAAGCAGGAGTTGATGAGGGGGGGGGGGGGGGGGGGTGAGGGAGGGCATTGTACAGTGGCTTGCGAAAGTATTCACCCCTTGGCATTTTTCCTATTTTGTTGCCTTACAAACCCTCCAAAAATCTATTATAATTCCAGGTTGTATCATTTGATTTACACAACATGCCTACCACTTTGAAGATGCAAAATGTTTTTTATTGTGAAACAAACAAAAAATAAAACAAAAAAATTGACAACTTGAGCGTGCATACCTATTCACCCCCCCAAAGTCAATACTTTGTAGAGCCACCTTTTGCAGCAATTACAGCTGCAAGTCTCTTGGGGTATGTCTCTATAAGCTTGGCATATTTAGCCACTGGGATTTTTTCCCCATTCTTCAAGGCAAACTGCTCCAGGTCCTTCAAGTTGGATGGGTTCCGCTGGTGTACAGCAATCTTTAAGTCATACCACAGATTCTCAATTAGATTGACATCTGGGTTTTGACTAGGCCATTCCAAGACATTTAAATGTTTCCCCTTAAATCACTTGAGTTTTGCTTTAGCAGTATGCTTAGGGTCATTGGCCTGCTGGAAGGTGAACCTCCGTCCCAGGCTCAAATATCTGGAAGACTGAAACAGGTTTTCTAAAAGAATTACCTTGTATTTAGTGCCATCCATCATTACTTCAATTCTGACCAGTTTCCCAGTCCCTGCCAATGAAAACCATCCCAACAGCATGATGCTGCAACCACCATGCTTCACTGTGGGGATGGTGTTCTCGAGGTGATGAGAGGTGTTGGGTTCGCGCCAGACATAGGGTTTTCCTTGATGGCCAAAAAGCTACATTTTAGTCTCATCTGAGCAGAGTACCTTCTTCCATATGTTTGGGGAGTCTCCCACATGCATTTTGGCAACCACCAAACGTGTTTGCTTATTTTTATCATTCAAATTTCTTCTCAATAGGGGGTGCTGTTTGCACTTTGTAATAATTTCGTTCCCAAATTAAACTGCCTCCTACTCAATTCTTGCTCGTACTATATGCATATTATTATTACTATTGGATAGAAAACACTCTCTAGTTTCTAAAACCGTTTGAATTATATCTGTGAGTAAAACAGAACTCGAGTTGGAGCATTTTTCCTATGAGGATGTGAGAATGCTGAATTCTGCAAGCTGTTCTCAGGTCAGTTTATTAATTTGCCTGTCTTCTATTGGTTGAGATGCACTGCATACGCCTTCCCCTGGATGTCAGCGAATAGTGAGAATTGAAATTGTGTTTCTAGGCAGATCTGAGAGCTTATAAATGGCCTGGCAACGTGGTGTACTCCCTTTGTCCTCTTCGCTCTGACGCAGAAAGGATCTCTGCCTGTCGTGATAGAAAGCTCCCTTTATAGCTCTTAGATATATCCGGCTCTGTTTTTATTTGATATAGGTGTTAAAGACATCATAATGTTGTTATATTAAACCGAGTTATATCAGTTTATATCGGTATATTGCGATTTTCGGATATTTATTCGTACTGCGTTTTAGTGAGTCGGACACGTCTTTGCCACATGGCTAATGTTTACTGCTAATTCGAACGTTGAAGAGGACAATCTACAACCAAGCAACGATTCTTTTGGACTAAGGACACCTTGCCCAAGATTCTGATGGGAGTTCATCAAAAAGTAAGAACTATATATGATGTTAATTCGTTGTTCTGTTGAAAAATGTAGAACTCATATTCTGCCATTAATCTAGGTGCGGTCTCGCTTTAACGCACGCTGTATGTTGTAGTAACGTTAACCTTTACTGCTCCAGCGTTCCGCCAGCGGAACTCCTCCCACATTCCACTGAAAAGGCAGAGCGCGAAATTCAAAATATATTTTTTCGAAATATTTAACTTTCACACATGAACCTGTTTGGGCTGCAGGGGCAGTATTGAGTAGCCAGATAAAAGGTGCCCATTTCAAACGGCCTCGTACTCAATTCTTGCTCGTACAATATGCATATTATTATTACTATTGGATAGAAAACACTCTCTAGTTTCTAAAACCGTTTGAATTATATCTGTGAGTCAAACAGAACTCATTTGGCACAAACTTCCTGACCAGGAAGTGGAAAGTCTGAAATCGAGGCTCTGTTCTATTTCCTGCCTATAAATGGGCATGATACGTATTAGTATACATGCACTTCATAGACCTTCCCCTGGATGTCAAGAGGCGGTGAGAGAAGAAATTTAGTGTTTATCTTGGTCTGAAGTGGAATACAAGCTCTTTGTATGATGTGTCCCCCATTTCCTGTTTTCTGGAGAGCGCGAGGAGGTACCTGGATTTGTCTTCTGTTTAGCTGCCGTTATAGGCGACTACTATCTCCGGCTTTGATTTTATTTGATACATGTGACCATATCATCGTAAAGTATGTTTTTTCAATATAGTTTAATCAGATTATTGAAATTTTGTTAACGATGGAGAGATTCGCGCCACTTGGCTAGTGCGCTTGCTAATTCAAGAGGGAAAATGGACGTTCTAAATCCAAACAACGATTGTTCTTGACAAAGGACCCCTTGTCCAACATTCTGATGAAAGATCAGCAAAAGTAAGAAACATTTTATGATGCTATTTCATATATCTGTCGTACATGTGAACTAGTCGTCGGCGCCCAACTTTTGGGTACTCTTGCTATACCGAAGCTGGATGTCGTAATAAAGTTATTTTTTTGAATTCTAACACTGCGATTTCATTAAGAACTAATGGATCTATCATTTCCTATACAACATGTATTTTTTAGTTATGTTTATGAATAGCTATTTGGTCAGAATATGTGTGTCAGAAAAAGTGTCCGAAAAATATCCGAACGTTGTGGGAAATAGTAGCTACGTTAGCAGAATGTATAACCACTGATTTCAGCTCTAAATATGCACATTTTCGAACAAAACATAAGTGTATGTATAACCTGATGTTATAGGACTGTCATCTGATGAAGAATATCAAGGTTAGTCAAAAATTATATATCTTTTACTATATATATATCTTTTACTATATATCTTTTACTTTTATTAAACACTTAATAAATCGGAAATATTGGAATATTGGAATCACAAGATGCCTGTCTTTCATTTGCTGTACACTATGTATTTTTCAGAAATGTTTTATGATGAGTAATTAGGTATTTGACGTTGGTGTCTGTAAGTTTTATGGCTGCTTTCGGTGCAATTTCTGATTGTAGCTGCAATGTAAACTATGATTTATACCTGAAATTGTAACGGGTGTCCTCCTCCTCTTCGGAAGAAGAGGAGGAGTAGGGATTGGACCAAAGCGCAGCGTGATAGTTTGACATAACGAAGTTTATTAAAGTAAAGACAAAAAACCGAAAACACATCAACAAACTACAAAATAACAAAACGACGTAGACAGACCTGAACATGGAACTTACATAAATACACGAAGAACTCACGAACAGGAACAGACTACATCAAACGAACGAACAAACCGAAACAGTCCCGTGTGGTGCAACATACACAGACACAGAAGACAATCACCCACAAACAAACAGTGTGAACTACCTTTATATGGTTCTCAATCAGAGGGAAACGTCAAACACCTGTCCCTGATTGAGAACCATATAAGGCTAATTACCACTAACCTAAACATAGAAACACAAAACATAGAATGCCCACCCCAACTCACGCCCTGACCAACTAAACACATACAAAATTAACAGAAAACAGGTCAGGAACGTGACAGAAATATGCACATTTTTCTAACAAAACATATGCTATACAATAAATATGTTATCAGACTGTCATCTGATGAAGTTGTTTCTTGGTTAGTGGCTATTTATATCTTTATTTGGTCGAATTTGTGATAGCTACTGATGGAGTAAAAAACTGGTGGAGTAAAAAAAGTGGTGTCTTTTGCTAACGTGGTTAGCTAATAGATTTACATATTGTGTCTTCCCTGTAAAACATTTTAAAAATCGGACATGTTGGCTGGATTCACAAGATGTGTACCTTTCATATGCTGTATTGGACTTGTGATTTAATGATATTTAGATCAGGCCCTAGAACAGAGCATCAATTTCAGATTTTCCACTTCCTGTCAGGAAGTTTGCTGCAAAATGAGTTCTGTTTGACTCACAGATATAATTCAAACGGTTTTAGAAACTAGAGAGTGTTTTCTATCCAATAGTAATAATAATATGCATATTGTACGAGCAAGAATTGAGTACGAGGCCGTTTGAAATGGGCACCTTTAATCAGAGCTACTCAATACTGCCCCTGCAGCCATAAAAAGTTAATAATGGATTTAATGGAGCTCCGTGGGATGTTCAAAGTTTCTGCAATTTTTTTATAACCCAAACCTGATCTGTACTTCTCCACAACTTTGTCCCTGACCTGTTTGGAGAGCTCCTTGTTCTTCATAGTGCCGCTAGCTTGGGGTGTCCCTTGTTTAGTGGTGTTGCAGACTCTGGGGCCTTTCAGAACAGGTGTATATATACTGAGATCATGTGACAGATCATGTGACACTTAGATTGCACACAGGTGGACTTTATTTAACTTTTTAGGGATAGGGGGCAGCATTTTCACTTTGCATGAATAGCGTGCCCAGAGTGAACTGCCTCCTACTCTGTCCCAGATGCTAATATATGCATATTATTATTACTATTGGATAGAAAACACTGACGTTTCTAAAACTGTTTCAATGATGTCTGTGAGTATAACATAACTCATATGGCGGGCAAAAACCTGAGAAAAAATCCAAACAGGAAGTGGGAATTCTGAGGCTGGTCAATTTTCAACTCATCGCTTATTGAAATCCCAGTGGGATATGGATCTGTTTGCACTTCCTACGGCTTCCACTAGATGTCAACAGTCTGTAGAACGTTGAATGACGCTTCTACTGTGATGTTCAGCCGGATGGGAACTGTTTGAGGCAGTGGTCTGGCAGAGAATCAGGTCCTGGTCATGCGCATTCCACATGATATCGACTTGCGTTCCATTACTTCTATAGACACAAAGGAATTCTCCGGTTGGAACGTTATTGAATATTTATGATAACAACATCCTAAAGATTGATTCTATACTTAGTTTGACAAGTTTATTCGACCTGTAATATAACTTTTTGAAGTTTTCGTCCGAAGTTCGCCTGGACCTGCACGAGCGTTTGGATATGTGTACTAAACATGCTAACAAAAGTAGCTACTTGGACATAATCGAACAAAACAACAATTTATTCCTGGGAGTGCATTCTGATGAAGATCATCAAAGGTAAGGGAATATTTATAATGTAACTTCGTATTTCTGTTGACTCCAGCATGGCGGAGAAATGTTGTTTCTATCTGATCGCCGTCTCAGATTATTGCATGGTTTGCTTTTTTGGTAAAGTCTTTTTGAAATCTGACACAGCGGTTGCATTAAGAACAAGTGTATCTTTAATTCTATGTAAAACATGTATCTTTAATCAAAGTTTATGATGAGAATTTCTGTTATTTTATGTGACTCTCTGCAATTTCTCCGGCTATTTTGTAGGCATTTCTGAACATGGCACCAATGTAAACGGATCCTTTTGGATATAAATATGCACATTATCGAACAAAATATACATGTATTGTGTAACATGATGTCCTATGAGTGTCATCTTATGAAGATCATCAAAGGTTAGTGATTAATTTTATCTCTTTCTGCTTTTTGTGACTCCTATCTTTGGCTGGGAAAATGGCTGTGTTTTTTTTGGACTTGGCGGTGATCTAACAATCATATGTTGTGTTTTCACTGTAAAGCATTTTTTAAATCGGACACGATGGTTAGATTAATAACCTCTACCGCATCTCTCTCCCGGATCCGGGATCCCCCCCCATCAAAAAAGCTGACCAGCATAGCCTAGCCTAACACGACAGGGATATCATATAACATAATTTTCATGAAATCACAAGTCCAATACAGCAATGAAAGATAAACATCTTGTGAATCCAGCCATAATTTCCGATTTTTAAAATGTTTTACAGGGAAAACACAATATATATTTCTATTAGCTAACCACAATAGCAAAAGACTCAACCGCATATTTTCAGCATTTTTCTACCGCATAGGTAGCTATCACAAAACCGACCAAATAGAGATATAATTAGTCACTAACCAAGAAACAACTTCATCAGATGACAGTATTATAACATGTTATACAATAAATGTATGTTTTGTTCGAAAATGTGCATATTTGAGGTATAAATCATAGTTTTACATTGCAGCTACCATCAAAAATATCACCAAAGCAGCCAGAATAATTACAGAGAGCAACGTGAAATACCTAAATACTCATCATAAAACATTTATGAAAAATACATGGTGTACAGCAAATGAAAGATAAACATCTTGTAAATCCAGCCAATATTTCAGATTTTTTAAGTGTTTTACAGCGAAAAAACAATATAGCATTATATTAGCTTACCACAATAGCCAAACACACAACCGCATTTATTCACCGCATAGATAGCATTCGCAAAAACCAGCAAAAGATATACAATTAATCACTAACCTTGACCAACTTCATCAGATGACAGTCTTATAACATCATGTTACACAATACATATATGTTTTGTTTGAAAATGTGCATATTTAGAGGTACAAATTGTGGTTTTACATTGTGAATACGTAGCCAAAATGCACAAAATTCTCCGGAGATATTTTGGACAGTCACCTAATCTAATCAAAGAACTAATCATAAACTTTACTAAAAAATACAGGTTGGACAGCAAATGAAAGATACACTAGTTCTTAATGCAACCGCTGTGTTAGATTTTTTAAAATAACTTTAGTACGACATACAGCTTACGTTATAGCGAGACAGCGCCCGAAATCTGGGCGGAATATACGTCTAAACATTTGACAGAAATACGAAATAACATCATAAATGGTTCCTACTATTTGATGAGCTTCCATCAGAATCTTGTACAAGGTGTCCTTTTTCCAGAATAATCGTTGTTCGGTTGTAGAATGTCGTCTTCATCTGTTGATTTAGCTAACAAAGCTGCCCATGCGGCACAGAAGTGTCCAACTCACCATAACGCATAACAAAGAAAATACCGAAAATCGCAATAAACTGATATAAACTGATATAAGTCGGTTTAATATAACTAGTTTATGATGTTTTTAACACATATATCAAATAAAATCAGAGCCGGATATATCTAACGTCTATAACGAAAGCTTTTCAGAACGGAATCCTGAACTCCCTCTCGCGCCAAGCTGAACGGTGAAAAGACTAGATCCACCGTTCCAAGAGGTCTTGTTCGGCCTCAGATAGGGCTATACACACCATTCCAACTCTCACTGCCTACTGACATCTAGTGGAAGGCGTATGCAGTGCATGTAGACCCATAGATTCCATGCAAATTAATAGGCTGACCCTGGAACAGAGCCCCCGATTTCAGATTTCTCACTTCCTGACAGGAAGTTTGCTGCAAAATGAGTTCTGTTTTACTCACAGATATAATTCAAACGGTTTTAGAAACTAGAGAGTGTTTTCTATCCAATAGTAATAATAATATGCATATTGTACGAGCAAGAATTGAGTACGAGGCAGTTTGAAATGGGCACCTTTTATCTGGCTACTCAATACTCCCCCTGCAGCCCAAACAGGTTAACCTCTAACGCCTCCCAAACCCGGATCCGGGAGCACCCCCATCAGTAGAAAAGCTACTAGCATAGCCTAGCATAGCGTCACAAGTAAATACTAGCATCTAAATATCATTAAATCACAAGTCCAAGACACCAGATGAAAGATACACATCTTGTGAATCCAGCCATCATTTCTGATTTTTAAAATGTTTTACAGGGAAGACACAATATGTAAATATATTAGCTAACCACGTTAGCAAAAGACACCACTTTTTTTTACTCCACCAGTTTTTTACTCCATCAGTAGCTATCACAAATTCGACCAAATAAAGATATAAATAGCCACTAACCAAGAAACAACTTCATCAGATGACAGTCTGATAACATATTTATTGTATAGCATATGTTTTGTTAGAAAAATGTGCATATTTCAGGTATAAATCATAGTTTACCATTGCAGCCACCATCACAACTCTCACCAAAGCGACTAGAATAACTACAGAGAGCAACGTGTATTACCTAATTACTCATCATAAAACATTTCTTAAAAATACACAGCGTACAGCAATTGAAAGACACAGATCTTGTGAATCCAGACAATATTTCAGATTTTCTAAGTGTTTTACAGCGAAAACACAATATAGCGTTATATTAGCATACCACAATAGCAAACATCACAACAGCATTGATTCAAGCCAAACATAGCAATAACGTATAAACCACCAAAAGATATTAATTTTTTCACTAACCTTCTCAGAATTCTTCAGATGACAGTCCTATAACATCATATTACACAATGCATATAGAGTTTCTTCGAAAATGTGCAAATTTAGCGGCACAAATCGTGGTTATACATTGAGAAAAGTAGCAAAGCTGCCCAGAAAATGGCAGGAGAAATCTTTGAAGAGGCACCTATTCTAATCAGTAACTATTCCAAAACTTGACTAAAAAATACAGGTTGGACAGCAATTGAAAGACAAATTAGTTCTTAATGCAATCGCTGGGTTACATTTTTAAAATTAACGTTACTTCAAGCATACAGCGTGCGCTAAAGCGAGACCGCACCATAATTCATGGCGGAATTATTATCTGACATTTGTCAACATAAGTACGAATTAACAGCATAAAGACTGCTTACTATTAGCTGAGCTTCCATCAGAATCTTGGGCAAGGTGTCCTTTCTCCAGAACAATCGTCTTTGGGTTGAAAGATGTCCTCTTGTCCGGTCGAAATAGCCGCTAATGTTAGCCACCAACTGGAGAGGTGTCCACCTCGTGAAAGCGCATGACAAAGAAATCCCAGAAAATCGCAGAAAATCGCAATAAACTGCTATAAACTGCTAAGTCGGTTTAAATTAACTACCTTATGATGTCTTTAACACCTATAACGAATAAAAACATGACCGGAGATATAGAACTACTAAAACGAAAGCGTTTGCAGAACGCCATTGTGATGTCTTCTTGCGCCAGGCGCACCGTTGAAAAGGACGGTACTTCCGTTCCACGGTCTTATAAAGGGCCCCAGATTGCGCAATCCACTCCATTCAAATTCTTCCCGCTTACTGACATCTAGAGGAAGACGTATGCAGTGCATGTAGCCCGATGGCTTACATGGGGACTTATAAACTGACCTCAGAACAGGGACCTCGATTTCTGAAATCTCACTCCCTGACAGGAAATGTGCTGCAGAATGATTTCTGTTTCACTCAGAGAAATAATTCAAACGGTTTTAGAAACTAGAGAGTGTTTTCTATCCAATAGTAATAATAATATGCATATTGTACGAGCAAGAATTGAGTACGAGGCAGTTTAATATTGGGAACTAAATATTACTAAGTCGAAATGGCGCCCACTGTGTCAAGAAGTTAAATTACAGGTTGTAATGCAACAAAATAGGAAAATTGGCAAGGGGGATGAATACATTTGCAAGGCACTGTACCTCTCTCAAAGAGTGCAGTGTATAAATTCTGAAAATCTGCTGTCTCAGCCACTGTCTGTCACCAAGGGAGTACCCCAAGGCTCGATCCTAAGCCTGATTTATTAGGGCCCGGATTGCAGATCCTATGGCTTCCACTAGACGTCAACAGTCTTTAGAAATTGTTCAATGTTTTTCTTTTGAGAAATGAAGAAGTAGTCCTATTCTTTCTATGTGTCACTCAGAAGGTCTCTAGTCTTTTGGTGCGCTTGAACAAGAGCGCGCTCTGTGTTGTTTTTCTTCTGTATTGGAAAATGTTTATCCCTTCTTAAATTTGATCGATTATTTACATTTTAGGGTACCTGTGGTTAGATTAGAAATGCTGTTTGAAATGTTTGGACCAAGTTTACAGGTAACTTATTAGATACTTTGTAGTCATGTTGGGCGAGTTGGAACCGGTGTATTTCTGAATCAAACGCGGCAAATAAATTGACATTTTGGGGACATAAATAAGGAATTTATCGAACAAAACAACCATTCATTGTGTCACTGAGACATTTGGGATTGCAAAAAGATGAAGATCTTCAAAGGTAAGGCATTTATCATATCGTTATTTCTGACTTTTGTGTCGCACCTGCCTGGTGGAAAGATATTTTCATGTTTTTGTATGCAGGGCGCTGTCCTCAGATATCCACATGATGTCCCTTCGCCGTAAAGCCTTTTTGAAATCTGACACAGCGGCTGGATTAATAAGAAGTTAACCTCTCTGGGGCAGGTGGGACACAATCGTCCCACTGGCCAATAGCCAGGGAAAATACAGCGCGCCATATTCAAATAAAATTATATAAAAATCTAACTTTCATTAAATCACACATAAGATACCAAATTAAAGCTACACTCGTTGTGAATCCAGCCAACATGTCAGATTTCAAAAAGGCTTTTCGGCGAAAGCATAAGATGCTATTATCTGATGATAGCACAACAGTAAACAAAGAGTAGCATATTTCAACACTGCAAGCATGACACAAAACGCAGAAATAAAATATAAATCATGCCTTACCTTTGACGAGCTTCTTTTGTTGGCACTCCAATATGTCCCATAAACATCACAAATGGTCCTTTTGTTCGATTAATTCCGTCGATATATATCCAAAATGTCAATTTATTTGGACCGTTTCATCCAGAAAAACACAGCTTCCAACTATCGCCACTTCTCTACAAAATATATCAAAAGTTACATGTAAACTTTACCAAAACATTTCAAACTACTTTTGTAATACAATGTTAGGTATTTTTAAACGTTAATAATCGATCAATTTGAAGACGGGATGATCTGTGTTCAATACAAAAAGAAAACAAACTGACGCAACTTTTTTCGTAACGTGCCTCTCTCAAAAAATTTACTTCATGTGACCCTCATTTACGATAGCCCTACTTCTTCATTACACAAAGGGATAACCTCAACCGATTTCCAAGGACTGGTGACATCCAGTGGAAGCGGTAGGAACTGCAAGCAAGTCCATTAGAAATCTGGTGTCTCTAAGAAATCTAATTGAAAAGACATCAAAAAAAAAAAAATTATGAATGGTTTGTCCTCAGGGTTTTGCCTGCTACATAAGTTCTGTTATTCTCACAGACATGATTCAAACAGTTTTAGAAACTTCAGAGTGTTTTCTATCCAATACTACTAATAGTATGCATATCTTATATAATGGGGATGAGTAGAAGGAAGTTGAAATTGGGCACGCTATTTATCCAAAAGTGAAAATGCTGCCCCCTATCCTAGAGAAGTTAACAAGACGTTTATCTTTAATTTGCTGTATTGGACTTGGTAATGTGTGAAAGTTAAAAAATTGAATTTTGCGCGCTGCCTTTTCAGGGGAATGTTGTCGAGGGGTTCCGCTAGCGGAACGCCGGCGCTAGAAAGGTTAAGAGATTGAGATAAAACTGTCCAGTTTGAGTGTTTGATGCAGCTCGTTCCAGTCGCTAGCTGCAGCAAACTGAAAAGAGGAGCGACCCAGGGATGTGTGTGCTTTGGGGACCATTAACGGAATGTAACTGGCAGAATGGGTGATGTATGTGGAGGATGAGGGCTGTAGTAGATATCTCAGATAGAGGGGAGTGAGTCCACAGAGGGTTTTATAAATAAGCATCAACCAGTGCATCTTGCAACGGGTATACAGAGATGACCAGTTTACAGAGGAGTATAGAGTGCAGTGATCTGTCCTATAAGGAGCATTGGTGTCAAATCTGATGGCCGAATGGTAAAGAACATCTAGCAGCACAAGAGCGCAATTACCTGCCGATCTATAAATTACGTCTCCGTAATCTAGCATGGGTAGGATGGTCATCTGAATCAGGGTTTTTACAATCAGCTCCCATTCCCCCACCTTTATAGCAGAAGCCTGAAACAAGTTTCTAAAGACGGTTGACATCTAGTGGAAGCCTTAGGTAGGCCAAGCTTTGAAAAACTACAAACCTCAGATTTCCCACTTCCTAGTTGGATTTTTCTCAGGTTTTCGCCTGCCATATGAGTTATGTTATACTCACAGATATCATTCAAACAGTTTTAGAAACTTCAGAGTGTTTTCTATCCAATACTACTAATAATATGCATATAGCATCTGGGACAGAGTTGCAGGCAGTTTATTCTGGGCACTCATTTCATGCAAAAGTGAAAATGCTGCCCCCTATCCCAAACAGGTTTTAATTCAAAGACTCACTCATGGACACTCTTACTGACAGTTGAGGCTGCGTTGTGTGATGTATTGTTGTCTCTACCTTCTTGCCCTCTGTTGTCTGTGGCCAATAATATTTGTACCATGTTTTGTGCTGCTACCATGTTGTTGTCATGTTGTGTTGCTCCCATGCTGTGTTGGCATGTGTTGCTGCCTTGCTATGTTGTTGTGTTGTCTTTTGTCGTGATGTGTGTTTTGTCCTATATTTATATATATTATTTTTTTATCCCAGCCCCCGTCGTCACAGGAGGTCTTTTGCCTTTTGGTAGGCTGTCATTGTAAATAAGAATTTGTTCTTAACTGACTGTCCTAGTTAAATAAAAGAAAAAGGGAATACCAAGAGTGTGCAAAGCTGTCATCAAGGCAAAGGGTGGCTACTTTGAAGAATTTTAAATATATTTTGATTTGTTTAACACTTGTTTGGTTACTACATGAATACATATGTGTTATTTCATAGTTTTGATTTCTTCATTAGTATTCTACAATGTAGAAAATAATAAAAATAAACGTCCAAACTTTTGACTGGTACAAAACTACCTCCATACTTCCATACATTTTTTTAAACCAGTACCGGTTACCTTCAGATGAGTCCCGTGAAACTTTTGGGATCATAGAGCAAAACAGAGACCACTGTGTTCTTGAGCGTCTCACCTTTCCATGGAGTGGTCAAATTAGTTTGAAGACCAAACCGTTCGGACGCTACATAATTTTTTGGGAAAATATCATTCACAGGATGTCTCATGGTCTGACAAACACCGCTGTATTTCCACCATCCAATGTGTAATTAAGAACTTCCCCATGCTCAAAGAGATATTCAGTTTTGCTTTTTTTTATTTTTATCCATCTACCAATAGGTGCCCTTCTTTGTGAAATTTTTACATGTATTGCTCGGCTAAGGGACCTTAAAGATAAGTGTATGTGTGTGATACAGAGATTAGTTAGTCATTGACAAATCATGTGAAACACTATTATTGCACACAGAGTTAGTCCATGCAACTCAGTATTTGACTTCTTAACCCATAACAGTCTAAATCCTGTCTAAGCCGGGAGGGGGGGTTCTACTAAGCTACATGGAATTGTTTGAAGAAGGTAATACCAAGGATCATTTCGCTATTTGATTTTGAAGTTAAAGACCCATTAAAGTATCCCCAAAATCTTTTGGGATTATATTTTTTGGGTGCCTTACTGTTATTATCCCTTACAAATGCATTGAATAACAGATTCACCACATGAAACAACAGATAGTCCCCCAAAAAATCCAAAGGAAGCTTAAAAGAAAACTCCACCCAAAAACGATCTATTTGTTTAATTTGTCCATTGTTGACATAGTTACAAAATGCTTTGCATATCAGCAATCAAGTTTTCAAGATATATGACTTTAAAAATACAGAAATCATCCCAATATGATGTAATTTGCATCATATGATGGAAAACACAGCATCATACGGAGATGAATCCTCTATTTTGAAAGTTATATATCTTGAAAACCTGATTGCTGACAAGCAAAACATTGTCAGACTATATCAACAATGGACTATTGAAACAAATTCCAAAAGTTAGCATTTGGGTGGAGTTTTCTTTTAAGAATTTGGAATTAATGACGGATTTTGCTGAACAGGAGCAACCCAGGGTGTCAAAAACACTTCAAAATGTGATTCGGAGCAACTTATAATTTTGACATTTGGAAAAACATGGATAAACAGCAGAATCTGAAGTCAAATTGGCAAAATAATTAGATGCTGTTGGCCCTTGTTAGCCCACTTAGGGGAGAGTGGGGGTTAGTTGAGCCAAAGGGTTAAGTTGAGCCACCTTTGTTTCTTGGAAACCATACACAAAATGTATTTTTACAACTATTTAGGAAGAGGTCATCATTTCATGGAGTCTGTGAAGGAAAAATCCCATTGAAAAGTGGAAGCAAATTAGGTCCAAAAAACAGATGTATAGTGTTAGAGATTTCATTTTAAGATTGTTCTACACATCAGTTGTAGTGTCTGAGCTTCAATATGAGGTCCTGACCTAAACCTACCATGAAAGTGCATCCTTGTAGCTGTGTGGGCTGATATAGTAATGTAATTTGCCTTGGGTTAAGCCAATGGCTAATTGAGCAAATTGAAGTGTTTTCTTCCCAGGTGTAATGCAGGGCATTATTGCTAGCATATGAGGTAACAACAGGGCCTGGCCTATATTAAAAGTGTTTTAAAAAAAGTACAACGTGTATGTTAAGTGGTAAGCCTGTGTTGAAGGATGCATAAAATGATTAAACTAAAATGATTCAAATAACAACATTATTATTAGAAAAAAAGTGATTGTGTTTGGGAAATAAAGATATATGTGGTTTTTAGAAAGGTAGTGGTAGTATTTCAATCAGTATAGACATTTGTAGGTGGCTTAATTTACCCTGTCTCCCTTGGAAAGTTGTGCCTAGAGACCACTTTTTTTTTGGACAAGCTATGTTTTCCAAACTGTAATGTTTACATAAATTCTGATTATTTCCAGGGATACACATTATCCTGAAATACATGTAGATATCTTTGTTAGAAAGAATACTATATGTTCCTCGACAGAGTAATGCTAAATATAAATACAAATCTCAATTTACCCCACTCTCCCCTACATGCTCTGGCCGTATCAAACAACTGTTAATGAATAATCATATCAATGGATGAATTCAGTGAATGAAGGGCTGCAGCAAAGGTCTGCCAAGCACAACTGGTGCTGCAAAACAAATGAATCCTAATTAGTCAAAAGAACAATTAAGTTGTTCGAACAAAATAAGTCGTTCAAACGACCTAGTAACAACTTTTTTTACTGTCGTTAAAAATTAGAAACTAAGTCGTTCGAACGAGATACTAAGTCATTCAAAGGAGAAAATTCCAAGAGTCAAAGTTTATTAATTCTGTAATTCTGAATGCAGGTTGCTGGTGTATAAAAGTACACATAAAATTCCATGAGTCAAAGTTTATTAATTCCGTAATTATGAATGCAGGTTGCTGGTGTATAAAAGTACACATAACTTTGCAAGCCACTTGCAGACTTGCTTGCCAGATGTGGTCTGTAAACCAGGAATCACAACTCCCTCAGCCCTTTTTTTGTTTGAGCACCTGCACCCCAAAAGGTCTGTGCACAGCCCTGGGTATGAGCCTGGCAGACCTTATACCCATTGCCTTTATAGGTTGCTCTGTCTTTGATGTTAATTTAGACTCTTGGATCAGTGTGTCTCCGCTGAGCCATGGTAATGGCTTTTGAGCCAGTGATCAAAGCGCCCGCAATAATTCTTTCTTTCGCCTACTACAGAGTTATCTTCCAGTGTTTAAACAGTCCATGTTGAACAAACTGCTCAGTTGTATTATAAACTTGGCAATTTGTATTCCTACTCACTCTGTTTTATTCAGACTTTAGGGAATTGTATTAATTCTGATTGACGCAGCATTAGAAAAATAGAGGGGGGGACTAGGGATTGATATATAATGTTTTCAGTTTAGATCTTGTTTCTTTCTTAGTACTAAGCATGTGCTGCTTGAGGTATCCTACTCTCCAAAGTCAAGTCACTAAAGGCTGTGAGGCATGAGTAATTATTAAAACCCTTTACATTCTTGAGTGACCACCAAACACCTTACGTCAAGGCAGATCTTATCCTATACGACAGGTCGCAACCCATATATTTCCCTTGCTGCCATTTAGAGCCGACTAATGTATTCATTCTCGCCAGTATGGCATATAAAAAATTATGAAGCAAGCAAAGTGTCACTCAAAGCGGATAAATCCTTTTTTAATCAACTGAGTGGCCTCTTCTAATAAACGACAGTGCCGGGAAGTGGCTGAGACTAGTGTGACCTTGGGTTGACGATGTATCCTTCATAATACACTTATTTATGCACCCTTCTGATGGTTATGCGTAAATAAATCACAGGTTAAACTTCGGGAAGCGCCCACATATACAACAAATCGAAAACGGTCACCTGGGTTGTGTACCGAATGACAACCTTTTCCCAATAAGGCTTTGGCAAAAAGTAGTGCACTATGTAGGGAATATGGTGCCATTTGAGATGCAAAACTTCTGTGGGAAGGGAAGGGTTTATGGGCTGAATGAACAAATCCTTCCCTATAAACACACCCTCATTTAATTTCCATAAGATTGAGGGGATGCATCAATACAGTTTATATGACTCCCACAAGGCAAAAAGAGACACAGGGATGATATATAACTGAACTATGCTATCCTGTTGTTCCCATAGTATGCTCAATACAGTTATTGTATATCATATCATACTTCCTGGCTTTGGCTCTGAAATAACGTTGATCAGAAACAAACAAACATTTCGTTTTTCAAATGTCATGTGCTTGTGATGAATAGGGTGACAGTTGGATCCTAAATATCAGTAAAGGTATTGTAAAAAAAATCTCCATCTGTTACCTGTGTCCCTCTACGTCCTTGGAGGCAGTGAGCGACAACACGATCCTACGTTTACACCGTATGAGCAAACATGTGAAGGCCAGAGTAGGTGACATGATGTCACAACTCCCTCAGCACCAAAGAAGAAGAGTTGGAAGAGAAAGTAGTGTACTGAATAGGGTGCCATTTAGGATATATCATTTGTTGATACTTGTTATTGAGTAGTGTGGTAATAAAAACTGACAATAACCCATCCAGACCCATTCCAAAGGGTAAACAATTGCGTTCTATTTCTGTTCTGAGCTCACATAACCATTGCTAACAATACAGCCAGGCTATGTGGTTCTCACACAAAATAAGAAGGGGGTTTAAAATGTCAGGGTAAATCGTCACCATTGGCAAAGCTCAAGGCTGTATGGCTAGAGGTTCAGTGACAGTCGCATGTCACTCATTCCTCCTGGAAGGTCTTGACATTTCAATATCTTCCTTCTGCCTTACAGCCACTTCAAGTGCGGCAGCCTGAGACACTGGCCTGACTGTTCCATAGATCACTGTATAGAGGGGGCATTCTCAAAAGCGAAACAGTAATAGATCCCTTATTATACTGATGTTTAATTTGTGTTAAAATAAGGAAATAATGGCTGCACTTTATTTTGTTAGAGTGACTGACTAAATGATCTACACGTTCCATTTATAGACAGAGAGAAAGAGCGAGGAAGATAGAGAGAGAGCAAACTTAACAGTAACTAACAGCAAAGGAATTGGCTTAATTTGAGACATATGGCTTAAAATGTCAAAAGATCAAATACACTTAACAGTGACATATGACACTCAACATTCTTTGAAGATCGATGGGTCGCAATAGACATACATTGAAAGCTTTGAGACATACAGTACCAGTCAAAAGTTTGGAAACACCTACTCATTCCAGGGTTTTTCTTTATTTTGACTCTTTTCTACATTGTAAATAATAGTGACGACATCAAAACTTAAACTATAACACATATGGAATCATGTAGTAACCCAAAAAAGTTTGAAACAATCAAAATATATTTTATATTTGAGATTCTTCCAAGTAACCACCCTTTGCCTTGATGACAGTTTTGCACACTATTGGTGTTCTCTCAACCAGCTTCACCTGGAATGCCTTTCCAACAGTCTTGAAGGAGTATGCTGATCACTTATTATTTCATAGTTTTGATGTCTTCACTATTATTCTGCAAAGTAAAAAAAAATATATATAATAAAGAAAGAAATACCCTGGAATGAGTAGGTGTGTCCAACATTTTGACTGGTACTGTACCTAAATAATATTTTATTTTCCTTCCCTATTTATGATTAATACAGAGTTTGCACATACTCTGCGAAAAATGATTATTTCTGGTAGCTGGTAGAGAGCAATGTGTTATGCTGTTCCAACTGCTTCCCTCTCTCTGCTTCCAGCAGTCAGCCCAAAATGGAACACTCACACTATTCATCATGTGCTACTCAATTATGAATGTTTGAAAACTTGAACTTGCTGCAGGAATATCTGAAGGATGTTGGGGAGAAAAAAGGCTGGATGTGTAAAGCTAGGTTTCATCCCAAATGACAACCTATTCCCTATATAGTGCAGTACTTTAGACCAATGCCCATAGTTTTTCACTCACAATTTTTTTATTGAAATGCCGAGGGAAAAAATATATATTTATTCCAAGATAAATGCAATACTTTTGTTTCCTGACTAGACTCTTAAAAATGAAGATCCAAGTTGGAACCAAATAAGTTTCTTCTGAGCAATGCCATAGGGGAACCATTGTAGGGTCTCTGAAAAACCATAAATGATGGTTCTTTGAAGAACCAATACTTTGTAGAGCCACCTTTTGCAGCAATTACAGTTGCAAGTCTCTTGGGGTATGTCTCTATAAGCTTGGCACATTTAGCCACTGGGATTTTTTCCCATTCTTCAAGGTGAAACTGCTCCAGCTCCTTCAAGTTGGATGGGTTCCGCTGGGGTACAGCAATCTTTAAGTCATACCACAGATTCTCAATTGGATTGAGGTTTGGGCTTTGACTAGGCCATTCCAATACATGTACATTTTCCCCTTAAACCACTTGAGTGTTGCTTTAGCAGTATGCTTAGGGTCATTGTCCTGCTGGAAGGTGAACCTCCTTCCCAGTCTCAAATCTCTGGAAGACTGAAACAGGTTCCCTCAAGAATTTCCCTGAATTTAGTGCCATTCATCATTCCTTCAATTCTGACCAGTTACACCAGTCCCTGCCAATGAAAAACATGGTGGTGTTCTCGGGGTAATGAGAGGTGTTGGGTTCGCACCAGACATAGGGTTTTCCTTGATGGCCAAAAAGCTCAATTTTAGTCTCATCTGACCAGAGTACCTTCTTCCATATGTTTGGGTAGTCTCCCACATGCCTTTTGGCGAACAGCAAACGTTTTTTCTTATTTTTTTCTTTAAGTAATGGCTTTTTGTTCTGGCCACTGCTCCGTAAAGCCCAGCTCTGTGGAGTGTATGACTTAAAGTGGTCCTATGGACAGATACTCCAATCTCTGCTGTGGAGCTTTGCAGCTCCTTCAGGGTTATCTTTGGTCTCCTTGCCTGGTCCATGAGTTTTGGTGGGCGGCCCTCTCTTGGCAGGTTTGTTGTGGTGCCATATTCTTTCCATTTTGTAATAATGAATTTAATGGTACTCCGTGGGGTGTTCATAGTTTCTGATATTGTTTAATAACCCAACGCTGATCTGTACTTCTCCACAACTTTGTCCCTGACCTGTTTGGAGAGCTCCTTGTTCTTCATAGTGCTGCTTGCTTGGTGGTGCACCTTGCTTAGTGGTGTTGCAGACTCTGGGGTTTTTCAGAACAGGTGTATATATACTGAGATCATGTGACAGATCATGTGACACTTAGATTGCACACAGGTGCACACATACATTATTTAACTAATTATGTGACTTCTGAAGGTAATTGGTTGCACCAGATCTTAGTTAGGGTCTTCATAGCAAAGGCGGTGAATACATATGCAAGCACTGTTTAAAAAAAAATATATTTTTTATTTTATTTCACTTCATCAATTTGGACTATTTTGTGTATGGCCATTGCATGAAAACCAAATAAAAATCAATTTAAATAACAGGTTGTAATGAAACAAAATAGAAAAAACACCAAAAGGGATGAATACTTTTAAAAGACATTGTACCAAGTATATGTGTGTAGGGTACCACACATGGCTTTGTTTGCTAGTGACAGAGACATGGTTGTTGCATTCATTCATTTTCAGTCCTGTGGCCTTCACCAAGTGAGATCCTAAGAGAATATTTTGTAACTAAATTTACATTTTTTAAGACAAGACATTACATGCAGTATTTCTAAAGGCCTGCTTTGAGGGCCTAGTTTTACCCTAATACAGTGGCCTGAATCTAAAAGTTTACAGGCCACATTAGGCCTTCAAATCCCATTATGCTGTCATGCAAAGTGATGTGTAATTACTATTGGAATCCAGCCAGAATGGGGATTTAGTTTAGTTTATTAATTCGACCATTTTAAAAAACAAGCCCACATAAAACTTAAAAGCCATACATGCACATGAATAAAATCATCGAGGATAACACACAATAAAGTCTGGGACTTATTTCCATTGTGGTCCTCTTGAGACAGATGGCTATACAAGATCGAACACAGTATGGCAGTGAAATAATAAAACAAAAACATAAAAGATATTAAGATATCCATAAAAGATATCCAGAATTAATCTTTTTTTTTCACCTGCAACCTGCATTCAGAATGACTGACAGGGTTGGGAAGACTGAGATACTTTAAATTGTTCTTCCTCAGCACTTAAGGTTCCTTGGATAATTCTTGCCTGTTAAACCTTTGAGTTAACCTCACTAAGGTATGTGGGACGGTAGCGTCTCACCTCGTCAACAGCCAGTGAAACTGCAGGGCGCCAAATTCAAAACAACAGAAATCCCATAATTAAAATTCCTCAAACATACATGTATTTTACACCATTTTAAAGATACACTTGTTGTAACTCCAGCCACGATTATGTTAGGTCAGAGCCAAGTCACAGAAAAACACATCCATTTTTCCAGCCAAAGAGATGAGTCACAAAAAGCAGAAATATAGATACAATTAATCACTAACTGTCACATTCTGACCTTAGTTTCTTTTTATGTCTTTGTGTTAGGTTGGTCAGGGCGTGAGTTGGGGTGGGTAGTCTATGTTCTGTTTTCTATGTTGTTGTATTTCTATGTCTGGCCTGATATGGTTCTCAATCAGAGGCAGCTGTCGATCGTTGTCTCTGATTGAGAATCATATTTAGGTAGCCTGTTTTCCCCATTTTGGTTGTGGGTGGTTGTTTCCTGTTTTTGTGTTTGTGTCACCATTCAGGACTGTTTCGGTTTTTGTTTTCATTCACTTTGTTATTTTTGTATTTTGTAGTGTTCAGTTTATTATTAAAATATGACGAACACTTACCACGCTGCATTATGGTCCGATCCTTCATACTCCTCAGACGTAGAGGACGAGAATCGTTACACTAACCTTTGATGATCTTCAGCAGATGACACTCATAGGACTTCATGTTACACAATACATGTATGTTTTGTTCGGTAAAGTTCATATTTATATCCAAATTTCTGCATTTACATTGGCGCGTTATGTTCAGTAGTTCCAAAACATCCGGTGATTTTGCAGAGAGCCACATCAATTTACAGAAATAGTGAAATTACAATGTTATAAATGGAATTTTAGATCCACTTCTCCTTAATGCAACCGCTGTGTCAGATTATTTTTTTTTAATTACGGAAAAAGCAAACCATGCAATAATCTGAGTACGGCGCTCAGACGACAAATCAACCCAAAGAGATATCCGCCATGTTGGAGTCAACAGAAGTCAGAAATAGCATTATAAATATTCACTTACCTTTCATGATCTTCATCAGAATGCACTCCCAGGAATCCCAGTTCCACAATAAATGTTTGTTTTGTTCGATAATGTCCATTATTTATGTCCAAATTCCTCCTTGTTGTTCGCGCGTTCAGTAGACAATCTAAACTCACAACGCGTGGGCAAGTCCATGCGAAAGTTCAGACGAAAAGTCATATCACATTCCGTAGAAACATGTCAAACGTAGTATAGAATCAATCTTTAGGATGTTTTTAACATAAATCTTCAATAATATTCCAAATGGAGAATTCCTTTGTCTTCAGAAATGCAATGGAACTCAAGCTAACTCTCACATGAATGCGCATGGTCAGCTCATGGCAGACCTTACTCAATCCCCTCTCATTCGCCCCCACTTCACAGTAGAAGCATCAAACAAGGTTCTAAAGACTGTTGACATCTAGTGGAAGCCTTAGGAAGTGCAACATGACCCCTTTTCCACTGTATCTTGGATAAGCAAAATTTGAAAACCTACAAACCTCAGATTTCCCACTTACTGGTTGGATTTTTACTCAGGTTTTTGCCTGCCATATGAGTTCTGTTATACTCACAGACATCATTCAAACTGTTTTAGAGTGTTTTCTATCCAAATATACTCATAATATGCATATATTAGCAACTGGGACTGAGGAGCAGGCAGTTTACTCTGGGCACCTCTGGGCACCTTATTCATCCAAGCTACTCAATACTGCCCCGCAGCCATAAATTAAGAAACATGATGAACGCCTTCCACGCTGGACCTTGGTCCAATCCTTCCAACAACGATCGTTACACATATCCTTAACATTATATCCAGAAAGTCGGATTTCTTAACCTAAGACATCCAATAATAAGCACCAAGCTTGGTTGACAAAGCAGTGCAGATTTCTCATTGCAACTTTTGAGGATTTTCCGTTTTGTTGTAGTCGTCTTCAAACTTGTTTCCGCGGGTTGCAAAAAAACAACATTTGCATGACAAAAGCTGAATTAAATGTAAAAGGCTTTGAAAATAAAAAACTTGCTTTATGCTCAGTGCTCTGTTGACATTTCACAGACATACGCTTGTTTTTGTGAGAAATGTCGAATAATTTGAAAAGAACATATACTAAAATATGAAACTACAATGTCAGGTCTCAAAATCGATATCCATCTTACCTCTATACTGTTTTATGTCCTGCAGATTAGAGAAGAAAGAAGACGAGTTCAACGGTAAATTGAGCCTGTCAGGTACATAATATATTTGATATGAAGTTTTAGTTTTTGACTTTCTTTAGCGGTGTCACTGCATTGTAGGGGCGGCAGCGTAGCCTAGTGTTTAGAGAGTTGGACTAGTAATCGAAAGGTTGCAAGATCAAATCCCCGAGCTGACAAGATACAAATCTGTTGTTCTACCCCTGAACAAGGCAGTTAACACACTGTTCCCAGGCCATCATTGAAAATAAGAATTTGTTCTTATTAACTTCTTATGGCTGCAGCCCGACATCGGTACACTTATGACAACAGCCAGCTCAAAGTGCAGGGCGCGAAATTCAAAATATATTTTTTTTAAATATTTAACTTTCACACATTAACAAGTCCAATACAGCATATGAAAGGTACACATCTTGTGAATCCAGCCAACATGTCCGATTTTTAAAATGTTTTACAGGGAAGACACAATATGTAAATCTATTAGCTAACCACGTTAGCAAAAGACACCACTTTTTTTACTCCATCAGTTTTTTACTCCATCAGTAGCTATCACAAATTAGACCAAATAAAGATATAAATAGCCACTAACCAAGAAACAACTTCATCAGATGACAGTCTGATAACATATTTATTGTATAGCATATGTTTTGTTAGAAAAATGGGCATATTTCAGGTATAAATCATAGTTTACATTGCAGCTACAGTCAGAAATTGCACCGAAAGCAGCCATAATAATTACAGGCACCAACGTCAAATACCTAATTACTCATCATAAAACATTTCTGAAAAATACATAGTGTACAGCAAATGAAAACAGGCATCTTGTGATTCCAGCCAATATTTCCGATTTATTAAGTGTTTTACAGCGAAAAAAAAATGTAGCGTTATATTAGCTTAGCACAATAGCCAGAAACACTTGGGCGCCGGCGACTATGACAGATATATGAAATAACATCATAAAATGGGTCTTACTTTTGCTGATCTTTCATCAGAATGTTGGACAAGGTGTCCTTTGTCCAGAACAGTCGTTGTTTGGATTCAGAACGGCAACTTTCCCTCTTCATTTAGCAAGCGCGCTAGCCGGGTGGCACGACACTCTCCATGTCAACAAACGGAAGAGAACGGAACACGGCAAAACTCCCGAAAAAATTTCAATAATCTGATGAAACTATATTGAAAAAACATACTTTACAATGATATGGTGACATGTATCAAATAAAATCAAAGCCGGAGATTGTAGTCACCTATTACGGCAGCTAAACAAAAGGCAACCCCACTGCCCAGCTCGCGCTCTTCAGAGTACCGAAAATGGTGGACACGTCATTCCAAGATGATGTGTTCCATCTCAGACCAAGATAATCACCTCATTTCTTCTCTCACAGCCTCTTGACACCCAGAGGAAGGTGTATGACGTGCATGTATACTAATAGGTCTTGTGCCCATTTATAGGCAGGAAGAAGAACAGAGCATCGATTTCAGACATTCCACTTCCTGGTCAGGAAATGTGCTGCAGAATGAGTTCTGTTTCACTCAGAGAAATAATTCAAACGGTTTTAGAAACTAGAGAGTGTTTTCTATCCAATAGTAATAATAATATGCATATTGTACGAGCAAGAATTGAGTACGAGGCCGTTTGAAATGGACACATGTTATCTGGCTACTCAATACTGCCCCTTGCAGCCCAAACAGGTTAACTGACTTGTCTAGTTAAATAAAGGTCAAATAAAAAACTTGTAGCATACTCTATTCTGATTTATTTTCTTTACATACCTTTTTCAGAGCAAGTTATATATCTGCAGCATCCAGGGGTGTAGGTGAAGACCTTGAGGGAGTCTGCAGAAACAAACTTTCAAATGAAAGGAAACTTCTTGGCAGGGAAAATACACATTTAAATAAATAATAAGATTTAGAGTTAAATCAATTGTTGTTGTTGTAATGAATTCTTTGCAGTCATTTTTTTTTTGCGTATTTTGAAAACCTTGTAGAAAATAAACTTTATGACACTGTAGTGAATCATTATAACCATCATAAAAGCCAGATTGGCATAAGGGCATGTACGTGATGGGCCTGTCATCAGTCACAAAGAGGGTGTAATGTCCTGCTCCTTAAATTTGCTCCTGCATTCATCCCAGTCATCAGCAACAGAGCATTGGGGTTGGTACATGTTAGACATCATTGTGTGCACAATTTCCTTGAGAATTTAATATGATCAGTTTCAGAAAATGTTATATAACATAAATATACAATTTACAAGTAGGCTATGGTGTAATTGAATGGTTTGCCTTGTGTGGTAGGTTTTGTCGGTTTTGACACTCTTATGTAGGTGTCACAACCAGTCATAAAATAATGCAATATATGTCACAACAGGTCTAAATGCATGTCATGACAGTGTTTTGACCATATTATGACAGGTTATGTCAGCTGTTATGACCTATTATGTCCAAGATGTCCAAGATGGCGTAGCAGTCTGACGTGTGTTTTGTCTTGTCCCGTGTAAATAAAGTTTTTTCCGTATATATTTCGTATATATTTTAATATCACTTTCCATCTATGGACTGAATATACTCTCCTGCCACCAGCCTCGCCCAAAGTGGTACAGATCTGTTATTTTGCATACTTAAGAACCGGAACCCCCATCAAAAGCTAGCCAGCTAACTGGCTACTAGCAAGCAGTCAGTTAGCCATTGCTAGGCCCATCTCTCGGCTAGCCGAAGAGGCCCATCAGCCACTCCTTGGGCTACAATACCTGGACCCCTGCCAACCCATCACGACTGGACTACCAACGTAATTCCGCCCTAGGGGGTTTTTCAACTGACTCCTCCGTCGCGACGTCCCCTGAATGCCCACCCGCTAGCTGTCTAGAGCACATCAGGCTGTTAGCTAAAGAGCCCCATCAGACAAATTCTTTGGCCACTATACCTATTTTGCCAATTGGCCTGGTTTACCACATGGAGCCCTGCTGATCCGTCTGCCGACGTCACAGCACGAGGGGGCCACAACAGACTTTCTTCCGTTGCAATGTCCCTCAAAGGCACTACTGCTAGCTTAATAGCCCCGGCCCGCTAGCAGTCTGAAGCCACTCACTGGACTCCTATGATCACTTGGCTACGCATACCTCTCCCTAACGTCAATATGCCTTGTCCATTGCTGTTTTGGTTATAATTATTGCCTTATTTCACTGTAGAGCCTCTAGCCCTGCCCAATACGCCTTAGTTAACACTTTAGTTCCACCTCCCACACATGCGGTGACATTACCAGGTTTAAATGATATTTCTAGAGACAATATCTCTTTCATCGTCACTCTATGCACAGGTTTAACACCACTGTATTCACATCCTATCGTACCTTTGTCTGTACATTATGCCTTGAATCTATTCTACCGTGCCTAGAAATCTGCTCCTTTTACGCTCTGTTCTGAGCGTACTAGACGGCCAGTTCCTTTAGCTTTTAGCCGTACCTGTATCCTACTCCTCCTCTGGTGATGTGGAGGTTAATCCAGGCCCTGCAGTGCCTAGCTCCACTCCCATTCCCCAGGCACTCTCATTTGTTGACTTCTGTAACCGTAAAAGCCTTGGTTTCATGCATGTTAACATTAGAAGCCTCCTCCCTAAGTTTGTTTTATTCACTGCCCTAGCACACTCTGCCAACCCGGATGTCCTAGCCGTGTCTGAATCCTGGCTTAGGAAGACCACCAAAAACCCTGAAATGTCCATCCCTAACTATAACATTTTCCGACAAGATAGAACTGCCAAAGTGGGCGGAGTTGCAATCTCCCACAGGGATAGTCTGCAGAGTTCTGTCTTACTATCCAGGTCTGTGTCCAAACAATTTGAGCTTCTACTTTTAAAAATCCACCTCTCCAGAAACACATCTCTTAGAAGTCATCTATCTTCAGAGCTCGTGCTGTTAGGTGACCTAAACTGGGACATGCTTAACACCCCGTCCATCCTACAATCCAAGCTTGATGCTCTCAATCTCACACAAATTATCAATGAACCCACCAGGTACACCCCAAATCCGTAAACATGGGCACCCTCATAGATATCCTCCTAACCAACCTGCCCTCCAAATACACTTCTGCTGTCTTCAACCAGGATCTCAGCGATCACTGCCTCATTGCCTGTGTCCACAATGGGTCTGCGGTCAAGCAACCATCCCTCATCACTCTCAAACTCTCTAAAAACACTTCAGCGAGCAAGCCTTTCTAATTGACCTGGCCCAGGTATCCCGGAATGATTTTGACCTCATTCCGTCAGTAGAGGATTCCTGGTTATTCTTTAAAAGTGCTGTCCTCACCATCTTAAATAAGCATGCCCTGTTCAAAAAATGTAGAACCAGGAACAGATATAGCCCTTGGTTCACTCCAGGACTGACTGCCCTTGACCAGCACAAAAACATCCAGTGGCGTACTGCATTAGCATCGAATAGCCCCTGTGATATGCATCTTTTCAGGTTAAGTTAGGAACCAATATACACAGGCAGTTAGGAAAGCAAAGGCTAGCTTTTTCAAACAGAAATTTGTATTCTGTAGCACTAACTCCAAAAAGTTCTGGGACACTGTAAAGTCCATGGAGAATAAGAGCACATCCTCCCAGCTGCCCACTGCACTGAGGCTAGGAAACACTGTCACCACTGATGAATTCGCGAAAATTGAGAATTTCAATAATGATTTTTCTACGGCTGGCCATGCTTTCCACCTGGCTAGCCCTACCCCGGTCAACAGCCCTGCACCCCTCACTGCAACTTGCCCAAACCTCCCCCATTTCTCCTTCACCCAAATCCAGATAGCTGATGTTCTGAAAGAGCTGCAAAATCTGGACCCCTACAAATCAGCAGGGCTAGACAATCTGGACCCTCTCTTACTAAAATTATCCTCTGAAATTGTTGCTACCCCTCTTTCGTATTGTCTGAGATCCCCAAAGATTGGAAAGCTGCCGCGGTCATCCCCCTCTTCAAAGGGGGAGACACTTTAGACCCAAACTGCTACAGACCTATATCTATCCTACCCTGCCTTTCAAAGGTCTTCGAAAGCCAAGTTAACAAACAGATCACCGACCATTTCGAATCCCACTGTACGTTCTCCTCTATGCAGTCTGGTTTCCGAGCTGGTCATGGGTGCACCTCAGCCACGCTCAAGGTCCTAAATGACATCATAACCACCATCGAAAAGAGACAATACTGCGCAGCTGTATTCATCAACCTGGCCAAGGCTTTCGACTGTCAATCACCACATTCTTATCGGCAGACTCAAAAGTCTTGGTTTCTCAAATGACTGCCTCACCTTGTTCACCAACTACTTCTCAGATAGAGTTCAGTGTGTCAAATCGGAGGGCCTGTTGTCCGGACCTCTGGCAGTCTCTATGGGGGTGCCACAGGGTTCAAACCTCAGGCCGACTCTTTTCTCTGTATACATCAATGATGTCGCTCTTGCTGCTGGTGATTCTCTGATCCACCTCTATGGAGACTACACCATTCTGAATACTTCTGGCTCTTCTTTGGACATTGTGTTAACCTCTCTAGGATATGTGGGACGCTAACGTCCCACTTGGCCAAAAGCCAGTAAAAATGCAGAGCGCAAATTTAAAGTATATTACTATAAAAATCGAACTTTCATGAAATCACACATGAAAGACACCAAATTAAAGCTACACTTGTTGTGAATGCAGCCAACATGTCTGATTTCAAAAAGATTTACGGCGAAAGCCCACCAAGCGATTATGTTAGGTCAGTACATAGCCACAGAAAAACACAGCAATTTTTCCAGCCAAAGAGAGGAGTAACAAAAATCAGAAATAGAGATAAAATTAATCACTAACCTTTCATGATCTTCATCAGATGACACTAATAGGACTTCATGCAACACAATACATGTATGTTTTGTTCGGTAAAGTTCATATTTATATCCAACAATCTGAGTTTAGGCGGGACGCTGTTGTCTCACTTGGCAAAAAGCCAGAGAAAATGCAGAGCGCCAAATTCAAATTAATTACTATGAAAATTACTATAAAAATCAAACATGAAAGTTACCAAATTAAAGCTACACTGGTTGTGAATCCAGCCAACATGTCAGAATTCAAATAGGCTTTCGGCGAAAGCAAACAATGATATTATCTGAGGATAGCACAATAGTAAACAACGACAGAGAAGCTCAACCTGTAGGCGCGACACAAAACGCAGAAATACAAATATAATTCATGCCTTACCTTTGACGAGCTTCTGTTGTTGGCACTCCAATATCTCCCATAAACATCACAAATGGTCCTTTTGTTCGATTAATTCCGTCGATATATATCCAAAATTTCCATTTATTTGGAGCGTTTGATCCAGAAAAACACCGCTTCCAAATTGCTCAAACGTGACGACAAAATATCTCAAAGGTTACCTGTAAACTTTGCAAAAACATTTCAAACTACTTTTGTAATACAACTTTAGGTATTTAACGTTAATAATCGATAAAATTGAAGACGGGATGATCTTTGTTCAATACAGGATTAAAACAAACTATAGCCAGCTTTCTGCTCACGCGCTTCCATCTAACAGGACCCTTAATGTGACTCTCGTTCAAGATGGCCGTACTTCTTCATTACACAAAGGAATAACCTCAACCAATTTCTCAAGACTGTTGACATCCAGTGGAAGCAGTAGGAACTGCAAGCAGGTCCCTTAGAAATCTTACTCTCATTGAAAAGAGAGTAACCTCAAAAACAAAAAAATTGAAAAAGTTATATTATACTCACAGACATGATTCAAACAGTTTTAGAAACTTCAGAGTGTTTTCTATCCAAATCTACTAACAATATGCATATCTTATCTTCTGGGGATGAGTAGCTGACAGTTGAATTTGGGTATGCTTTTCATCCAAACGTGAAAATGCTGCCCCCTATCCTAAAGAAGTTAACTAACCTCCAGACGAGCTTCAATGCCATACAGCTCTCCTTCCGTGGCCACCAACTGCTCTTAAATGCAAGCAACACTAAATGCATGCTCTTCAACCGATCGCTGCCCACACCTACCCACCCGTTCAGCCTCACTACTCTGGACGGTTCTGACTTTGAATATGTGGACAACTACAAATAGGTGTCTGGTTGACTGTAAACTCTCCTTAACTTCTTGTCAATATGGGGGCGCTCACATTAAGCATCTCCAATCCAAAATTAAATCTAGAATCGGCTTCGTATTTCGCAACAAAGCATCCTTCACTCATGCTGCCAAACATACCCTCGTAAAACTGACTATCCTACCGATCCTTGACTTTCGGCGATGTCATTTACAAAATAGCCTCTAACACTCTACTCAGCAAATTGGATGTAGTCTATCACAGTGTCATCCGTTTTGTCACCAAAGCCCCATGTACTACCCACCACTGCAACCTGTATGCTCTCGTTGGCTGGCCCTCGCTTCATACTCGTCGCCAAACCGACTGTCTCCAGGTCATCTATAAGTCGTTGCTAGGTAAAGCCCCGCCTTATCTCAGCTCACTGGTCACAATAGCAGCACCCACCCACAGCACACGCTCCAGATATATTTCAGATATATTTCACTGGTCACCCCCAAAGCCAATTCCTCCATCGGCTGCCTTTCCTTCCAGTTCTCTGCTGCCAATGACTGGAACGAACTGCAAAAATCACTGAAGCTGGAGACTCATATCTCTCTCACTAGCTTTTAGCACCAGATGTCAGAGCAGCTCACAGATCAATGCACCTGTACATAGCCAATCTGTAAATAGCCCATCCAACTACCTCATCACCATATTGTTATTTATTTGATTTATTTTGCTCCTTTGCACACCAGTACCGCTACTTGCACACTCATCTTCTGCACATTTATCACCCCAGCGTTTAATTTGCCATACTGTAATAGTTTCGCCACTATGGCCTATTTATTGCCTCACTCCCCTTGTCCTACCTCATTTGCACACACTGTATATATACTTTCTCTATTGCATTATTGACTGTATGTTTGTTTATTCCATGTGTAACTCTGTGTTGTTGTTTGTGTCGCACTGCTTTGCTTTATCTTGGCCAGGTCGCAGTTGTAAATGAGTACTTGTTCTCAACTAGCTTACCTGGTTAAATAAATCGGAGAAAAAATTATAATAATTATGACATGGTAATGACTGTGTCATAACGTTTTATGATGCTATATGTCAAATGAAGTGTTTCCGCTTTGCTTTCTTATGTGTTGTCCACATGATCCTTCCTTTAATTCCCATCTCCTGACAGAAGATCTCTTTCCTACTGTATGTCTTTCTTCTTTCAGTTTTTACACGCAGCAACTGTAGTTTAGATGTTTTTGTGATCAATCTGCCCCACAATCCAAAGTCATAAGGAGCGCAAAGTTTAGGTCCAAAAAGCTTCTAAACAGCTTCTACTCCCAAGTCCTAAGAGTACTAAACATAAAATCAATTGGCTACCCAGACTATTTGCATTGCCCCCCCCCCCCCTTCTACACTGCTGCTACTCTCTGTTATTTTCACTTTAAGAACACTACCTGCATGTACATGTTACCTGAATTACATCGACACCGGTGCTATATAGCCCCGCTATTGTTATTTACTGCTGCTCTTTAATTATTTGTTATTCTTATCCTCTTACTTTTTTTAGGTATTTTCTAAAAAATGCATTGTTGGTTAAGGGCTTGTAAGTAAGCATTTCACTGTAAGGTCTACATCTGTTGACTTGATTTTCAAA
This sequence comes from Salvelinus namaycush, assembly GCF_016432855.1. NCBI lineage: Eukaryota > Metazoa > Chordata > Actinopteri > Salmoniformes > Salmonidae > Salvelinus > Salvelinus namaycush. The sequence goes on from NC_052313.1 coordinate 32,658,919, forward strand.
ATATTGATGCCCACTGGTGTAGAAAGTGCGCTTAGGAGAGGGACTAAGATATAATGTTGAGTTTTGATTGAGATTCAACATTAGTTGACCTGTGTTACAAAGGTATTTGTGAAAATGCTATAGCAATATAGAGTGGGAATGTGGCTGTGTGTTTGGACAATTTAATAGACACTGCAGTAAATAAAACCTAATAAAAACATCCGTCTTGTCCAGGACTGGAGTCTACACAAACCGGTGCTCCATAGCCAATCAGAGCTACAGTTGGCCTATATGCAAATAAGCCATTTGTCACACGGGCCTGCCATCATTCACGTTGAACTGGACTGTGTTTACCAGCAGTAGCAACAGCACGAATTTAGATCAATGCATTCGCCAAAAGCCACAAAATGCACCTGAATGGATTTCTGCAAATATCGCAGGAGTCCTCTTACATTTAGAAACGTTATAGTCCTATTGATTAAAAAAACATGAAAAGGTAGGCTCTCTCCCTCAGTTATTCACTTCAATAACTACAAAATCAACAACAAATGCTAGACAGACCGAGATGAGATTAAATCTAATGAGGGAGCATTATATAAACCCTCTGAAACTTTTCAGCTAGTTGGCCATCAAAATTGCACTGATAAACGATGGTAGCCTGCTTGTCATTCTGCAGCTAAGTCCCAACCCACGTTTTGACAACTGAATGGGAACTTGCCTGCCTGCCCACCCATTTGATTGATGCCAAATACATTTGATTAACAACTAAGGGTGCGTCCGTAAATTGCCTCCTGTTTGCCAGTGCATTCTTGGTTGTTTGTAAATTTAGAGTGTTGTCAGATTGTCTGTTCGTAAATTCTGAATGTTTCGCTCTCCGAGCATTCAGGGCACACACTACACTATTGACACTGGGCACTCTGGCTGAGGAGTAGGGTTGATCTGAACATTCCTCACAACAGCAGTCAAGCTAACTGGCTCAAGTTGCCTAGCTTGCTAGTTAGCTACTTCCAGACAAATGAGAGAACACCTCACTCTGACCATTTTACTTACCCAAGCAGAGCTGGGTTAGGCTGTTTACATGTTATCTAGAGCATTAGTGAATAACTGTGCTGCTGGCAACAATTTAATTCCTTATTTTTCTGACATTTACTGACACCAGTCATATTCAGCGTGTGTTGGGAATTGGTAAATCCATCAGTTATTCTGCGCTCAGACACAATCAGACGAGAATGCTCTGAAATCGGAGTAGATAGCCAGAGTGAATTTACAAATGCAAGAGATATGCTAACTGGATAACAGTCATTCAAGTTCAGCATAGCAAGCTAGCTAGCAAAGCAATTCACATTTCTTGCTAGCTAACCAAATCGCACCTGCATCTCTAGCTGTACAACCAATGGAAAAACTATGAGGAGAAAAAGTCAGTCACTCACCCACACCTCCCCAATGATATGACATCCTCCTTGCAGCTAGCTAGCTAGCACTCTAGCTATCATTAGGCGCCAGGTTTTTAGCTTGCTACATACATAGATACGATAGCCATATTAGCCATGTTTTGACTGTGATCATTGCCCTTGCTAGTTGGATTGTACTGACATTCCCAGCCTAAGTTCCATTAGTCCGTTTATGTCCAAAATATTGAGTCATTGAAACTGAAACAGTGCATCCCAAATGGAGGCAGCAAACAATGTACCAGGCTAGCTTTGATTTTCCAACCCAATAGCAAATGCATTGGTGGATTATATTGAGCATGCATTCATCTATTCTACCAATAATTCCTTACTGTACGTCATGGACTTTTTTGTTAAGAATTAAAACCTTTTATAAAGTTGGCTTTGTAGCAAAACTGGGAAGTTAGTTTTTTTACTGATATTATGATTGTCTGCAAAGAAGTTAAAACGCTGTCAGTTCCACAGGAGGCCTTCTAATTAACTTGCCATTACCAACTACCTTTTAAATGTAAATGTTTGTATTATACTGGTATTTTAGATATTCTTGAAAGGGATAAGGAATATGTGGCATGTAGAAGAATTGGAGAGAAAAAAATATATAAAAAAATATAATCAACACAACTTTAAAAAATGTTTTAAGTAATTTAATTAAATTTGAAATACAACTACTATGCGAGTAAGATTTTAATTATTACCCCATTTCAGAGTGCCTTAAAACTGCCGATCTTTGAATGCATGTTCAACGTTCAAATCAAATTGTATTTGTCACATGCGCAGAAAACAACAGTGAAATGCTTACTTACAAGCCCTTAACCAACAACGCTTTAAGATGTTTTAAAAATAAGTGTTAACCCTCCCGTTGTCTCGGCGGGTCAGAGTGACCCCGGGCAGTTCCGAGTTGATTGCCTGTGTCTGTGTGGGTCAGAGTGACCCTGGCAGCGTTAGCAAGGTGTATGTTGTAACCCTCCTGCCCCTGTGTGGGCGGGTCATAGTGACGTCAGAGGGGTCAGAGTGACCCTGGCAGCGTTAGCAAGGTGTATGTTGTAACCCTCCTGCCCCTGTGTGGGCGGGGCCATAGTGACGTCAGATGGGTCAGAGTGACCCCTGGTAGCGTTAGCAAGGTGTATGTTGTAACCCTCCTAACCCTGTGTGGGCGGGGTCATAGTGACGTCAGAGGGGTCAGAGTGACCCCGGAGCAGCGTTACGAGTCGATCCCCCGTGCCTGTGTGGGTCAGAGTGACCCTGGCAGGCCGGGTCATAGTGACCCAACACTACCACCTGCTGGATACTAGTCAAAGGTCCTGCCCCAAAATTGACACGCGCCACATTCCGGGCAAGGGCCCTGTGTGAATACGGCCCTCTGTCCCCCAACGGGCCCTTGGGCCTCGTGTGAGTTTGGATATTGATTCTAAAAACGCCCCCCTACAAACTACTTTCCCTTGGTTGTGGATATTGTGCCTTTTGGGTATGGCTGTTGTTACACAACCTTCCCCTTGCCTCGGCGGGTCAGAGTGACCCCCGGCCAGCGTTACGAGTTGATTCCCAGTGTCTGTGTGGGTTAGAGAGACCCTGGCAGCGTTAGCAAGGTGTATGTTGTAACCCTCCTACCCCTGTCTGGGCCGGGTCACAGTGACCCGGGCCCTGTTGTAGGCCCTGTGTTATGAGTTGTTCCCCTCTGTCCCGGGGGCTTGGGTCAGAGTGACCCCGGCAGGGACCAGTTGTCCCCAACAACTCAGTGCACGACCTCGGTGCTATCACACGGGGAGGCCAGCCGAGCGTCCCGGATGGGACCGAAGGGGCCGAAGGGCCCGAAGGAGCAGGCAGGGCCGACCACGCGCCTCGTCCATTCGCATGCCTCGTCCCATTCACGTGGCCACCGTAAGCAGGGCGTAGAGAGGCTACTAATATTGTCAGGAAGAAGAAGAAGAAGAAGAAGAAGAGGACGAGGACGACGACGACCCTGCCGAGCGTGAGCCCTCCGCCTACGACTGTAAGCAGGGCGTAGAGAGCCTACTAATATTGTCAGTAAGAAGAAAAAGAAGAAGAAGAAGAAGAAGAAGATGAGGACGATGATGAGGACGACGACGACGACGACGACGGCGAGGAGGAATACGACCCCGCCGAGCGTGAGCCCTCCGCCTACGACGCCTCGCAGTCCTGATTTCAGCGCGGCTCAGGTCCTGGAACAGATATCCTCCAGCGTCGACCAAGAAGACGAAGAAGACTACTGCGATTCCGAAGAGGAGGACGTTTCGGAAGATGAAGACGGTGAGGAATACAACCCCGAGCGCGACGCGGACGACTACGAAGACGACTCGGCCTCGCGGTCGTGCTCCTCTTCGGAGGAAGAGCCGGAGGGAGAGCGAGAGGGAGACGCGGCCGCTGCCCGAGAGCGAGACAGAGAGCGAGACAGAGAGCCAGACAGAGCCAGAGAGCCAGAGCGAGAAAGGGAGACGTTGCTGTCAAAAAACGGCAAAATCAAATGGTCCTCCGTGGCCTATCGCGGCCCGGACCGGCCCCGCGCCATCCGCCCGCCCTGCCCCGCCGTGACGCCGGGCCCCACGGCCTACGCCGCGTCGCGAGCGCTCGACATCGCGTCCGCCTTCCGTCTGTTTGTCACACCGGCGATAGAAAGGATCATTGTGGACATGACGAATCTGCAGGGGGTGAGAAAATACGGCGACGGCTGGCGACCCATGGACTCCACCGACCTGCGCGCCTACGTAGGGCTGCTGATCCTAGCCGGCGTCTACAGTTCCCGAGGCGAGGCCGCGGCCAGCCTGTGGGACGCCGAGAGCGGCAGGACCGTGTTCCGCGCCACCATGCCTCTCAAGGCGTTTCACAAGTACTCGAGGCTGCTGCGATTCAACGACCGCCAGTCGAGACCCGCGAGACTCGCCACCGACAGACTGGCGGCCGTAAGAGAGGTGTGGGACCTGTGGGAGGAGCGGCTGCAGGCCCTCTACAACCCGGGGCCCGAAGTGACGGTGGACGAACAACTGGTCCCGTTCAGAGGTACCGTCTATGTACCTGTGTATGTACGTGTAGCATAAAGAGCACGGGCAGTCAATGTATCTGTGTATGTACGTGTATGTATCTGTGCATAGAGAGCGGTAGCAGTCAATGTATCTGTGTATGTACGTGTAGCATAGAGAGCACGGGCAGGCTATGTATCTGTGTATGTACGTGTAGCATAGAGAGCACGGGCAGTAGTAGCACGGGCAGTAGTAGCAATCGGCAGTAGTAGCAATCGGCAGTAGCACGGGCGGCGGCGGCTGCGTGTAACGTAAACGCAGTGCGCCCCGATGGTGAGCCGGTAACGATGACGCTGCTAATCTCCTCTCCCTCTCCTCTCCCTCCCCTCTCCCTCGCCGAAAGGACGCTGTCCTTTCCGACAGTACATTCCCAGCAAGCCGGCCAAATACGGCATCAAGTCGTGGGTGGCCTGCGACGCCAAGTCCAGCTACGCTTGGAAGATGCAAGTGTACACCGGCAAGGCGGCCGGCGGAGGCCCCGAGAAGAACCAGGGCGCGCGCGTCGTCCTCGATCTGACCGAGGGACTGCCGGGCGGTCACAACGTCACGTGTGACAATTTCTTCACCTCCTACGAACTCGGGCAGCGGCTCCTCGAGAGGAACCTCACCATGGTGGGCACGGTGCGAAAGAACAAGCCCGAGCTCCCTCCCGCGCTGCTCCAGTCCAAGGGCAGACAGGTCTCGTCCTCCAGGTTCGCCTTCACGCCCACCGCCACTCTAGTGTCCTACCTGGCAAAGAGAAATAAGAACGTGCTGCTTATGAGCACGCGGCACGCGGAGCCCGACGTTAGCGATCGCCGAGACCGGAAGCCGGCCCTCATCCTAGACTACAACTGCAACAAGGGCGGCGTGGACAACCTAGACAAGGTGGTCGGGACCTACAGCTGCAGACGGATGACCGCCCGCTGGCCCCTGGTCATCTTCCACAACATCCTCGACGTGTCCTCCTACAACGCCTTTGTCATATGGCGAGAGATCAACCCCGACTGGATGCCTGGGAAGCGGAACAAGAGGAGGGTGTTCCTGGAGCAGCTCGGAAAGGCGCTCGTGAAGCCCTTGATCCAAAGAAGGCAGCGTCTCCCCCGCACCGAAGCCGCGTCCGCACTTGTCAAAGTCATACGGGGCGAGCGTGTATCCGCCGAGGCTCGTCCGCAAGCCCTTGAGCAAGCCGCCGGCCCGGCCGCCGCCGCCGCCCCGGCCGCCCCGCTGGGGGCGAGTAAGAGGAAGAGGTGTCAGCTCTGCCCACCCAAGAAGGACGCCAAGACACCGCGTGCTGCAGGTGTAAGAAATACATCTGCAAAGGCTGTTCACACGCATACTGTCACACTTGTGCCCACTGGGCCTTTAGCCAAGACGGGACAGGGTGACCCGGGGGGGACACTGTGTGCTAGGCATAATAGGAGGACAACGGGAGGGTTAAGTAAAAAATGAAAAATTAAAGTAACAAATAATTAAACAGCAGCAGTAAAATAACAATAGCGAGGCTAAATACAGGCGGTACCGGTACAGAATCAAAGAGCAGGGGAACCGGTTAGTTGAGGTAATTTGCAGGTAGGTAGAGGTAGAGTTAAAGTAACTATGCATCGATAATAAATAGAGAGTTGCAGCAGCATAAAAGAGGGGTCTGGGTAGCCCTTTGATGAGCTGTTCAGGAGTCGTATGGCTTGGGGGTAGAAGTTGTTAAGAAGCCTTTTGGCACTCTAGTGCAGCTTGCCGTGCGGTAGCAGAGAGAACAGAGGTTGTGAGTTCAAATCCCAGGTTGAGTCATATTGAAAAGTCAGTACTTAGTGATCAAATGCCATGATGTATATTGTCACTGATTTAAAAATGTTTACCCTATTTTGCTGGACAGCGTACCACTTACATTAAAACCACTATAACATTTCATTCTTTCCCTTATTAATTATTTAGTTTTTATTCCCAAAATCACATTTCACATTTTCACATCTGAAATAAATGTTTTCACATGTTGAATTGAAATGTTCACATGAGGTCAGTTGTTCACATGTGAAACCACATGTTCTCGTATTCAATATAGAGTTCACATGTTAATACCACCTTTTCACATGAGGAGAATAACATGTTTTCACCTCACACCTCACCTTTCACATATGACAATATAACACTCACATGTGGAATTGCATTTTCACATGTGAATAACTTTTGAATTCACAATTTCACTTGAAAAACGTTCAAATGTTGCCACGTATAGTATATTTTCATGGTATCACATTACATTTTTGCATCCCAATGTTACATTTCTCTCACATGATCATGTTTTCACATGTGTAGTTTCATGTACTTTAACTTCACATTATATCACATACTATGATCACTTGAGATAACATGTGAACTTCATGTGAAATACTTGTGGTTTTCTATAAGGGATACCTCTTTTTTGTTCTAAAAGACAATTATTTTCAAGTTGCCAGTTTAGATTATGTGCTCCTTCTTGTTTGTCACAAGGATCATTTTCATGGCTGGGGAAGTTATGCAATAATTCAAATTATTGTTGGATAGGATACTAATACACACAAATAATGAACAATAATTGCATATTGAAAATGTGTAGAAATTATAGATACAATTTTTTATTTACTTGGATGTTTGGAATATAAACGTATCTTGACTTCCCAACCTTAGACATGGTAGAACCTCAGCCCAATTGACAGTGTCACACCAGTCTTTAGATAATGCGCTTCACTGTTGCTGTGACCTTGATTGGAGATGGAGATTGTTCTTATTACCTCTCAATTTATCAGGTAGTTTCTTACGCAGGTATTGTCTTATACTTTATACTCTCTTCTGCTGATGAATCCCATTACCAACGCTATTACTCATCTTGGAAAGAGTCCTGCATTCTTCACAGCATAGGGATTGAATCAACCCTGCTTTCAGGGTGAACCAACTATGTGGAAATGAGAGAAAGTGAAAGTTGCAAATTTACTGTCCTTACTGGCAGGTTCTATTCAAGGGGAGAATGTCAGGGCCCTGCTGGAGAGCTGATCCCACTCCAGGAGGTGATAATTAAATAATGGAAGCCCACCTCTCACAAAATTCCACAGTATGGATTTAAGAGTTCTCAGCAGTTTTCACTGTGCTGGCCGACTACCCCACACAAATCAATATCTCACTCAACGGAGCTTAAACTTTCCACATCTTTTTTTTGTTGTGCTTCTAATTTCCTGCCCTGATGTCCTGAATGTGGTTCCTTTATAGTGTGATGGAGGTTTTGCCGATATTTGATTTTCTGAGTCCGTACTGTCGTGGAATATTGCTAACCAAGTGAAAGAGACGTTGTTATTTATTCAAACAATCAATCTTTATTATCGATTTAAGAATTGCAATAATGGAGCTGGTCAATGACCACCCGTCATTCGTAATCGTTGAGAGCCCAATGTGCAGATTTGGATTACAGCTCTTTATAGCAAAGTACATCCTCCTGAATGTTCATGACAACCAACAGATGTCTGGAATGGGTCAAAAGGTTTCGATTTGTATGTGAGAAGGAAGTATCCCCCAGCTAGATAGCATTAGCTGTGAAGAATGTTCCAATTGTATAGAAACCTGGGTTTGGCCCCTGAGTCAAGGTTCCTCCCATCAGCCGTCCATACCAGAGACATCTCTTCCCTGGTACCTCATAATACAAAACCACCACCTCATTCTATGGAATGCAGGCTGTAGGTTCTATCACCAAGCCATCATAAATCAATTGCCAGCGCCAAGCCCCAGAGGCCCAAATCAGACCCACAGACACAGATGAGAGAGTACTGACAAACCTTATTCAACCCATAAACAGTATTATAACAATCTTGACATTTTTCTACCATGGTTCTACCATTTTTCTACCATGATCAACATTCTTTGGATCTATACAGTAGATACAGTATTTTAGGGAGAAATTGAAATAATGGAAGTTTACCTCAGGATAATCAAATAGCAACATGTCATGATCATCCGTTAAAACTTCTTTGTGATTACACCCCCTTCTCTCAATTTCCGCCTGAAGACATACCCAAATCTAACTGTCTGTAGCTCAGGCCCAGAAGCAAGGATATGCATATTCTTGGTATAATTTGAAAGGAAACACTCTGAAATTTGTGGAAATGTGAATTGAATGTAGGAGAATATAACACCATAGATCTGGTAGAAGAAAATAAACATATGTTTTCTGTTCTTTATTGTCGTTGCATCATCTTTCAACTGAACAAGAACAGCCAAACATTCAGATATGATGCTGGGGATAATTTCAATGCAGAACAGAAGAGGGCAACAGTATTTGAAAAAAGTTTCAGAAAGATATCTTCAGGAACGAGTGAGCTACATGACATTGAGCATGTAGTCACCCAGGTGTCCCACACAAGTTGCCCAAGTGGCCAAATTGGTACAGTGATACATTTTGAAGTAAATGACTATATACAAAATACTAAAATGCTATTCTAACACACACCCCAAAAATAAAATAAAAAATAAAATATATATATGAAAATTTGAAAAAATTTAAAATAACAAGGGTAACTATTTACAAACATTCAATGTATAATATACAATATTGTGAAGACCCTCAGTCCTCTACACAATATTGTGCTGCTGATGCCATGCCCAATAGCAGTCTCTTTCTGCTGTAAAGCAGAGGGTTAGTGAACAAGTGGTGCAGGTGATGGGGCATTTCCTGTGACAAAGCGCACATTGACGCCTCCCCACTGTGCCCTTTTTGCCCTGAGGCACATTCATGCCTGCAGAGATTAATCTGGGCAGGTGAACAACACTGGTTGGAGCAGAACGGACAGAGGTAGAGGGGACAGAGGTAGAGGGGACAGAAGGTGCTGCAGTAGACTTGCTGTAGCAAGCAAGCTCCTGGATGAGCAGCTCTCGGAAGGCTAGCTGTGAGATGTGGGGCTGTCCACAGCTCTTAGCCATTTCCTTCTGGAGGATGAAGGAATTCACCACAGCAATGTCAATGAAATGATAGAAAAATGTCTTGTACCATTTCATTGTCTTGTGGAGCACATTGTAGTAGCCAATCAGTGCATCTGACAGGTCCACACCTCCCATGCCCTTGTTGTAGTCCTTGATAGCTGAAGGAATGGGGACATTTTTGGTGGTCCAGGCCCCAGTAGCGCCCGACACACGCCTGACGACGTGATCTCCACTGAAGGACTTGTGAATAGTGGAGCACATGACCACCTCTCTGGTATCCATCCACTTCACAAACAGCAGGCCATCTTGGCGAATCCATCTCATGGTCCCCCGCTCAGCCCGCTTAGGCATGTCGTTCACCTTTGTCTTCGGAAAGCCCACTCTGTTGGTCCGAATGGTGCCACAAGCCCACACCTCCAGCTTCCTCAGGTCTGCAAACAGGGTAGGGTTTGTGTATTAGTTGTCCACAAAAAGTTTGTAGCCCTTCCCTAGCAGCTGAAAATCTACTAACTGCATAACGGGTTCATAAATGAGTCCCTTACCGGTCGCAAAACTGCTCTTCCCCTCATAGACAAAAAAATTGCACGTGTATGCACACACAGAATCAGACAAAACAAACAGCTTGTAACCCCACTTAGTTGGTTTGTTACGCATGTATTGTTTTAG